>NC_041011.1:27031777-27661194 GCF_004193775.1 Glycine soja
ACCTGAATTTTCGAAGTCCCACTCGTAGCCACGCGCTTCACGACCCCGAAAATGCTCTCCTTTCACGATTTGGGGCAGAAATGAGCACCAAAGGTTGAAGCTTTGTGTGGAGCTTCAATGGTGAATGAGGGAGGAAGAAAAGCAACGTGAGGGAGAGGGAGAGAGAGAGCTTCTGAAAATGTGGGGCTGAGTGAGGAGAGAGAGGGTTGCTTTTTGGTTTTAATAAAAGGGTTTTCTCTTTTTTCTATTATTTTATTCAAGCTCTGCCACATGTCCCTATTTTAGTGGAGCAAGAAGGGCCCACTTTCTCTTTTTGACTGTGACCCATACTCAGTCACAAAAGTGAGGAAAATCTGACCTTTGAAATGCTAAAAATCCTGCCTCGGTTTGCGTGCTGTTTCTCTGGTTCCCGTTTCTCGCGTTTCTCTGCGTCCGTCGGGGCCAGTTTTCGAAAGCAAGCAATATATATATCAAAACGCTCAGAATAAAACCCCGAGCGTGGTTCAGAGGTTGGTTTCGTTAAATTCTAAGTCACACGCAAAATGATGATTTTTAACTAATTAATTAGGAATTAACCCATAACCTCCCAGTTATGGATTTCTCTCCCTTAATTAGTCCAACCCGCATATCTTGCCCCCACTATTCCTATTTCTACCAAGAACATATCTATACATATACACTGAATAATACTTATATATATATATATATAATCATTCAAAATACATCGTTTCCAAAAATTCCGGGTAGAAATTTCCAGGATGTTACACTTCTGGGCAAGAGAATGAAGTTGGTCAGGTTTAGAACTTGGTAGTGTAAATTGTGAAGATACTAAAGAAGCCATTAGTGGTATACTTCAAACACAGTTTGGAGATAAACACTAAGTTAATGTTACATAGGCCATTCATCAAAATCCAAGATTGGCAGTGTGGTGATGGTATTTTATTGTTACTATTTTACTAGCATACAAAATCACAGGATTAAAATCCCTTGCTAGGTCATCTGTGACCAAAGTTGATTAATAGATGTTTGAATTGCTTCTCCTTCAATTGGATTCCGCGGCATGTTATTATTTACACAACTTGAATTGAATTGCTTCTCCTTGTTTTTTCCTTAACTCCTCAGCCTCTCTCAATGCATTTTCATGCTGCATCTGCAATTCATCTCGTTCATTCTTGTAGCTTTGTAACAAACCCACAGGAGATAAAATCTTCTGCTCCAACTCCTTTACCATAAGTTCAGATGATGCAATTTGACTCTCTAGTCATTCATTCTGATCAAGAGCAAGGAAGAGTTGTTCCTTAACCTTGTCTCTGAAGCTCTTCATATTCTCAAGTTCTTCCTTTTCTTTCCTAATATTTTCCTCTGCTATTTTTGTCAAGTTCAACTCATCTGTATATAAAGTTTCAGAAGGTTTAACCTGTCAATTAGGCAGTTCGAACATTGAAAAGGATTAGAAGCGGTATCAAGCTGCAATATCAGCCTATTACTAGATAATACAACTTAAAATGATTCCTATTGTTACTTGTTAGAACCCAGATTAGAAAATTAAGTTTAAATGTTATTCTGCAATTCATGAATTGCTGCTAATCATTGTATCTATATTCATTGAGAACCCATATCAATATGAGAGCAATATGGTATTTTAATATTTGTGAACCCAGTTGTTATACCAAAGCAAAAACAAATAACATACAACCAGCATCTCCCCTAATTGTGTGTTTATGCATTTAAATAGTGCCTAATCCTGTTGAAAGCACTGTCTAATCCTGTTCATATTTCATCGATAAATACTGCCTTTATCGGTCCTACCAGCATCTCCCCTACATACAATTACAATTAAAGCAGATTTTATAAATAATAGATAATTAGAAATGCTTATTTACAAATCATTAGTTGAAAAGTTTGTTGGTTGTTGATATTTCATCCATAAATAGTGCTTTTCTTGGTTGTTACTCGCTTCTTGTTATTGTTGCTTATTGTCTATTAATTGAAACCTGAAAGCTACATAGATACATAGATGCAGTTCAAACCTGAAAGCTACCAAGATGCATAGATGCACTTCAACAAGTTCAGCTTTATATGCTTAGAAATACAAGCATTCATGAATTATAAAATTAACTATTACTGCTTATTGTCTATTAATTGAAACCTGAAAGCTATGTAGATACATAGAGTTATTGGCAAGTTCTATTCTTTCTTGTTCAGCTGAGATTCCCATTGACTTAGTGGTTGTATTCACAAGAGGACAAGGTAAAGTTAGAAAAATACTTAATTAAGAAAAATTCTAATTGTATCTTAATTGTTTTTTATTGTTGAGATTATTAGTTGTGATTGATGTATGTTGTTTTGTCTTTGTCATGACAAGTTGTATTCTGTGTTTGTACTGCAGCATTGTAACCCATTGTTGTTCAGTACAATCCAGCATCAGCACAAGACTTTGGTTTAACATTTTTGACATTTCCTATGTAATTTGAACATTGAATTCATTTGTTGATTGTTATTTATGATAAATCAATTATTCAATGTTTATTATGATTAAAACTGCTTCAAAGCAGAATAAAATGTTTATATAAAAAAAACTTGAAAACAACATCGATTATTAACAAAAACCGATGTTAATATAGTAAACAACATTGGTTATTTACAAAAACCGATGTCAACATGCACCTTAACATCGGTTATACTGGAAAACTGATGTCAACGTGTGTATATTAACATCGGTTATTTATACATAACTGATGTTAATGTTTGTATATAACATCGGTTATTTATACATAACCGATGTTAACTTTTGTATATTAACATCAGTTATTTATAAATAACTAATGTTATATACAAAGAGCTATAGCAAAATAAGTGTATGCATCATGAACATTGACATCGGCTTTCAAGTGAAACCGATGTTAATGTAATATATTAACATCGGTTTTGCTCGAAAACCGATGTTAATATATTACATTAACATCGATTTTACTAGAAAATCGATGTCAACGTTCATCATGCATACACTTATTTTGTTGTAATTCTTTGTGTATAACATCGGATATTTAGAAAACCGATGTTATCGTATTTATGTTAACATCGGTTTTTCAAAACCGATGTTAACAATAATACATTCAACATCGGTTTTAGAACTGATGTAGAATGTCGTAAATAACCGATGTTGAAAGTGTATTTTCTAATAGTAAATCATATTAAATTCTCTAATTTAATTAATCATCAAATATTAAAATAATTTCTTTAACAGATATTAGAACACTCATTTGTGTGTGATCCCGTAGGTTCAATACTAAGTCGGTAATATATTAATCAAATTAATATACTAATCAAGATAGGCGTCTAGCAACACTCCTTAGTGTCCGGATAGCATGAAGTAGCATTTTACTTTCAAGAACCATTAAAAGAGTAGTGTAATAATTTCTTCCATCTTTACAGCTCTGGATTAACTCTAGAGTATGATATTATTGTCAATCCCTTTTGAGTTAACTCAGAATAACTTAAGAAACTCATTTCTTCTTTCATTTAATTTTCCTGGCCAGGATATAATTTTATTCATAGAGCTCAAACTCATTACCAAGAGTTGATGAATTCCTTCTTTATTAATCATTAATTCTACAAGTATTTAATCATATTCAATATCCATTCAATAAGTGCTCTAAAGCATTAGGTGTCCGGAATCAAAATACAACAAATAACCTGTTAATTACTATGACAAACTCAGGTTAAAGAAAGTTATTATACCACTTCTTTAGAATTTTTTATTGGCAGTTTATGGTAAATTTTAACCATTAGAAAATTTGAATTAAGTGAGTTCAGTGATCACATTAATATGTGACTCATCTATATATGCAAATTAATAAATGAGATCTATTAATATTTATCCAATAAATATTATCACATATATATTAATCTATCCAGATTATTGATATCTTATTTACAATAATCCTATGATCAAGAACGGTTTAGATTAAAATTATAACAAACTTGTTTCTCATTATCATAAGCTCTATTATAATAACAAGTCTTTAATTTTAATCAAGGACATTATCAAATGGACCATTTGGTCAAATAGTGAAATATAACAAGAAAAATAAAATAATACTTTATTATTAAAATTAGAATTGATTAAATGATGATTTGGATCGTGGACATACAAATTTATTCCCAACATTTCCTGCAAATTTAAATCCACAGGGAAGTATGCAAGAAATGGTTTTTTACGTTGTAAGTTGCAAAATCCGTAGAAAAATTTTCATGTAATAAGCTAAATTCTAGTAGTGAAGCAAATTTTCCTATCTTCCTAGATCTTAGTAAATATTATTATTTGTTTCTAATGATTTTATGCCATCTACGATTGTCGTCTTCACTCTCTTTCTCCCTCTTCTTCCCTCCTCAATTTACACTCTACTGAAAGTTTTGCATCCATTATTTGGTCCTTTTTCTTTATATGAATTAAATTAAATTCATTAATAATGTAAAAAATTATACTGTCATCATCCAAATTATACACGGCCATGTATGATAAAAATAATTAACTTTTATATTCACTACTTCAAAAGTCATACCTACATTAATTTATGATGAACAACGTTAAAATATTTGTACTAACAATAAATAAAAGTCAAACTCTTCTTTCTATATATTTTTTCATTTTTATAGTTTTACTTTCTATCTTTTATTTATTGGGTTAGTACAATAAATTGCTAAAAAGAGCTATATCCATCGATTCCTTTTCATGGTTCGTGAATATTTGGCTAGGCCAAGTCTTTGTTTTATAAATACTACTTTATTTGTTTCATCTCTCTATGGTGATGGGTCCAATAATTGGCAAAAATCATTTTGTATATAGCAATTGCTTTATGCTATTCACATGATTCCCAGCTTTTTTCTTCTTTCAATAATTCCCTTACCTGGGCGTGTCATTTCAATTTTCAGAACTTAAATTTCATAAATGTAAAATAAAAAATAAATAAAATATTGAATGTATATTCCATCAGTTTGTAAAAACATATATACTTCCATAATTTTAATTTTAAGATTCATTTTGTTTACATATTTTTATAATTTACATTTCAGAATTCAATTCGTTATTCATAATCCAAGAAATGAAGTTCAATAATTCAAATTTTATTGATATTATTATTGTTATTTTAGATGTTATTCCTAAAATAGCATAGACAAAAAGAACATAAATAAAATAGAAGAGACAAATACTAGATAGTTAGAAAGAAGAGTCAAATAATACATAAATGATAAAAGGCGAGTCACTTTCACTAGAAGGTTTTATCTTTGCTTTAAAATCGACATTATTCATTTCAAATTTTAAATTATAATTTATAATAGTTTTAAAACCCCCGTAATCAGTTAAAGAGAAAAAAAAAAAAAACAGATCTAATAAACAAAACCAAGTGAAGAATAAATCTAAAGGACTCTTTTTATCAATTAAAGAAATAAAAAGATTTCATGACCTTTGAAAAATTGTCAAAATACACAGCTTTTATCAAAACCAAAAGACATCCGAGGTATAAGTTCTTCCCATTCCTAGCATTCTTTGTTATCAAAACCAAATACATAACCTTTATCAAAAACAAATATGGTGAACTTAAAAATTGATCTAAGGTCTTTCCATTCATCTCCTCCAAAGAAACAACCTTTATAAAAAAAATTGATTAAAATAAGTTTTTCATCCATATAAATATCAAAATATTTGAAATTTGTTTCTGTAATATTTTTTATCTAATTTTTGTTCTTACAAAATTTAAATTTGTCATTTTCTTTTTGTTTGAATGTAGGTTTAGGTGTAAATCTGAACTTAAGATTTTTCATTTAAACTTAGAAATAATTTTGGGTCATCACAAATTTTTGAGTCCCATTCTCCATCTTCTTCAAACTCTATTAAATCACAAACAACACCGTACCATTAGCAAACACCAACACCATAAGGGAGATGAAACCTAAGAAGCCAACCAAAAAGCAACCCTATCATGCAACTAAGAATTCTGCAACAAGACCCAACCAAAAAGCAGAGGAAACAACTAAGAAGTCAAAAATCACTCACATGTCGTCCACTGCACTGCCAACAACCCCGACACAATGTCTCCCACTTCTACAACCACAACCACTACCATGTTTCCCGCCTCATCCTTGAAGACCACAACCTCACCAACTCCATTCTCTCCCTCACCTCCCTTACCCAGCTCCACATCCTCAACCTTAAATGCAACCGTTTCGACGATCCCATCCCATCCCTCTCCAACCTCATCGCCCATTCTTCGCGATGTGTTGGTGTTGGATTATGAATTGGGAAGGGAACGAAAGGCTTTTGATTTGTTTTGTCTTGAAATGGATTATGAATTTGAATTGCAGGTTTTGTATGACTATGGTGGTTGAAAGTTTAGAAGATGGGTTCTAAAATTTGTGATGGTTTTTCTATAATTTGTTTGGGGGGGGGAGTAACCCCCAAAATCATAAGGAGAGTAGCTCTAATACAACCAATGAGGGAGTAACACTTAGGTTTAAATTTACCAGAACATACATCTAAGCCAAAAAGTAACATTTAACTTTTGCAAAAATTAAAAAGACAAATTTTCAAGGACAGATTTGGAACCCAGAAAATTATTAATTTTCAAGCAAATGTGTTAATTTTTTTTGTTAGCAGGAGCGATCGAACCCATAAAATTTTCCTCCTTCTTAACAATCCAACAAATATTATATCTCCATTTAATACTTATATTTAATAAATGTATTAAATATTTCTTATATATTAATAAATATAATAAATATTTCTTATATATTAATAAATATAATAAATATTTCTTATAATTGAATTATTAATTTTTAATTAAATTTGTTTATGAATTAAATACTTATTTCTCATCAAGAGTTAAAAGAATATTTATTTTATTTTTATTTAAGAGTTTTTTTTTTAAACGGCAAAGACGAAAGATTTATTATAGCAGGCACGAAATGTGACCCATCAGCCAAGAATTACAAAGACTGTTACAGTCAACTGTATCAAAACAAATTACTTTCAACCCTAAAATACTTAATTGTGCATATTATCTTGCCTCAATTTTCAACACTAGGGAAAGCTTTATGTTACCTAAGTTCTGATAAAAACACACCTGACAAATATACTAATTTGCTGCAAAAAACACAGGTATAGCATTGGTAGGATTTCATTTATTTGAGAAAAAAAAATTGAATTAAAAGGCTTGTCATTTATATACAACACTGAAGTATCTTGTTTCCAAGATAATTTCAATGTGGCTTTTCCGGATTATATGAGTCATACGTACGTGCATCTCAACAAATTACACTTATTTTGTAGAGATACTTTTACATTCTCTAAAATTCAGAATTAAAGGTTTTTCTCTTTTCCCTTTCTTTTTTCTTCTTATTGCTTCTTCTACCTTTCTCCTATGTTCTTAATTTTTATTGTTTTTATCCCTTCAATTGAGGGCTAAATTCTAGTTCAACTCAAGGATTTCTAGAGTGATGATAAAATTTGAGTTCCCCTTTCTTGATTTTTGAATTTGTACATGTTCGCTTCACTTTTCTAATTTCAGTTTCTGAATTTAATTAAAGATTATGGTCAGATTTTAGAAATTAAGTTAGTGATATAAACCTTTTTAGGTTCAGTTATTTCAAACATCATTTTCAATTGAGGAAGGCTCATTGGCATGGTCATCAACTTCCTCGTTGTTCACTTTACCTATTTTTAAGATCATCCGTAAGTAGATTGATATCATTAGGATTATGATTGATTAATCCAAATGAGGTGATGGATTGATTGCCAATGACAATGCTATTTAGTGCCTAAATTCATGATAATTTGGGAATATGATTACGTTTTATGTTTTCATCAATGAATGTGAGATGATGATATTATGAATTCATATTGGTTTTTCAGGATCACAGATTTGTATTTCATTGTTGGAACTGTCATAATTTTTCCTTCAGAATTGGATCCTCGGGTTGATAATTTTCTGAATCTGTTTCTTATTTTCAGCTTGATTGTATTTTGTTCTGTTTGAATTTTGCATATCAACAAAAATCCCCCTTGTATGCTTTATAAATTGTGTCTTTGAGAAATGACCTAGGTCATTAATTATTGTCAATAAATGAATATAAAAGCAAGGAAGGAGACAATATACAGAATTGCATTGACACTCAATTCATGAAATTACATCAGGTTGATGCCTGTTATTTATATGAGCAGAAAAGTGCAAAAACATAAAACGCAGAAAAACAAAAAAAAAAGAAAAAAATGGATGATTCTGGATGGAGAGTTTGTTATTGATACTGCTGAGTTGGCATTCTCAATGATTTACTCTTTTGTCCTTTCTGCTTATGCACCCATGTGAACTTTGCAGCTTTGCATTTGCATCCTCATTCATTTGATATTTTGACATCCCCCCACAAGCTGGAGCATGGTAAATGTCAATCATGCCCAACTTGGAAATAAATGGAACAAAGGAAGGAGGAGGTAATACTTTGGTGAAAAAGTCAGCTAGTTGCTCCTTGGATGAGATTGGCAGCAAGCGAAGAACACCTTCTTGGATCTTATTGCGAACAAAATGGCAGTCTATTTCTAGATGCTTAGTCCTTTCATGAAACATCGGGTTGGCAGCTATGTGCAAAGCACTTTGATTATCACAGTATAGGGCAGGTGCTCTTGTACAAGTAATGTGTAAATCATGTAGCAAATATAGTAACCATTGTAATTCACAAGCAGTGGTAGAGAGTGCCCTATATTCTGCTTCAGAGGAAGATCTTGAGACTGTTTGCTGCTTCTTAGCTCTCCAAGAGATCAAAGATGCACCCAAGAAGAAGCAATATCCTGAAATGGACCTCCTTGAATCTAAGCAACCAGCCCAATATGCATTAGAAAATCCTAGCAGTTGAATTTCTGATTTTCTTGGGAAGAATAGACCTTGGCCAGGACTGCCTTTGAGGTATATAACAACCCTGTAGGCAGCATTATAGTGGGTCATAGTAGGTTTGCTTAAGAATTGACTCAGTTGTTGGGTGGCAAAAGTAATGTTAGGCCTAGTGTTATTCAAGTATAGAAGTTTCCCAATCAATCTTCTATAGGATGCTACATCTTCATATGGTTTCCCTTCATCTTGATGCAGCCTAATTGAATGATCAAGTGGTGTTTTGGTAGGCTTAGACCCAAGTAGACCAGATTCATGCAACAAATCCAAGCAATAATTTCTTTGGCAGATTGAGATTCCTGATTTGGAGTGTGCAACTTCCAATCCAAGAAAATACTTCAATGTTCCCAAATCCTTTATTTTAAAACTGGAATCCAGAATTCTCTTCATTCTAGTGAATTCTTCAATGGAGTTTCCTGCTAGAATCACATCATCCACATAGATAAGAAGAGCTATGAAATTTTTACCATTCTGAAATGTAAATAATGAGTGATCTGCATTGGATTGTTGATAGCCTTGACTTATTAGCAATGAAGTGAGCTTTTCATACCACTTTCTATTTGTTTGCTTGAGACCATACAAAGACTTAAGCAATTTGCATACTTGATAGGATTTGGAGCACTGGACACCTTGAGGAATAACCATGTAAGCATCCTCATGTAAATCACCATGCAAGAAAGCATTGTTGACATCTAGTTGATGCAAATGCCAACTATGAGAAGAAGTTACGGCCAGCAGAGTCCTTACTGTCGTGAGCTTAGCCACTGGTGAAAAAGTGTAAAAAAAATATAGGCCTTCAGCTTGATTGTAACCTTTAGCCACCAACCTAGCCTTATATCTTTCTATAGATCCATCTGCTCTATATTTCACTTTATATACCCACTTGTTACCAATTGGATTTACATTTTCTGGCAGATCAACTAGTATCCATGTACCATTCCTCTCAAGAGCATCCAATTCAAACTTCATGGCATTATTCCAACATTCATGCTTACTAGCTTCCAAGTATGTGTGTGGTTCAGAATTGTGTGTGATTGACAATGAATAAGCATGATGTGAAGGTGACAAGTTTGAAAAATAATGAAAGGATGAGATAGGATAGGAGATACTTGAGGTAATTGTATCTATTGAACTGCTTGAAAGGCTACACACATATTCACTTAAATGTTGTGGTGGATGCCTCTGCCTCTATGATCTCCTTATATGTTCAGTAGTTGTTTTTGCAATATCTGGAGCAGTAGGATTCAGAGAAGGTTCAGAATCAGAGATTCCAACTTCTGCAGGTTCTAGATGAATGGTGGTAGGTGATGTAGGTTATGTTTTAGGAGTGAATGGTGGTGTAGGTTAATGAATAGGTAGTGGAGTGTTATTTTGATGATGTAAAGTGGATGGTGTGGGATGATAAGTCCAGGTGGACAAGGGTGAAGAAGATTTACATGGTAATATATGTTCATGGTGAGATCCAACAAGACAGTTTCTTTCACACCATGTTTATAATCAAGAAAAATGCACTTCCTAGCTCTAGGTGCAAGTTTTGTTCTATGTGAGTGCAATGTGGATGCATAGCATAAGGAACCAAAAACTTTCAAATCATGTAAATTAGGTATATAATTATATAGAAGAAAATAAGGTGATTCATTTTTGAGTAGGGTGTTAGGCACCCTATTTATTATGTAAGTAGCATGTAGAATGGCATAAGACCAGAATTGCTTTGGTAATTTTGATTGGAAAAGAAGTGCTCTCCCCACATTGGGTACATGTTGATGCTTTCCCTCAACCCTTCCATTCTTTTGTGGGGATTCCACACAACTTGTTTGATGAACTATGCCTTTTGAGGCATAAAACTGTGGGATTGCAAATTCAGGACCATTATCAATCCTTATAGCCTTAACTCTTGCACTGTGTTGATTTTCAATTAATTTGATGAAATCCTGGATATACTGCCTTACTTCCCCTTTTGATTTCAACAAAATAATCCATGTAAAACGACTAAAATCATCAACTGCAGTCAAGAAATAAGAATGACCATGAATAGATTGTATGGAGATAGGCCCCCAAATGTCAAAATGAATAAGTTCATAAGGCGAATCTACATTGTTTAAACTAGCATTATATGGTAATTTCTTGTGTCTAGCATAATGGCATACATCACAAACTGCTTTGGATCCACAACAATAAAAGGAAATTCTGAATTCATAGAAATCATTCTAGAAATTGACAAGTGTCCTAGCCTAAAATGCCATAAGGCATCTTCTGGTAGAATCTGTGTATCAGTTGCTTGAACATTGGAACAAGAGGCATGCTTGGCATAAAAAACTAAGTGATATAGCCCTTCAAACCTTTCAGCAAAACCAATCATCCTCTGAGATTTCTGGTACTGAATGAGACAAATTGAATCATTAAATGAGACAACACATTTTAAGGTAGAAACCAATTTTGACACTGAAATCAAGTTTAAAGAAAAATTAGGTACATACAATACATTTGTAATGAAGAAGCCAGGGGAAAAGGTGACTGTACCAGCATGTTTTGAAACTGAAAACTGATAATTAGGAAATCTTATGCTAATTGGTTTTATCTCATTAAAGGTCTGAAAACTCTTTAATGAAGCACATATATAATCACTAGCACCTGAATCTATGATCCAAGAGGCAAGGGAGAAACTATTAAAAGAGGAAGAGATGTAGATTTTACCTGATTTGTGATTTTCAGCTGGTGAATGACCAACTTGAGTGACTGTGCTAGCTTGGTTAGCTATGGTAGCAGAATGTTGATTAATACCAGAACCTTGAATCAGATTAAGCAGTTTTTCATATTGTTCATGAGTGAAACTGGGAGGAGCAGTATGCATTTCTCTATTAGTTGAGAAATCTCCATTCGAATATGCAGCATCATTGCAAGCATTGTTTGTTATTGAGGCATTTCCTTTTTGAAGGTGAGGAGGTAATCCATGCTTCATGTAGCAAGTCCCCACTGTGTGACCATTTCTTCCACAATAGGTACAAATTCTCCTTGATCCCGAGTTTTTTGTAGAACCTCTCCCTCTTCCTTGTGGCCTCTTATAATCAACAACATTTATAAGAGCCTTAGAGTCATCTTCAACTACAAATTTCCCTTGTCTTTCATGTTGAATAACCATAGAAAAAATTTTGTTCAGGCTAGGTAATGGATCCATTAGTAGGATCTGAGATTTCACTACTAAAAAATTCTCATTCAAACCAGTCAAAAATCTTTTAGCATAATTAAGAGAATGAAAATGTTTGGCATTTCTCATTGCAGCACAGGTGCATTTAACAGGACAGGAACAACATGGAATAGGCATGTAGGTTTCAAGTTCTTCCCAAAGTATTTTTAACTCAGAATAGAATTCAGTAACAAAGAGGGAACCTTGCCGGAGGCCGTATATCTCTTGTTGAATTTCAGAAATCCTGATAAGGTCTCCTTGAGAGAATCTCTCCTTCAAATCATTCCAAACATCAACAACATTTTCCAAAAACACTATGCTCTGGTCGATTGATTCTGATACTGAGTTCACAATCCATGAATGTACGATCATGTTGCAACGACTCCAAGTTTTATAACTTGGGTCAAAGCTACCAGGAATGGGTATACTCCCATCAATAAACTCAAATTTGTTCTTAGCACCCAAGGCGCGTCTCATAGAATGAGCTCATGCATGGTAATTAGAGCCATTTAGCACAGGAGTGACTACTACAGATGAAGGTCCATCTCCTGCATGAACATAATACGGGCTTGAAGGATCTTGCGATGGATCTGCAGGATCACCTCCATGATTGTTGCAGGAACCACCTGGACGAGCCATCAGAGTTACGCAGACAGAGAGGTAGACGCTCTATGATACCATGTTAATAAATGAATATAAAAGCAAGGAAGGAGAATATATGGAGAGTTTCATTGAAAATCAATTGAAATTACATCAGGCTAATGCCTGTTATTTATATGAGAAGAAAAGTGCAAAAATAGAAAATGCAGAAAAACAAAAAAAGAAAAAAATCGATGATTCTGGATGGAGAGTTTGTTATTGATACTGCTGAGCTGGCATTCTCAATGATTTACTCTTTTTTCCTTTCTTGGATTAGTGGGCTGAACCATAACTAAAATTCACTAATCATAATTAGTGAAATTTTGGCTCCAAAGTTTGGCTCCACAAATTCAATTTCAAATTCAAGTGAAATTTGAATTTCCCTCCAATTTTGTGTGACACTTAGGCTATAAATAGAGGTCATGTGTGTGCATTTTTTTCAACTTTGATCATTTGAATATTAAACTTCAGATTTCAAAGCTCATTTAGAGCACAAAATTTCGTGCTCTTCTCTCCCTCTCCCCTCATTCATCTCCTTCTTCCTCCAAGCTCTTATCCATGGCCTCCTATGGTGGTGAGCTTCTTCTAGACTCATCTTCTCCTTGAAGTGGCGTCTCCTCTCTCTCTTCCTTTCTCCATTCCGCTTCCATTCATCTTCCAAGAAGCAAAGGAATCCATTGATGAAGAAGATCCTAGGCCTACAAGCTCCAATGGAGCTTGCATCATGTGGTATCAAGAGCATCTTCATCTAGGTGATGTTCTTTTGCTTCCTCTATCTTTTTGTTCGGTGAATTCTCTTTTAATCCTTGTTTTTCATCTTATTCTCCATGTATATCCTCCATTGTCTTGTGGTTTGGTGCTGTTTAGAGTAGATTCAAAAAAAATAAACCGATTAAATCTTAGATCTACACTTGTTCTTGCATTTCTATGGTTCAAATTTTGTAGATCTACTCTTGAATCTTGTTTTTGTGTTGATTTTGGGTTCTATCAATTTTCATTCATAATATTCTTGTGCTGAACCTTTAGATCTAAATTTTGTTCCAAAATATTGATTAGAAAAAAAAACACAAAAATCTAAGTGTAAATCACTTAATCCATGTTGTCTTAGAGTCATGTTTAGTCATAGTAATTGTCACATTATGTTCTAAGTTTGTGTTGAATTTTATTTTGTTGATTGAATTCTAGATACATTTGTTCATGTATTCTTGTCATTCTTAGCCTATCTTTTTAATTTTGAGTCTAATTCATGCATGTTATTTAGTTCATAACATGTTCTAAATCAAATCCTAGAAGTAGTCTTGTTCTTGAACTTTTTTTTTTTTGCTTTCTAAGTTTCCTACATGATGCCTATGATGAAGTTGAGTTGTGGTGCTGAGTTGTGGCTGGATTTGTGAATCAAAATAAGTCTTAAGCTCTCTTTAATTGTGTTATTCAAGATAATTGAGCATAAGCAAACACAAATTGTAACTATCCAAGCCTCAAGCAACATAAACACTACTCTTGATTTCTAGGCTGAAATCGCTGGTGCTGGCAGCTTGAACATACGAACTTGTATAAATTACTGGGAACTGGTCACTACGTTTTTTTGAGCTGAAACTTTTACTGAATTTTCTAGACATCTGGAACAAAATTATAAAAAAAGAAACAAGCGATTTGGATTAAAGGAAAAAATAAGAAAAATCTCACAAGTTGGCAAAAAAATCAGTGTCCAGGAAAAAAAAGAAAAGTGAAAGGAAAGTGTACTTGTTGTTTTGGCTCAAAATTTGTTCTATAATTGGTGCCTATTTTATACCAATCCTAGTTCTGAAATTTCAATTGAAAATTATTGTGAAAACAAGTGCCAAAACTAGAGTTTTCTTGAGTCTTTTTTTTTTTTAGAGTTTTTCTACTCTACTCTAGAGCCATTCTAGGTTTCTCTTTGAGTCCTAGCTTGCTTTTTTGTGCTTTTCATTGCTTTAATTGTTGAATAATCCTTAAAAATTTGTCTTGTTACAACTCTATTGGTTTAGCTTTCATTTCATTTTTTTTTTTGGTCTTTGGTTATTGCTTGCCTCTTTGTTTCCTTGGTTGTGAGTTGCCATATAGGGAATTGGAAAGGAGGATTGGTGCCATATCTTGAAGAATTTGAGTCAAGAAGAAAGGGGCCAACCACCTTAAGAGCTATTGGACTAAGAAGCACTCCAAATTGAGTGAAACACTAAAGAGAGAATAGCCACCACAATTGAGAACTTTTTTTTTCTTTGTAATTTTGTAATTGGCAATTTGCTTTGTTTTCAAATTTTGTAACAAAAAGGCCTTTCATTGGAAGTAAGTTGGGAGCCTCCGCTAGGTCACCCTACTTCCATTTATGTGTAATAATTTTAGGCAATTTTCCCTTAGGATAGTGAGTGTTTTGTTGGGAACCTTAAATGAGGTCATCCAAACACTCTTAGGATCCGCCTAGTTTGCATTTCTTGCACTTTAATTTCTTGCTTACTTTCATAGCTTATTTCTTTTACCCTCCATTGTCAAACCACCTAGATAGCTTGCCTTTTACCAATTAGTTTTTACCTTATCTTTCACACCTCTTTTAGTGTTTATTTTGGCTAGTTTCAACCATAGTTTCTTTTACCTTTTGTTTTCAAAGCCCCAACAAGAAAGAACCATAACTTAGGAACCAACATGAGTCTTCATTCTTCATCTAGTGTTAATGGTGAGGGTTCTACTCCTAAGGACCCCTTGTATAAGATATTAGATGAGTTGAGATCCCTTAAGTTGTGGAAAGAAAAACAAGAGAGAAATGAAAAAGGTAAAAAAAGAGTGGAAGAAATAAGTCAAGATGAAAGAGAGAAAATAAGAGAGGAAGAAAGAAGAAAAATAATGAAAGAAATGAAAAGAGAAAAACATGCCTCCTATAGTAGTCATGACTCTTGCAAGAGTTTAAGTGAAGAACTTAGCGACTATTATAGAGGGCATCATAGTTCACATACTAAACATCACTCCCAAAGAAGAGAAAAGGATAGAAGGCCTCAAGAGGTTAACATTAGCCTCCCATATTTCCACGGAAAAGATAATGTTGAGGCCTACTTAGATTGGGAAATGAAGGTTGAACAACTCTTTGCTTGCCATCATATTAGCGAAGAGAGAAAATTTCCATTGGCTACCCTTAGCTTTCAAGGGTATGCCCTCTATTGGTGGACTTCCCTTGTTAAAGAACGAAGGATTCATGGGGATCCTCCAGTAGAGTATTGGAATGATCTTAAGAGTGCCCTTAGGAAGAGGCACATTCCCTCCTACTATGAATGAGAGCTTATGGACAAGCTCCAAAGGCTTAGACAAGGGAGTATGAGTGTTGAAGAATATAGACAACAAATGGAACTACTCCTTTTAAGAGCTGGACTTAGGGAGGAGGAAAGAACAAGCATAGCTAGGTTCCTTAGTGGGCTCAATATGGAAGTGAGGGACAAGGTTGAACTCCTTCCATATAGGGACCTAGATGAGCTAGTCCAACTTTGTATAAGAGTGGAGCAAAAACTTAAAAGAAAGCCTTCTTCAAGATCTTATGGCTCTCACTCTTATCCAAGGAAGGACCAAGCCCATGGAATTTTAGGGGCTGCACCTTCAAAACCCAAGGAAGATAAGGGTAAGACCATAGAAAAATACACCCCTAAGATTAGTTCCCAAGAAAGGACTAGCAACATTAAATGCTTCAAATGTCTTGGGAGAGGTCACATTGCCTCTCAATGCCCCACAAAGAAAACCATGATCATGAGGGGTCAAGACATTTATAGTAGTCAAGAGGAGACTACTTCTTGCCCTTCCTCTAGTGGAAGTGAAGATGAAGTAAGGGGTGAAGAGTCTAGTGAGGAAGTCTACCCCCATGAAGAAGGTGACCTCTTAATGGTTAGAAGGCTCCTTGGAGGTCAATCTTGTGATCTATCTCAATCCCAAAGAGAGAACATCTTTCATACAAGATGCAAAATTTTAGATAAAACTTGTTCTCTCATTGTGGATAGTGGATCTTTTTGCAATTGTTGTAGCACAAGATTAGTTTCCAAGTTGAACCTTACTATCATTCCCCACCCAAAACCTTATAAACTTCAATGGCTCAATGAGCAAGGGGAAATGATAGTTAACCAACAAGTGAAGGTACCTTTCTCCATTGGGACATATAAGGATGAAGTTAATTGTGATATAGTTCCCATGGAGGCAGGACATATTCTTTTACGAAGGCCGTGGCAATTTGATAGGAAGATCATTTATAATGGCCTAACTAATGAGATTACCCTCACCCATCTTGGCACTAAATTTGTGTTGCATCCTCAAACACCTTCACAGGTGGCCAAAGATCAACTAACTATGAAAGATAAGAGGGATGAGGAAGAAAAATTAGAAAAACAAAAGAAAAAGAAGGATAGTAAGGCCTTGTCTTCAAAGGCCAGGGGGAAGGAAAAAGAGGGAAAGGATTCCTCCAAGAAGATTGTTAAGAAGGAAAATCATTTTGCAACAAAAGGTGATATTAAAAGAGCACTCCTTCTTAAACAATCTTTCTACCTTCTCCTATCAAGGGAAACATCCCTTAGCACTGCCACAATTCCTACATTTGAGACCTTACCCTCAAAGGTCCAAGAACTCTTACATGAATTTGGTGATATATTTCCCAAAGAGATACCCCCTGGGCTACCTCCTTTAAGGGGAATAGAACACCAAATAGATTTAGTCCCAGGAGCAAGCCTTCCTAATAGGCCAGCCTATAGGACTAACCCTCAGGAGACTAAGGAGATAGAGTCTCAGGTTAAAGAATTATTGGAGAAGGGCTGGGTCCAAGAGAGCCTAAGCCCATGTGCTGTGCCAGTGTTGTTGGTGCGTAAAAAGGATGGTACGTGGAGAATGTGTACAGATTGCAGGGCCATCAACAACATCACTGTAAAGTATAGGCACCCCATTCCTAGACTTGATGATTTGCTTGATGAGTTGCATGGTGCCAATATCTTTTCAAAAATTGATCTTAAAAGTGGTTATCACCAAATCAGGATGAAAAAGGGTGATGAGTGGAAAACTGCTTTCAAGACCAAGTTTGGTTTGTATGAATGGCTAGTGATGCCTTTTGGGCTCACTAATGCACCAAGCACCTTTATGAGGCTTATGCATCATGTCTTAAGGGATTTCATAGGTAGATTTGTAGTTGTTTATTTTGATGATATTTTAGTGTATAGTAGGAGCCTAGATGATCACTTAGGACATCTCAAACAAGTTCTTTCAGTCCTTAGGAAAAACATCCTCTATGCAAATATAGAGAAGTGTACCTTTTGTGTAGATAATATAGTTTTCTTAGGTTTTGTAGTTGGTAGAAATGGGGTTCAAGTGGACCCTGAGAAAATCAAGGCCATCCAAGAATGGCCCACCCCAAAAAGTGTGGGAGATATTAGGAGCTTCCATGGGTTAGAAAGCTTCTATAGAAGGTTTGTTCCTAATTTCTCTACAATTGAATCACCTCTCAATGAGCTGGTGAAGAAGAATGTGGCATTTACCTGGGGTGAAAAACAAGAGCAAGCCTTTGCTTTGCTCAAAGAAAAGCTTACTAAGGCACCTGTTCTAGCTCTTCCTGACTTTTCTAAAACTTTTGAGCTAGAATGTGATGCCTCTGGAGTGGGAGTTGGAGCTGTATTGTTACAAGGTGGGCACCCTATTGCTTATTTTAGTGAAAAACTTCATAGTGCCACCCTCAACTACCCCACCTATGATAAAGAGCTTTATGCCTTAATAAGAGCCCTCCAAACTTGGGAACATTACCTTGTTTCCAAGGAATTTGTCATTCATAGTGATCATCAATCACTTAAGTACATTAGAGGGCAAAGCAAGTTAAACAAGAGGCATGCAAAATGGGTAGAGTACCTAGAGCAATTTCCATATGTTATCAAATACAAAAAGGGAAAAACAAATGTGGTAGCTGATGCCCTCTCTAGGAGACACACATTGTTTTGCTCCCTAGGAGCTCAAATTTTAGGATTTGATAATATTAGGGACTTGTATGCTTTAGATGAACATTTCTCTCCCATTTATGAGAGTTGTGGGAAAAAGGCCCAAGATGGATTCTATTTGGCTGAGGGGTATTTGTTCAAAGAGGGAAAGCTTTGCATACCCCAAGGATCCATTAGGAAATTACTTGTGAAAGAGAGCCATGTGGGTGGGTTCATGGGCCACTTTGGAATAGACAAGACCCTTGTCTTACTCAAAGAAAAGTTTTATTGGCCCCATATGAAGAAAGATGTCCATAAGCATTGCACTAGGTGTGTGGCTTGTTTACAAGCCAAGTCTAGGGTGATACCTCATGGGCTATACACACCCTTACCCATCCCATCTGCACCTTGGGTAGACATTAGTATGGACTTTGTCCTTGGGCTTCCTAGAACCCAAAGAGGTGTAGACTCTATCTTTGTGGTGGTGGATAGGTTTAGCAAGATGGCACACTTTATACCATGCTACAAGGTGGATGATGCTTCCCACATCTCAAAACTCTTTTTCAAGGAAGTTGTGAGACTCCATGGTTTGCCTAGGACCATTGTGTCAGATAGAGATGCTAAGTTCCTTAGCCACTTCTGGAAAACCTTATGGGCTAAGCTAGGAACTAAACTTCTTTTCTCTACCACTTGTCATCCACAAACTGATGGGCAAACAGAGGTAGTGAATAGGTCTTTATCCACCCTTTTAAGGGCTCTTCTGAAAGGCAACCATAAGTCTTGGGATGAGTATCTTCCTCATGTAGAATTTTCCTACAACAGGGGGTTTCATAGAACCACCAAGCAGTCCCCTTTTGAAGTTGTCTATGGGTTCAATCCCCTAACACCGTTAGACCTCATTCCCCTCCCACTGGACACTTCTTTTATACATAAAGAAGGGGAATCTAGGTCAGAATTTGTAAAGAAGTTGCATGAGAGGGTTAAGAACCAAATAGAGAACCAAACAAAGGTGTATTCAACTAAAGGCAATAGAGGAAGAAAAGAGCTAGTTCTTAATGAGGGTGATTGGGTTTGGCTCCATCTTAGGAAGGATAGATTCCCTACTAAAAGGAAATCCAAGCTTAGCCCTAGAGGGGATGGACCTTTTCAGGTTTTGGAGAGGATCAATAACAATGCCTATAGGTTGGACCTCCCAGAAGAATATAGAGTCAGCACCACTTTTAACATTTCTGATTTAACTCCTTTTGCAGGTGGAGCTGATATTGAGGAGGAGGAACTAACAGATTTGAGGTCAAATCCTCTTCAAGGGGAAGGGGACATGATGCAAGCTCCATTGGAGCTTGTAGGCCTAGGATCTTCTTCATCAATGGATTCCTTTGCTTCTTGGAAGATGAATGGAAGCGGAATGGAGAAAGGAAGAGAGAGAGGAGACGCCACTTCAAGGAGAAGATGAGTCTAGAAGAAGCTCACCACCATAGGAGGCCATGGATAAGAGCTTGGAGGAAGAAGGAGATGAATGAGGGGAGAGGGAGAGAAGAGCACGAAATTTTGTGCTCTAAATGAGCTTTGAAATCTGAAGTTTAATATTCAAATGATCAAAGTTGAAAAAAATGCACACACATGACCTCTATTTATAGCCTAAGTGTCACACAAAATTGGAGGGAAATTCAAATTTCACTTGAATTTGAAATTGAATTTGTGGAGCCAAACTTTGGAGCCAAAATTTCACTAATTATGATTAGTGAATTTTAGTTATGGTTCAGCCCACTAATCCAAGATCAATTCCAAGATTCTCCACTAAGTGTGCTTAGGTGTCATGAGGCATGAAAAGCATGAAGGACATGCACAAAGTGTGACTATATGATGTGGCAATGGGGTGTAGTAAGCAAATGCTCACCTCCCCCTCTAAAATTTAATTGGATTGGACTTCTACCAATTCAATTAAATTTATTTCCAACCACACACATCAAATATCCACTTAGTGCATGTGAAATTACAAAACTACCCCTAATACAAAAACTAGTCTAGGTGCCCAAAAATACAAGGGCTGAAAAATCCTATATTTCTAGGGTACCCTACCTACAATATGGAGCCCTAAATACAAGGACCAAATATAATGACATCCTAGTCTAATATGTACAAAGATAATTGGACCCAACCTTGGCCCATGGGCTCAGAAATCTACCCTAAGGTTCATGAGAACCCTAGGGCCTTCTTCAGCAGCTCTAGCCCAATCTTCTTGGAGCCTCTTGCTCATGGTTCTAGTGATTGGTCCCTTCCTAGGGAGGATTGCATCAGAACCCCTTGTCATATAACTACTACAATATATATTGCATCCCCTTCAAAGATAGTGCTAGATTATATCCTATCGTTCTCATTCATCTAAGATTCTTTATATAATTATTTTACACTTCCCCTCTGTTTTGTTTAGCAGGTTTCCAAGGCTGCAAAGAAATCCAGGACCATTTGTCCGATTTGCCTAAAGGTGGTAACAAAGTCCAAGTATTTGATTTGTTTCAAAAAAATTAATTTGTTCTTGTCACACATTAATGTGTTTTAGTTTAGTTTAATTTCTTTTCTTATATTTCTTAAAACAAATCATTTGCATAATCTTGTCACCCGTCCCATCCCCTCTGCACTAAAACTGTCCAAATAATGTGCATAATCTGTCTCTATTCTATTATTAAATAGTCCCTAGTCCTCCAGTTTTACCCAACAATCATTTTACCCAACTACGTCATACACATGTTGGCACAATATCCTACATAATTATTAAATAGTTGTATACTTAAAGTTAGCATATATAATTCTGCTCACTCCTTTCATAGTCCACTCTACAACATTATAGCATCACTTCATGTAGTCTTCATACTGAGTTGACATTTTTGTATACACAAAATATTTCCTCTTTTCTTCCAATATCCATCCTGCAATCTTTTTAAACATTCCAATGGATTCATGGAACATTCAATAATAAAGGAAAAATTCTTCATCTACATATAATTAACTCACATATTCAAATTTAGGAATAGGAACTTCCTGTTTAAAAACAGAATTGTTCCTATATAAACAAATAGACCAAACAGATGCAAACCAAACAATCCACCAAGCCATGTTAGATTTCTTTCCCAATAATACCCAATTATGTTGTAGAAAAATTTCTCTCGTCTCCATTGACATCACACTTTGGACCCCAAGCCAATCATAGCAGTAGTTCAAAATGTCGTTTTAAATTAATCCTGGAAGACAATATGATATGTGTAGTTGTTTCTTTCTCCAAATTAAATGATAGAATGAGCATTTGAAATTTATATTGTTTTGGGAAATAAGCATTGTTTTCACTTGATTATGTTGTAGAAAAAGTTCTCTAGTCTCCATTGACATCACACTTTGGACCCCAAGCCAATCATAGTTGTAGTTCAAAATGTCCTCTTAAACCCTGGAAGACAACATGATATGTGTAGTTGTTTCTTTCTCCAAATTAAATGATAGAATGAGCATTTGAAATTTATATTGTTTTGGGTAATAAGCATTGTTTTCACTCAATTATGTAGTAGAAAAAGTTCTTTAGTCTCCATTGACATCACACTTTGGACCCCAAGCCAATCTTAGCAGTAATTCAAAATGTCTTTTTAAATCCTGGAAGACAACATGATATATGTAGTTGTTTGTTTCTCCAAATTAAATGATAGAATGAGCATTTGAAATTTATATTGTTTTGGGTAATAAGCATTGTTTTCACTCAATTATATTGTAGAAAAATTTCTTTAGTCTCCACTAACATCACACTTTGGACCCCAAGCCAATCTTAGCAGTAATTCAAAATGTCCTTTTAAATCCTGGAAGACAACATGATATGTGTAGTTGTTTCTTTCTCCAAATTAAATGATAGAATGAGCATTTGAAATTTATATTGTTTTGGGTAATAATCATTGCTTTCACTTGGTTTTTATTTAATTTTAGACTTTTATTTTCCTAATGAATCTTTTATCATGAATAGTACTCCAAAACAGATCGAAAGCAATTTATATTTCATTTTAAAATTTTAATTTCAATTCTTGATCACATAGACCTTAATAATTTCTGTATTTAATGTATATTCTCATATAGTTATATATCAGCACAATTAATTTCTATTTTGATTTTTGTCAATGTAATTTCAACCAAATATATTTTACATATTCTTTTTGCATTACAGCCCATTAAGAATAAAAAGAAAGGTAGTAAATCCAGAAAGGAACACATAAACTTACCTGTTTGGGCTACAGAATGGCGTCTCATCCCTAAAACTCGAGAAAATGGAAAGATTGATAGGATAAAAGTTTTTTTTCTACATTCTTTCATCTACTTTGTAGTTTCTTACATTTTTATGTTTTTCTTTACTCTGACACACTTTTAGTGGTGCTTTAGTTATACAAGCAATTTTTCATATGTTTTAACATTTGTATTTTTCACATGCAAAGTCAACACACAGACACACATTATATATCAGAACACTACTAAAAAAAGTGCTTTTTATGACTGCTGATCTACATCGGTTATTGTAGACCTCATGTAAAAGCTGGGGCGGTGGCATTTTTGTAATTATTGGAAAAAAATTTACATTTTACGACATGGGGGTAAAGACACTTGGTTTGAGTGCTCCTTTAAGCCTATGTTGATCCCATATGGTTGGAGCATTCTCACAAAACGAAGTGACCCTGACTGGTCACCTTATGATTTTACTTAGTGAGAGTGACTTGACTTACCCATTGTGTGGTGTCACTTGTTATGTACTCCTAAGCACCCCAGGGTGGTTTTTCACTGACATAGTATCACATTACATATAGGCTTGAGTCTTAGTGTATATGTTGCATAACGCTTGTGCTTTTATTGATATTGATTGATTTAGTGATATTGTGTTTTGATCTTTGAGTATGTTAATGATGTGAAAATGAATGAGACGTGTTGTGGTTTGATGTGATGTTACGCGACAAAGTGGTGGAATTACGTGAGCTATGTTTAAGTAAGTTGTATCTCATTTACATGATATATATATCTAGTTGTCTTGTTTCTCTCTATTAGTTAGGAATGTTATAGCTCACTCCCCGTGTGCTATTTGTGTTTGGATCTTGTGATGATTTTGAACTTTGTGTTCGTGGGAGCAGATGGTTAAGTGAATGGTTATGGAGAACCTCATGCTAGAGGACGCGAGAACACAATGCTCTGATAGGATGTGACATTAGGATATATGTTTCTATATTAATTGCATGAAGTCTTAGACAGCCTTGTTTGAGCCGAGATGATTTTATTATTTATTTGGACAAGTTTTATTATGATGCAAAAAAAGTGAATGTGAGCCTTTTGTCCTTTTGAAAGGATTTTATTTAAATGTGTTTCAATAACTTTTAATTAATTATAATTTATTTTCCTTTTATTATTAGTACATATATGTATGAGGTAGAGGGTGTCACACAAGGAAAATCTGTCTATGGACTTGGAGGACCCCGCTATGAAGCCAAAGATCATGGAGGAGGATTCCTCATATGATTCATCTGAGGAGTCCTACTAGGAGGTCTTTCTCCATCTGACTTTGACTGATTCTTTTTGTGGATACGACTGACTTTGGGGCTTGGGTATAGATGATTGTTCTGAGTTTTTAGGTTTTTCCCTTACATGTATTTTGGGGATGGGTAGACCTAGGCTCAGACCTTTTGTAATTATCAATCATTACTATTTACATTATTATTTTGGGTAGTATTTGTTGCTCCCTGGTTCATTTGAGACGTATTTATTTAGTTAACTCTTCTGACATATGATACTTAATTATTATATTTGGTGACCATGGAGGTTCACTTATTTATTTTCTTATATTCCTTCTTTAAGCATGTATGATTTATTTCATTCATGTTTTACTCGTTGACTCAAGTTTTAACGCGTCAAACGGCCGTTACATTTTATCTCGCACTATTTAAAAATCAAATTATGTTCTTTGAAATTGTTTTAGAACACTTTTTTTCAACAAAAATTTTATATTAAGTAAATGATATTTTTCTGCATCAGAAGATGTCCTACTATAAAACAATGATATATGATGGTAAAGGTTTTATATTAAGTAAATGTAAAGGTTTTATATTAAGTAAATGATATTTGTCTGTACATGTATTCTGGTTATGTTTGTGTTTCATACAACTTCATATTTTTCTACATTTGCAATGTTTTTGTCATTGTAGTATTATAACAATTGTTATATCAATTTTGGATTTCAACAAAGTTTTCAAGTATGCTTCAGTTGGATTCAATGCATTTTCCTTCTTTTCAATTTACCAACAATAATAAACTGTAGTTTGGTTTTAAGTATGATGCTCTAAATATGACATTCTAATATCATATGTAACTTAAATTATATTAGAAAAGTAGGAACTAATTGAGGCTCCCATACTGATTTCACTCTATTTGGCTCCTCTATGTATTTGTGCAACAACCTACTTTATGGATTCGGTGACTACAGTTGAACAAGGTAGTAGTGGTTAAAGCCATGTAACACTCAGTTGTTTAATCCAATGGTTGTGCTTTTGCTTAGCATCTAAAAGCAGTGTCATTGTACCTCACAAAAATTACAAATATGGTTATGCATGACCAAAAGACCAATTACTATTAAAATTAGATGGTGTAGTATTTTATTTTATTTTTTGCTTATCTATTTACTATTTAAATGGATTATGTAGTCTTTTACTATTCAAATTGGATTATTGAACAATTAATTACAATTATTAAAGTACAACCTCTTCTTTAACACCAGTATAAAAGAAACATGTTTGAAACGATTAGTGGGGTAGACGGGGGTTCTGTTAACATCAAATCGGGCTTCATAAATATAATTGGTTACTATTGAACTTCATCTATTTGGTGCAATGTTTTATTTTTTTAGTTTAGAACTTCCTCCAAATGTTGTTTTTTCATAAACATAGAAGGACCTAGTTGTGTCTGAACGATCATTCTTGGAATCATCTTGATCAAATTTGTATATTACTCTGGCTATATCGTGCTTTGTACTACTTGAGAAGATTAAATCTATATTTATGACTTTTGTGGATTAGAACTTCATAAGTGTTTTGAACTATTCAAGTAATGAAAATCAATTGCTTTTGTAATTGAAATCTTGCAAACGAAATACAACAAGTTAACAACACACTAAGCACCATCTATGCGCTTTTGTAGCACTATTTGACATAGACTACCTATGGCACATTAAATCAAAATATAACTGAGTTAGTAACTCCAAAGTTACATTCACAAACACTAGCTCTTGTTTATTTACTTTTTTAGTTAGCACCAATTTGTTTCAACCTTCCACTTAAAAATGCAATTTTCATCTCCAGTTCAAAATGATAGTAACTACTTTTTTGGATTTCTTCTTCAAAAGAAGCCACATTTAGGTTGTATTCTTCTTCCATCTTCTTTAGCACCATATTATGATTTTTAGTGGTTTGTTTCATTTCTTCTTCAAAAGAAGCCACCTTCAACTTGTATTCTTCTTTGACCTTTTTTAGCTTGTGATAGTTGAAGTCACAGATTGTCATTCCAATTACTGAAAGCATTCATTCAAGGAGTAAAAAACCACATGTTCTCATGCATTAGTAACGTTTCTGAAGAACTTTTCCAACACCACAATAGGACCATATTCACCACAAAATAGTGTTTTCCCTTGAAATAGTAACATGTTGGATCGAGTGGCCTCATAATAATTAAGAAGGGGGAGTTGAATTAATTATTCCTAAACCTTTACTAATTAAAAATTTACTCTTCTAAGGCTTTTACTATGTTGTTAAGTAAATGAAGAATAGAATAGAAACTTAACCAAAAGTAAAAGCGGAAATTAAAATGCATAGCGGAAATTAAAAGAGTAGGGAAGAAGGAGACAAGCACATAAGAGTTTTTATACTGGTTCGGCAACAACCCGTGCCTACATTCAATCCCCAAGCGACCTGCGGTCCTTGAGATTTCTTTTCAACCTTGTAAAAATCCTTTTACAAGCAAAGATCCACAAGGGATATACCCTCCCTTGTTCTCTTTGAACAAC
The DNA here is from genome assembly GCF_004193775.1 of Glycine soja. Classification (NCBI taxonomy): domain Eukaryota; kingdom Viridiplantae; phylum Streptophyta; class Magnoliopsida; order Fabales; family Fabaceae; genus Glycine; species Glycine soja. Next base: position 27,058,541 of record NC_041011.1, read on the forward strand.
CTAGTGGATGTACCCTCCACTAGAACTGATCCACAAGAGATGTATCCTCTCTTGTTCTCAGTCAAACCCAAGTAGATGTACCCTCTACTTGTACCACAAAGGATGTACCCTCCAATGTGTTAAGACAAAGATCTCAGGCGGTTAAACCTTTGAAACTTTGTGAATGGGGATACAAAAGAATCCTCGGGTGGTTAGTCCTTTGAAATCTTTTGTATATGGGAAAGGGAAGAATCAAAAGAATTCTCAAACTGTGTCGTTTTGAATTCTTTGACAAGGGAGAAGGGAGACACAAAAGAATTCAGGCGGTTAGTCCTTTTTTCTTTTGGAAAAGGGAGAAGAGAGACACAAAAAGAATTCAGGCGGTTAGTCCTTGGCGAATTCTTTTTGGCAAAGGGAGAAGAGAATGAAAAAGATGAATAGCACAAGTTTTCAAGGTTTGGAAAATCAGAAAACTTTGGAAAGCTTTTGGCAAAAGGAAGAAGAAGAATAAGTTCAAAGAGATTCAAAGGTTGTAAAGGATTGTATTGTAAAGGTTGTTCAAGATAATTGAAATGCAAAACAAAGCCTTGCTTTTATAGACCCTTCATGTCTGGTCAAGAGAACCATTAGAAGAGTTATGACTTTTAGAAAACCTTAAAACCAATTTGAAAAAGTCAAAAACTATTTGAAGAGTTACATCTTTTGATTTGTTCAGAAACTATCACTGGTAATCGATTACCAAATCAGTGTAATCGATTACACAAAACTTCTTTGTGAAAGAATGTGACTCTTCACATTTGAATTTGAATTTCAACGTTCAAGCACACTGGTAATCGATTACCAAAACATTGTAATTGATTACAGCTTTTTGAAATTAATTGGAACGTTGTAAATTCAGTTGAAAACTTTTTCAAAAACATTTTGCTACTGGTAATCGATTACAACAATATGGTAATCGATTACTAGAGAGTAAAAACTCTTTGGTAAACAAGTTTTGAGAAAAATCCATGTGCTACTCAGTTTTTTGAAAAAAAAAATTCATACTTATCTTGATTAATTCTTCTCTTGATTCTTGAATCTTGGAAGCTTGAATCTTGATTCTTGAAATCAAATTTTCTCTTGAACCTTGAAGTGTTCTTGATTCAATCTTGAACATCTTGAACTCATTCTTTGATTCTTGAGATCATCATCTTTGTTATCATGAATTGTTATTGATCTTTGAACTTTTTGTCATCACCTTTGTTATCATCAAAACTTCTTTGAATGAATCTTGATTCATCATGAAGCTTACTTCTACATAACATTGACCGACTTATAAGTAGTGTTTTTCCCTTGTCGAGGTTATCAATATGTACTATTAAGTTATCAACAAATAAACCCTCTGTATGGACTTTAAAAAGGCTACTATATCAATCTTTTAGATTTTGATTAAGAAAACTATGCTACATCGTCAATTAGTATTTCTTCACACATTGTTGCCTAGTTGGTTCCATTTAATAAGTTAGTATGTTTTAATAATAACCATATGCATGCCCTGCTTTTTGATACATATTAAACGTGTTAGATAGCATCCTTTAATAATAAGTTAGTATCCTTTAATAATGACCATATGGTTATGCATGTCCTAGTTTTGGAAGGAGGAAATTATTCAGACCAAATAGAAAGAAAAATAAATTTTTATACGATTGTTAATATCTATTTAAGGGTAAGGTGGTATTGAAGCAAAAGAAATTATTTACTATGTATCATCATTCATATTTTGGTTGAGTTTGAAACAAATATTAAATGCGTCATCTTATAAGAAACTAAAAAACATACAGTAGAAAACATATCATTGTGATTCAATCATTGTTACATTGTTCCAGCATTGACATTTACTTAGCTATGAAACAAGCACTTGCAGGAAATAAAATACATTGGTCTAACGCAAAAAATAAATTGGGTCCTAAAATCTAATTGTGAAAGAACATATGTGCCTCATTAACATTGAAAAAATAAGCAACTTAAGGGCAATAAAAATTAGACGTTACCTTCAATTTGAACTTTTTGATAACATAATCAGGTCATATTATAGAACAAAATATTATAGCGTAATAAATAACACAACTATCCTATAACAACAATCACAACTTAAATAAGAAATAACGCACAACACCAGATCTAAGGAACTTTATTCACATATTAAGTTATGTGAAGACCTTAATCACCCTTAAAATGCATTCATGACTAGGCAAAAGATTAAGGTTATCCCAATCTGAGGAAGTTATACTTCCATATACGTCATACCACTACACACGTGTGCCATAATTTTCTTCTTTATCATCCATTAACTCTTGCATGAGTAGTGCATTTGGATCTTTTTCATCTTCAGCTGCAGTAGAAGCATTCCTTGGTAGTGACTAGTCTTGTGGATCAACATGCTTAAGTGGTGGTTGTTGGTGCTGTTCAAGATAGGCGTAAATCTCAACACATGTTATGTTATGATTTTTTTCAACCACATCAAACATGTTATGAACATCCTTATCTTCAGCGAGTTTGTATTTTGTATATTGAATACAGGCTCCGACAACAAAGATTGGACACCTCCATTGAAACTCATAAACCTATTGTCCACCTTCCAGACAAATCTTCCTTCAAACAATCTACTTGAGCTCTTGCAGGATTGTGTTGTTGTTAATGGGTAAGCCCTTCGTTTGAGCACTTATGAATGTGAGGTCGTGCTCAACTGTTGTTACTATATTCCTATTGAAATAAACTAACATAAACTTGGTACTGGAACCCATGAATACAAAGGATGAAGGGTGCCAAAAGAAGACAACCAATAGAGGGTGTGAGAGATGGATTAAACCACGACATTCTTTATATAGACTTATAGTGTGTGTGTGCTTCATTCATCATTAATATGATTTTAATAAATTGTTTTACGTTTGGAAATTGTTTTGTCATTTTTATAAGAGAAATTATTAAGCCTCACAATTTATAAAATAATTATTACCAGCAAAAGCCAATTTTAAGCGTGTAACTAGTTATATATGAAATAATTAACTGATTAAACAACACTTAATTACTTGGTCTCTTCTTAAAGCACACATACTTTGGTCATATATATGGATCAAAAGCTAACACTACTACAAAAGCTGCTTTCTACATCACGAGAACTACATCGGTTCTGGAAAACCGCTTTAATAGAAGACGCGGTGGCAATTTTGTAAATAGGTGAAAAAAAAATTAGTTTTAACGTCATAGATTCTAAGGCGGTTGTAAACAACCGCCTTAGAATATTGAAAAAAATTAAGTCAACAGCGGTTTTCACCTACGACCGTCGTAGATATGGTTATATAAAAGCTGATTGGGTCCTCAGGCATTTACTATGTTTTGTTGAACCCTCGCGCCTCCTGAACCTCTTCCCCTAAACCTTTTTCTCTGAACCCTCGCACCTCCTGCACTGTCAAACGCACCCTGAACCTCTTTCCCTAAAGCTCGCGCACCCTGAACTCTCTTTCCCTAAAGCTCGCGCACGCTGAACCTCGAGGTCGCAAACATTTTGTCTGTCAAAGTCAGGCACTACCGCAAACCCTAACTGAGGTCGTCAAACAGGTAATGTTGACAACCCTAACTCTACATCAGAGGTTGGCCACATGTTTCTCTATATGCTTCGATTTTTCTGCTTTCTTTGTTCATGAAGCATTTCACTGTGTTGTGTTTAATGGGTTGGAGTTTAATTTTGAAGGTTATAGATGAATTAGCATGGTAGCACTTTCTCTTCTCTCTCTCTGTTTTTTTTTTTTTTGAATTTTTTGTTGTTCTTGGTTGACTGAGTCAATTATCCCTGGTCATGGTGACTGGTTTGCAAATTGTAATTGGTTTGAGGAATCTCAAGTGATTGTTCTGATTATGTACGCAATTGTTCAGAATTAAACTCTACCGTGGGAAACTTAGGGAGGGGAGTTGAACAATTTAATGAGGTTGATCTTATGAGTGTTATGTGTTGCAGAGATAGATAAACTGTTGTATTGATAGTGCCTTATTATGTGGATACAATTGTGTGATATGACACTAAGAACCATGGCTTGAAGGATAGGATGCTATCTTGGGATTGTGGGGTTGTCATTTGTTCTTTAATATGTGATGCATTGAATTTTGTTTTGATGAAGTTGCTACAGTTTTGTCTGAAATTGTGGTTGTTGACTCGTGAGTTTTGTTTGCTGTCTTATTACATGTCTCTTTCTTTCCCTGATAGTGCTTGATTATTCATATGCACATTGTTTCCTGTGTGTTGTGATTGATTTACACCATTGGCACTTCTTATAATGTTGCATTTATGTCTAAATTTCATGCACTGAATCCCCCTGCATGAGCAAGAAATGGGTTCTAATAAGATTTTTCAGTTTTTTTTTTATGAATAAAAATAATAGTCACTGTCAAACTTATGGATGTTCTTACTTGTATCTTGATGTTTTCTCTTGTTACAGTTGATATACCACCCTGGTTTTCTGCAGTTTCCATATCATTGAACTCAGATGTAGACCTTGTAAGTAATATCTATATTTCTCTCTAGATAGGAGCACTTTAGAATACTAGCATCTCTATTGATGTCTTTTGACTGGGAAAATGGTTTGTTCATTTGGATTAAATTTATTCCATTTGCCTCTATTTTGATATTGTTTTTGTTTTATAATGCCTCATAGTGCACAAGGCAATAATGCAGTTCTCTGATAAAAATCCTATATTGGAAATTAATAGAATGCGGGGGAGGAATTGAAGGGTGGTGGGTGTTTGGGTGAGCTGAGGGATAAGTCTCTCTCAGTCTCAAGGTTATTTGGGGTTTTCCTATTTTCAGTCATTTCTCTTTTCACCATGGTAAGGAGCTTAACTCCATTCCATCAAGGTTCTTTTCAGATTTCACTCTGGTTTCTATACTTCATTTCGAAAAAATATATCAATACACTTTTCAGTTTCCTATTCTATTGTTCAATCTTAACAGCTAGTCAGCTACATCCTTGATTTACTGTAACAATCTTTATCTACTTGTGTGTGTGTGTGATTAATATTTTATCAATTTCTATAATGCAAAATGTGGATTTAAAGGAAACTATGGATGGACAAAATAGTTAATAAATAAAAAAAATTAGGTAAATCAATAGTATTTAGAATTTCTAATCTTAGTGTTCTAAAGCGTTAATGTTGTATTTACTACTCTCCACTTGACTGTCATTAGTTTTGAGAAGAGTTGTTGATGTTGAGATTGAGATTGTGAAAGATTGTTGTAGATTATGTTCTGATTATATTTGTTAGTTATTATGGCTATAAAGATTTATATTTTAGGAAGGATTACTGTATCATAGGAAATCTGATTGATTTCTACTAGATTTAGGATAATCCTTTCCTCTTTCTCTTGTTCCTTATTTATACATGTATCATTGTTTTGCATCAAGTCAATAACAATCACAGAATATTCAATTTACCTCTCTATTTTTCTCTAATTTCAAGTAGATCTAACGTAAAAAATCATAAGTTTATCTTTTACATTTGAAAAGTTAAATTGATATTGCGATTTCTCATGTGTATCATCTGAAAATACTCTTGGATGAAGTATCAATTGATGGTATTTCATTCTCCCTATCCCCTATCGCATTTGTGAATCTTCTGGTTTGTTAGTTAGCATTTCTGAGATAATGATGCTTACTTATTCTATTCAGTCAATATTTTATAAGTTACAAATCAATTTATATACAGTGTGTAGTTATCTTTCTTTCAGTCATAAGTAGAACAGTTGATAGGCACCATGTGTTGGGAATGGGTTGTTGACCTCACAATTATCCTAAGGAAAAGGAAAAACATTGACAAAAAATGAAGCCATCTAATAGAACTTCATTTCGGTAGTTGTAACTTGTAACAGTAGCCAGATGGTGAACTTTTCAATCTTGTTTTTAAATTAAATATTTTGCTTTTCATTTATTTTCTCCACTTGTACTTACTTTCTTTCTTAAGATCAAAGTAGTGATTCCTCATTTGCTTGATACCTCTTTTTGATTCAATGTCATTCCACTTCTTTAAATGTGTATAGAAACCAAAGTTTCCTAAAACTAGATTAAAGTTTAGTGGTTATGTGCAAATAAATACACAAGGAGAGGAGCTATTCTCCACTGTACAATTAGTTCAATATATATTATGATATTTAATTATGACATTAAGATGAGTCTTCAATTTTGCATAGTAACTTTAGTTTGTATAAGATGACATAAAATCATATTATATATATATATATATATATATATATATATATATATATATATATATATATATATATATATATATATATTCCATGACTATATTGATCACTTTTAGCTTCACTAAGTCATGAATGATGATAATGGTGGTCCAGAATTGAGTTGGCTTCTGATCAGCTTTGACTCAGATGCTCGTTCCTCACGTTTGTACATTGCAAAAAAATTGCCTTCAAGTCAGAGAGATAGGCATGAGGTTGAATTCGGTGTTCCTATTTTGCTACACAACTCGTATTTAGAAAAGAAATGCTAGTGTAATTCATTAAATTTTATGAGCCCCATTAAATAACTTATGCCTCTTTCTTAGTAGGAATTAGGGAAAAAAATCAATTACTAATGAGAATTTAATAAAACTCGCCAAATTTATTTGACAATAAAAATATACTACCCAAGTAATACATTGTAATGCTTAATTTAATTGCTACATATATAACTCAATTATATAGAAGACAAATGTTATAGCTTATAAGTTAAGTACATACATTGTTTTTAACATTTACTTTTTGTAATTGAGAAAAGTTTGTTAGCCACATTAAGCAGGCCTGTTTTTTATATAGTAAAATAATATAAACTTTTTCCATAATAAACATTGTATTAGTAACATTATATGTTAAGAAATATGCATTGTAGTAGGAATTGGCAAAATGACTTGCACCCTACTACCATATTTAAGGACCTTTGTTCTAGTACCATTCAAAACTTATGTTCTTCATTTAGGCTGCCATCCCCCCATTCTGCATGAATTGGCAGTTTTGCTTTGGTTTCTTTGAATGACACATTTGAACATTGAATGCAATGGTAACCAATACATTTTTGTCAATTTCTTCGAAAACATTCAGTTCATGTCCCTTCCTTAATCCATCCATGGCTGTCTTAATAGCTACTTCATCATCTACTTTAGGAAACTAACCTGCTAAACATAAACTACCAGCTGCAGTGGCTATATAGTTGAAGTACGCTATAGCCGATACATATACATATATGAAATTTTGTGTTACAAATCATACCATTGACTGAGAATAGAGGTGACACATGCCTGTAAACATGTTGTATACTAAACCCCACCACAATCAGCACTTCCTAATGTGGAATTACTATTAGACATAGCAAACAAAAACACAATTACTTTTATACACAATTGCTTCCTTAATGTGTTAATTTGAAAAGGCATATGCAGATGTTTTTGTGTCATATATTGAATTAGCTTACAGCCATATGTTGTATGTGTGTTTAAAATTTTCTGATTATTTAATAAATATGATGTACATTTCGGTGTGTGACAAATTTTGTTGTTTTGGTCCCTTAAAATGATCATTATAAAGTTCCGTATGAAAGTTTCATCTTGCTAACAATTTTATCCTTTGTACTTGTGAACTTCTAATAACTTCATCATTTAAGTTTGAAAGGTGTAATTCTAAAGTTATGGTTGCTTTGGTTAGTACATATCAGGGGTTTACCTTATAAATTAATTTTTTTACAAACTGTTGAGATCTCTTCTCTTAACTTACTGATCCGTAAGAAGCAATTGTTAATTGTCAGATAGAAGGAGCAGCAACTACAAACGGCAGAGGACCAAGTATATCGGACACCTACACTAAACAACAACCAGGTTAACACTCTGACTAAACAAAATAATTGGTTTGCATCACTATTTTGTCATATAATATCTTTGCTTTTAGAACATGTTTCAAAGCAAATTTAAGACTTTTTTTTCTTTTATTGCATGGCATATGCTACTTCTGAAAAATGTAGATATGTTAAAGTTTTTAATTCAGTTTGCATCTTGACATGTTTCCTGATCACATGTAGCTTTTGATTTTACAATCCTTTGATAACCTTTCTATTTTTTTTTTCATCTTATTTTTTTTATAAGCATTTTGATTTCGTCTTATGATCATACACGACTCTTAGTCCTGTTGCACTTTAATCAGGCATGTTTAATTTGGTATGCTTATGAATGTTGTCCTTATGATAATGTTGCCTTTTAGGCGCAAACTTTCTATAATAATTTAAATCTTTTGAATTAAATATATTTTTCATCCCTGTAAATTTATAATTTTTTTTAAAAATTTGGTTCTTATAAATTTTTATTTATTTTTTTAAGCTTGATATTTCATTCACAAAGAAAATGGTTGAAAGCCTTAGATAATAGGTTCTAACTGGTAAGGGATGTCCTTAATCCAAAATCTTTCTTTACACTCAAAAGAAAAATGAGCCATGAATTCTGTGACTCTATTAGTTGATTTGTGAACAAAAACCAGAGAATTGGAGAATCTAGAATTCACAAAACTACAGCAATCCTTAACTACAATATCCAAATAATTATTCCCAACAACCTTTTCCCTCTACCAAAGCAATCAGATAAGAAAAATTCAGATTTATGAGTTTTCTTTTCACTTTTCTATAGTGTTCAATTTTTCTATTTCTATTTGACGTGAAACCTTATCTCGCACTTATATTTTAACATGTTTGATAATTCAATTCAATTTGGAAGGAGAGAAAGGAAAGGTTAGGAACAGGCTCAGCAGCCCATCTGAACGCGATAGCTTCCGCAATGTGCAGATCATAACAGTTACAAAAAATTCACCATAGTGATCCCAAAAAACAAACCTTAAAATTAGCCTTTATGAAACCACCCCTTAAGAATCTGCTTGCCTTCTCCAGAGGATAATTCTTCTTTTAAAAAATACAATATGCTCCTCGTCAAGGAGTTACTTACAACCTACATTATTTTAAGATCAATCAGATTTGACTTAACCTATTCAGTAAAGAATTCATATTTTATTAATAAAAAATATTTATAGTAAAGTAGGCTAAACTATGGGGTTTTAGAAAAGTTCAAAGGGGTTAATAGACTAGCTTATTTAGAAATAATATAATTTATAATTGAAATATTAATAATAAATATATAATAAGGTTAATTATACTAAGTCTCTGGTAAGTTAATAAATTTTATTGAGTCACTAATTTATTTTTTTTGCGTCCTTAATAAAAAAAATTTGTTTTTAGTTGTTGTTATTTTGTCTTAATTCTTTAAATATATCTATTTTTATAATGTTTTGTTCATTTCTATGAGCTCCTTTGATAAATATTTAATATGGATTAATAAGAAATCATCGTCAAATTTTAGGGACAAAATTGCAAATATTAGAAGGATTAAAACAAAATAAGAAAAATGAAAAATAATTTTTTATTTTATTAGAAACTTAACATATAAAAAATATATTAGGAAAGTAAAATAAATTTATTAATTCATTAGAGAAGGTACTTCAAGTATTACTTTTGGTTCATCCTATATTTTCCAGCAAAGTAAAACAATAATGATATAGAGAAAAGGATCAGAACTAAAATGAAATTACACAATAAACAATTGAGAGAATGTCCACATTTGAAACCTTTGATAAGATTTTATGCATGTGGTTGCACACATGGTTAGCATAAGTTAAGTTTACCTCTTCAATATATATGAATTATGCATGACTATGGCACAATTTAGAAATCTATATTTACACATATTTCTTATAAGTAGGTATATCCTTTCTTAAAAACCTCAAAGTTTGTATCATCCATGAGTCTTTGACCACTTTGATGCTTCATGTTGCCACTGGTACCATAATGAAGTAATTACCATATTTTGGTAATTCCCAGCCTTACATTGGTCCAATTCAGGCAAAAACTTCATATTATATGCCTGTTCTTTCAATCTCATATATGAAGGCATCAATTTTTTGCTTAAACTCTACCTGAATTAGATCCCTGTCTGAGTCTCGCCTATCTTTTACTGCCCTATTTAGTTTATAAATGCCATGTATAGTAGTGAAACATGAAGACAAAGACCACTACTTTATTTACTCATCTGGAAGTGCTAAAACTGCATCCATATTGTCTTTCTTATTGTAGCTATCTCCAATCCATGAGAATGTGCAATAACTGGGTGTAAATCCAGCATCAACCATGCTGAACATTAACTCATTTGCCCTTTCTAGTTCATTCGTCTTGTAGAACCCATGAATTAATGCTTTATATGTAAATGGATCACGTTTTAGACCAGCTTCTAACAGCTTGTTCTTAAATTTCAAAGTTGATTTCAATTCTCCAAACTTGTAGTAAGCATTAGTTAGTGTGTTGCCTGTGATATTCTGAGCTTCAATTTTACTTTCAGTCATATCATTCAAGACTTTGTTTGCATCCCTTATCCTGCCATCTTGGGACAACCTGCACAAAATTGATGGAAATGTAACAACTCCAGGGTACAATTAATCCCTTAGCCTCCATCAGTTTTATTAAATTTTAGTTACTAAATATACAATCAGTTTTTATCCTTGGCTTTTTTAAATTATAACTTTATAATAATTTTCTTTTTTTAAAAAAGAAATTTTATCTTAAGAATATATTTTATTAAATAGTTATTATATAATGGTTTTCATTTCTTGATTTTTTTTGTAAACTATAAAATCAATAGTAATCTTATATTCTGTTACAAATATATAAATATTATATTTTATCAAATTTTAGTATAGACCATAATAAATAAAATATTTTTGCATGTGTAGTAAACAAACTAAGTTTTCATTTCTCCTTGTTTGAGAACAGGGAGAAGGAATACTTAGTGGCTGAAAGATAGTTTTAAAATACACAAAAAGATAGAGAAATGCCTGAACGTGGCAGAGAGATACATGAGAAGCAAAGCAAGCAAACATTCCTGACATGGTGGGGACAAAAGTTGACACAAGTCAATTTGTTTACATGAGCAAAGATGTACCCTACCATGAGTCAACAATAACAAATAGAATAATAAAACAACAAATCAAGCTCTTATTTCTCAACCAAAAATCATAGACAAAAGAGTATAAATTGAGTAAAAGTAGTAAGAAAGATCACGGTATTCACCCAAATAAATCTTATTATTATTACGCAAAATGATCAATCATTTAATTTTGATCCACCATAGATGTAAAACATTTCTACATTAAATGAGCCATATGATACTACCTATTGGGAACGATGATAGAAACATAGACTCCAAGAGAAACACCCTAGTTACAATAACGCATGGATACTCATTCACTAATGACATTAACCAAACTTTAAAATTTCAACATTCAAAGCACAGAGCACAAAACTGCATATGTATCAGCCTTGGTAGAAACTAACCTTGAAAGAGATATTGAACGTCGAGAGTGTTTTGGTTTCGGAGACCAACTGCATAAATTAAGACTTAGTCAATTCTTCGAAGCTACCAAAAATATAAACTGAATCATAGTTCACCAAGGCAACCAAAGTGAACCTTCTGCTCCTGTCACTATAGCTATGACTTCTGCTGCGGCTATGGCTGCGGCTTCGTGAGATATATGGACTGCGGCTGAGGCTTCTAGAATAGCTCCTCCTTGAATCACGACTAGGACTTCTAGAATAACCTCAATCATATTCCCTCACCTGGACCAATCAGAGATGTACATTAACAAAAGCAACTAAAAAAATATTGAAAGCAGAATGTAGCCAAATATAATATCCACCCACCCGTATGAAAGCACGAGAAAAGGCATTGCGGAATTCAGAGTCATCAAGTTTCCTGATCTGTAACAGAATACAAATTTATAACAACTTTCAGGGAAAGTACAAAAACAAGAAAATTGGAGTAAAACAATGAATATCCAACAGTAAGTGCATTTTCAAGTAATGGGAACATATCTATAAGATACTAATATACCATTTCACCAACTAAACTCCCATAGACAGAAGAGAATGCCAATTGAAAAGATTACATTTCTGTAGTCATACAACATATGAAATTAGAAGCAGAATTACATCTCAAAGAAACCAAGGCATTTAGCCAGTCCATAACAACATACAACCCAATGGGATGAGTAAATGTGAATCCTTGTTCTCATTACTCAGATGAGCCAAAATTATAAAATGCCACAAAAATATTATTGTAAGCTTAAAATAAAATAGATGAGACTTTGCAATCAATAATATTTGTGAAAAGCTTCAACTTGTCTCACTCAGCTGAGACTTAATTTTGTATATAAGAAATCAACAAGTACATGTAAAGGCAGGGGAAGACTTTAGCCCTCTGTACAGCAGGGAAAGAGTGCAGTACAAGAAAAGAAAGATACATATATAATAAACACATCTATCTAACAAAAATTATTTTTAAAAAAAATAGCTGAAATGTTGTCATTGTGAATCCGTGTTCACATATGTAAAATCACTTCAAACAAATTAAATAAAGGTTACAGGAACTGTTATTATAGGTAAATCAATTAAAAAAAAACAGACCTTTAAACTCAGATGCCTTCTCTGGAGTCATGTAATCCCAAGTCTTTTCCAATGCTTTCCTAATCTTCAAATTGGTTTCCCCATCCAAATTAGCAGTCTGTCACCCAGACCCAATGTTAATAAACTGCATACACTATTAAAGAATATCAAGAAAACACTCATACCAGATTGAAAATTATAAATAACAAACCTCAATGTAGCAGACACCATCAGCATTGGTGCTAGCCAAGAAAAGCAGATCTGCAGGAAAGAATGCATCCTGCTTAACCTGCAACATAGTATACCTTATAGTATTTATTGCAAGTAAATAGGAACACCCACAATGACATCATAACAAACAACTAAGGAGTACAAACCCATGGGTCTTATATTATACACAATCCCCAAACCAAACTTAACAGTTAAAAATTAAAATCATATATTGACAAAGGAAAATATAACGGTAACAAGAATTGGTGAGTTCCATGCACATCTTTCTAAGGAAAAAGAAAATTCCAAAAATAAAACATGATATTGTCATGTTGATGAATAATAACATAAAAGAAATCATTACTATTTAATATTGTATAATGCAAAGTAGGAAACCTATTATTATCTAGAAATGGATAAGTGACAATAAAAATGAGTTCAACCTATTAACATCACCATGTCAGTAATGACATATTTATGGAATAGAAGGGGCAATAGCATATTTAGAACATATGCAACGAAAGATTGCTGCCCACAATCACAACAAATAAATAACCAACATCCTGTGAAAGTTTAAAACCACAATATCAATTGTAGATATCCTTCCTTTCCTTGTAAGTACTAGTTCAAAACATAGACACATCAAAATTAAACTAGCACATAAACATATACAAAATAATTGGTATAATCAACTATCCCAATCATACTTGCATACAAATTATACTAAAGTTTAGAATTATGCTGTCAAATTAAAGGGAGGTGCAACAAAAGATATTTGTCATAATTTCCTAGACTTGTTGCTTCCAAGTTCCAAAATAAGTCATGCATCTACATCAATATCACCATTTGAAATTACCAGAAAAGTTAATTTTGTGATAAACATTTTAGTACATGTTTGGAATAGCTTATTTTGTGATAAAAAAAAGCTTATTATTAAAATACTGCATAGAGAACATTTGGATATAAACTCTCTTAAACTTAATTTAAACCAAACATGTGCTTTGTCTGAATGATTGGTTCTTATCACTATATAGCCCTTAGGAGTGCCCATCCATACATCAATTGCATCAACTTCCTGATGAACCCAATACTAAAGCCTTCTTATGTAAACCTTGGCTCTTAATAATCCAAGATCATAATAATAGTGCAGAAACTATCTCTACTTTTAAAAGTAAAGTATCCTAACTCTTACTTATAGATTTAAAAGCGATAACACTGAGAAACATGAAGAAAGAAAAGCTTTCCCTATTCTGCTTGTAATGTTATTCTCATTCTCCTTTAATCAAAGGACTGAAAGCACTGGCAGGTTGATATACTAATAGACCAACCTCATCTATACTAATAGACGAACCTCATCTATCAAGGGAAGAAAATCACTAGCAGGTTGACAAAGGAAAGGAAAGGAGAGAAGAGGAAGTACATAATAAGAGCACGAAAATTTACTCTAACCAACTTCCGAATTAATATTGTACCTTGTCTTTGCATCTACCAGTCACTATAGCAGTAGGGAAACACCTACCAAGTTTCCTCATTGTTTTTCTCATCTGATACACACAACAAATTTTTACGTATAGATTTAGTATATAAGACATGAAAGCACGGTCAAATTAAAAAACATCAGTAAGTAATGAAACTAACCGAATCACACATGAAAGCACGGTCAGGGTCGTCGACTATAGGAGACAGCATGCCATCATAGTCTAGAAACATGACAAATTGTTTTCCCTTTGACGCGTCAATAATTTTGTCAAACATGTCTAATGCTGATGGATGGTGAAGCTGTTTCATAATTTTAAAAAAAACAACATGTTAATTAATTTGGTCAAACATGTCTAATGCTCCACGTAGGTTCAATCAATTCAATTTAACTAATTTGTGTGAAAAATTCTCTGCCAAAGCAAAGTACTACTAATGAACTGGATCTGGGGTTGACTGAGTTTGACGACATTAACTTCGCTAGGTCTGGTCTGGCCCCATATGGCAGAAGCCCTCTCCAACCGGCAACCACACCATCATTGATGCCTATGCCTCTCCTCTCCTATCCTATCATTGAGATATTATTAACCAGTTGTGTTTCCTCTTTTGTTTTCTTGTTTAGGCTTCTGTTACTTGCCTGTACATTACAATGCATGTGCTCTGATGTGAAGAAAGGTGCCATAGTATATGAATAATCATATTATAATGAACCAATTTTATTTTTTTACATAGTGTTCTTGTTCTCTTTTTTTGGGTGAAAATGATCTTGTTCTTATCATTTAGTTAAGATATTATTAATTTAATTTTACGATTAAGATGCTAGTATTTGAATTGGTATTACAGTTATGTATAAAGCATACAATTTGGCACACCTTGTGAAGTTTTTACCATCTCATTCAGTTTTACCATTTGTTCCATCCCACTCTTGCCTTAACTATTATCAACAATTGTACTCTCTTTAGCTCCAGCAAATCCATGCCCAAAAATCATTTCAAGTAAAACCCAAAACAGTAGAAATTACCAGTTATAGCGTTCAAAGACAAGGACAATTAAAGGGCTGGGATGGAAAGCAAAACTCTCCCACTCCAAACAGTTGATCTCTTCCACACACTTTTTTAAATCTTGCTGATTTGTGTTTGGTTACTATTGTTCTTTGTTATGTACATTGACTATGTCTATAATAACTAACAAGAAATGACAAAGACATGGTAAATATACAGCATAATTAGCTAACACAAACAAGTCAATACCAAGTCATGTTATTTGCAGTTTCATCTTACAAATCTCCTGCCATAAAACTATGCACCTCTGTATATGGTTCAACACTTTATTATCATAAAATTTGTTTGTCAATTGAGTTAGCAATGTATGATTTTATTTAAATTTTCATCAACTGCTGATAAACGATGTATAATTTGTTGTGCTTCACAGCTGTCTACACATTGTTGTGGTTTTCGTGGCTACAATTTACGAGTTTTGTATTGGACAATTCAGACTTTGTTGGTTAACCCACGAGAAAATTGATAGTATTTGAAGCTTCCATTACCGCAGCCATCTATCTAGGTATGTAAGTTAATAGGAATTTTATTTGGATTGTAAGTTTGTTGTTCCATAAATTACTATTATTGTTCATAAAAATATGTGCATTGTGAGTGAACCCTAGTTTCCCGTTTGAGATTCCATACCATGATTAATACGGATAGTTTGGATTAGTTGTGGTATGGATTCTTGAATTGTCCGTTCGGACAGTTTGGGAACTCTCTTTTTTTACTTCATTCATAGTTATAGGTTAAGTATGTTGTGGTATATTTGATTTGATTTTGGTTTATTGCGTATTGCTTTGTTCTCCGAGTGCATACTTGATTGTGGTCAATTTAGGTGACCGCTTTCATTTTGTGTATTTGGAGACCAATGCGAAATGCTGCCAAAATTTCATCAAATTTAGCATAACATACTTAACTTGTACATATGAATGAAGCAAAAAAAGTTTGTTCCTGAATGGGATAGGACCCGACCTTCATATAAAAAAAGTGAGATTGTCATGCATATGCCATAATAGACGCCCTCTTGTAGAACAAGAAACATGAATAGAAGTTGGATTCAAGCACCCCGCATAAGCGATGAGTATGAAAAGGGGGTTGAAGATTTCTTGAAGTTTGCACAACAACATGCACCAGCTGTGGGTGGAAAGTATTTCTGCCCGTGCGTAAACTGTGTGAATGGAAGGCGTCAGGCATTAGTTGTCATTAGATCACATCTAATTTGGGATGGCTTCATTCGGAGTTATACAAATTGGATATGGCACGGTGAATTGCCAGAGGTGTCATTACCTACCGACAATGAGGCGGTATCGTTAGAAACCGGAGATCGAATGGAAGACATGATACGTGATCTTGGGCAAGAGGGATTTTTGGAAGCTCATGCACCCTATTATGAAGATTTGGAAACAGATTCCAAGTTACCATTGTACTTGGGGTGCACAACCTTCACTCGGTTATCTGCAGTGCTAGCTTTGGTCAACTTGAAGGCTAGATTTGGGTGGAGTGACAAAAGTCTAACTGAGTTGCTTGTCTTATTGAAGAATATGCTTCCCAATGATAACAAGTTACCAAATAGTCACTACGAGGCTAAGAAGATATTATGTCCTGTGGGTCTGGAGTACAAGAAGATTCATGCTTGCCTTAATGATTGTGTGTTGTACAGAAAAGAGTTTGCCGAATTGCGGAATTGCCTAACATGTGGGGTATCACGATAGAAACAAAATGACGGGGAATACACTGATGATGTAGCCATATCCAACCCTCGTCCAGCAAAGGTTTATTGGTACCTTCCAATTATACCAAGGTTTAAGCGATTGTTTGCTACTGCAGACGATGCTTCTAACCTTAAATGGCATGCAGTTGACAGAATAAATGATGGGTTTCTCCGACATCCAGCTGATTCTCCACAGTGGAAGACAATTGATCACTTGTATCCTGAATTTGGAGCCGAACCAAGAAACCTTCGACTTGGTCTTGCTTCGGATGGCATGAATCCATTTGGTAACTTGTCCACTAATCACAGTTCATGGCCTGTGTTGCTAATGATTTACAACCTTCCTCCTTCGTTATGCATGAAGCGCAAATACATTATGTTGTCTATGATGATATCGGGTCCAAGACAGCCAGGAAACGATATTGATGTGTACCTTACTCCTTTGATTGAAGACATGCGCAAGTTGTGGGTAGACGGGGTTGATGTGTATGATGCAAACCAGGGTGAGACTTTTAGGTTGCATGCGATGATATTTTGCACCATCAATGACTTTCCAGCTTATGGGAATTTGAGTGGATATAGTGTGAAAGGTCACCAGGCTTGTCCTATTTGTGAGCAAAACACAAGTTTCATCCAACTTAAACATGGGAAGAAGACAGTTTATACACGGCATCGTAGGTTTTTAAAACATTATCACCCCTATCGACGATTGAAGAAAGCATTTAATGGTAGCCAAGAGACTGAAGAACCCCCAGAACCGTTAGCTCCCCATGAAGTGTATGATCGGGTGAAAGACATCGTAACTGTTTTTGGTAAGACACAGCGGAAGGATCATGCAAACAAGAACATTTGGAAGAAAAGGTCAGTGTTCTTTGATCTTCCTTATTGGACCAATCTACATGTTCGGCATTGTCTCGACGTTATGCATGTGGAGAAGAATGTTTGTGATAGTTTACTTGGCACCCTTCTTAACATCAAAGGAAAGACAAAGGATGGTCTGAAATGTCGACAGGATTTGGTTAATATGGGTATACGAGAACAGTTACATCCGCAATCACAAGGTCAGCGAACTTATTTGCCCCCAGCATGTTACACAATGTCAACTAAGGAGAAAAAACAATTTTGTCATTGTCTTAAAAATGTGAAAGTCCCACAAGGATACTCTTCCAATATCAAGAGCCTTGTGTCAGTTAATGATTTGAAGTTGGTTGGCTTGAAATCTCATGATTGTCACGTGTTAATACAACAATTGTTGCCAGTGGCTGTGCGTGGTATATTGCCTGAAAAGGTAAGGGTTGCAATCAGCCGCTTGTGCTTTTTCTTTAATGCAATCTGTCGTAAGGTCATTGACCCAAAACAATTGGATGATTTGGAGAACGAGGCAGCCATTATCCTATGTCAATTAGAAATGTACTTTCCTCCATCGTTTTTTGACATCATGGTTCACTTAATTGTTCATCTTGTACGTGAGATTCGGTTGTGTGGACCCGTGTTTTTACGATGGATGTATCCAGTTGAACGTTACATGAAGGTGTTGAAAGGATATACAAAAAATCCATATCGACCAGAGGCTAGCATTGTTGAACGATACGTTGCTGAGGAAGCTATTGAGTTTTGTTCACAATATATAGAAATGGCTACACCAGTGAGACTTCCTCAAAGTCGTCATGGCTCCACCATGGAAGGTAGGGGCACACGGGGGTTCAATGTTGTAACCATGGATCGCCAACAGCTGGCACAAGCTCATCTATATGTATTACACAACACAGCTGAGGTAATCCCTTACATAGATGCTCACAAACAACATCTGTGTCGTATTCACCCAAAAATGAACATGATGAGGTTGTTGCAAGAGCACAATAGAACTTTCATATCGTGGTTTAGACAAACAATCTTCGCCAATGACAGTGCTTCAGACACATTAAGATTGCTAGTTGTAGGTCCAAATATGAATGTTCCAACTTGGAAGGGATATGATATCAATCAGTATTCTTTCTACACAAAGTCCCAGGATGATAAAAGTAGTGTGCAGAATTGCAGGGTCAGTGTTGATGGTCAATCAGAGCACTTTTGTAGTGTTGCTGACAATAATCCCATTGAAGCTTGCATGCCTTACTATGGAGTCATTGAAGAGATTTGGGAGGTTGATTACGGTGAATTTAGAGTACCTCTTTTCAAATGTAAGTGGGTCAATGGAAACACAGGTGTGCGTAAAGACAAAATGGGATTCACTTTAGTAGACCTTAAAAAAGTTGGTTACAAGGACGACCCATTCATAATGGCAGCGCAAGCTCGACAGGTGTTTTATGTAGAAGATCCATGCGACTCTAGATGGGCAGTGGTTTTGCAAGGGAGAACAATTTTTATCGGTCACCATGTTGATGGATCAACACTTGATGTCACTGACATGCCATCTTTCTCCAAAGATATGCCTTCAAGTACTATTCAACAAGAAGAGGATGATGTATATGCAAATCGTACTGATCATGACGAGGGTTTATGGGAGAACATTCCTACGTAACTATGTAAGCACAACCATATAAGTATTACTTAACATTTCTAACATTAGTCATGCATAAATTGCTAAGTTGTTTTGAAAATCATGCACCCTATTACATCATTGAATTTGACATATTTATAACACTTGTTTTTTTCCGCAGGGCCATGGCAACACCACCACCGTCCCCGCCACAATCAGAAAACCCTCCTGAGGTTACTTCGAAAAGGACAAGACAATCCACGAGGCTCAGAAGTTTGACGTCTAGATGCTTAGATGGCCCACGGCCAGTTGTGAACGTGAATCTGGCTACAGGTAGAGAGTCAGGGCCTCATAAAGAGAAATTTCACAGTTATTTAGGGGTTGTCGCAAGGGAAAAAGTTCCTATTGTACACGCGAATTGGAATGTTGTCCTCGACAATCTAAAGAGCTTAATATGGAAAGATATTTTGGTATGTAATTCTAAATACACTTGTATTCATGATTTTGTTGTTAAGTTACTTTTAAAGGATTCATTTACATACTGTTACATAACTCATTTTGTTGTGCAGCGCAAATTTGATATCCCTGAAGGTGAAAATGCAAAAAAAAAAGGTGATGTCGACAGTTGCAGCAAGATGGAGGCAATTTAAGTCTTCATTGACTTCAAAATTTGTCTTTGCTGACAATGAAAGTCAGCAAATATCTGATCCTATAGTCAAGTATGGCCTTGATCTAGAAACATGGGCGGAATTTGCAAAAAGCCGCAAAACTCCTAATTGGCAGGTTTGTTTAAGTATTTCTGTATCTGCAATAAACGATTCAATTTTTGTTTTCATTGTTTTGTAACATATATATGACTAGTACAAGCTTGTCTTTTTCAGGGTATACGAAAGAAGGCCCAGGAAATTCAAAAATTTAATGACTGCCCTCACGTACTGTCTCGTGGGGGGTATGAACTGCTTGACAAGAAACTTATGGAGGAGAAGAGCAAGCGTGGACATGAGGAACATTCGTGTACTGAAAGCCCAACACTCAACTTCGACCCACCATCCCCAGTTGCAAGACACTTGAAGTGGAAGATTGCCCGTACTAAGCGGCATGGCCAAATGACGTCTGAAGTGGCACAAGAAATTGCAGACAAAATTGTCAGTTCATATATTTTTTTGGTTACTGTCATTGGCAAATAATGGTTAGCTAACCTAGTCAAATTTGTTTTATTCAAATTCAACAATTGTATATGCATGCAGGATTCATTACAGGAACAAGCAACACAGGGGAGTTTTGTTCCGCATGGGCGACAGGACATACTCAACACGGCCCTTGGCCGACCTGAGCATCCAGGCCGTGTTCGCGTCGCAGGAACAGGTGTCACAATAAGCCAATACTTTGGCCAAGCCTCACGTGCTTCTAGCACATCGTCACCATCAATCAACCAACAACAATTGGCTGATATCATCGGTGTAATTAAGGATGACATAAGAAAGCAGCTACAAGATGAGATAAGAAAGGAGGTACAGGATGAGATAAGAAAGGAGGTACAACAAGAACACAAGCAGCAACAAGAGGCTTGGATGAAGGCAGTTGAAGAAAAACAATGGCAAAATTTGGAGATGATGAAGCAAGAGTTAAAAAAATCATTGAAAGTAGAGCTATCTCATATTGCATCACATCAGTTAGCCCCCATTGAGGCGCCAGAAATACAAGCTCTACTTGCGCGTGTTAGCACAAAGGGTAGCTACGCTGGACCTGAAGGAAGCGGATTACTTAAAGAGCTTTTGAGTGGTGGTGACGATCTGATGGGCTTGTTCGTAGTTGTTGGGGAAAATACTGTGCTTGCGGGCTTGGGAAAAGTGTTTGAGAATTCATCCACCATACATAATGTTCGTTATGAAAATGATGTTGTTAAGGTTCAGGTTGTCAGAACATACATGCCTTACGCTGAGGTCCCTATTCCTACATCAGAGGTTCATTATCTTGAGCAGGTCGTTGGCACATTCGTCGCATGGCCGACCCATCTTGTTAGGGAAGTAACTAATGAGGTTAGTTTTTTTCTCCTATGAATCTGTTCTATTTGTTGACATGCTTCTTCATGCTGTACACTAACTTCAATTATCATAGGTGGTCGTAGGACCCGATAAGCCTCCATCAAAGTCTGCTGGAGAGCCGAACAGGTTAACATCTGTGGCCACAGATGACCCACTGGGAGAATTGGTTAAGAAGTCATATGTGGTTTACACAAAGCCAATGGAGTTGGCATGGGACGGGGCGAAATTTGGGTTACCTAATGCCTCAAATGGTTTTTTCATCACACATGCAGATGTGACTAAAATAATTTTAGGTGACAAATGTTTAAACATATTTGTACTGCAGCTGTGGATGATGTAAGTAAATCATATTATTTGATTGGTTGTCATATCTTATTGCCCACTCCATATTTGTCTAAGAATATTGTTGATTGTGTTTAAAACAGGTTTATGAATGATTGGAGTACAAGCATTGGTTTTTCTCCAGTGTACGATTTCCTTGAGCCCCAGTCTATACGCTGCACAAAGGACACGCGTGAAGAATGTCAAAAGTACATAGAAACCTGGGTCAAGGAGTCACATCAAGAAATCTACTTAGGCCCTTACTTCAATCAGTAAGTCTATTCATGTGGTTGTTATCAATGTGTTTGCATCAGTTTGATGGTGAATTTCATGTTGTTGACTGCAGCGCACATTGGCAACTTCTTGTGTTGTGTCCACAAGAGAACATTATAGTATGGTTCTGTTCTGTATGAAGAAAGCCTGATGTTCACATTAAGTTTGCAGTGAACAAGTACTTCGCAACCTTATTCAATTTAGCATTGGTCATTACTTGTAGTTTACTACTCAAAACATTACATGTTAACTTCGGCTTTTGTTATTGTCAAATTTAGTGCAATGAAGAAAATATGCAGTAATCTCCAAGGCAAGGACAATGCACCTCCACCTCCACCTCAATGGATTGAGGCTAAGGTATGTTGTAATCCCTGTTTTTTTTTTAAATTTGAAATAAGTCTGATGTTTCAATTGGAATGATCCAACATTTATTGAGCGCTTATATTGCATGTAGAGCCATGTACAACAAGGACCATATGAGTGTGGATATTATGTGATGCATTGGATGTGGTGCATCGTTAGTGCCGGTTTGAAAAATGAACTCCACAACGTATGTCCTCTATTAGACTAACAAATCAATTTGTGTAGTATGAAATCGTACTTAAATGGTTGATGTACTTACTAAATTTTATTTTCTTCCCCTTGGTAGTATTTTTCAGATGGAACAACATTAGACACTGACACCATGATGACAATACGCAAGAAATGGGCAGCCTATTTGCTAGAAGTTGGAAAATGGATGTAAATTAGACAAATTTAGATGACATAGGAACATTAATCACCTTTGTAACGTAAAATTTTCATTGCACAAGACACATCATTATGTCTGGTCATGACTTTTAATTCGGCATCATTACATGATTATGTGACTTGTTTACGTTATTAGTGTGCACTGCTTTTGGGTTGCATTTTGTATTGGTCCCAATATAGGATCAGTTTTTTTGTTGTGCAACTCTAATTGTATGCAGGTCAGCGTTTGACATGTTCCTGCTTGGGTCGTTCAATCCGCCGCAACCTTCTCATATATTGGTCCAAGAAATCATCGGAAAAGCTCCTCAGGTGCTGCAATAATCACCTCTCTCCTTTTTTTAAAATTCAAATTTTATAAGTTTATAATTACAAATAAAAATGCTACGTTATTTTCATCATTTGTTGATAGAAATTTCTGATAATTTGGTTTTTGGGCATGGTTGTGGCTTCCCCCACACGTTGAGCATTAGCAAAGCAACAAAGTCAAAACACTTTTGGGTTTTTTTTTTTTTTTAAAGAATTTTGTTTCTCAACAATGTCAAAACTCCTTTGGAAGACCATCCCATATTGCAGAGCTTTCTGGATGGAGATGATGCTTATAGGAACTCAAGATTTAAGCTCATACCATATATTTGTAAGGTACATTTCTACAAAAAATGTCACATGTAATAAACAAAAAACAAAAAATACAGGATCAAGAGTGTCTAATGGTTTTTATCGCCACAGGACTTGTTTCCCTCAGGGATCATGGTTTTCCTAATGCAAAGTGTTGGAAAGAAAGCATATTTAGTGGGGCAAGCGCTAGAAATGCTTTATATCCGTGGGAAGAACTATCAAGAGGTAACATGGCCAAATTCACTAGTGATTTTGTTGTATCAGTTTTGCTTGTGTAATTTATTTTGATATTACTAATTCACACAAAATTTTCCTTATTATTTTCAGCTCATTTCCCTTGTTTTATAAGCTAACATTTAAATTATGTTTGCATTATTAGATTGATATCGACGTTGGATCTTCAACCGTGGCAAGAGGGGTGCCTAGCCTACTTCTTGGATACCTGAACAATTTGGTGGTAGAAATGGCATTTTTGGTACAAGTAAAATACTGCAAGTAGCTTCTTTTCCTTTCCCCGTGTCTTGTTTTATTATCTGGGCTTGCAACAATGTTTTTTTTTTTATGCATAAAGAGGAATTAGCACTATGCTTTTGTATTCTGGACTGTGTGAATTCAAATTTATGAGGTCAAATTTGTTTTTGGTTAGGCATACAATGTGGTGTAATCAAAGGAGAGAATTTGTGCTTTCATACTCAGTGGTAGTGTATAAGTTGATTTTAACTTAGATAAAAGTTTAATTCATTTTATCTTTTTATTTTAAGTACTTAGTACTCACTGAGAGGTTATATTCTTCTTCTATGAAACTTGCTGAAAAGTTTATACGAATAGGACCACAGAGTAGTGTCTCAGAAAAAGGTGTGTTCGATTTGCGGTCACCGGATTCCGGTTGGATTGGATAAAACTTCGATACAAGTTAGTGCTTTTCCTTCCGCTGTTCTGCCGGAATTTCTTTACCTAGGAAGCTACGACAACGCATCACGCTTGGAGCTTCTGAAGACTCAGGGGATTTCTCGTATCCTCAATGTAAGAGGGTAGTTATTGTCTTTTTCAATCTGTGATTGAATCTGGCATCTTTTGCAATTTCAATTTTTCGATGATCATCTATGAATGTATGCATGTGTTGATGTTTACTGTGGAATTATGGGGATGGTGGTTGGTTAAATGTTTCGGGGTTTTGTTTTTGGGTTATTATGTGTTGTTGTTTGAGGTTTCAGTTTTTATTGAGTAATTGCAGGTGGTGTGGTTTAGGTTAGGGGTTTCCTTAACAATACTCTTCTAGTTTCTAAGTGGCCAATGATGTTTGAGTCTTTATTTTCTTATACTGATTTTTATTGAGTAATTTGTAGGCGGTGTGGTGTGGTTTGGGTTAGGGGTTTCCTTAACAAATACTCTTCTAGTTTCTAAGTGGCCAATGTTGTTTGAGTGTTAATACCTTTGAATTTTCTGTTTGTGCAGACCGTCCCTTCTTGTCAAAATCTCTACAAGAACTCGTTTACCTATCACTGCCTCCCAGATGACAAAACTTTGCCATTTGATGAAGCAATTCAGTTTCTTGGTATGTTCTTTTGTGTTCATTATACTTATCATTTCATTTGCTTAGGTGCTTCTTTAACATGGATTTGAAATTTTTAATTAATACCTATCAAACATGATACTTGCGCATAGTATTGGAACTATTGGAACGTCAGCCTATTCTTCATGCTTTATACAAATAAATGATCTGCTATTAAGATCATTTTGCACATCAACTAGAGAGTTTTTTTTTAATTACCATGTGGAATTATAGGGTCCACCAAGATTGAGTTGAACAACTCTATTATATTTTGTACTATTGGATATGCTATTAAGATCCATTTTGCACATCAACTAGAGAGTTTTTTTTTATTTTCTTATATAAATTTAAATTGTGCTACAAGTGAAGAGTTGGAAACAAAAGATGGAAGGTTTGGGAATATGGATGGGTTTCGTTAGCCTGTGTCTTCTGTCTGTATCAGTATTAGGTCTGCTCCAACGCCTAGAGCACCCTGTCAAAGCTGATGGCTCACTTAGCCTTATGGTCATTGGAGACTGGGGAAGGAAAGGAACATACAACCAATCTCAAGTTGCCACTCAGGTCTTCATCCTCTATTTATTGGGAACTTGTGTTCCAGTATTAGTCTAGTAGTCTACTTAACTAAGCACAAGTTTACAATAATTTTTTAATTATGATACTGAACTTAGCATTAGCATCATTTTTAATCCTTTTATGCTCGTTTGAGGCTTTTTTTTTTTTTTTTGCTTAGGATGCTTGTGTCTAATTAGTTAAACAAATGTTCATTGCTAAAGCAAAAGCTGGAGCTCTTTAGACACTCATCTCTTTGTGTATGTCAGATGGGAAGGGTTGCTGCAAAGTTAAATATCGACTTTGTGATATCCACTGGAGACAATTTCTACGATGATGGATTGACTGGTATAGATGACCCTGCATTTGAAATTTCGTTCTAAAAAATCTACACTGCCAAGAGCCTCCAAAAGAAATGGTATAGTGGTGAGTCCAGACACACCAACCATGGATGTAACAAGCTTACATGTGAGAAAAAGTATTCCTCTAATCTTTCATTCTTCTCTCCATTAAATGTTGGTTGCAGTGTTGGGCAACCATGACTACAGGGGTGATGTTGAAGCTCAATTGAATCCAATCCTTCGGAAAATTGATCCTAGATGGATCTGCCAAAGATCATTTATTGTTGATACTGGTAAGGTGACTTCTCGGAATCTCAATAGAGGTTTTATCCTGAATAGTAAGTTAAGTAGCCTTCTAATCTTAAAACTCCCCATAAATTGTTGAGTTTTTCTTCATTGATTCAACACCTTTTGTGGACCAGTATTTTTTTAAGCCAAAGGACCACAAGTATGACTGGAGAGGAGTGCTTCCAAGGGAAAAATATTTATCAAAGCTCTTGAAGGTAAATCACTTGATCATTATTATTCCATCACAACAAATTAACATAAAAAAAAAGCAATTTAATACGATTTGACAACCTTGTCTTCTTTTTTTCGGTTTGGAACATAGGATCTAGAAATAGCATTAAAGGATTCTACTGCCAAGTGGAAGATTGTTGTGGGGCATCATCCTATAAGAAGCATAGGACATCACGGTGACACCAAAGAGCTCATAAGACAGCTCCTGCCAATTCTTGAGGTCATTCATTTAGGCCAATATATATTTTATTGTATACTATATAAGAAAATCCTAGTGATAAAATTAAACTTGCAGGAAAATAATGTGGATATGTACATTAATGGGCATGACCATTGCTTGGAACACATAAGTAGCAGAAGCAGGGCGTGTGGACAATGACCCTTTGTCTTAAGAGGTAAGACTTCTCTACACACATATTTACCTATATTTTTTTTTACCAAAAAAATGGTTGACATCTATGGGATGTGAACGTCTGTAGGAAAGATAACAGGGAATCATTATACTAGTATTATTTTTTTGTTAGATATTCTCCTTCCAAAGTAGTTATGTCCGATTAAATGTAAATACATTTCTCAACAAAAAGATTTAAATTTTAATTTGTGAGAGACTACTCTCTTTCCCTGAACTCAATATGATTGGCACTCTATTTTTTTATTTCACGCTTATCACACGGATTTCAAGTTATTACATTCTTTGTAGAGTTACAAAAATAAAATTCCATAAAGATTGATTTTAACTTGTTCTATGCGAGTTTAATTGACAAAGGAAGCACAAGTTGAAAGACGGAGTAAGAAAAAAGACAGGTTGTCATTTTCGAAACTTATGCATATCGTGTTAATTCACAAGAGAATTGGTCAGACTTTAGAGGTTCTCAAACAAAAATTCCATAAGCAGGGCTAAGCAAGAAGTTCTGTAAATTTTTGCATCACTAAAGTATTTAAAAAAATAAAAGGATTTTGTTAACTGCTAAAGATTCAAAGATAAAAAGGTTTCATTAAAAAATACTACTATAGTATTTCATGTTATCAATATATTTTCATAATAATGTTTAATAAAATATATATTAGTTTTTAATCATTAATTGGAAAAAATTCCAATACGTCATAAAATACCACACGCTATGAGATCAGATTTTGCACTAGCAGTATTTAAGAAAGATAGACTTGTGATTCTGAACTTCAACTCTAGGATGTTCGCTGCTGGGCAATGCAATATGAATTGCAGTGGGTTGTCATTAAGGTCATCATAGTGTTTTTCAAATTGCTAAGAAACTTTGACTGAATGGTTATAAACTTATAATAATCGGCTGGCGTAATCAGCCTAGAGACTTATTTGTGCTAGTTTTTTTAGGGATAAACTTAAGGCTCAACCAAATCTATAGGCCTTTTCAATTGATCATTTTATTTCAGTCAATACTCCATCTTTCCTTTTATTCGTCACTAAATATTATGACATTTTTTTTTGTTGAATCCTAAATATTATGACATAAAGACTAAGAAATAGAAATAATATTTTATTCAGTAAAAAATATATAAATAATATTTTAATTCTATAAAAATTCTTAACTTATTATATCTTACCTCTCAAATTTCTGTTGTTAACAATATATTTTAGGTTATTTTAGATGCTGATCATGAATCTTATGCTTTGTGATGTTTTGATTCAAGATTCCAAGATAGGTCTTTTGATTCACAATTTGATAACTAGTACCTAGAGGGAATTGTCGTTCTATCCTAAATTGTCTTTCAAAAGGTCTAAGCCTTATTGAAATTGTGATAAACTTGGTAATTTTTTGTGGTTTTTCACCTATTCTCTAACCATCTTTTCTCTCTGTTAATCTGCCCCCATGTTTTGTCCTCCAGTATTGTTAATAGTTGATGGGGAGACATGTTTGTGGGCTTGTATTGTTTAGTTTAAATGGCTGCTATTTATAATAACATTCCCTGTTTAAGTTTAGTTTTAGATTCTAGTTTGCATATATTTGTTTTTCAGAATATAATCAGCCTAAAATGTTGACAACATTAATGCAATATATGAGTAACACTTCCTATGTTGTTATTCCATGCATAGAGTTATAACATTTGATTTGGCTAATTAAAACTAACTAGTAATCAATAGTTTCTTTATTTTACTATTGGCAATACTATTTTCTCTAATATTTCTTCATTTTTACCCTTGATAATGGAGTGTTGTGTGCTTCCTTTGCAGAGCAATGTGAGAAGGATAAGGAGCGTGTTCTGGTTCATTGCATGTCAGGAAAGAGTAGGTAAGATATTGCTGCTAGCTTGCAACATGCTATCATAAGCATGATGGTTACATTTGAATTAGTTAGTGATGACCCTCAGAAAATAAAAGGGAATTGATATAGGTTATTGTACTGCAGCCTTTCAAATGAGGAATGCAATATAAAAATGTTATAATTTTCTCTGAATAACATGTATCCTATGGCAGGTCTCTAGCTATCGTGATTGCATACTTGATGAAGTCCAAAGTATGGAGACTTGTACACAGTTATCAGTGGGTAAAGGAACGGAGACCTTCTGTTGAATTAACTCAAGGTATGTTTGTTTACTGTTTCCATTTTTGCTTCCAGTCTCCAGTAAAACCATCAGATTGCAGTGTTGGTCAATTGAAGACTTGGTCAATTGAAGACTCTTATCTGGCCAAGTTATTTATTTGAAGACCATTATGGAAACTTTATCAAACTAAAAGGAAAACATTTGCACTTCCAATCTGTCCACTTGTTTGACCATCTATTCGCTATTGTTTTTCCTTTGTTAAGCCCTGTGTTTTCTGGTGACCCACTAATGCCTGTTTGTTGGTTGGGTTTCAACAAAACTCTTTCTTTGTGCCCTTGTCTGTCGTAGGACTGATTCATGCACACATCAGTGTTTCCATTTCTCTCTTCTTTTTTTGTTGCTGTCATGTACAGCACTTCACAGGTCACAGGCTCATAGCTCACTAAATTTGATTGCATGATTATGTTCTTATTATTCCATTTTGTTTTTTCTATTAATTTCCATCACCTTTGTTTCTCTCCCTTATTGTTCCCTTATACTTCTTGGATAAATAGTGTCTGAACTCTGGACTATGTCATTTTTTACTATTAATGGCAATTCTTGTATCTGTTTTCCCACTATATTGTTTTTTGGGGTCATCCAAGATTGACAACTATGTTTTCACATGCATGTTTACACCATGGACTGTTTCTTCAAAATGAAGCAACCATTTTCATACAGTAATAGGATACCAAGGTTTTTACCCTTTGGTAATAAACAAACCATCCTGTTGGAATTGGTGTGATATTACTCGTTTCCACTTATGTATGTTTTTTCTATACCAAGTCTTCTGAACCTAACATATTGTTACTCTTGCAGCTGCTTGTATGACATGGGAGTTGGCAGAGTCAGGTGATAGTTTTATTACTTCTATTATAAATGGAGCTGATTTGGTGCCTACAATTCACTGGGGGAGAGTGTAATTTAAGTAATTAGGACTTGCAGTCAAGGTAAAGGACATCATTTGGTGGATTTAAGACTTATTTATGGTCATGAACTATTTTAGGTTCTCCAAACTGTATTAAAGGAATTGTGGGATGTTTTAGAAAGCAATCTTATAAATGTTCCTCATTTTGGTTTGCTTACCTTATTGCTACAATGCCATTTGCAAGATGAATATGTTTGTTGCTGTCATGAACTATTTCAGTACTGTCTATTTGTACTGTATTACATATATAAATTTCCAAAAAGTAAAAAAAAAAAATCCATATTTTACATCGGTTCAACTATAAACGATGTAGAAAATATCCTCATTCTACATCGGTTATGCGATAAACGATGTATAAACTCTTCAAATTCTACATCGGTTGATTGAAGACCGATGTAGAAACTTTTCCATTCGTGCCCATTCTACATCGGTTTAGCGATAAACGATGTAGAAAATCTGCTAATACTACATCGGTTGGACGATAAACGATGTAGAAAGCTTTCATTTTCTACATCGGTTGATTGATAACCGATGTAGCCACGTTAACATATCTAGTCATTCTACATCGGTTGAACTATAACCGATGTAATAACCTTTCATTTTCTACATCGGTTATCAGCCAACCAATGTAGAAACATACCCATTCAACATTAGTTTTCGCCTGAGAACCGCTGTAGAAACCTACCCATTCTACATCGGTCGTGTAGCAACCGATGTAGAAATGTCGTCGTTCAAAGACGGTCATAAAACCGATGTTGTGATTCAACGACCCCGGTTTACAACCACGCGTCATAACCGATGTAAAAAGGTCGTTAGAACCGATGTAGAAGGCTTTTTTTTTAGTAGTGAAAGGTGCACTCTACTACTCACAAGTGTACTACCGATAACCATTCACCAAGTGACATAAAGCAATTGTCATATAAAATGAGGCTATTACCCTGCATAGCATCTCCGATTAGTTAAAAATGAGAAGAATGCACCCAATACTGCATTGAAATGACTAACAACAAGAAAATCAAAGTCAACATACATATTTTCTTATTTCAAATGAAACAATTCCATTTAAGCACTCATATTTGCTTAATATTACAATTATCAAAATAGGAATTGTCATCATCATTTGTTTCTTCCTCTGCTGCATCATTTATCTCATTTTCATCTTCGTATTCACTTGCAGTTTCTTCTGAATTAAAAATAGGAAAACAAAATAAAATGTATGAAAGGCACTGTTAGGTTATAATTGGGGTATCAAAGAAAGAAATAGTGGAACCTAAATAATTCAAGTTTCAAGAAAAAAGCATCATCAAAACAATGACACAACTAAATAATCCTTATTGATGATGCAAAAATGTTTCAAGTCTTACCACTAAATTTTTCTTGTCCTAATCTGCGGGAACATGTCCTTCACCACCTACAACACCTCCATTCACGCTACCCGATCCTTCTTTTTCTTCACCTAAAGGTAGAGCCTCTTCATCCCCATGAATACTGAAATTTGCTTCTCATTCAATTTGCTCTCGTGAATCGTCAAAAACCTAAACAATCATAGAACAAAACAAACAAACCATGCCGAATAAAAATACCTAATAATTGAAATTAAGTTGCCAGGAGTGGAGCTAGGTTGTGCCTTGAGATGGATTTCCCCGTATGGCTTGCGTATGTGTTGAGAGGGATAGGAATTGTGGTTACGAGTGATCCTATGCATGGATTCTTCGTTGATGACCATGGAGCCTTTCTCGATTTCTGGATTCACAACAATAAAATATTGAATCTACAGCCACAACAGTTGTAACGCCCTTCATTAAAATAACAACTCATCCTAAAAAAATATAAAATCTCAAAATTATATTAGTCTAAAAATACCTCACGTATAATAAATAAAGTCAAATAAGCAAGTCTTTACATAAATAAAATATTATTCTCAAATATGAGCATCTTAAAAAAACCGGAGTATAACATAATCAGCCACATTAGACATATTATTCTTAATACTAAAACCGAAAAATGTATCTAAAGGTAACTAAGTCTTCAAGTCTCCTCAATAACAACAGCATCTAAAAGTAACTAACGCTAAAGGTATAACATAATCAACCACATTAGGCATATTATTCTAAATAATAACAAACCAAAAAATGTATATAAAGGTAACTAAGTCTTCAAGCTTCCTCAATAACAGCAGCTTTTTTCTTGTGCTCTAAAAATAACACTTTTAGTGAGATGGTAATCTCAGTTAATAAAACAATCCTAAAGTGTTTGTAAATAGTGTTGTTCTCAGACGTGGTAATCCGAAAAGTCAGTTATGGTATCTGCAATGAATTTAAAGTAAGACTATATGTGTATATATATGCTCCAATAAAAATCATATTAAAATAATCACAATTCATTACATTCTGAATAAATAAAATATTAAAAAAATGGCAACACCTCAATACATTCAAATAAATATAACAAACACAACTTAGTGATTCTCATAATAACTAGACTCAATTCTTTGGTTCTTGGAACTAGAATGGATCTTAGATTCTTCAAATAGTCAATGAGTTCATATTCCATGCAATGACGTTCCACTGCCTTCCGAATCATAGATGGAGGTATTTAGAATTTTTTTCCCATCACAGATGGAAATATCTATAATAATTTCATACTCATCCCAAATGGAGGTATTTATCATATAATTCAAAATTATCAATTTATGATATGAACAATACATTATTCACATCTACACACAAATATAAACTAATACAAATGTAACCATTCAAATGCAAAACATAACATATTGAAAGCAAATTCAATCATTGAAAATCATGCCTAATGGTTTCTCAAAGAAGTCTACCAGAATAATCAAAATTTTGTTGGTCCAAATTCTTTATATCAAATATACAAAACACTTTCTTTTAAAAAATATATCATGGAAGTTTAGGAAAAATGTTATTTTAGTCACCTCTTGAAGCAAGTAGCTCGAGTTTTCGTTATCTTTGTCTTAACAAAATTTATCCATTTTCTTCTTTCTTTTCAAGCCTTGAGTGCTACCCACTAATGTCAAAAGAGACTATTTACTTGTGTGATTCTAGGAAAATAAATTGTCTACATTTATATAAGTGTTGTACGTAATTTAAAATTTGTTTAACTAATATTCCTTAATCTCTTATTTTTATTATCTTTACTTATTATTCCTTAATATATTATTGTACTAACATTTTTTAAAAAACATAAACAATCTAATATATTAAAACAATTTAATCTATATTTTTATTTATTAAAATATTTATTTAAATAATTATTAAATTATTTTTAGAATGTTACATCATATTGGATGGACATGAGATGAGAGTCGCTGGCCTAGGTGTCCCTCATTTTCCCCTTTATAAACTCACTTTACTTATTCACATATTTGCCCAAAATGTACTTTAATATTGGGGTCAAAATGTAAATTCAAAATGACATCCTTCCACGGTAACAAATGAACAATCTTAGCCGCTCAGTATTAAAGTAATAAATCCAACGGTTATTTTAACTTCTTCACTGGTGACATCGAAATTCTATACTTCACCTTAGAACCCGTTCATTCTCCCCACTCTTTCAAATAAACATTCTCAATTCATTCTATTAAAGTAAACTGTCACCATTTTATCTTTAATCTATTCTTTTTTATCTTTATCTCTAAATTATTATTTTTAACGACATATATCTTCTAATATAAATAATTATGTTTGAGTGAAATAGTTTTTTTTTTCTTTTGAAATGTTTTCTGGAATCAAATAAACTTGGGTAGTCTAAATTAAATTTCAATAAAAAATTTGAAAAATTTGTCAATATTTAAAAATAATCTTAAAACATAGTTTAAATTATAAGTTATAAATCTAAAATATAATTTATATATTTAAAATATAAATTTAACTATATAAAATTAAATATTTATCATATACATCCCACACATAGCATCAACACAAAACGCATATAATCTATAAAAAATACAAAACGCATTCAAATTAAAAATAATTTTTCTAATATTTTATTAACATTTGCGCAAGAAGAAATAATTTTAGTTTTGTTTCTTTCACTATATTATTGTATCCATTTTGTTTTCGACTGTTTCCATCCACCAACCTTTCCTAAACATAAGCAAAACTGAATATTTGAATTTTACTGTTACTGCATTGCACTCTGCCAATTCTTCACTGTGCACTGAAGTTGAAATCGGAGCAATCGAAGTTTTTGTCTCTGTCTAACATAAACCAACCAAACACAATCCATTTGATTATACACACAACAATGACATTCTCAAAGTCAAGAAGGTTAACCTTTTCTTCTCTCTCTCTTTTCATTTCCAATTTTCCTCATTTTCTTCCAAATCCCACTCTGCCTCTTTGCTTTCACTTTCATTCTCACTGTCAAACCTCCATTGATTGACAATGTTGTTTCCGATGTTTCCCAATTCAATCACATGCTCCATATGCATCATACCCCGCCCATCATTGAATATAAACTAGGATCCCTTGTGAGGATGAAGCACTACCCAATTGCAATTTCCCTTTCTAAAGAGATGAAAGTTAGGAAAATTGGGCCAGATCTTGTTACTTTGAACATCCTCTCTTAGAATAGTTGTTCGGCTTTTTCTTTGTGCACCAAAGGTTTTCTTAATACACCCAATACTTTTTTCATTTTTTCTAAAATTACCCCTGACAAACTTACGGATTCATAATATGTAAACTTACTTATTGTCATTATTGTCATCCCATATGTACGTACAGATTACAGTTTTTTTAAAAATGTTTTACAAATTAATGACTCTGGTAGGATTCAAACCTGTAAGAGGTTATTAACACGATGCTCTAACCAACTGAACTAATATACCAATTATGTTATAAAATAATTAATATCGCTATATATAACACTAAAATTTCTAATGTATATTTAATGCACATATAAATTTATATAATAAAATTGTGACAATTAATTTTGGTGCATTAAATATATTAGAACAAAATTAATTGTTACAAAATTTATTGTATAAACTTATATGTGTATTAAATATACATTAGAAATTTTAGTGTTATATATAACGACATTAATTATTTTATAACATAATTAGTCTATTAGTTTAGTTATTTAGAGTGTCGTATTAATAATGTAAAAATCACGAGTTCGACTCTACATGGGCCATTAATTTTAAATTAATGCGTAAAATATTTTTAAAAAAAATTATAAAAAATTTGTGAGATTGTGAATCCATGTGAACTTTACATAATGTTGAAATTGTCCATCTTATGTTGGATGCATAAAACAATTGCCTAGTTCTTTTAGCCCGCCTAAGTTGGGCTTCATTGGACTGTCTTCTTTGAATTCATAATGGGAACTAATATTGGCAGTACCATTAGTGTTATTTAAACTGCCCATGTGGGTAGCTTTTTTTTATTTCCAAAATACCCCTCTCACGATGTTTCTGTTGTATAAAATATACAACAAAAATGTATTCTTGTTATAGTACATGGGGTGGGTATAAAATTCAAAATGCAAATACGTTTTCATTGTAATTTTGTATGCAGAAAGATAGGAGAAGAGAAAAAATGTGAGAGAGGAAGGGGGATGGTGGGGGTGTCGTGATGGAGAAGTATGAGTGAAAGGGAGAAGAGTTGGAGGTGTTGGAAACTCAAAAAGGTAGGATGCTCATTTAACTGTGCTTGGTAGTACATTAGCAAATGTGGTAGTGAAAATAGTAGTTTTCATTTATAAAATGCACAAACCCAAGTACACAATTTCCACGCAATAAAACAAATAAAGGTTACCAACATTTATTGTGTAGTATGGTTAGAGATAATCATATCTTTAAAATATGCTATGATTGGATTTCTAGTGTAGCCGTAGGAAATGGGAAACAAGGGAACATAATTAACGACCTTCCACATGAACACCTCCACCAAATTTTTCAGAGGAAAAAGATGAGCTTTTGAAGGTTTTATCCAACATAAGTAGTTGGGCGTGGATCACTAGATGAGTTGGGTTAAATGAGAATAAAAGAAAGACAAATGCTATATCCAGAAAAGTAGTTTCCTGAATGATGTTTTATTTTTTTTCCGTTCTAGAAAGTAATTTATAGAATGCAAAATCTAAAACAAAATTTTACAAAGTACTTTCCAAAATATAATAATAAAGTTCTGGAAAGTAGTTTCCAGAATATTATTTAGACTTTGAATTCACAAAACTATTTTTTTAAATTAAAACTTAAACACATTTCAAAAAAAAATTGTATTGAATTTAATTTTTTTTCCTCTACAACTTTATTTCTTTTAGTTATACATAAATTAAATAAATGATCACAAACACACTGTGTGTTTGAGAGCTTGTGATGAGAAACATTAATATTAGACAAAGAGATCAAGAAGGCAAGAAAGATCATAATAAAATATTGGATCGGAGTTCATAAAGGTTGTGGAAGAAAGGAGCAATTCTAATAAAAGAGAGGGAGTGTTTTGTTGCCTTGGAAGGAGTGTATTATTGTAAGAGATGGAAGTGTGCGACGCAGGAAAAAAAATAAGATTTAAAAAAGAAGGTCATTTAAGTTATTATCAAATTAAAATAAGAAAAGCAAGTGTACTTAAGAAACAATGGAGTGGAGATTGCATTTGCCTAAAACAAATTGAGATAGAGTTGTAGACATTACATGGATCTATTCAGTTTAATAAGTTATAGGATCAATATTTTGCAGAATAATTAATATAACTTTTGGAATTTATTTAAAACTAAAATCCAGAAAAAATAATTTTAATTTCAAAGTCAAAGTCATAGAAAATAAAACTTTCTCTATTTAGTAAAGTTTTTACAAAAGATTTTAAGTTCCTGTCATTTTTAGTTAATGAGGTTTTTTCACTGAATTTAATTAAAAATTTGAAACTAAAATCAAATTTTCTATATTCAGTTTATAAAGTTCCAATTATTAAGAGGAATTTTTATCGTTATTATTATTATTATTATTATTATTATTATTATTATTATTATTATTATTATTATTATTATTATTATTATTATTATTATTATTATTATTATTATTATTATTATTATTATTATTATTATTATTATTATTATTATTATTATTATTATTATTATTATTATTATTATTATTATTATTATTATTATTATTATTATTATTATTATTATTATTATTATTATTATTATTATTATTATTATTATTATTATTATTATTATTATTATTATTATTATTATTATTATTATTATTATTATTATTATTATTATTATTATTATTATTATTATTATTATTATTATTATTATTATTATTATTATTATTATTATTATTATTATTATTATTATTATTATTATTATTATTATTATTATTATTATTATTATTATTATTATTATTATTATTATTATTATTATTATTATTATTATTATTATTATTATTATTATTATTATTATAACATTACAATAAATTTACTTAATCCAAGATAAATTTATTTATGTTAACTTTTTTTATAAAAATTGATAAATCATTTATTTCTAAATTTGTTTTATTGAAAATGAAAATTCATGCCTTATTCAA
This sequence comes from Glycine soja, assembly GCF_004193775.1. Lineage (NCBI taxonomy): Eukaryota > Viridiplantae > Streptophyta > Magnoliopsida > Fabales > Fabaceae > Glycine > Glycine soja. Next base: position 27,095,994 of record NC_041011.1, read on the forward strand.
GGGTACATGATATTATAAAAAATATAAATTTATTTCTTATAGTACAAAATTAGTAAAAATAACAAGATGTTACAAGAAAGATAATGCCAAACGACTCAACAATTGAATTGAATAATATCATATTTTGTAGAAAATTATTAAATGATGTAAGAGCTAAACTTTGATATCTTTTGTTAATTGATCTTTTTTTGTTACATGTGTCAATTCACCTTTTTATAAAATTTTACTTTTACCTAAACCTGTATATATTTTGTGATTATATTTTGACAATAAGTATTTTTTTATTTAATTTTCAAATATGTATTTAATTTTTTATAAACTAAATTATACTCCAAATAATTAAGGAGTATGTAGTAGATTTGTGAAATAATTTTTATTTATTGAACATTTTATTAAAAAATTATCAATCAACTTATCTCATTATATACATCATTTTCATTTTAACCGAATAACAAAATATTTTAATTCATTTTATTAGCTTATACTTTTCAAATGTCACAAATGAGCATGAAAGAAATATGCATAAATAGTTATGATTTTAATTTTTAAAAGAGTAAATTAAAAAGTAACATAAATAATGTGTACATTAAATAAAGAAACGTAAATAAATATACTAGAATGACAACGCATTGAAATCATTACTTAAATTGTTTGCAATATAAAAGAGAGGTTATCGTGTTCTAAACCCGAGACTTGTTACGAATTACAAGGTTCAATAAGGTTTATAATATTATTCTTATATAGCTTTGATAGGAGAATCGCAGGCTCATTGGACTTTACACATACAATTACAAATTGACAAATGTATAATAAATTTAAATACTTATTTTTAAAATAGGATTATATTTGTGTATATTACTAATTTTATAAATAAAATCCATTTTATTCTTTAATCACCACCGACACATGTTTTTAATCCCTAGCCTATTCTATACACAAATAATTTGATCCCAGTATTTGTTATAATTAGTGAATTTAAGACAAATTATTACATGTTCTAAAAGACTATTATAATTTTAACTAATATTTATTTAAATTGAGTATTATTAATTTTTTTCTCATAAATTATAAATCTAATTATGTTAGATGGAGATTGATCATGATCATAGGGCTGTGATGGTATGAAATTATTTAATATTCATCTCTTGCATAATATCATAAGTTACATAAAAAAGGTGAAACTGACAAACTATAAAAAAATATGATCATCAAAGCTGTTTTTTAACATATAGATTCTTAAGAGAACCAATAGTTATAATTTTAACTAATATTTAATATGTTCTTTTTGTATGAACATAGGACATGTGGTTGATAAGTAATCCTTTAAAATATCAATATTTATTTGGAGAGTGAGTGACATTTTTAATAAATATTTTTTTATATACATAAATATGAGATTAAATTCTTGAATGTTGGATCGAGTGGCCTCAGAATAATTAAGAAGAGGGGTTGAATTAATTATTCCTAAACCTTTACTAATTAAAAAATTACTCTTCTAAGACTTTTACTAAATTGTTAAGAGAATGAGGAGTAGAAGAGAAACTTAACAGAAAGTAAAAGCGAAAATTAAATGCACAGCGGAAAGTAAAAGAGTAGGGAAGAAGAAGACAAACACACAAGAGTTTTTATACTGGTTCGGCAACAACCCGTGCCTACATCCAGTCCCCAAGCGACCTGCGGTCCTTGAGATTTCTTTCAACCTTGTAAAAATCCTTTTACAGGCAAAGATCCACAAGGGATGTACCCTCCCTTGTTCTCTTTGAAACCCTAGTGGATGTACCCTCCACTAGAACTGATCCACAAGAGATGTACCCTCTCTTGTTCTCAATCAAATCCAAGTAGATGTACCCTCTACTTGTACCACAAAGGATGTACCCTCCAATGTGTTGAGACAAAGATCTCAGGCTATTAAACCTTTGATACTTTGTGAATGGGGATACAAAAGAATTCTCAGGCGGTTAGTCCTTTGAACACTTTTGTAATAGGGAATGGGAAGAATCAAAAGAATTATCAGATTGTGTCGTTTTGAATTCTTAGACAAGGGAGAAGGGAGACACAAAAGAATTCAGGCGATTAGTCCTTTGTTCTTTTGGAAAAGGGAGAAGAGAGACACAAAAAGAATTCAAGCGGTTAGTCCTTGGCGAATTCTTTTTGACAAAGGGAGAAGAGAATGAAGAGGATGAATAGCACAAGTTTTCAAGGTTTAGAAAACCAGAAAACTTCAGAAAGCTTTTGGTACAAAGAAGAAGAATAAGTTCAAAGAGATTCAAGGCTTGTAAAGGATTGATTGAATAAGTGTAAAAGTGTATTGAAAAGCAAATCAAAGTCTTGCTTTTATAGACTCTTCATGTCTGGCCAAGAGGACCATTTAGAAGAGTTATAATTTTTAAAAAAACTTAAAACCAATTTGAAAAAGTCAAAAACCTTTCGAAGAGTTACATCTTTTGATTTATTCAGAAACAAACACTGGTAATCGATTACCAAATTAGTGTAATCGATTATACAAAACTTTTGTGTGAAAGGATGTGGCTCTTCACATTTGAATTTGAATTTCAACGTTCAAAGGCACTGGTAATCGATTACCAAAATATTGTAATCGATTACAGCTTTTTGAAATTAATTGGAACGTTGTAAATTCAATTTAAAAACTTTTTCAAATCCATTTTGCTATTGGTAATCGATTACAACCAGAGAGTAAAAACTCTTTGGTAAACATGTTTTGAGAAAAACCATGTGCTATTCAATTTTTGAGAAAAACCTTTTCATACTTATCTTGATTAAGCCTTCTCTTGATTCTTGAATCTTGAGTCTTGGATCTTGATCTTGATTCTTGAGATCTTGAATCTTTAATCTTGATTCTTGATTCTAAACTTTCTTCTTGAGTCTTGAATTCTTCTTGATTCTTATCTTGAACTCTTGAATTGTTCTTAATTCACTTGAGTTGTTCTTTGATTGATCTTTGAGCTTTTTATCATCACCCTTATCATCATCTTTTGTTATCATCATTGTTATCATCAAAACACTTTTGAATCACCTTTGATTCTCCATGAAACTTTGCTTCTACATTGAATACATCTTTTTATTTTTAACTAATATTTGTTGAAAATAATAATATTTTCATCTTTGACTTTTTATTTAATAAACACCACTCATAATTATATAATTTTTCATCAACATTATCCAATAGCACAAAATATATTAAAAGACATTAGACAATAATTGACCTGTTTGTTTAAACTTAAAAATACAATTTAAAAAATGTTTTCCTAAAGATATTAAAAGCATGTAAAATTTGTTTCTTTTAAAGTTTTTAAGAATTTTTTTTAGACATACACATTCAAAAGTTAAATTTTTTTATTTTATTAAAAAAACATTTTTAAAATAAATTTAAACAAATGGATCGAATATATTACTAACACCCTTCTCCTCTTGATAATAATAATAATAATCTATAATTATTATAATGATAATTACTTTGATGTACATATTTCTTATTTCTAATTTACCTTCAATTATTTTTTTCATTACTGTTTATCCGGGAAAAACAAAATATTATCCCTCTGGAGATATGGACATTATACTTAAGTGTCCCCTATCATGTGAATCTCAATTGCTTTGTAAATAATGAAGTGTCTCATTTGCCCCTAATAATAAATAAAATAAATGAAACTGGAGGGAATCTACTCTCTTTCTATCTTTCCAGATATATATCAGTGAAACTGAGATGTCTCTATCCACGTTTGTGATTCATCGCTTCCCCTTCAAGCCACCCAACCCACACTACTAAACTCACTCTCCTTCCCATAAACCCATTCTCCCATCTCGCTTTCACTTCCTTTCACGCATCAAACAAACAAACCCTCTTTCTTCTCTCTTCACTCTTCGCTCTTCGTTTCTAAATCTGCTTCCACCAATACTCCAACACCCTTTTTGCAAATATCAACTAATTCCTACCTCGTGCTCCGCAAACTTTTCTTCTTTTGCAAATGGGTAACTGTCTGCGCACGTCGGAAAAGCTGACGGCGGAGATCGTTCCCCACGGCGGCGCCACCGTGTACCCCGCCGTGCGCCTCCACGGCTCCCCCAACAGCATTTTCGCCGCATACACTCGCTTCGCGGTCCTTCACAACGCCGTTCCCCCGGACCCTGTCCTCGCCGCCGCACCACCACCGCAGGCCCCACCACGCTCGGCGCCGCGTGGCGGAAGATCTGAGGCGGCGGTTCCCGTGGTTTTCCACGTGGGACACGACGTCGCGTCGGGGTCCCGCGACGCGCTGCTCCGGTTTATAGACTTGAAATTCCCCGACCTGGCGGAGGAGGAGACGGCGCCACCTCCTCCGGCGGAGAGCGGCGGAGGGAAGGAGGAAACGTCGTTGGTTGTGAGGGTGACGCGGCTGCAGCATAAGAGCATGACTTGGCACTTGGAGAGGATGGTGGGGTGGGCGGAGGATCTAGCGACACGTGGCGGAACGAGGGCCGTTGATCCAAAGGTGGGGACTTGGAAGATGGAGGTTGTGAAATTTGGGAGAAGTTACTCTCAGTTGTTGGAGGTGATGTTGGAACATGCACAAATGGAAGAGAGAGTTCTATTTCCTATCTTTGATAGTGCTGATCGAGGTAAAGAACACAAATTTTATTTTAACAAAAAAAAAATCCTTATTTTCGCCATAGTTAATTGATTTTGGTCTAATATGTAATTAAGTTGGTTTATGTTGGATAAACTTTTTTCATATCATTTTTCAATAAGAAATTAGTGTTTTTTTAACGAGTTACATGTAAAAGTTAAAATATGTAAGTTGAATTTAACTTCTTATTTTTATAAATATTTATTGAAAAGTTTATTGAGTCTTTGGTTGATGATTGTATTGTATGGAAATTAAATTAAATAATAGCAAGTCTAGCACCCAGATGCTAAAGTGCTGCATAATTATCTGCATGACTATAACATAAGATAGTTTTTTGGAAGACTCACGAGAATTAAGTACTAAGACCATAGTCATAGGATTTTGGAATATAAGATTTCATTTCATGTGATGAAATTTTTGAGTTGGTATATCACGTGCTTTTGTTTTCTCAAGATGATATTTTGTTGGAACATCGGATCTTCTAGCAATCTATTTAGAGATTATTTTTGGTTATTGCTTAATAGCAGAGATAGAAAAAAAATATATAATAGCGTAAAAGTGTCGGTTTTGGCTGGTGCAGCATACATTTTAGACGTTAAGATAAAAGTAGTTTGCTTGTATTTAAAGTTGTTTGATTTTGAGGGTGAATGCAGGGCTATCTAAAGCTGCAAAGGAGGAACATGCTAGGGACCTACCAATCATGAATGGCATCAAAGAAATTATTAAATCCGTTGAGGTTTTAGACTCACGCAGCCTCAATTACAAAGAGACTTTGTACAACCTTTCTAATAGGCTCAAATCATTACAGGTGATAGATCCAACTCAGAAATTACTACCTCCAATTCTTTCTTTTTATAAGAGACTTGTGATAGTGTATTTTATATTATCACTTGTTTTTTTTATAAAAAAAACTAGAGGTAGTATTATATTTGTGACATTCTCATTTGGACATTTTTTCAAAGACAAAACCAATTTAGAGTTCCTTATGTGCTTATTGTATTGTTGTTCAATTAGAATTAGAGTTTCACCTTGGTAATATGCATAATCCTTCAATGCAAATCTTTACTATGCAGATTAACGAGCTAAAACTCAAATTCTAATTAAAAAAACAACACACTATGCATAAGGAATTGTATTTTGGTTTTGTCCTTTTTTCCTCTCTACCATACATTCTATTTTCATCTCATTTATATCCTATACAACAATTAGCATCTTTTGAATCAAGAGTTTGATATCTGAATTGGATTTCTTCCACCCCGATTTCCTTGTTCATAGGGACTTTGCAAGCAACACTTCATGGAAGAGGATTCAGAATTACTTCCAATAATGGAAGCAGTGGGGTTGAGCAAAGAGGAGGAGGAGGATGCATTAGAGCATTGTTTTGTTGTGATGCAAGGAACACATGGCCGGTTGTTAAAGTTCCTTCTTGAGGGGCTCCCACCTAATGATTCTATGAAGTACTTGGACTTGATCAGCATGTGCAGGGACAAAGAGAGGATGGAATCCATGCTTAGGGTGGTAGTGGAGTGAGTGGCATATCTTCTATCGTGGGTCCTATGTCATGTGGCACACACAATGATGGATTATGAAGCATAAATTGTGAATAGAAATCCAAATTTTCTAGATTGGGAACTCTTTTTTTGTCAGTTTTCTATGTGAAACACCCAGCACATGAGTAGGCTTTCATTCTTTCAACTCTTTTCATCTCAAGCCTATCAGGGACCATTTGGTCAATGGAACAGAAAGCAGGGAAAGCTCTTGAAAAAGCATTACATTTTCTGATTTTATGTTTTGCCTTGCTGGTTTGAACAAGTTTGTTAGGAATATGCACTTAAAGAATATGCAACCTTGTATTTGTACTTGAATTTATTCATAATGATAAGACTTTAGTGTTTTGATTAGTAGGACATAAAGTCATAAACAAATGTTCTTAGTTGGATGGATGCATAGTGGATTATCCATCCACTTCAAATCCTTGATGCTATACTTTTGTGACATGTAACACATGTTAATTAAAAGGGGCTGGAGTATATGATACATAATGAAACTCGCAAATCATGTTGAAAACCTTTTGGTCTGCATTGTAAAACGACTTCATATGGATGTCATTAACCCCAATGATGGTCCAAAAAAGTTTGTTAGTGTAGTATATGAAAGATTGATTTAGATTTTCTCTAGTTGAACTCATTGCTAGAAACTGTGTAAACAAGTATCAATTTGCAAGACCAGATAAGGCTTTTAAAACAGACCAATTATTATTCACGGCAGTAAAAAAAAAAAGGAATTAATTGCTTTTTCTTCCTAAAATTTTTAACTTTTAGAGAATTTTATTTCTGAACTTTTTAATTTGATATATTTTACCATTAACTTTTAAGAAATGTGTGAATTTTATCTCAGTCAATTATTCATTAATAAGCATAAAAATTATCAAAAAATAAAAAATTGGGGTAAATTTTGTCAAAAAAATAAAAAATTAAGTGTAAAATTTGTCAAAAAATAATAAAAGTTAGGGGTAAAAATATAATTATGTTAGAAGTAAAATGATAGAAAGTAAAATCTAAAAGTTTCTTAAAAATAAAAAATAAAATGCGCATAAATTAATTTGTTGAGAATAAATTAAACCAAGTATTAAAAAATTCAGGATAAAAAGTACAATTAAAAAAAAATCCACAAGGAGAAACATTTCATTTCGGATTGAAAACAGTATTCTATCACTTTTTTTTTTGGTAACGAGACTATTTTATCATTTGATAAAATTCAAGATAACAGAGTGAAATTTATTCTATACTTTTTAATGAAAATTATTTTTCACTCTTAAATAGGTACATTTTTTTTGTTTGAGACCATATTAAATTGATTGAATGTTCTAACTAATTATCACCATAGATCTTGCATCTTTTTCAAGTTCAATGGAGAAGCTCATTAATGACCAATATGTTACGTGCATCAAGGATCTGACAACACCAAAGAAAGCATACGATACCCGTACAAGTTACAAATACATTTGCCAAAAAGAGTGAGATTTATTATAATACTTTTAAATGAAAATAAATTTGATGATCTTTTTTTTTTTCTTTCTTAAATAGGTAGATATAGGTGCTACTAAAAATTCTGTCAAAAAAAGGTGCTACTAAAAATTCTGTCAAAAAAAGGTGCTACTAAAAAGTAATTTATTGAATGGGAGTTCGTGGCCCGGAACCGTAGGGCAGTTGTTGGAACATACAGTTTGGGACAGTGATTTTATTTTATTTTATTGGTTTGGAAACGGAAAAAAGCATAAGATATGTTTTTTTTTTTCTTTTTTATCAGTAAATATTAATTTATTAATTTTATTAAAAATATTAGTGAAAAAAAATCAAATAAGTGACATTTTCCTTCACTCTTAAACCTTCATTCTTAATGTCAACTTTATATCTCCAGCATCATCAGATATCCTTACAACACTTTTGCAAGAATGAGTGATGCGAAGTTGCAAGTGCTAGAAAATAAGCTTATGCATGTCTACTAGGCTAGATAAACAACATGATGGATAGGGTTGGTAATCCACCTATAAGCTCTGGAAGTATCTTACGAAACACATTCTTAAAAAAATTTATGTGTTACAAATATATGGTTTAGTGTAGTGCTTTGTACCAGGAAAAAAATGGCTACATTAGTTCTCTATTTATTGATTTTGCACCCTAACCGTCGAATATATATTCATTGAGTGTACATATTAACCAAATTTTAATACAATTCTCTTACATTTGTCTTTTATCTTTTGATTTATTCCCTTTTCATTTAGGAGGCATTTGATACAAGATAAATTTTTGGAAATAATGTCCACGAAAATATTCCAATGAGGGAGGTGAGAATCTAAGGGAACGTCTATTTCATGAATTCTTAATGGGTTCCCAGGAATAGGAAAATAGAAATATACATCCTCATGTTTGTTACAAATTTTAAAAAGTATTATCGGGTATTATTTAATTATAAGAATGTCATAATTTCCTATTTTTTTACCATCTTTTTTTATATTTATATTCCATTAGGAGGTCTAGAAAATAGACATGACAATGGGACAGGATTGTCTCTCCAATTTCTCACCCCGACTCCTCAACATATCCTCATACCCGATACCCGACAGGTTAAAATTTATTATATCCCATCCCTGTACTCGTTAGGTATCGGGTATTTTCGGCCCCATCCCATATCGATTCAAGTTAGAAAAAAAATTTAAAAGAAAATATTAAAAATTTGATTTTAGAAAAAATAAATTGATTGTTAAACATTTATTTTTAATTACTTATATGTCAATAAATTTATTATAGCGCATGTGTCTACAAAAATCGTTAAGAAAAGAATATTAAATTATGTAAAAATTCTAAAATAAAATTAACTAGTAATAAAATTTCTAGGCCTTTTGATTAAATTATGCAAAAATTCTAGAATTTTAAGTGACGGGGCGAGTCCGAGTTCGGGATCGGGACGGATGTAATAATCTCATATCCGTACCCATATCTGACTTTTGGTTATCGGGGAAAACCCGAACCCAAACCTATACCCGGTCAACTTGGATATTACCCGTCAAAATCGGGACGGATTCAGACGGGTACCCACGGACACGGATTTTCTTGCCATGTATAGTAGAAAAGTATTATTCCCATGGAAATGTGCAAATTTATTGTGTAATATACATATAATCTTACTTTAAAAAATATTTTAAAATTTTAAAACTATTTCCAAGAATACTAAAAAGTAACCATGGAAACATTTTTTTTAAATAGAGGGGAATGATATTCCCATATTATATTTATAAGAATAACATTTATGGGAATATAAGAAAAATCTGTGAAACAAATACCCCTAATTAAGTTTCTCGAGTTAAAAATCAAGTTTATTTTGATAAAAATATCATATTATTTTTATTAAATTATTTAATGAGGTAAATAATTGAATATTAATGTAAATATACTATGTGAATTTTATATTACCAAAAAAACTTATATAAAAATATTTATGACAAACCAAAAATAAACTTAGTCATTCTTAGGAATTACGATTTCCCAGGATTTATGATTCATGATTTCAAGAAATGGTGATTCCGGAACACGAAATAATTTCCTTTGTACTAAAAGCTCATTTGCATTCTTGCAATCTATTTTCGGAATTTTTAAGTTGGAGGCACAACCCTACTAATTTAAATAAAAAGAACTCATCAATGATAATTGATTTTAATTAGGTCGTCTCTAATTCTAAATGTTGTTGCTTACAATAGTTATTTCAAGTTAAGAACATTGTTTAACAAAATTTACCACTTAGGCGGATAATATGGTGTTTCTTAACCAACTTTAAAATAATAAAAAAAATCAGACCCATTTAAACAACTCATTTACAGAAAAAATTAATAAAATTCATAAGTCTAAAATAGAGATAGGATTCATTGAAAAAAAACTCTTAAATAATTAACTCAATAAGCAACTCTCGATTGTTTATCCTCTTAGAGTAATGTAACTGATCTACTGCATGTAGACAATCATTTATGTGGGAGAAAAACATACCATGAAACAAAAGGCAACACCATAAAAAAAATCAATTTTATTTAACATAATTTGGACCTCCTTTTATTATTCACATAATTTGTTTTGTTAATGTGATCCAGATCCTCATTCATACATCTATACAATTTATTTTCTTAACGTGATTTTAGGTCTTTATCTCTATATTGATCACAAGTTTTCTGGATAAATTTATAAATCCTTCCTTCTCATGATCTTCCTTCTCACTTAGGATGATGACTCCTTCTTTTTTCATCCCAAGAATCTCTATTTATAGCATCATAATCTTAAAAAGAAGACACCAATCCTTAATTTATAGATATAATCTTTAAATCTAAACAATATCCTAAAGATAAAATAATATCAATTAAAATCTAAACATATTCAAATGATTATGAGAGTATCATTTTCTCAGCTGGCCCAAGGCACCAAAATTCTCATGATCGGCCTTGGGTTGAACCTTCACCAAATAATGGAAAAAAGGCTGACTTTTTTTTATAACAAAAGTGGTATTTAAAAAAAAAAATTATATATCAAACCGGTGTTGCATGAGAAGTATTTATCAATCATGCATGGGATGTTTATGTCGCATCAAATGCAAGAGGTTCCATCTTAAATGAAGCTTGTGCTTATTTTCTGTCCTATAGTGGGATAGTGGGAGATGTAACTCTTGAGTGACATTTTTTCTATTTTTTGTCAACTTTTACATCTATTATTTTATAATAAATATAAAAAGTATTTTTTAACATAATTATTTTACATCAGTAGAAGATAAAATCAATGTATAAAGTGAGACAATAGAGAACATGAAACATTTTTTATATCGATTAATATAACCGATGTAAAAAGTTGACGATGGAAAAATGAAAAACACCATTCAAAATAACACCTACCACTAGCGAAAAAATATAATCACAAAGTTCCATTATTAAAGATGACATCTCCTTCATTTGATGTGATTGAACAACCCAAGATTTGTAAATACTTTTCATGCAACACTAATTTTGTACGTAGTTTTTTTTTAAAATACCACTTTTGTAAAAAAGTAAAAAAAAAAAAAAAGCCTCTAGCAAACAAGAATGCATGTTAAGTTTTGAGAAAAAGTTAGACCAAGTCAGATCAAACAATTGGTCGAGAAAGTTCCTCCTCTACAACTAAAGTGATCTACAAAAAGTGTGGAATATGAATACAAAATATTCCAATATGATAATAATTGATGATAATAACTGTTAGAATAAAAGCTCGTAACAAGAAGAAAAAAAAATATTCCAATAAAAGCTTGTAACAAAAAGAAAAAAAAGTTATTGAAAATATATTAAAAAATCAACTACTTTTTTTGGTTATGAGTAGATTAATCAAATTAATTAACTTCACCTTTTTGAAATTGTAAGTGCTCACCCTGCGAAAATTCAGTCCAATTTACTACACGAACTGAAAGAAGTAGCTAGAAGCTGCAAATTAAGCAACTTAATTGATAAAGAAAATAATCTTTAGCGAAATAGTCTTCTTCTCTCTTTCACGTGAAGTGAGTGAGTTATTATTTATTGTAAAAAATTTCTACTCCAATGTTCTATAGGTCCATTATCTAATGTCAACTAACATTATTTAGATTTAGACCAGTAAAGATCACTCTTAGAATGAATATAAGAAGTCTAATCTCTCCTCATTTATATATTCTAATTTGATTTTATTTTTAGACGATATGAGACTTAGATATTTCTCAATATACCCTCGCATGCCGAACACTTCTTGGACTTGATGCGTGAACAATGAATGGTGAGTGACCCTTTTTTTCTTTATTGATCTTGAACATGGGACTTGAAATACACCTCCAGAAGTGCTTGGTGGGTGGTCCTTTTTTATTGATCTTGAACATGGGTCTTGACATACACCCACCCACGCCCTTACCACTTCTTACCATCTTTGAATGAATGTGAGAAGCTTAACTCAATTCCAAAAGCTAGTTCAAGGGGTGAGGGTTGCTCCTCATTTATATATTCTAATTTGGTTTTACTTTTAGACGATGTGAGACTTGGATATTTCTCAATACACTCCCGCACGCCCAGCACTTCTTGGGCTTGATGGGTGAACAATGAATGGTGAGTGACCCTTTTTTTTCTTTATTGATCTTGAACATGGGACTTGAAATACACCCCCAGAAGTGCTTGGTGGGTGGTCCTTTTTTTATTGATCTTGAACATGGGACTTGACATACACCCACCCATGCCCTTACCACTTCTTACCATCTTAGAATGAATGTGAGAAGCCTAACTCAATCCCAAAAGTTAGCTCAAGGGGTGAGGGTTGCTCCTCATTTATATATTCTAATTTGGCTTTATTTTTAGACAGTGTGGAACTTGGGTATTTCCCAATAACCACAAGGGGTTCTGCACCTAAAAATTGTCATGCAAGCATTGTCTTGACCTAATCTTTAATATTTAATAGATTTTGATTGTGAAAAAGTTTATTTTGCTATGTCACAGTTCGTAATTACTAATATTTTGATACTGAAACTTGCTTCTTTGCCTAATCCGTGTATATAACAAACATATAAACTATAGTGTCGTAGCAGTATATTGCGTTGGGTCATATTAGAAACTAAAATTATAAGTACCTCTTTATTTTGATTGAGATTAAAAGTGAACCTTCACTTTTAATTTCATGCAAAGAAATAACATTAAAAGTATGCAGCCTCAGATATTACGTAAATTGTTTTTCATGAAAAACAATGCGGTACTTCAACTAAAATTTTCATCATTGATAACTGGCTAATGTATGCGCCTTTGCGGGAATGGTTTATTTATAAAAAATATTATATCATATTATATAATTTATCTGACTGATTATTTTCTAATAAATATAAAATAACATTTGTTCTATACTAGTCTTGAATATATGTAACTTGCCACCTCGGCTCAAAGTTTGGTTAGGTATAAATCTGTTATGTCCATGTTGACTAAGGTCAACACTTCTGCTTAAACTTAAAGTTTCTACAATAAAGTTACTTGGTCGCTACTCATAATTGTCATTTTTACTTATATTTTGTAGTAGTTTAGGAAAAATTCTAGTAGTTTAGGGATAATTGTGTGACATATTTTGTGCTTTTGAGTTATGTTTGTGGGCATTTCTATTAGTCAAGTTTGAATAAAAGCTAGATTTGTTTTGGATTTGTAGTTTATACCTTATACGTTTGATCTTTGGATTGCTTGCTTATGTTTTGTAGGAATTTTTTTGAAGCATTGGATCATGCAAAGGAGAGTCCACAATTAGCTACATTAGAAGAATTTTGGAAGCCTTGAAGCTAAGAAGAAAAGAGTTATCCGTGCTAAAGAAATCAGAAAAGATCACAGGGGTGGATAAACAGGTACAGGTCTGCGCGGGTCACAAACCAAATTTTTTAAAGAATCCATGACCATGTAGGATTTTAGGCCCATCCTGCATAATCCGCAGGCTGTGCAGGTTTAGACCATGGGGTCTGCGGGTTAACCCTCAAACTCGCAAACCGACTTACAACTACAATAATAAAAATTGAATGTAATTGAGAACTTCTTTGCATTTATGTTGAAAATTCATTTGGTTGTGCTAAAACTTTTGTAATTGAGTATTTGTTGGAGATTTATTAAGACTTTTTTAATATATATATATATATTATATATATATAATTGAGTGTAATTGACTATTTTTTTAAGAGAAAAAATATATTTATTTTGAAATTACAGTTTTTTAACTAGGCCCTCAAGGTCAGCAGGGCGGGGGAGGACCAATGTATTAATTCCGTGTAAGAGTGCGGACCCGGTTCGCTGCCAATGCGAGCTTACGCGGACGGACCTTACGCAAGCGGGCCTTATGCGCGGTGGACCAACCAACTTACCCACCCCTACTGATCACACCCATGATCAAAAGCTGAACAAATTGATTTTCAATTGTTAGAACAGTTCATGGGGGGCATGATGCATGAACTTGATCACACCTATGACTATGACATGTGAGATTTTTATTTAAATTTTTCATTCTATTGTCTTTTGGGTTTGAACTTTATTTAGGTCATAGCTTTAAAGAATATTTTTTATCATAGTCTAGGGTTCCGTACTTTTAAGAGTTGAGAGAGACAAAGAAACCCGAGACGTGTTTGGATTCATCCTCCATTGTTCCTCCCTCAAAAGCTTCTCCCTCACGGCTATGATGAATAGCTAACTTTCGTCTTTCATTTGGGTTTAATGTAATTGGTTCTACTTTTATGTAATTCCTACATTGTTTCTATTTAATAAAGAAGTGTTATTGTTTTCCTTCCATTCTTAATGCTTGTTTTTCTCCAAATCAACCTATTTACATGAGTTTATGATTCCAATTGTAATTGGGAAATTTCTTTGGATTGTGAACTGAAGAAGATAGCTAATTTTTTGTATGCCTAGGGATATGCTAAATAGGATTAGTCATCTATAAATACTTTTTTCTTAATGCAGTATAATCAAGAGATTTAGGTCCTCTCGCTTAAGGAATTAAGGTTGGGATAAAATTGTGGGTTGATGATAACATAAACTTAATTGAATAGGAATATGTAGTGATTGCATGTTAGGAAGTCTAATGAAGTTAAACCCCTACAATTTCTCTCATTGAAATTACTCTAATTTTATGCGCATACCAAGTATTTGACAAAATTCCTCAACCAATTTTCTCTTGATTTTTTGTTTTATTTTTTAATGCAATTGTCTTTAATTTTGATTAGGTGATAGGGAAAATTTTTAGTATCTTTTATGGACTTTAAACATTCTTTTATTCTTGTGCATTTTATTTTTATTTTGCATTCAGTGCTAAATGTTGGAAATAGTGCTAAAAGTCACAAACAATGTCTTCTTGAGGTGTGTATGAGCACTACCTTGAAGGACTTATATGTGGTATACCAGTATCCCATGCAAGTCCCCTAGGATCACTACTAAAAAAAACCTTTTTTCATGACGCACCTTCAACGATGATCGCGACATAACCATCTTAGTTGGTTAGGCGGTGACATTTACGTAAATGTACCGCTTCTCCAATGAAGACGGTTTTTAAAAACTCTTTAAATGAAGTCTACAACGATGGTTACTTATAAGACCATCTTAGTAGGCGAGGTAGTGGCAATTTTGAAATTAAGTGAAAGTTATTTAAGACGGTTTTTTGGTAAAATCTGTCTTAGAAATCATGAGATACAAAGATGGTTTTATTTATACACCATTGTTAAGTTTAAATTTATAATGTAATTTTGAGAGTGTTCTGTGCCGCACTCACTTTTAGATCGAAATCCTCCCTCACTCTTTTGTCCATTGTCTGATGTTACCACAAATCCATCACTCAAGTGTCCATTGTGTGTTGTTTTCCACCAAAGGAACCCCTCTCGCACCACCCTCACCTCAGCCTTGTGTCGTGACCTCACTCTCATGCCTTAGGCTGACGTTTGCGCCATTGAGTTGTAGTGACCTGCAACTGTTTGTCAATGTGTTCCTTCAGTAAGCTTTCCTTTTTCTTTGCTTATGTGGTCTTGAAGAATACGTTAGTTGCTTAAGGTTTGACTTAAAACATTTTAGGTACACATTTCGTTTAGGAAAGGAAACTTTCTCACGAAGTTCCCGCTAAACCTCTCAAAATAGCATCTTGACCTTAAGTTGATCGAAGAAATGCAAATTTTTTTTCTTGATTGAACATTACGTGTCATTATTGTTGATAGTTTTTTTTTTTGTGTAATTACTTTTGGTGGTTAAGTTGGATTTTGGTTGAACATTACGTGTTAAGCTATACCAACAATTTTGCATACCTTTTGATTCTCCATCTTTATTGTGCCAAAATCACCAACATAGAAGTAAGGCTCCATAATCAATAATCTAATTAAAATCATGACATGCTACAATTGTCATCATAGATAATGTAAACATCACTATCAGATGCACCATCAGATGTAATGTCTTTTGATGTGTCCCTTGTTGCCACAATGATAGCATATCAC
Source organism: Glycine soja (assembly GCF_004193775.1). Lineage (NCBI taxonomy): Eukaryota > Viridiplantae > Streptophyta > Magnoliopsida > Fabales > Fabaceae > Glycine > Glycine soja. The sequence goes on from NC_041011.1 coordinate 27,112,136, forward strand.
TTCTTTTCTAGCCCTGGATTTGCCGGCTTGTTAGACTTTTCATGCTTTTGAAATTTTTTGGTTTGGCTTCTCCCTTGTTAATTTGGAACTAGTGCTTTTCATTGAGTAGAAGGACAACCCAAACAACACTTTGTCCTTTTGGCTTCATTTAAGATGCTATCTTTTAGCATTGACATTGACAACTTCCTATTTGGAGTTGAATTAGTAGTCAGTGACAACTTCCCATTTGGAGTTGAATTAATAGTTAGTGTCATAAGTTGTCCAATCTCTTGTCTGGCTTCTGAATTTGATACAAGGAGTAACAAATCATAGAGTGACTCATCTATCATGCCTAACTTTGTGTCCTTTAGCAATTGAAGTAAAGTTGTCATAATGGCAGCTCTAATGGCCCTACATTTATTTGCATGGTTGATAGATAAGTTAAAAGGAGTTGTAACAACATCTTTCTTCCCTCTGTTAGTGTCCCATTCCTCAATAAATCCATTAAAGTAGGGAACCCATTTGATTGACCAACAATCTCTTAAATCTCATCAATTAAGTTGACAAGCTGAATAAAGTTGCTCTTGAGTTCTCCTTAGCCACACAACTCCCATTCTCCAACACTTCTATGATAGCTGGAATGGCACCTTCTATGAATATAACACTCTTGTTACCCTCATTAATTTATAAATTTAAAAGTGTTGTCACAACATGTTCTTGTATTTTTTAATCTAGATATGACAAGAGTTGCACTAATGGTGGTATTCCTCCATGATCTGCAACCAAAAAAACCCTATTCTCAGGATTTTTCTTTGATAGCATACGTATCTTCTCTGGTGCTTTTCTCTGCTCTTCTAAATGAATAGATGATAGACTCTCAACCAAGGATAGAATTTCCTCTTTGTTGTCTATAGGAAAACTTTCTTTACCTGAAGAATTGTATTTTTTTTAGGGAGTTTGAAGTTGTTGTTCTCACACCATTCTTCAATCAAGCTTTTCAAGGCACAATTTTGGTGCCAATGACAAGTGTGGAGAAGGTTTCCTTGTCTTTCGACATGTGTTATGGTTGGATTGGGATCACTTCTCTATGATTTCCCTTTCATATGTCTTTCATGACAAGAAAAAAGTTGTCAGTGTCATACACAAAAAAAAAATCATGGAATTGGTATAAGGTATCACTTAATTACTTCTCATCCTATCAGACACTATGATTGTATTAAAGCCTCTCCGATCACATACAAAACCTACCAAATTTGTAATGGCCTTGTGCTCTTTATTACTGATGAATCTCTAGAGCCACCTTGAAATCGAAAACACACAATTATAGTTAGTAATTTCTGAACTTTAGAGGAGCTCTATTAATGTTACTTATAATTAACATAGATACAAAAGTATAGTGTTGCGCTTACTTGTACTACTTTCAATTCTCTTCGTTTTGATTAGTGTTTGGTGACTTATTCTCAAAATCTGAATCATTGGTTTTACAATCACCATTTGTCACAGAGCACACACAAGTTAGCTAAGGCATCATAGAGAGAAAGAAGAAAAACATTTTAGTGGTTTTCTGAAATGGTAAAATCTTACATATCACATAGTTTTGGGAGTTTCTTTATTGATGGAGGAAGTGGTTCTTCAAAGTTATTCTTCTCCAAATGCCTTAGATTTAACAAAGAAAAAAGGAAGTTAAAGATGTAGTTAATTACATTGGACAATTTAAGAAACCTCAGAAATTGTTTAGACAAGTTTCTAACAAAATGGAATGTTTTCATAACTTAAAATTAACTTTTCATTAACTAATTTGTAAATGTCTTTTTATCTTTTAAAGCAATTATATTGGAGAATTTTGAGAAATTAACTAATAAAGAATTAATTTTAACTAATTTATTCTAAGATGAAGTTGATCATTTCATATTTTTTTTATTTTTCTTCTCATATAAGAATTTCTAGAGAAGTTTACACCCAAACAAATCATAAGAATAATACATCTTTTGGGCCACATAAAAAGTTTCTAACTCGTTCGGTCCACTCAAATCAGGGATGCTGCTTGAGAGTTTGTTTTCCCCAAGCCACCTATAAGCAAATATTGAAAAAGTGACATGATTCAGTTGTTAGAAAAAAAATCACTTGTGTTTGAATATTTGAACTAAAAGGGCAACATTCCATACAGATGCTCCAGTCCACTTAGATGGCCAAGAGTTGGAGGAAGTGACCCTGACACCTCGGCATTTGTCAAATTCCTTCACATTTACAAAAAAAACAAAACATGTGAATCCACCATTAAACATATGAAAGGCACAAGAAGCTGACAACTATTACTAGATGCATTTTTTCACCCTCATCTACTTATGAATTAAGTCCAATGAACCGTACAAATTAAGAAGATTTTAGTGGAATTTAATTATTATTTTTGTAGCCTATTAGTAAACTTAGAGCCTATTAGTGAACTTACAGTGTCGTGACTTGTGCATGGAAACCATTAGAGCATGTAACCCCAGTCCAAGAATTTCCCTTAGGTAGGCAAGGATCACCATGCCAATCAACAGGTGGATTCTGAATGCTTCTTGCCAAATCTTCCATTGCAGTTACTAAGGATAACCACAACAACTAAATTATTCAACAACTAGCTTCATGATTGTAATATAGGTTATGTTTACATAAATTTCTCCATAATTAAGTATTTATGGAACAAAAAATTAAGAAAAATGAAATTCTCTTATAAATGAAAATTAATTTATGCATTTTAGACTTTGGAGAAGTTAGAAAAAGGAACTTATACAAAAGTTAAGCACAAATTGATTTTAACTTAGGCAAAATTTAATTCATCAATTCATTTTATCTTTTTATTTTCTTCTTAAAATGCTTATAACAAATAAAATTTATCAAATAGTGAGTTACCATCTCTAGTACGAGTTTGATAAATTTCCCCTATACTTATTTTTATGTTTTGAAATATTAGGGATATATATATATATATATATATATATATATATATATATATATATATATATATATTAACGGTGTATAAAAATGTGATTAGCTGAAAAAATATTTTTGAATTTTTAATTACTTATATTTTAAGTTATCTAAATAATTAAATTAGTACAATATACTTTTGTTAACATTATTATAATGTTTTATTTTAATTTAGCTCTTATAATATAGAAAACGTCTCTGTCATTCAAATGATGACACCAACTAAGTTGGCACAGTAAAAGTATTAAATCAGTCTATCAGAAAATATTGTACTAAATTATTAACTTAATTAAATTATTAAATCAAAATAAAAATAATTAAAAGATAATTTTAAAAAAAGTAAAATTTGAATTTTGTCAAAAATGATTTTGTTTAAACTTATATATATATATATATATATATATATATATATATATATATATATATATTTATTGTATTAGAAATCTATATTAAATATAAAAAAAACATAAGATAGATCAAATTATGTTTTTATTCGTTTTGGCAAATTTAAAAGCATTTTCTTAAAAGAAAATGTTCAACAACATATATGAATAGATGATAATTGTCAAAGACTTGTCTCAAAAATTTACATCAAAATCTTCATCAAAAACTTCAAGTTAGATGAACAAACAAATAGAAGAGGGTTTAGAAGAACATATAGTTTATCTTCTAATTATTTTAAAGTGTTTAATTAGATTATGATATTTTAGAAAACTCTAATAAAGTCATATATTTTTAAAAAATGTACCAATTATTTAGTCTTTTCTCTTCAAATGAAGCCAACCTTATTAACTTGCAAGTTTTGATGCTTTAAATTTATAAATAGTGGTAATTTTTAACTGTCATTTTAATTAAAAATTAAATAAACTTAAGTTTTAAGAAATTAAAAATTGTCACTTTTTTGTTTTACCCTTTTTCTCTTTCTCCCAGCATTGCAAACCTCAACCAAGTGACTTCCAAACTGCAGCCACTGAGAAAACCATCATCACTATCTTGTAAAAACAAACACAAATGTTATAGGAAATATCTCTACCTCACAACTTAAGCCAACATCACTTGAGTCCAAACAATGTTGACTTAGGGGCAACTGTTGTAGGGGCCATCTAAGTAATGCTAACTTTAACGTCTATATATGATAGTCGCCTAGGCTATGGGTTGATCACTCCAAGTGGATGCCCAAAACACCACCACATGGGAAATGAGTATGAGGCCCCATCATCATGAAAAGAATTTTCTTTAAAGCCCTTAGTCATTTCCCTATCAAGTAAAGAATCAAAAGAGGACGAGTTAGCAGAACTCATATCTCGTAGTTTAGACATAGCTTCTAACAAGTCGATATTCTCTATACAAGTTAAAGCATCTTCTATCATATCGTCAAATGATCATGATTGATCCATAGCTTTCTAGTATTTTTTTTACTAATATTCCCTTGGACTGTCATAACAAAATCATCACGGGGTTTGTGAATGGCATTCATGTTTGTCATATTGCACAATAACATTTTCCTCAAAACTGAAACCTCCAGTCTTAATGGCACCCTTCTACCCCTGAGGATGTCATTAGCGATAACGCAATTATTGACACCATTGTCACTTGCTTGGCAACGGTTCCCAAGACTATTACCCCTTTTGTGGTCAGAACTACCATTGGTCAAACAACACTAACCAGATTTTCAGAAAGACACCTATACATGATTGGGATTTTTGAAAATAAAACAACAAACAAAAGCATTACAAAAATAAAATAAAATTTCTAAATCCTTACCAATAGAGGGAAAGACACGCTAAAATCAACAATGAAATGGAAAAAGGGCAATGTCAAGAAGGTTCAAAACGACAAAAGAAATGAAATAATACATTTTTTTTTTTGCAAATGCTCACCATACATAGTAAGTAGCAAGAAATAGATGAAAGGAAAGCGAATGGGAAAAGACAGGCAAAAACCAAACTAAAAAACAATGTCAAAATTAATTACTCAAAAAATGCAATAATTGCCATCGTGTTCCAATACATGTGCCAATAGAATAGCCTTTGCAAAAAATTTAAAATCAAAGTAATTATTGTGCTTCGCAAAAACTTGCGAATAAAAAGGGATCATTATTATTGGTGGGAAGATATTTTGAAAAAGGTAACTTCCAGATGGATTCTAATACTCTTAAGTTTAGATCACATCAACAAACAATAATCCTCCACTGATAAAACCATCACCACCACAAACAACAACCTTATAAAAAAAACACAATTACTAATCTTCCACAACTACCACAAATCCAAAACATTCAAGAACTATTCCACTCCAACTAACTAATGACACCCCTTCACCCTCCACCTTCTAGAACGCCCCCTTGTCCCCAACCAAGACCTTTTTCTATTTACCTCTACGAAACCAACTTCCATATCTTTGTTGAGGTCGATGCCATTTTTGCCATTGACCTTGTGTGCGACATCTATGGAAGTGCACCCTCGTTGTGTTCAACCTGTGTGTATGCCCCATCCAATCTAGCAAGATTTCCATACAATCTAGCAACACCTTTAAATTTGCAATGACATGGTGATGGGACCTAGGGAAGTCCGACGAAGTTGGAACACTATATATGATGTGGTATTTTGGTTGATTGGAGCATTACAAGATGTGGTGGTCAATCTAAGTGTCACAACTTCTATTTCATATGGTGGACAAAATCTAATACAAAGATGGAGAAAGAAGGAAATGGAAGGGAGAGATAAGGAAAGGGGTGGAGGAAGAAAAGATGATGCTTTGGGAGAGAGAGGAAGGGGGGGGGGGGAGAATAATAAATAAGAATGAAACTTAGCTACCAGAATAAAATAAGGCTTAAATATGTTTTTGAACCCTAATATATACTCAACTTTTGCATCTGATCCTTGATAAATTTTTCCTTCGAATTGGGTCCCTAATATTTGAAAAGTTTTGTTCAAGGTCCCTGTTGTTAATTGAGATCCATTAACTGCTTACGTGGCCATTAATCGGGCACGTTGGCATGTGATGTGTGGTGTCACATGTACTCATTGCCTGAGTGGGACTACACGTAGGAAACATATTTTTTTAAAATTTTTAAAAAGTAATTACGACGTTGTTCTGAGGTCCATTCTTAGTGGCACCAGTTCTCCCATTGGCAAATTGCACCACCAGTTTGGTCAACTCTCAGTGCCCCAACTCCTCCGACCGGTTTGGCAGCAAGTACGTCCTAGAAACCCTAATCCACGCCCTCACTGAACTCGAATCTGTGTTCCACTCCCTTGCCTCCGATGAACACTTCAAGGTTATTTCGCATCCTAAAACCCAAACCCCACTTTGATTCTCGCAAAAGGGTATCTCCAAAACTCAATAAAGGTTTTGTCTTTTGCAAAATGAGCTTGCGAAGACTCTACGGGAGTACGTAGGTCGCAAGAGCCTGCTTTGCTTTGCGAAGAGGCTCATGCGCCGCTATGCGTGCAAGAGTGGAGGAGGGCTCGAGGTGTATTTGTAGAGGGAGGATGTGAACCACATGGGTGCGCACAAGATCAACAATGCGGTTGGTCAGGCCCTTCTTGTGTAGAGGTTGGGGAAGAGAAGGGTCATTGCAGAGACCGGTGTGGGGCAGCATGGGGTTGCCACTGCCACTGTGTGTGAGAGGTTTGGGTTGGAGTGTGTCATGTATGTGGGGGCTAGGAACATGGAAAAACATGCTCTTAATGTGTTCAAGATGAGGCTTTTAGGCGCTAAGGTGCTGTCATTGTCAAGCCACATAGGTGCATTTGTGATAGCACGGTTGGGGTGGCGAAAGTTGTTGATCCACATCTGGCAGCAGAGGGAGACACCGTTGTCTTTGGAGGGGGTGATAGAGGAGAAGCGGTGATGTCATAATTAATTTTTAAAAATTAAAAAAAAAACTTTTTCCTACGTGTAATCCCATTCAGGCAACGAATACGCGTGGCACCACACGTCACATGTCAACGTGTTCAGTTAACGACCACCTAAGCAGTTAACGGATCCCGATTAACGACAAAGACCTCGGACAAAACTTTTCAAATATTAGGGATCCGATTTGAAGAAAAAATTTCTCAAGAACCATATGCAAAAGTCAAATATATAATAGAGATCAAAAACATATTTAAGGCTTAAAATAATAACAAATATAATGACAATTTTTAACCGTCACTATTTATAAATTTAAATTGTTGAACTTGCAAGTTAATGACGTTGGGCTTCAAATGGACAATAAAAAGGACTGGATTGATGTATTTTTCAAAATTGTAGGATTTGATTGAAGCTCTTTAAATTATTGGAACCTCATAAAACACTTTAAAATAATTAGATGAACAAATTGATAATTAAGCTATAAAATAACTATCCCGGAAATAAAAATCAGGGCGCTAAATACTTAGAACTTGAGGCGGAGAAAGCTTTGCAAAATCCACAAGTAAACTCTTTCCAAAGATAAAGAGACTAATAATCTTAGGATTACAAGTAGATCCCCCCAAAACAGCTATGTCAAATAGTCAAAGTGCTGGTAAACTGACATATTGAACCTACTATAATTGATTTACACCTGCAAGAATATATAAAGTTAGCGTTTTTCTCCTAAAAGGAAATCCGCAAACACTTCCTTAAATGGTTGAAAATGTGACCTCGAAAAGAAGGATTGATATTCCCCGCTCTTCAAAAAGTGATATCTTTGAGATTATGGGTTAACAAATAACAAGACAATAAATAACTTTTGTTCTTGCATGAATATTTTGCTAGATTGAGTAAGAAATTTCAACGTATCATTTCCATCGTAATATTATACCTCTCAAGCACAATTATCGACCCAACATACTAAAGTGAAGAAGTTTTTGTCTAAAACAATATTTTAAGAAACATCATATACAAATAGTCACTTTTATACTTTGATGGCTAGTATACCTTCCATCGATTAATTTTTCTTATATTTTAATTACTTTATTATATTTTATATTTTATTGAATAAAATAATTCAACTCTATTACAAATTAAAATTAACTAAAAATTAATATATTACTAAAATACAAAAAAGGGTTCTTATTATAGAATACGTTTTGAACACTTACTCTCTTTAATAATTCTCTATAAATTACAAAATTCACAAATTCAACCGTTGAATTATGTCATATTTTGATGATTATGCATGTCGAATTTCAAATATTTTGTTTTGAAATGAAAATTTAATTAATTTAAACATTCATAGATACGTAGTTTTATAACTAAAATTTGCTTACATTATACCTTAAAATAAATTTGATTGATGAAGTATCATATAATTTTTAATTTATATGAAATTTTGTATATTTGATATACTTAGTTTAAGATCTTTCAAATGAACAATTAGATTAATAAAATTATATATATAATTTTATTAAATAAATAAGTTAAATAAGACTCTTATGTCTGAAATAATTAGTTGATTTCCAATTATAAAAATTATTTTAACATGTATTGTGTGAGGTTCCTCTTAAATTAATTAAATTTTTTTAACAGAAAATTAATTGATTAACTGATTATCTTACATAAAGTTAAAATATATAAAAAAAACAAATGTTAAAAGAAGAATTTTTCTTATTAAAACAACAAAAGTCTCTTATTTTTTTCTCTCAAATATAAATAAATCTCAATTATTTATATCTTTTCGAAACTTTTTTTAAAATATCTTTTCATTTTATAAGGGCAAAGACTTTATTTTTTTATGTTTTTGCTATCAAGTTTCAATATAGAATAATTTAAGAAAAATATTTATTTTTAGCTAAAAATAACATAATTTAATGAAATTAACTAATTTGGTTAATAAATGTGAAATATTAATTAATGTCTTTTTTTATATAATTAATCGGAATCGAAGGGAGTAGTACGACAGCATATTATGTTTCTTGCAGGTTACAAGTACGCTTCTAAATTAAATAGTAAGCAAGCAAATACTTTATCTCATCTTTATCAAATTTTCAACGGTTAATAAATTACAAAATGATGAATTTGGGAAAACTTTTAACGCTTCGCATTGAAGACACAAATCGGTGACAATCCAAATGAATTGCATTGTTTTCAGCCTCTTCTTTTGTGATCTCCATTATTTTTGTTTTATCCTTTAATTAACATCAATTCCTCCCAAGTGTTAATGGTACTATTGGTCCTACTACCCAAATAACACTGCCATCTTAACCACTTCTACCATTATTGACAATTACAAACTAACACTTCCTTTCATCGAATTATTTCCTCCTCTTCACTCGTTTACTTAATGTTGACTATCACTTTGCACCATTCTCTATACCTTCAACCACTAGTCCACTACTTCAACTTTCAACACTAATTAACAAACAGCCATCATCTGTAAATTCAATAATTCCTCTTTAAATATGAGTTTTAATTTACTTGTGTTGATTATCACTTTCCACCATTCAAAACTTCAACCACTAGTCCACTACTTCAACTTTCAATGCTACGAAACATACCTATCACTTATAAACTCATTATTTTCTTTTTAAAAGTGATGGTTTTTTTTTTCATAAATGCATGAACCGATTTACCTTTACCATTTTTGTGTTAATGATAAAATTGCCAATAAACTTTTCACTCAAAATATATTGTTACCAACCATTAAGTGCATGCTTGGTTTTCAGGTTGAAAAAGTACTTTTGAGACAAAAGTAAATTTGTCAAAGGATTAGGATCCTTACTTTTGCTTTTACATTGGAACGCGCACATAACATTTCTAACTTCAATCCAAGTATATACTAATTTGTAAGGCTTTAGTTTAGCAGCATAAAAATGTGTTTATTAGCCAAGGCACATAAATACGGCTACGTAATGATGATGCCATTTTGTTTCTTTGTCATTCAAAGGAAAAGAAACACAAAAAAAAAACTAATATATATAGATCGAAAAATATTAGGGTTGGACAACATTTCTTAGACACGGTCGTAAAGCACAAAATGATTTGAATTTTGAACTAGGCAATTAGTTCCTGCAACTCCTTTATTGTTTCATGCACCTCCAAAAAGATCCAAATTGACAAAAATACCCTTTCACCCTTTCACCCTTTCACCCTACACCATTGCTACATGCAAACACTACCACCCAACACCACCGTAGATGACTCTAGTGTGGGAAGTAGGTGTGGATGGAGTTGAGAACGACGAGAAAGGGGTATAATGTGACTTCATTCATGATACGTGAACACAACTAGAAAATAGGCTTTTAACATAAGTTATTAAGGACTTTCAACATCGGTTATTAATAGACGTTGAAACTACCGACATTAAAAGTCTCAACATTAACATTGATTTTCCAAAACCGATGTTAAGTAAATTACACAACATCGGTTAACATCGGTTTTATACAAAATCGATGTCGTGTCATAAAAAATTTTAAAAAAATATTTAGAAGTCCAAATCGGTTTTTTATAAAAACCGATGTTGTCACAAAAAACCGATGTTGTTTTTGAATGACAACATTGATTTTCATAAAAACTGATTTTTTTGTATTTTTTTAGTATCCTGTCTGTTTTTGTAATTACCATAATTAACCTGTAAAATCAAAAGGAGTACCAAATAAGATAGTTTTTATCAACTAGTTTAAATTTTGTCCATTATATATAATTGAATATTTACAATGAATTATAAAAAAAATGAAAGTCAATACATAAAATCATTTGTAACCTAATCTAAAATAACATAATAACTACTTTACAATTGTAAAATCACTTAAATTCCTAGTGTTTGATTTTTAACTTTCAAATAATATCTTATCCACATAATGTGAATTGCCTTCATTCTCTTCGTTTCCAATGATCTTTGATCAGTAAAATACTGTATGATATAATAAAACACGTAAGTTAATAAATGAGTCTAAATAATAACAATTATAAGAAATTGAGTTAGTTTTGAAGTAAACAATTACCATTTCCAAGTTATCCTTGAAACCTTCTAGGACTATTGTTGACATCCAATGCATTACGTAGTACTCGCACTCAGTGCTTCCTTTTTGCTTATTGCACTAAATTAAATAGGATATTTATATATTCAAAGTTAAATGAAGCGTAATAAAATTTAATTTTTAAGACATGAAACATTATTTAAAAGACTTACTTTAACTACAATCCATCTAGTAGCAACCTTGGAATTACTTCCTTGACTGTCATTGAATCCTTTCAAAACACTGATTAAGAGAAACATGCATGTGTATTATACAATAAAAATATTGAAGTCAAATTGTAATCATAAAGTAAATGTATTACAAAATATAATTGACCTGTTAATAATTCTTGTCAAGTAGTTGTTGAGCCTATTGTACAAGGAACAAAACCAGATGACAACATTGTCCTTAGGCAAAATGACAATTGTCACAACCTACCCTTCGACGGGAGTGCGGACGAAAAGCCAAAGGTGCGTCTTCCAAAAAGGAAAATGTGCGGGAGTCGCCACCAATGTTTATTCGAGGGAAAACATTAGAAAAATAAAAAAGAAGTCTTCGAATATTGAAAAGAAGGGTTCAGGAGTTGTTTACGCATGGGGAAGGTATTAGCACCCAACACGCTCGTCACAAGGGACGACAACCTTTAATTGAGTGTGCAACGTGACTTCAAAATTATGTACTTTTCCCTTTTTTATATCTTTTTATTTTTGGGGTCGACAAGGGTGTTGCCCTCGCTCCTACGTATCCTCAGGTGCGTGAGGAATTCAGACCTACGTAGTTCTTTTAGTCTGAAAGTTTGTGTGTTAAATTAATTTTATGTTTTTAGAAAGATTGATTTTAATTGTGAACGAAAAGTTGTTTAAGGCGTTGGACCTTGAAATGATGTTTTAAACTTTGGAAAGCGAAGAGAATCGTTTAAGGCGTTGGACCTTGAAATGATCTTTTAAATTTGAAAAGAGGAGAAAGTCGTTAAGGCGTTGGACCTTGAAACTATCTCAAGTGATATTTGATAAAAAGAAATTATTTATGAGTTGGTTTTATCTTGATTTTGTTTATTAACTTTCAATCTTTTTAAAGACAACTTTGCAACACTTAGTGATCGGTTAAGATTGAACTTTATAAAGAAAAATGAGATCGCCGATGATAGATGGAGAAGATGAATGTGCAATATAACAAGGGGGACCCCTAAGAGTACATAGATCACATTCAAAACTCAAAAACAAACTAACCGACGGTCGCACAAAGAACACAAAAAAGGAAACAAAGTAAGGAATGATCACGGTCGCGATTCAGTAGCGCCTCGGCCTCATTTCCTCTTCTTTCTTCTTCTTTTTTCTTTCTTCTCTTAATTCCCTCACCTTCTAGACCTTAGAACCTCCCCTCAGCCTCCTTAGCACGCCTATTTATAGGAAAATGGGCACTTGGGGCAATGGCAGCTCACCCAGGCGAGCTGAGACTTACTCCTGAAGTAACTGGCTCGCCCAGGAGAGTTAGTTCCTTCAGCCTAAAGTCTTTTGGTGGCCCAGGCAAGCCAGAGGCTAGCCTGGGCGAGCTAGGGTCTAGGAAACTCAAGGAAAAGCCTGGGCAAGCTAGCCTGAAGTCTTTTGAACAATCTTTCGTTTTGTGCGGTAACTAATGTTGAACAATGCAAGTCGACTAGCAAAGATCAAAAGATCAACGAACGATAGTCCCCGAATGAAATTAGGGTATGACAATGACCATTTGCTAATATGCAATGCATTGGAAAAAATTAAGCTATTATAAAGCATACATGATTGAAATTGATTTGTTCAGTTTAACTTACCCATTCAAGTAGACTCTTAGGTACACATCTATTTGTGAATTCTACATCCATTTCTTAATATAATCTTTTGATTCAAATTGTGATTGCCTAGATCTTTGTATAGACTGTGGCTCAAGGAATCCATACACATTGACCACCGTGAGCTATCTCAGAAAGATCTTCATGCTTTATGTACAATGTGGATTTATCATTATATCATTATACACCCCAAACACGCTAGCATCCCGCGACACTTGCAACGACTTCAGGAAAAGCTTCGGAATGATCAATGTCATCAGGTACCGCATATCGATGTCAGGATCCAACATATCTACAGGTTTCACTGGTCCCTCAGCTACCTACTTATCCTACACAGTTAATAAACATTAACTGAATGACAGTTAAAACTTGATTTGTAACAAATCATTTTTTAATAATTATTAAAAAAACAAAATGAAATACCTGTTCTGAAAAAGGCTTTACGAGATGTGTCATGCTCTTGACTTCCATTAAAAGGTTTTTTTAATCGCCGGTAAGGGTGATAAGCTTTCAGAAAGCGTTGATGTCGAGTGTATACTATTTTTCTTGCATGTTGTTCGTAGCTTGTGTCTTCTTCATAGATAGGGCATGCATGATGGCCCTTAACACTGTATCCACTCAAATTCCCATATGTTGGAAAGTCATTAATGATACAAAATATCATTGCACACAACTTGAATGTTTCATTTTGATACGGCAACCCCCTCGTCCCACAACTTTGTCAAGTCTTCAATCAAGGGACTGAGATGAACATCAATGTCATTTCTTGGTTGTCTTGGGCCCGATATCATCATACACAACATCATGTATTTTCGCTTCATGCACAACTAAGGAGGCAAGCTATACATTACTAGCAAAATAGGCCACGAACTGTGTTGAGTGCTTAAACTGCCATACAGATCCATTCCATCACTGGCAAGTCCAAGCCTAGGATTTCTTGCCTCTTTTTCGAATTCTGGATACAAACTATTAATCTTCTTTCACTGAGAGGAATCAATTGGATGGCAGAACATTCCATCACAATTTCTTCCATTTGCATGCCATTTAAGGTCTTTTGCATCATTTACATTAGCAAACAGACACTTGAACCTTGGAGTGATTGGAAGATACCATAACACCTTTGCTGTGGGGCCTTTCTTGGTGCTTTCATCACTGCTACACTCGTCATCATCCTTCACTTTGTACCATGACACCCCTCACCTGGGGCAATTGTGTATTTCTTCAAACTCATTTTTGTACAGTATGCAATCATTAGGGCTTGCATGAATCTTCTGGTAATCCATACCCTTCGGACATAATATATTATTTGCCTGATAGTAACTTTTTGGCAAAGTGATTTCCTCTGGAAGAATATCCTGCACCACCTGAAGATGTGAAGTGAAGTTTTTTGTCACTCCACCCATATCTGACCTTGACATTAACCACACCTAACACCGTTGACAATAGGGCCTAAGATTTCTTGCACCCCGTATACAAAGGCTTCTTGGAATCACTTTGCAATGTATCATACATAAGGGCATGTGCTTGATGAAAAGATTCTTGTCCAAGATCACAAATCATTTCCTCTAAGTGATCTCCCATTTGTACATCAAGCGGTTCATATTGGGAGTCCCTCTGCATGTTTGTCAATTTACCAGGCCATATCCATGTCGTATAATTCTTCTTAATCCCATCACACAATAAATGTTCTTGTATGTCGACAAGTAGTTGTCATCTCCCATTCAAGCAGTTTATACAAGGACAAAAATATTTTCCATCCTCATATGATCGACTTCTTTCAGAGGAAAATTCCAAGAACTATTCCACGCCTTCCTCATACAAAGGGCTCATGTGACTTGCGTTCATCCAACTTTGATCCATCTAATTATTAACTCAATTCACAAAGTTTTTTGATGCATGAAAATCTCACTTTTTCATTAAAGGTGTGACCCTATCCCATTCAGGAAGACATATTTTTATAGTACATTCATACGTCAAGGATAAGTATCTTTTCTTAAATTTAACGAAATTTCGGTAGCATTTCACATTGGTCTCCAAGTACACGACATGAAACTGGTGAGATTAATTCCACGACAATCAAGTATGCACTCAGAGAACAAAAAGAAATGCATTGTATCAATATTTCATCAAATTTAAGAAAAGAAACTTAACCTTAACGATTGAATGTACTATAAAAATATGACTCTTCCCAAACTGTCCAAACGAACAATTCAAGATTCAATACAACGATTAATGCAAACTGTTCGTAAGAATCATTATATTTAATCTCAAATGAGATTCTTAGGTTCACTCATCATGAACATAACTTGCATATAAATCAATACTCATTAATCACAATGAACAAGTAATAAAAAAGTTAGTTGACTAACTTACCAAGAATTGCAACAACAAACTAGTGTGAAGCTGGGTTGGAGTGGGAGCAACCAACTCACGGGACACAGCTTAAACAACTCCTATCTGAAAAAAAAACATATATATAAACAAAGGAACACAATATCAACATTCAAAGATTAAAGCATATATATAAGAAAACCAATTTCCATTGAAGTAGTCTATCATGGTTATAGTTTATAACCCCAAAAAAGCTAATGACCACTTTAATTGATTCAAGATTTTTGGTCTTCCAAAATCATTTGTTGCTTTTGTTGTCCTTCCCAACACGTAAAAAAAACCCAACCCGAAGAGATTAGCAAACAATAAGCTATATAAGCCAACAATAACATTAATTGTACAGGGTATTCCAAGAATAGTGGCACTTGATAAGAAGACTAGTAGTAACTTATTTGAATGGCCTGTGGTAGAGGTACAAACTTTGACACTTAGAAGCGATGAATTTCAAAATTTCAAGGTTAGGCCAAATAAGTCTTACCTCTTCAAATTGGAACAGCTACACAGGTTAGTTATACTTCATTTTATTTTTTATTTAATTGGATAGTATAGTTAGGACAATATCAAGTTGTATGAAATTAAGGGAAGTTGATTCAATGACATGAAATTCAACCTGCCAATGCAAGAGTTGGACATTGTACCTAAGTTTGAGATAGATAAAGAAGCCTTGGAAAAGACAACCAAATCCAATAAGGAGTACAAGTTGACCTGCAAAGTTTCAAAAAAAAAAAAAAAAATTCAAAAAATACAGAATTAAAGCTTATGTTTAGTTCACCACATCATTTTCAGACTTGAGATGTAATAACATAAATGTAGGCCACAAAAGACATAAATCTTAGAGTTGGTTATGACCTTATCAAATACAACAATACAAAAACCAATGTCAGATGACATAAACATAGATAGATTAACATAGATACTCTCTATTATATTAAAGCATAACAGTTGAAGATTTGCCAAATTTATCATCATATAACAGTTTCTGATCAAAAGTAGAACCAGGCAGTGGCCAACACAGAAACATTGCAATGGACTCATCATACCAATGTTATTATCAATGGCAAATGGCGGAAGGCCAAGAACATGCTGTTGCGGCCTACAATGCCACCAAAGTCAAGGCCATGCCATGCCACTCCGTTGTGACACTTGGCAAAAACTCAGCCATGCCACTCCGCCATGGCACTTCCATTTAACAACATTAACTCATAAATAGATGCAAGGTGAGCCAAACACACATATTGACAACCAAAAGGTAAGAGAATAAAACCTACCTAACGGAGCACGAGGTGTCTCAGTGGCGGAACAAGTAGCGAAGTGTCACGGTGATGGAGTATGATGTGTGACGGTGGCGATATTAGGTTCGAGAGAGAGACAGAGTCATGAAGTGTAAAGGCAAACATGGAGCTCAAACAGAGAAGAAGAAAGCGTGAGGAAAATAAGGCTTGTGTTCTTATTTTTTTTTAAAATGTAGGTTCAACATTGGTTTTCCATAAAAAACCAATTTTAGCCAAGTGATGTTAACGTTAACATCGGTTTTTCTGGAAAAGAATGATGTTAACTTATCATTTCTTATAAAAACCGATGCTAATGAAGTCATGTTAACACCAATTTTAATGAAGTCATATTAATGTCAGTTCGTTAATATCGATTTTTCAAAAATTGATGTTAACATCATGTTTGGTTTTTTAAAAACCGATGTTAACAAACACACATTAATTACAATTATGCCACCATATTTATGTTAACATATGTTTTATAAAAAATAGATGTTAACCTAACGATGTTAAATCTATATTTTCTAGTTGTGGAATCTAGAAGTCACTAATTTTTCTTAACCTTTCAAAAAAATATTTTCATAATTATGTTAGCATAATTCTGGAAATGCTTTTCTATAATTATGCTAACATAATTTTGGAAATGTTTTTATAAAATTATGTAATTTTTTATGCTTCTCAAAAAATATTTTTGAAAGTATGTTAGCATAGATCTGGAAAAACATTTATGAAATTATTCTAACATAATTATAGAAATGCTTTTCCAAAGTTATGTAACTTTTTATACTTATGAAAAAGCATTTCCAGAATTTTGTTATCATAGTTCCATAAATGCTCATATCCAGAATGGGGTAATGTTTTACATGTCCCTTGTGTTCCGGACTCTATATGTGCCTTCTTCCCTACATTACAATTGTTGATGGTGGTCTTTGCATTTAGTGGTGGTGTTGGCTGATTGGGTGAAGAGGTTTTTTTCTCTTTTCTCTTTGTAAAAAATATAAGCATTTGTGGATTGAATGTGAAAATTGTTATGAATTTAATTATAGAAAAAATTTAAATAAAAATAAATATTTGTGAAAAACTATGGATAGTCTTTTTGGAAGTGTAGGAAGTGAAAATGGAGGTGCAGAAAGCAATTTCCTTCTACCCCTCGCGTGGGCACACAGAATATACCAATTTAAAAGATAGCACGTGAGAAAGTGAGTGTTTTTTTTTTTTTTTTTGCACTTTCGGAATTGCTTCGTGCACTTCCCATTGCTTCCAAAATGACCATTTCAAAAACAATACGTGAAGAAACAATTCAGGGAGTGCAAAAAACAATTGCCAGTTGAGAATAGAGGATCCCATAATGAAATCACCATGAAGCAATTTTTTTTAATAATTATTATGATTTTCTTGCATAGAAGAATTAAAAATACTACGAATTTATCAATCAAATTTGTCCAGGCTACGAAGGAATATAATTCTTATAAGAATCAAAATTACTATTTCAAAACATTTAGTTTCCCCCTTCTTCATATATGGGTAAAATGCTTTTATTATTGGCTTAAATCCACTTTTATAATTTTATCCATTCATAAATCTCGCGTTAGATGGGAAAGTGTTTTTTTAGATAGTCATTAGGGATGTAATATGATAGCTGATAAGAAGAAAATACAAGAAAAAGTAACTGGTTCATGTGTTTGCAATTCATTGGTGAATTCATCAGTAAATTGCTTCAATTATTAGAGATAATTAGGTGTTTTTTTTATCAATAGAATTAAAGATAAAGTATGTTTTTTTATTTCTTCAAAACATTTTAGATTAAAGTATTAGTAATTTTTTCGGTGGAATCAAAAGATAATTAACACTAAAATTAATTAACTTATGAGATATGATAATCCAAGTTCATAATATTTCTTCAGTCTAAATAGAATTTCGTAATTTTGGTAAATAATTTCAAAGTATTTTTTTTTTACAAAATTGTAAGTACGTGATCATTTTCTTTCTTTCTTGTGAGGTGTTCGGTTCTTACTGAATCAAGTAATATGTTAATTTGTTTCTTATTATATACATGATTAAGTGAGGTGTATTTAGTAGTCGTGTTAGAAAAAAAAAGAATCAAGTATAATTTTAGTTTACCTAATTTTTTAAATTGATAATTTTGGTTTTTTTTATTTTTAATTGTGACATTCGGTCTTTTTAGTTTTATAAATTTATAATTTTGATCCCTGATAGATTATAAACTAATAATTGTGATTATTAGAGATATTAAATTAATTATAAATTAAATAAAAATTATTAATTATTAAAAACTTTAATAAAAAGATTATTAACCTTGATGTAGTATTATTGATGGTGGATTTGTATGCGACACTAGAGATATAAGAGATGTTTGTGGAGAAGAAGAGTAGCAAAGTATTATAGAAAATTAGGATTAATAATTTTTAATTCAATTTTTAATAATTAATGATTTTTCATCATTTTTTCTTCTTGATAAAACAAAATTTTTATTTTTGATTCTTGATAATTTTTTCTAATCCATGATAAATTAGCAAATTTGTTTTTGCTTCCTATTTTTTTTCATTTGTTATCGGTCCCTCTGAAAAGACTAATGACAAATGATTTTTTTTTTCAAGAAATAAAACACAAAATATAATTCACTAATTTATTGGGGACTAAAAAAAATGTGAAGGGCCAAAAATAAAATTATTATTCTATCAGGGCTCAAAAGGTGGAAGAGAGGGAGGATAATAAAAGGTAGAAGAGGGCCAGGATGACGGAGAACATGTGAGCAAGGAATCAAAAGAGGTATATCATTCAGACATTATAACAAACAGGTTATAAGCATAGTTTTTGAAGATACAATAGCATATATAGCGTTGGAAACCAACTTAGAAATTTCACCAAACAGATGGGGTACGGTGCACCCAACACATGTATCTAATTATGCTAGTTAGAAAGTATATGTTTATGTTGCTGTCAGTTATATTTCCGATGGTAAAAAAATAACGACAATTTTCAAAAAAGTAAGAATAAGAGGGAACTAACAACAAGCAAGCAACACAGTCAAAGCCAAAATGGCTTAATAAACATGTTTACTTGAGTAATGAGAGAAACTTGATCAAATAGATCACCCCAAGCAAAAAATAAAAATCTCAACTTAAGCTGCAAAGGACAAAAAACGGAATCACAAAATCATATGAAGTTAACTGATGTAAGTGTAACTAGTAGTCATCAATAGCTAGGGGCACCCACACCATTAAGTATGTGTTTTGCTCTTTTTTTTATTGTAAGGCTACAAAATTTTCTCATTAATGTATGCAATGAATATTAATACATGAATCTTTTATAATTTTACACATCCTACTAATATCTTTGGTGCTTTTTTTTTTTCAATCATATCATAAATTCTATCTTTTTTTTTTTCCTTTTCTTTCGGTGTGTTGATACAAAGATCACTCATAATTTTAAACATTCTATAAATATCTTTCATGTTAATATATCTTTCTTTTAATTACATCATAAATTGTGTCTTTTTTTACTCTCTCTCCAAGTGCTAAATAACATATTAGATTTTCCTTATGCAGTTTGCCGATTTTTCTTTTTTTTACGTACATCATACTCCACCTTATTTGTTACATTCAATTTGATGTTATCTTAAAACAAAAGTGGTGGTTTGAGTAGAGAATAAAAAGGTAAAATTAGATTCTATATATGAAACATATATTTTCACTAAAAATTGCACATAAAAACACTCAACACAAGAGACCTGCCTCCTAAGTTCTAACACTTTATTTTTTTTTATATTAATGATGAGATAATTGATGGTTTCTTTTCAAGCAACAACTTAGACACAACAACCGATCCAAATAGTTTAAGGGTTATTTTCAAAATTTATTTACCCACTCACAAAATTATTTAAGGATAAAATTTAATTTTCATCCCCAATTTTCTTAAATTTATGTTTTTAGTCTCCTTATTTTTTAATTGAGACATTTTATTCTTATTTTTAAAAAAATTATAATTTTAGTCCCCCATTTTTTAATTAAAATATTTCATCCCTCACTTTTAAATGGAAGAGAAGAAACGTGCACTTGTCAGCTGCATGCTTTAGTATGTTCTTGTCCATGGTGTGTTGCAAATCCTATTTCCAGACATTGCCATAAAATGAACTTTGGAAGGCAAACTGTATTTGGTATGATAATTTCCTAGAACAATCAAATAAGCCTTGTACAACTGACAAATATTTAGGTCTCTTGAGCATGCTCATGTGCAAGGTTTTAAATTAACCATATTTGTGCCCAATTACTAACAAATATCAAGGATTACAAAAAAGGGATGACTATAAATTATAGTCCGTGATCACAATTGCTGCTTCATTAACCATATTTGTGTGCAATTTATGGAAAATATCAAGGATTAAAACAAAGCAACAATAAAAATTTAAAACTTTTGCTTATGTGTTGTTAATGGTTTGACAAGTGTATCAAATGTCCAAATAGTAATGACTCAAAAGTCGGAAGGCTAAGTGTTGATTTCCACAGGGACTTTGTTTTGTATTTGCGTTAGATAATTTCCAAATCATAAGAGAAAAAGATAAGATGAGGTAAAAGATGAATAAAAAGAACAATAACTAAATAAATATTAGTAGACAAAGGAAATAATAGAAGACAAAAGAATTGATAGGGAATTCAATGAGATGAGAATGTTAGGACCTAGCATGCCTTATTTGCCTAAGATGTATTATTTTATGATTTTTCTCTATCAATCAGGTAAATTTATCCTATCCACATCTATTAGAATACTTGTCTCTGATGTCTCACGATGACAAACTTATTTTATCTATCTATCTCCCAAATGCCTTTGCAAAGATTCAATAGATAAAATGCATGAAGTTCTAATTCGAGATGTTAGCTTTGACGCATGAGCATAATGCAATCACTCTATGTCTAACAATGATTTTATTAAGATATCCCTTTCCTTTTAGTTGTATTAGAAATTATCCTTTGTCGAGCGATTAATTTTTAAAACTAATGCATGCAAAACCTTCCTTGTATTCCTATTAAGGATTACCCTCTATCGAGCACCTAACCCCCAAAATGATGCATGAAATTAAAAGTAAGAAAGGATAATAGAAAAGAAAACACATTTTGCATTGATAAATATGAAGTGCACAATACATCTTTTGACTTTTTAGGTCTACTGGGCCCTAACTAAGGGTTTAGCTTCTCATGGCCATAAGGGGCTTACACTAGAAAAGGGGTATAGGAACTGATAGAGGAGAAGAGATGGAAAAAGGGAATAGAAAATGATGAAATAGAAGAAAGAATTTCCTAAGGGAGAGTTCTCAGGCTTTAGGTGTGTATTAGAGTGCTCTGGGACTCGGTGTGTCTTTTCTTTGGCTTGACTCTCTTTTTTATAGTTGCTAGAGTAAATTTGGGCCTGCGTACTCAGGCTTAGCGCAGGTGCCTGTATTCGCGCTTAGTGCGTGCTACTCACTTAGCGCGGGTGCCTGAATTTGCACTTAGCGCACCTATTCCTCGCTTAGCACCAATGCTTGTTTTCGCACTGAGCGCGCCCTACGCACTGTGCGCGTCTTGGGATGAGCCTTTTTTCAACTTTTTTCTATTTTCTTCATCTTTTAGGCTTTTAATCTCTCATTTTCATATCTGCAAGCCACGAATAGAAAAAAAAATCAATTCTTAACAATTAAGTATGAATATCTGCTAAATAATCATTTTAAGAATATTTTCATGATCGAAAATAGCTCATATTTAGCAGTTATCAAAATCCCCCAATTTAAGAACTTTGCTTGTCCCCAAGCAAAAAATAAAAATGAGAGTAGACTTCGAATGCTCCAACACTTTTAATAACTGCAATTTTCAAATTCCCTTAGCTGGAACTTCTTGCATTTGCCATGATCTTACAATGGAAGCATAAACAAACATTGAGATAGAATTGGTTAGTAGCAGAAATAAATCAGCTTGGTTTGCCTCAGTTTTCCTCACAAGGTTTTAGTGTTTCTCTCTATGCACAAGTGTCTTGTATGAGTGTTTAAAATTCCTACGACATGCAATTAATGTTCCCAATTTTGCACTTTATCTCAGTTAAAGCTATCTTGCTTACACTTGGTGGATCACTAAGGACCTTTATTGGCTTGTAATGTGGCCTGACTAATCAAAGAAATTATGATTTTTCTGGGATTTCAAGAATTAGGGTCATAAGAGAGCATTTATCCTAGAAAAAACTTCTATTTATTCAGCCCAAGCTTATTTGTTTTTCAACCTCAATTTATTGTTCTCACAACACTTATGGCACCTATTATGTACTGCCCTTATTATTTTCCTTTTTTTTTTTTAAACTTTGGGCTCAAAGGGTTTTTGAGGGTGCCTTATTGTGTGCTATTTTACCTTTCTAAGAAAATCTTTACTTTACCCCTCCCCCAAATTAGGGGCATCACATAACTAAAACCCTTATGCTCTCTTAAAACCCTAAAATAAGGTAAGAGATATATGAGAAAATAGGCTTAGGATTTTTAGAAAAATATAATTATCATTTTTGGCTCAAATAAGGTGCAAGGGGTATTTTTTTTTATCGAAGGTTGACTTTTTGGTTAAGTGGCTGAAAAATAAAAAGAAATAGGGCCTTGATCATTTCCATCTCATGTAATTAATCTAAAAATCTAAGAATGATGCAAAATCAGGAAATTAAAAGCAGACGTTCTCTTACAAATAAGTTTCACACAACTCACCGAGACAATAAAAAGTTGTTCGCTTACCGTACCATGATTTCTTTTAGATAGCCTAACATTTTCTCTCTTTGTTGTGATTCATACTCCACTACTTGAACTGACACCTGCCTTCATGGAACCATCATTTTCACAAAATTGCTATGCAACATTTTCAAGTGTTTGAATCCTTTCAAAAAAAGCCTTAGCAATTGTGACTTCATAAATATCATGCAATTATTTGAGAGAAAACAAATAAAATAAACTAAAGATATAATAACTAAATAACATTTATTTACAAACCAAGTTCTTAAACAAAAATAAAATCTTGCTTCTTCAACCCAAGTCTGGCCATGGGCCCTAATCAGCAATTGCCAGATCTGTGATGATGTCATCCCCAGCTTCGGCCTCAGTAGTTTCTCTAACCTCAAAGGGCTCACCCCCCACCCCCATCAATAGAGGGCTGGACTCCTGGCCAAGCAACCTGCTGGATGAAAGCCTTTGGGGTCGTCAGTGGGGGGTCCATCCTCAGGTGTACGAAGAGTCTATGAAGACCCTGAACAATGAACTACTGGCCTTGGTAGATGGATCGAAGCATCTGAGTATGTGGGTCCATCGGGACTAAGGTGGATGGCAAATGGCGGTACGTGGTGAAGGAGGTTGTGCTGGAGGCAGGGTGTCTAGTGCTACGGCTCTGGCTCAGGCACAACGGGACCCTGGGAAGGTGTTTGAACACGGCAAGTGCACCGAATCATGCAAGTATTATAAAACAGTAAGAATCGAGTATCGAACTCTCAGGGAACTTGTGTTACTTGGTAAATCTATATTCAGTGAATAGGTGTCTTGTATGAAAAGATATGTGTGGACTATGAACAGGTATGTAAACTAACTATTAAAAAGGAAAATCACGTGAGTAATGATGTGTAAAGACAAGTAGACAACGTGTTGGTCTTCCTATTAGGTGCCTGATGTTATTAGGATATTCTCAACTTAACAATGCTCATGTGTTTTATGGCATCTCCTGAAATGCTAAACCCCGATCCCTCGTGATAATCTAGCCTAATCCTAATCAAGCATCATCCTCAAATCCCTCTTGTTGGACTAAACTTGACCAGGACCGCATTAAGACAAACATACAAACAACTAGGTTACCGTACCCCGATCCCTCGTGATAATACGATAAACTAGTCCTGTCCTATCAAGTTCTAAGAATCAGACCAGTTCCCACTGTTGAATGATCCTAACAAAGCATGCATCTACGTGATCAAGGCAAAAGCATACTAAAATGACATACTGATAGCACAGAGAACACATAAAACATCATTAAATAGATATAAAGGTATTTACATCAAGTACCTACAAGGAAGAACCAATAGAGGATTTAGCTCTCCATATATGGGAAGCTTCCTTTACAACAAAGAGAAGAGAAAAATGAAGGATTGAAGAAATACAAGTAGTGGGGATGTCTCCTCCACCTCTAGAACCTCACAATCACTCACAGACTCATCTCATGCTCTCAGGATGGCTTCCTCTTCAAGCTCAGTTCTCTGCCAGTCTTCGCACAACAAAAGCTCTCAAATCTCTGGAACTTGGACCTTTCTCTCACTAGAAATTTCTAAACATGCAGAAGCTTCGAGAAATGCCCAAACTCCATGGAACTTGGACCTCTCTCTCTAGAAATATCTAAAAATGCAGAAGCTCAAGGAAAAGCCCAAACTCCCCTCTCCATTTCTGATTTCAGGCTTAAATAGGTGGCCTCTTTGGTGCTTGCGTGCTTAGCGCAACTCTGGCTCGCTTAGCACACATAAGTGAATTTCGGCTTAGTGCGCGTCTTCTCACTTAGAGGATGCATGCAAGCGGTGCGCTTAGCAGGATGAGCCCTTGCTTAGCGCGTGTGTCCAGCTCATCCTTCTTCCAGATTCTTCCTCGCGCTCAGCCGCAGGAGTGGTGCACTCAGGCACAATTAATTGGAGTTAGGCATAAGACAGATATCAAGGAAAGTAACTTAAACCACAGTCTCACGGCTACTGTTTCACTCAAGCACAAATGTTTAAGCTTTTCATCAATAACAACTAGCAAGAGGTCCAGTCTTTACACTTCATCTCATGCCATAAAGTTTGAAATGCATAAATAGAATCAGAAGGACGTTCACATGCTTGTAGTGAGGCTTGGCTACAAAAATAATTGGTTTTTCTAGGATTCAAAGGCTTAGATTCTAAGAGAGCATAAATCCCAGACTTATCCAAGTAGTTTTTTCATTGCAATTAGCTTACTCACTAGCCTTTTACTTTAACTTGTATTTGACCTTATTACAACAACACACACTTCCTTTGATTGTTTTTTTTAACACAACTTATTCGTTGTGTGTTGATGTGCTTTACCTTCCACTTTACATCCCGATTAACTCTCCCAAATTTGGGGCAAATTGCCTTGAACCATTTGCTTTCCTAGAATCTAAGCAAGGTATCTGGAGATATTCATTCAAGTTCAGGGTTCAATTTTAAAAATGTAATTTAACTCACAAAGGGTGCAAAGGATACAATTATAATTCAAGGTAAGCTTTTTGGTCAATTGGCTTGCATATAAAATCATGGCCTTCATCATGTCCACACTCATGCATTTCATTCTAAAATTCAGAGATTGATGCAAAGACTATTACTCAAAGCTAGTCATTCACTCACAGTTTAAGATCACACTCTCACCGGTTATGGTTCAAGCTTTTCTTTCTCAATCAACCTGTCTACTGACTAACAATTCTAATTGCAAGTTCACAATCTTGTTCTTTCTTTGTCTAACATACACACTTGCTCAAACTTATGAAAAGAAACACAATCTTCATCACAATCATGCATTTGTTGGATCAAGTGGCCTCAGAATAATTAAGAAGGGGGGGGTTGAATTAATTCTTCCTAAACCTTTACTAATTAAAAAATTACTCTTCTAAGGCTTTTACTTATGTTGTTAAGAGAATATGGAGTAGAAGAGAAACTTAACAGAAAGTAAAAGCGGAAATTAAATGCACAGCGGAAAGTAAAAGAGTAGGGAAGAAGGAGACAAACACACAAGAGTTTTTATACTGGTTCGGCAACAACCCGTGCCTACATCCAGTCCCTAAGTGACCTACGGTCCTTGAGATTTCTTTCAACCTTGTAAAAATCCTTTTACAAGCAAAGATCCATAAGGGATGTACCCTCCCTTGTTCTCTTTGAAACCCTAGTGGATGTACCCTCCACTAGAACTGATCCACAAGAGATGTACCCTCTCTTGTTCTCAGTCAAACCCAAGTAGATGTACCCTCTACTTGTACCACAAAGGATGTACCCTCCAATGTGTTAAGACAAAGATCTCAGGCGGTTAAACCTTTGATACTTTGTGAATGGGGATACAAAAGAATTCTCAGGCGGTTAGTCCTTTGAACACTTTTGTATTAGGGAAAGGGAAGAATCAAAAGAGTTCTCAGACTATGTCGTTTTGAATTCTTTGACAAGGGAGAAGGGAGACACAAAAGAATTCAGGCGGTTAGTCCTTCGTTCTTTTGGAAAAGGGAGAAGAGAGACACAAAAAGAATTCAGGCGGTTAGTCCTTGGCGAATTCTTTTTGGCAAAGGGAGAAGAGAATGAAAAGATGAATAGCACAAGTTTTCAAGGTTTGGAAAACCAGAAAACTTCAGAAAGCTTTTGGTACAAAGAAGAAGAAGAAGTTCAAAGAGATTCAAGGCTTGTAAAGGATTGTAAGAGATTGATTGGAAAAGTATTCAAGATTGAAAGAATGAATTAATTGAAAATGCAAAACTAAGCCTTGTTTTTATAGACTCTTCATGTCTGGTCAAGAAGACCATTTAGAAGAGTTATAACTTTTAGAAAAACTTAAAACCAATTTGAAAAAGTCAAAACCTTTTTGAAGAGTTACATCTTTTGATTTATTCAGAAGCAGTCACTAGTAATCGATTACCAACTAAGTGTAATCGATTACACAAAGCTTTTATGTCACTCTTTGTTTATGTGGGGCGGGATATCGCCAGTCGAGAATGACTTTGAATGGCAATTCGAAAGGAAGAACCACCAAAAAAGGGTTTTCCTTTGCCGACAGTTATTTACCTTGCCGAAAATTTATCTGGTCTGAAGATCTTCTGTTCTCTTTCTTTCATTGATCGGGAATTATTCTGTTTTCCTTCGATTTCCTTTTTGCTTCCTTCCGATCTTCGATCGGGAATCCTTCTTTTCCTTTCTTTTCATTTTTTCCTTTTCTTTCTTTTCATTTTTTCCTTTTCTTTCTTTTCATTTTTTCCTTTTCCATTCCTTTCTTTGGGAAATCGGGTTTTAGCATTCTATTTACTCTCCCTTGAGGAGATTCCGCTGTCCTCTGCTTCGGGGGAAAGGATGAGGATTCTTTTTATAGGTCAAGGTTGAAAATAGTCTAAGGTTGTGTCTCAATGGGGTCTTTTTATCGTGGGAGCCCGATCTTGATATCTGGGGCAAAACAAATTCATGTGTCAAGGTGTCTCGGGTCGAACTTCCATATTATTCCACAAGGCATGCGCAACAATGATGATTTGGAAACAACGTGCAAAATTAGTCATGGCCACAGCCAGGTGGGCACTCAAGCATCCCGTTTATGGCATTGTGATACTACGGTTGGGAATTTACACAAACAGGCCCAACGTTTCCAAATTATGTTCTTTCATTAGTTCAATGAATTCATTCATTCTTATCTCGGTTATTCAGGAAAATAAACTCTTAGCGTCAGTCCCTTGTTTCCAGAAGATATGTTTGCTCTCTACGAATGATTTATTCTTCCTAACCATAACATGACGACCTTCGAGGTCTTTCTTTCTTTTTCCTTTTTGTTTCATTTTTATATTCACAAAACTATACACCCATGGCCCTCTATGAGGAAAACCTTTCTTTGTGATATGAACCCACATGGCACAAGGGCTGACTTAGGATCGTCTAGGATTAAACCTTGATGGAAAATGCGGAAATTGATTAAGGAAAGGATGGAAAATAAGGTGGCTAATTTCGTGGGTCTTAATAAGGTGGTTCTTGGCATAAAATGGATGAATGGGATGGTAAAACGTAGGTTAAGTGGTGGCTGGACAGAAATATAGAAATGACAATAACTGAAGCTACAGGGCTCCAAATGAGGTGATTCCAAAACGAGGTGAAAGGTCTCGTTTTGAAATTCAATTTAGGCTCAAGAATCACTTAATTTGAGTGCGTAAAATGGGAGTTATGGCCACGAGATAATTCTGGGCAGAGGTGGATTTTCTGGAATTGTGGTTTGAAAGAACAAGGGTGATGATGAAAGGAAGGAAAGAATCACTCTTTCCAGCGAGGGCAACACACAAAGGTTGTGAAAGTCCTTTGATACAGCCAAGGTGTTCTTGAATCACTCAAGAATTTAGGAGAATCACTCTCACTAAGATAAAAGAGATAAACTCTAATTTTCTGAATAAAACTCAACTTGTGTTTATTGATAAAATGGTTCAGCTTATATAGAAGCTTTACAGCAGATTTTAGTAATGACCCACTAATCTAGAATTAAAATAACTTAATGCCATTAACCTAGGGAATTAAAACAAACTTAATGGCTGAGTGTAACTGAAATTGTGGCAACCAAAAGTCACCCCCAACAGCCAACAAGTCAGCCACCATTTGGTCTCCCAAAAGGCTGATGCCTAGGTTGCCAATTGGGCCCTTATTACAACTTGAACTAAAGCCCTTTTAGTTGATTAACCCAAAACATATTTTTGGTCAGCCAACTTTACAAGGATTGGGCCATTATTTAGACAAACTAAACACTCTAAAATTGAAATAAAGTGGTGTCATTTAGTCCTCCTCCATTTGGGCCATGATACAACTCACAACCTTGGACTTTTCTCCTTGAAACTTGGGCTTGTATTCAAATAGTATGGACAGCACTTGTTGAAGAGCTTCCTTGGCTTTCCTTGCTCTAGCCCTTGTCATAGGTCCTCCAAGTCCTTCAAGTGGATCCTTGCCCTTGCTCTTGGTCATGTCCTCATCACTTTGTACACCTACATTCTTATACATGACGAACTTTTTTTGTACACGCATTAGAACTCTTTCTCTTTACGTCACACGGTCTATATACGAACCCTATTCATGTTCAAAGATTTTTCGTTTTTCCCAACACACACCTGTGGTTCATACAAAAGTTTCTTTATATACACTCGTTGCTCACACACACAAGAATTTCTTTCCACACATTATTTACACACACAAAAATCCTTCTATACACATTTTCCTTTTACATACATATATAAAAAACATTTTTCTTTTTCTTTATATACGTAGACATTTTATTCACAATGCTTCTTTCTTTTTATCATGATTTTGGTTCATTTTATTTTTATTTTGGACGACGTTCCTAAATGAAAAATTCTACACGATTCCGGAATTTCAACAAACACTATTGACAACAACGAAGTAAATACTAACGTAACAGTTCAAACGACATGTATGCACAAAACAAAAGTCAATCAAAACGAAACAAACGTTAGTTCCTCAGTTAAACAAAAATAAAATGATACGGAACAAATAAAAGAGGAAACATAAAAAAAAGAATATGGATCTAGGGATCTCCCAATCATGTGGCTCCGCTCCCTCCCAAGAAATCAAGCAAATCGGTCATCTCCTCGTCCATGCGGGCCTCATCTGCCTCGCCGGGAGCCTCTGCGGGTGCCTCTGTGGGTGCCTCCCCTGCCTGGGCCTCAGGCCAATCTCCGGGCCATTCGACCTCTGCCGTGATCTGATCCAGAGTAGGGCATGGAAAAGAAGCAAAACCTTGGCTCTGCAGGCTAAGACTAAGCTGGTAGAGAGAGTCATGGGTCTGCACGTGCGCCCTGTGGTTGGCCGCCTGCTGGCGAACCAAATGCCGCAAATACCGCTCCGTGTCAAATGACCCAGCTGGATCAGCCTGAGGAGGTGGCGGCGGTGCGTTTGGGGCCTATGGGTCGCCACCCTGTGCCTGTCTAGCTGTGCAGTACTTCTCTATGAAAGTCCGGGTGATCGGCGGTCGAATTACCTTACTAGGTGTGACCAGAACCCCGAGCGACTGGCAAAGACCCGTGATCAATGCCGGAAAACTCAGGGCCCTGTTAGACTTATCTGGGTCTAGAGGGTGCCTGGTAGGTGGCATACCTGCAAATAGATAAATGGCATCAGCGATCAACTGAGCCACATGAACGCTCATCCGTGTCAGGATGGCATACACCAGCTAACACTTCGGCAGAGGGAGGTCGGAATTATGATCGCTGGGCAGGATGTTGCTAAGCAGCAACGTCATCCATGTCTGAGTCAGGGTAGTCATGTTGGTGCGCATGATTCGCACCCGTCTCCCGGCAGCGGTCCGGGCAAAATCCTGTCCTGGTATGCACAGCAACTGGGAGATGGCCTCCTCATCAAACCCATCGGCCTGGTTCCTCCTCTGGCCATACTAGCACTCCTGGCCCTCCTCCAACACTAAAGAGTATCCCAGGAACTGGCTGAGGGCATCAGCATCGAAAGGGATCCACTGACCCCTTACCCACGATCGCATATCCCGCACGCCCTCCTGTGTAGGCCAAGCATTGGCATAAAATTCCAGGACTATGTCTGGGTCGAACTTGGCCATGGGGGTAACCAGCGATGCCTACCGCCGGCGAACTATCTCTTCCTGGAAGTCGGTATACTCATCGTCCTTGAGCTGGACGCGTCTCTCCCGGTGGAATGACCATCCTTTGATGGCCTCGAAACGCTGCTGGTGCTCAGCACTCCAGAAGCGATGGCTGTCATACTCAAGAGCGGCACTGGTCCCTTCAGCCGCTTTGTCCTTCCTAGATCTCTTTGCAGGAAGCTTTCTCGGAGCCATTTCCTGCGAGGACAAACATTTTGGGAAATTAGTTTTACAAGATAATGCTTATCTTAACACAAAAATGACATGCTAATCCTTCCAATTTAGAACGAACTCATGCATACGTTTAATGTAACACATTTATGCACATGTGTATGTGTAAAATATCCTACTATTTATGCCAACATACAAGGACATCCAACACATTCTAGTTACCACACATATATATATCTTTGAAAAGAACACACATTCTCGTACTCAAGGCATTGTGTCAAAATTTACACCTAATCACATCCTAAATATTTTGCTATCTACACATATTTGAAGTATTTATCATACAAATTTTTGTTGTTTCACTCACATTTATTTATATGCACATTGGAAAGCTAATTACATCATGCACATACTTGCATTTGAAAAGGAAATTCCATGCCATCGTATATTCATTTAGGAAACGTCCTAAGCCCTTTTTGACATGGGTACATTTTCTAAAAGGCTCCTAATGCCACCTTTCCTCAAATACGCATATGTTGAAAGACATTTTTCTGCTACTCATTCACACTTTGCAAGGAATTTTATGCCATATATTCACATATATACACACCATTGAAAGGTGTTTCCCATGCTACCTATATTTATACACATATTTACATACCATTGAAAGGTATTTTCCATGCTACCTAGGTGCAAAGTACCCCTCATGGGGCAGCCAAATTCGAGTAAAAACTCTCACAAGCATGTCCTAATTTTCATGCCTTTCCACTTTCAAAACCCAAATTTAGATTTTTAGAGATAAGCCATGTTTCCTTGCATTGAAACTAAAAGCTTGGGTTCCTAAGCTTTAGAATTGCATTTGGGCACCTACTTCGAATCCTCTATGCTGTCCCTACGTATATAAAACAGTCCCACAATCCCAATCTTACAAAATCACATTCATATGTCATTGGGGCATTTCACCGAGCACTTGGTGGGCGCGTGTTTAGGCATAAATTGCAAGAGAATGGGGGCAATGTGGCATGCCCCATTGTTTCAGAATACCACATAGGCCTGAGGCCATCCCCTACAATCCCTCAACTCTAACAAATTAAGCATAAAAAACCCCAAAACTGCCCCACAAATATGAGCACATTCTCACAATTTAGAGCACCAAAAGATGAACAAAATGCACCAATGGAAAGCTAAAAACTCAAGGATTGAATACTTACTTGTTGGAGTGAGTAAGAATACGAAAAATGAAAGCAAAATGTGACCAAAAGTGGTTTAGGAGAGCAAAAACCGCAAGCTTCGTAAAGTCTCTCTTTTGAATGAGGGGGGGGGGGGGGAGGGAGTTTTTGGGTGCAGAAAACGTCCCCCTCCCTCATTTTTTATAATTTGGTGCAGGGGTTGCTCACCCAGGCGAGCTAACCTGCCAAAATTGTTTTTTTAGGGGAAACATAACCATGGCCCCCCCTTTTTACAGGTTAGCGTTTGCCTACTCGAACCTACTTAAGTTAGAAACAGGCATCGATTACTTATTTAACATAAACAATAGTAATAAATACTGTGAATTCAAAGGATACTGGGCTGCCTTGCAGCGACGTTCTCTGCTTGTCCAGCACCGGGAAGGGACGACGATCGGTCGGTCGTGACCCTATCCTCCATTTGCACCCGTCCCTAAGTACCTGCAAGTAGGAAACAAACAATGTGCGACCAATCGTGATCGGGTCATCGTCTTACCTTGGTTGATTTCTGCCGTCAACTTTGTCTCGACTTCTGACCGTGGCCTAAGACAATCCTACCCCTGTCACCACAAGATATGCATGTGTATGTACATGTATGAATGTTTTTAATGCAATGATTTTCTTAGTAAAGGCTGGTTAGGTTCAGTTTTAATTCAAGCGTTTGGGACACCCCATGAACCGAGCGAAGAGGGCTCAGGTTATTACAAACTAACACAAGGTTTAAAACCAAAGTGAGGACTAAAGCCTCACCCATCTTCTCTTCTTTTAAAGAAACGAGACAATTACAGTGAATGGGAATCCCTGGAGGAAACCAAGAAGAACAAAAAACTCAGAAATAAAAGAACATGCAACGGTCCTCTCAATTGCCCCAGACTTCAAGCGTAATATCACTTAACGACATCGGAGTTTACGGGCGAGGGTAGCTCCTCGCCATCCATGTTGGTGAGTATCAGAGCACCCCCAGAAAAAGCCCTTTTCACAACGAAAGGTCCTACGTAATTCGGGGCCCACTTGCCTCGATTATCCTTAACAGCGTGGGACATCTTTTTCAGCACAAGGTCCCCCTCGTTGAACTTGCGCCGGCGTACCTTCCTGTCGAATGCGTTCTTTATCCTTTGTTGATATAGGCGCCCATGGCTCATGGCCGTCAAACGCTTACCTTCAATAAGGTTGAGTTGGTCGTAGCGTGCTTGAGCCCATTCTGACTCTTCTAGGCCTGATTCCGCTATTATCCTCTGAGAAGGAACCTCTACCTCAAATGGGAGGACTGCTTCCATCCCATAAACCAAGGAATACGGCGTTGCCCCAGTAGAAGTTCATACTGAGGTTCTATATCCGTGCAAGGCAAAAGGCAACATCTCATGCCAATCTTTATATGACACCGTCATCTTCTGAACAATCTTCTTAATATTCTTATTTGCAGCTTCTACAGCCCCATTCATCTTTGGCCGATAAGGGGTGGAGTTATGATGCTGGATCTTGAAATCCTCGCACATTTTCTGCATCATTTTGTTGTTCAGATTGGTGCCATTATCAGTAATGATCTTCCTTTGGAGTCCGTATCGACAAATCAGCTCCCTCTTTATGAATCTGACCACCACACTTCTCGTGACATTAGTATAAGAAGCCGCTTTGACCCATTTGGTGAAGTAATCTATCACCACAAGAATGAAGCGGTGACCATTCGAAGCTTTGGGTTCGATGGCCCCAATGACATCTATCCCCCACATGGAAAAAGGCCAAGGGGCGGACATAACATTCAGAGGATGTGGCGGAACATTAACATTGTCCGCGTATGCTTGACATTTATGACACTTCCTTACATGGGCGCAGCAATCGCTCTCCATAGTGAGCCAGTAATAACCGGCCCTAAGGATCTTCCTGGCCATAGCATGCCCATTGGCATGTGTCCCAAATGAACCCCCGTGGATTCCCTCGATCATGAAGTTCGCCTCTTTGGCATCTACGCATCGTAGGAGGGTCATGTCGTGGTTTCGTTTGTACAGGATGGTACCACTCATAAAGAAACCAGTAGCCAATCTCCTTAACGTTCTTTTGTCATTGTCGGAAATCCCTGGTGGATATTCTTTGTTCTCGACATATTGCTTGATGTCGAAGTACCACGGTTTCCCATCCCGCTCTTCCTCTATCGCACAACAATGCGCTGGCTTGCCCTGAGATCTGAATTCGATGTACGGTAGATCTCCGTGTGGGGCAAGTTGAAACATGGATGCCAGGGTGGCCAATGCATCAGCCATTTGATTCTCTTCCCGAGGTATGTGGTGGAAAGAGATGTCGTCAAAGAATTCGGCTAACTTCAAGATGTGAGTTTGATAGGGTATCAACTTCAGATCCCTAGTTTCCCATTCTCCTTTCAACTGGCGTATCACCAAAGCCGAGTCTCCATACACTTTGAGTAGTTTTACATCAAAATCAATGGCCGCTTGAACCCCGAGGGCGCACGCTTCATACTCGGCCATATTGTTGGTACAATCGAAACCTAGCCTGGCCGTGAAAGGAATACACTGATCATCCGGGGATACAAGGACTGCCCCTACTCCATGGCCCAAAGCATTAGATGCCCCATCGAAGCAAACAATCCATTTGTCTATGTCCTCGTGCGTCCGCTTCTCTTCGAACAGGGCCATGATGTCTTCATCCGGGAACTCAGGATGCATCGGCCGATAATCCTGGAGGGGTTGCTGGGCCAAATAATCTGCCAAGGCGCTTCCCTTTACCGCCTTTTGGGTGACGTACACGATATCGAATTCAGATAGTAGTACCTGCCACCCAGTGATTCGTCCCGTGAGGGCCGGTTTCTCAAAGATGTACTTCACGGGATCCATTTTGGAAATAAGTCACGTGGTATGACTGAGCATGTACTGCCTAAGCCGATGTGATGCCCATACCAGAGCACAACACGTCCTTTCCAGCATTGAGTAATTCATCTCACATGAGGTAAACTTCTTGCTTAGATAGTAAATGGCTTGTTCCTTTTTCCCAGAGTCATCGTGTTGACCCAACACGCACCCCATAGACTCATCCAACACAGTCATGTACAAGAAAAGAGGTCTTCCTGTTACAGGTGGCCTGAGCACCGGGGGGTTTGCAAGGCTCTGTTTGATCTTCTCGAAGGCCTCTTGGCAGTCGCTGTTCCACAGGATTGCCTGGTTCTTACGTAATAGCTTGAAAATGGGCTCACATGTAGGGGTGAGTTGCGAGATAAATCTCGCGATGTAATTCAACCTGCCCAAGAAACCTCGAACCTGCTTCTCCGTGCGTGGTTCCGGCATTTCAAGAATGGCCTTCACTTTCTCGGGATCTATCTCTATCCCTTTCTGACTTATGATAAATCCCAGCAACTTCCCCGACTTTACCCCGAAGGTGCACTTGGTTGGGTTTAGCTTCAATTGGTATTTCCGCAACCTTCCAAACAGCTTATGCAGATTGACGAGGTGTTCGTCCTCAGTCTGAGACTTGGCAATCATATCATCTACGTAGACCTCTATCTCCTTATGCATCATGTCATGGAACAACGCTACCATGGCACGCTGATAGGTTGCCCCAGCATTTTTCAGTCCGAAGGCCATCACTTTATTGCAGAACGTTCCCCATAGGGTGATGAAAGTGGTCTTCTCTACATCTTCGGGTGCCATCTTTATTTGATTATACCTCGAGAAACCGTCCATAAACGAGAAAAGGGCGAACTTGGTCGTATTATCTACAAGTATGTCAATGTGTGGCAGGGGAAAATTGTCTTTAGGACTAGCTCGGTTTAAGTCTCGATAGTCTACACACATTCGAACCTTGCCGTCCTTTTTCGGGACCGGGACAATGTTGGCCACCCACTCCGGGTATCGAGCTACAGCTAAGAAACTCGCATCGAACTACTTTCTTACTTCTTCTTTGATTTTTAAAGACATCTCGGGTCTCATCCTTCGTAGCTTTCGCTTAACTGGGGAAGACCCAGGATTCAATGGCAACTTATGCTGCACAATGTCGGAGTCCAGACTGGGCATATCTTGGTATGACCACGCAAAGATGTCTTGATATTCTTCTAGAAGGGCTATCAAGCCTTGCCGGATAGGTGCGGTCATACCGGTTCCTACTTTTACTTCTTTCTTTCCCTCTCCGGTCCCTAGGTTCACCAGTTCAGTTTCTTCTTGGTGAGACTTCATTTCGCGTTCTTCCTGAGCGATCAACCTCTCCAACTCTGGTGAAAGGACGTCCTCTTCCTCTTCTTCGTTCATTGTTTGGCTTACATCTTGATCGAAATCGATCGTCAAACCCTCGTCGTTAGGATCCTCAAAGGATCGACCCTCATATCTATACCAATCAAGACAAAAGAGACAAAAACATGCAAAGTGATATGAGAAAAGGTGGGACAGCAAGAACAGATGAAACAAGATCTCTTTGTTTATTTAATAAGGTAGGTTTCACAAAACAAAAGAGAAAGGAATCTATAGCCTCTAATTACATTGAATCAGCGGTATAGACCTCTGACTGGCTTATCACACGCCAGTTCCCCACTTGGGAATCGGGATGGCATGGCCGCACGAAACTTGGCGGGTCTTGAGGGCACTCCTCTCCGATTGCTGCCACCTCTTCCTCAAACATTATTCCAGCACTGGTGAAACACTAGCTAACATGGCCGGGCCATGCCCTATCCGCCCGGAATCTTGATGGCGCATTCCTCCTTCCCGGCATCCCGGGTTCATATCCCAATCCATATTTGTACGGATTTCCCCTAATATCGACTACGTCGGCATTCCCGAGGCCATCCTTGCCTAGACCCATTCCGGGCTCATATCCGTGTTTGAGCATCACCCGTGCCACCATTATGGCCGCATTAGAGAGAGAAGGTAGTAGTGGGCTCGTCTCTACAGAGGCACAAATCACCACCTCGAAGGATTGGAAAGCTGTCTCCAATGATTCTTCCGCAGCTTCTACGTATGGTGCGGAGGAGGGGCAGCTCACCAACATATCCTCTTCGCCTGACACTATCACCAAAAGTCCACCAACCGCGAACTTCAATTTCTGGTGAAGCGTCAAAGGGACCACTCCTAGCGCATGAATCCAAGGTCTCCCCAAGAGGCAGCTGTAGGCGGGATTTATGTCCATCACTTGAAACACCACATTGCAAGTGTGGGGGCCTATCTGAATGGGGATGTCGGTTTCCCCCATCACTTCCCGCTGAGTACCATCAAAGGCTCGTACCACCATTGAACTTGGTTTTAAACGTGACGCACTAAAAGGAAGCTTTTCCAAGGTGATCTTCGGCATCACATTTAAACTTGATCCATTGTCGATAAGTACCTTTGCGACGACATGGTCCACACATCTCACCGACACATGTAGAGCCTTGTTGTGTCCTCTCCCCTCAACGAGAATCTCTTCTTCCGCAAACGCGATATAATTATTGGTGGTTATATGATTAACGATGCCTTCAAAACCCTCAACTGAGATATCGTGTGCTACATGGGCATCGTTGAGGACCTTTATCAACAGCGCACGATGAGGCTCGGAGTTTATGAGCAGTTCAAGCAAAGAGATCCTTGCTGGAGTTTTATTAAGTTGCTCAACTACCTTAAACTCACTTTGTTGGATGAGGCGAAGGAACTCATGAGCCTCTTCCAAAGTCACCGTCTTTCCTTGAAGACCCTATTTCTTTTCAGCCACTTTTACCACCGGAGGATCCACTTCTTTTGAGGGGGTGGCTACGTCTGTGGGCTCTTGGACCATGGGCGCTTTCCCTTTGGAGGGCAATTCCGCCGAGTGTGGGGGAGCGAACACCCGGCCACTACGGGTTACGCCACTGAGGCCGGTGATGTTGGTCACCTTGGCTAATAGGGAGTCAACTTCGGTTGCAACTCTTTCTTCAAAAGCGGGAGGGGTATACTGCCACAAAACGACCTTATTGCTTTGATATGCAAACGGCGTCGGCTTGGGTGCTGTCTGGGGGTATATGGGCGTGGAGCCGGTCCTTTTCCTAGTGAAACATATTACTAGGGCTTTGGGGGTTGGGGGAACCTTCTTTTCTTCCGACTGCATGCAAATCTGTGGTTCTTCCCTCCCTCATTTGGACACTTCAAGCTGCCCCCAGTCTATGAGCCGCTGAAGCAATTCTTCCACCGCGAGACAAGTTTCCATGTCGTGTGACTCTCTGAGGTGAAACAAACATTCGTCCCTTTCGTCTTCGCCACGGGAGACCATGCATGCCGCTTGCAGCGACTGGTAGATGAAGTGTCTAGATGTAGCTACATCTTCTAATCTCTTTGCCCCCGACGACCCATGCTCTTCGATGGCGTTTACGGTAGCCCCTCCATGACTAGTGGGTTGGTTTTAACGTTGGGGCCCTCCTCTTGGAATGATAGCCAGCCGACATTAATCAGGTGTTGCACCATATACTTGAACGGGAGGCAGGAGTCAATGTTGTGTCCGGGAGCTCCACTATGGTATGCACACTTGGCATCCGAGTTGTACCACTTGGGGTATGGCGGCTGGAGGACCTTCCCGGGTATGGCCACCACCAAATGATTCTCCAATAATGAAGGCCACAACTCGGAGTATGCCATGGGAATAGGAGAGAAATCATCTTTCGGGGGTGGGCGCCGTGCATTATTATAGCTCGCGCCAGGAGCTGTATTATTGACTGGCCGGGGAGTGGCTGGAGCTGTGTGTTGGGCCGACGTTCTTTCTGCTGCGGGTGGTCCTTTCACTTGAGTTGGGAGGTAGCTCCCGGCTCGGATTGAAAAGTTCGGGGGGTTGGGCTGGTATGAGTTTTGGATATTTTGGGGTACTTTCATCCATGCTGGGGCGGTGGTGACCGCGTGGGTATCTCTTTCCTTTTTCCTCGCGCCCACCACTGGGGCTCTTCTGTTGTTGTTGGGGGCCACGTTGGAGGCATATTCAAACTTGCCTTTTCTCATTCCACACTCAATTCTTTCTCCGGTGAAGACGAGATCCGCAAAGTTAGTTGGCATGTATCCTATCAGCTTTTCATAGTAGAACGTAGGCAACGTATCTACCATAATTGTGATCATCTCCCTCTCTGTCATGGGCGGGACGACTTGGGCTGCGAGATCTCTCCACCTTTGGGCATATTCTTTAATGGACTCATGTTCTCGCTTGGTCATACTCTGAAGTTGGTTCCGATCGGGAGCCATATC
Source organism: Glycine soja (assembly GCF_004193775.1). NCBI lineage: Eukaryota > Viridiplantae > Streptophyta > Magnoliopsida > Fabales > Fabaceae > Glycine > Glycine soja. The sequence goes on from NC_041011.1 coordinate 27,151,446, forward strand.
CGTATTGTATTGATATTGCCTAATGAAGGCAGTTGCCAAGTCTTTCCATGACCGGATCTGAGAAGCTTCCAGATTGGTATACCATGCCACTGCTGCTTCGGCCAAGCTGTCTTGAAAGAAATGCACCAACAGCTTTTCGTCCGCAGAATACGCCCCCATCTTTCGGCAATACATCTGAAGATGCCCTTTTGGACATGTCGTTCCTTTGTACTTATCAAAATCTGGTACTTTGAACTTGGGAGGGATGACGATGTCAGGTACCAGGCATAGGTCCGCTAAATCCGAGAACGGGTAGTTGCCGAGGCCCTTTACCGCTCTTAGCCTCTCTTCAAGTGAATCAATCTTTCCCTTGTCTTCTGCAAATGGAACGGATTCTTTTATGGGTGCGGGTGAAGATGGGACATGGCGGACTATGTTTGGTTGGGGTAATTCATGGGGGGCCGGATCTTTGAGGGGAAGCAGAGGGCCTAGATGGGCATCCCCTTCATCATCTTCTTGCAGGGGATAGTCGGCATAAGGAGGGAATTGCCCCTCGAAGGTAGGGGCTTGGCTCAAATCATCTGGAGCGGTACGGGGAGTGAAGTCCAGAGGCAAACCATAAGGGTAGGCTTGAGGACTATACCTCCGACCTAACACTGTCGTGTTTCTGTCTCGGCCCAAGTTTATTGCAGGCTGTAGCACCGGTTCCGCTTCCCTAGCCGTATTGGAGGCGGCCGCCGTGGCATTATCTTCTATAGTTTTCTGAAGTTTTAGCATGGCCTCCGTGATAGAAGCCATTTGATCTTTTAAGGCCAATAGGTCGACCTTCATCTGTTCTTGCACGCCCTCTTCATTATCCAGTTTTCTGGATCGAGTGTTATAGGGGTGCCTTTGCGCTTTCTTAGTTATTGTGAGTTCCCTAAAGAAACGAACAACGGTGAGTATGCCACCAAAACATGAATATGCAAATGAATGATCGAAGCACTTGGATCCACCTCAAGGTTTTTTAGATAACGTGATGAGTTCAGAACTTCTCGTTTTATAAAAAAGAACAAAGCTTTTATCTAGCCAAGATCATACAAAAGTGTTACAACAAAACCTAATGGTTTCTAATTATATGGGCCATCAAATCTATCACGTATTGACAGTAATTGATTAGGCCGTGAATTTCCTCGGAGGCTGTACACACTTCAGCGATGGCTTTCGCTTTGGCTAGTAGTCGCGGGAGGTCTTGACTTCCATTCAAGGTCAAGGCGAACCTATCCATCCACATAGTCGCTTCTTGATGCAATGCATCAATCACCCTCCCTCTTGCTTCCTTTTCGGCATACACTTGTGCAAAATCTTCTACTAGCTTTTGTTCATGGGTCACAGACTGGTTTAACTCTTCCTTGTACTGCCCTATGATAGCTAGCATGCTTTGCTCCGTGGCTTCCAAGTGTTGAGCCAAACTCCTCTTGGATCTTGCGCAAGCAGCTAATTCTTCTTTTATGATCATGCCATGTACCCGTGACTGGTCTCTTTCCTCTCTCCGGAGCTTGAGCTCATTGTTGCTACCCCACAAAGCTCCTCGGAATTTATCTCGGCCATGTTCCTCCTTGCGGGCCCTTTTGGTTTCTTGTTCAAGGGCTCTTGTAGTGGCCGCGTTTTCCTCTCGTAACTCGGTGCACTCTTTCCGGATGTTTGTAGCGGCTGACTTGAACTTTTCTTTGGCGAGTCTTGCCTTCCCTAGCTCTAATTTTAGAGCTTGGACTTCTTCATCTTCCTCCGGAGCTTCGAAGTTCTCCTCATTGATAACTTTCAACTTGGAGAGCCAATCTAAGCCTCGCGTATGAACTCTTAGCCATCCATGATAACCACCGATGACGCCATTACGGACGCCCCTAAGCTCTTTGTCTTTCCTCAACGGACTTCTCCACGCCTTGTGGACTCTTTGTATAACCTTGAGACTTTGGGCGCCGAAATCTCTCACAAGGAAAGGTGAGAGGCTCTCTTCCGTTGGCGCTCCCCTCATGGGGTACCCTAGCTGGCTTATGCCAAGTGCGGGATTATAGTTAATACAACCCCTCGTCCCTATTAACGGAACATTAGGGTAGTCCCCACATGAGAAAAGAACTCCCTCCTTTCCTTCCTTCCATCGAGGAAACCAATTGATTGCGCTGCCTCCTATCCCAGCCAAGTGTTGGTCCCAATCGACTCTTCTTTTTTTGACGCACGAGTGATAACTTTGAAGCGGACACGGGTGTCTTATGTCTTGTTGGAATAGGTGCGAAACCAACCACACACAGAGAGCGGGTAAGCAACAGACAATCCGTGCGCTGTTCTTCTCGCACCTTCGGTCAAAGGTATCAAATAAGTCCGCCAAGATAGCCACCACTGGACTCTCCTTGCTATGGTGATATGCAAGGAAAGCATCAATTGCGGCTAAGTCCACCAAACCGTCCACATTCAGAAAGAGGACAACCCCAAAGATTAGCAAAGCTAGTATATCCGCAAACGGGACCCACTTCTCTTGACTTGCCATATCCCTTGCCTTGCCTTCCAAGTATTTCCGCGGCAGGCCCATTACGTCGTTCCGAGTTTGCTTCATGCGATCCAACTCTTTTGCCGAATCTCCGACCACAGCTGCACTCTTACTCAAGGAAGGAAGAAACCCGGAGAAAAGGTACGGTTTTCTTCCCCCAAGAGGGCATCCTAATATCTCCTCAAACTCTTCAACAGTCGGTACCATTTGGAAGTCCCCAAACGTGAAGCATCTCAACGGCTGGTCATAGTATTGGGCGAGGGATACAACAACTTCCGTAAATACCTCCGCTGCGGTCAAATCTAGAATCTTTCCGTACACTTTGCGGAAGGCTTGCATTTGGAGAGGTCCCATCAATCGTCACAATTCCTTGAGGCTGGTGACATCTAGACCTTTAACCTTGACTTGATAAACTCTTTTTCCGTTTTGATTTGTCCCTATCATTTACCTAAAAAAAGGGTGGATCAAGACTCCGATATGAATGATGCAATGCGTATGCATGAAACGGAAAGAAAACAAAGCAAAGGGGTAATTTACATATACGAGACCGCAAAGATCCATCTTTTTAACGCTACGTTTTAGGCATCATGGCGCCTCAACGTAAGTATTAAAAAGTGACGTATTACTCTAAAGAAACAAAATATCACTAGCAAAACTACATTTTATGTGCTATTTGCAGAGAAATGCATGAGAACAAATGGCACAGAGCGTGTTTGCTCTATGCCCCTATTTGGGAACCTATAGGATGATATCTAGGGGTCTCTAATAACTACATCCCATGATTCATAACTCACATGGCTGTTTTCTAGAGGTATCATCACTCAAGATAATAATATTGTGGTGGTATGGAATACCAGCGACAACATATTATAAAGAGAGAAAGCTCTAGACGAGGTTTCACTATTATCAAGCAAGTCGGAGACCTAGCATAATGATAGATTCACCTCCACTCTTTAGATTCCCAAGAACCCGGGTATAGGGCCCCTTTTTTACTCAAACCCGTGGGTGCTTAGAATGTAGTGTAAAAAATGCGAAATAGACAACATTTATTTACATTTTACAGAGTTCAACAAATGCACACACAAAGTTTCACAATTTCCATGATTCCTTAAAATAGGCCTAATTCACAAAAAGTCCTAGTGGAGTCGCCAACTGTCGCAACATGCCCTTTTGCGAGCGTGCGAGGCGAGGCTCACGGGTGCGCTTTCCAAAGGAGGAAAGATGCGCGGAGTCGCCACCAACATTTATTTGTGGAAAACATCGAAAAAACCGAAGGAAACCGGTTAAAACGAAAATTCTAAGTTCGGGAGTTGTATTTACGTTTGAGGAAGGTATTAGCACCTCTCACGTTTGTCTCAAAGGACAACAACCTAATTTTTAGAATTTGTGAAATTATGTTATCTTAACTTTTATTTCCTTTTTATTTTTGAGGTCGACAAAAGCGGGGCTCTTGCTCCTACGTACCCTCCATCGAAGAGGAAATTAGACCTACGTAGTTCTTTTTTAAGAGTGAATCAAACGATTCTTTTTACTTGAAAGGTGATCATTTTAAGGCGTTGGACCTTAAAATTGATCCATTTACTTGGTAAAAAAGTTGAGATATTGAACATTTCAAATCCTTTTTTAGTGACTTTTTTGTGGACGAGTGATTGAGGCCATACCCGAATCAAATAAACATGAAAATGCAGTAACTAGGAAGTGATCCTAGGTCGTTTCCCAACGAGCAATGACAAACCAAATGTTCATAATATACTTGCGCAGTAACAGTAACGATTGGGGGGGGGGGTTTGTTTGTTTCGTGATTAAAGAGCAAAACAAGTAAACTGGAATTTGAAACTACTAATATTAAAAACGAGTTGTTTCCTATGATTCAGAAGCCATTCTCTTATCCTGGGTTATGGAGAATTCGTCCCTAACAGTCAACCACTTAATCCAACCCTATTTCAATTTACTAAGCGAAAATCAACTTAGGGTTATCAATACGTGATTAGGCACCACATACACCAGTTACCCCTCCGTCCATTAAGCATGAACGCAAGTTAGGCTCAGAGGCAATTAATCGAACACGAAGCGTGCACTGATTAATGTTCACGAATTTGGGATAACTGGTGAAGGGAAAACTGCAAGGAAACCACATTACAAACGAAACCTCAAAGAGAGTTGGGCTTCGTCCTCAAAAGGAAACAACACCAGAAAAACTAGCCTTCCATAGATTCAAACAGAAAACGCAAATGAAACATGAAGCAGAAACGCAAATGAACAGAAACGTAAATGAACAGAAACGTAACTGAACAGAAATGTAAACGAAACAGAAACGTAAATGAGAGTAGAAGAAGAAGCAAGAACGAAATTGTAATTAGAAGCAGAAAACGTAAAATTGCATTACGTGAACAGTAGCATCAAAGCAGAAAACGTAAAACCCTAAAACAAAAGCTCTGAATAATGAATAGCATAACAGAATAGCCTTGCACGAATCCCAAGGCTGCTATTTAAAAAGAGTCACTCAATGTCACTGGGCCCTATTACAATACTCTGGCCCAAAACGAAATAAACACTGAACAACATAAAATAAAATTGCGAAATTTCCTAATTAGAAATTAACTAAGATAAGCGCTGCTTTATTTGCCCTCTTCAAGTCCATAACCAAAATCCGGATTAAGCTCAATGTTTCATTAATTCCTGAAATTAGATTTAAAACATCAAATTAGCTAAATGAGCCCAAATAATAAAACTGTCTGATTAATTGACAATTAAGACCAATCAGTAATTAAAATGGTGCAAAAAGGGTTTAGAAAATAGAAGAAAATGATGGCACATCAAAACCCCCCATACTTAGCCTTTTGCACTCCTGGGAAAAATGAAACAAAGAACAAAATCCAAGGATATCAAAGGGAGACAAACAAAAACATTCACATATTTCTCAATGAACATCAAGGAATGAAAGGAATGGGTAACATCTAACATAAGGAGATCCAAAAAGTCAAGACATTCATGAAAATCATCCAAGCAACCCAATCATGGCAAAATAGTTAATCAGCTCAAGAATGAAAAGTGATAAAGCCTCACAAGATATACACTCTATCTCTCAAGTGTCTAGGCTACTATTTACCCTCAAAGCACCCATGAAAGCAAACATCACATAAACTTGGCAAGATTCTAAAATTCACAATCAACCCATAAACACAAGCACATGAGGATCAAAAGGTCTTTTAAGGTTGTAATGGGGCCAAGGGCAAGGTATGAAAAAATATGGAATAAGTGGCTAAATCCCAAAGGAATAGAGGAGCAATGGGGAATAAGTGCATATTAAGAAAAAATAAGAAAATAAAAAGAAGTAAAGATAAAATTTAAACATAAAGAGTAGAACCAAGAGTTTCATCATTCTTGTGCCATTTAAGATCTTATTCACATCAAATTGCGAAATTTCCTAATTAGAAATTAACTAAGATAAGCGCTGCTTTATTTGCCCTCTTCAAGTCCATAACCAAAATCCGGATTAAGCTGAATGTTTCATTAATTCCTGAAATTAGATTAAAAACATCAAATTAGCTAAATGAGCCCAAATAATAAAACTGCCTGATTAATTGACAATTAAGACCAATCAGTAATTAAAATGGTGCAAAAAGGGTTTAGAAAATAGAAGAAAATGATGGCACATCATCGGCTCATGGTACCTAATATATGCAACTAAGAATGCAGCGTGAATTTTCGCGCTTTATTTTTTGTTTTTGTCTTGCAGAGGAAAACGCAAGGGTCACACATGAGCAAACATGAAAACAATTGGTATGCAATTTGTAGATCAAAAATTTTGTTGAACGCATATGCATAATGATGCAATGACCCATGCAAAATGTGAGGTTGGAATGTGATAACGGACAAATGCAGGAACAATATGTTCATTATGATGCTGAAGAGATGTTTATGCGATGCATGATATGAATGCATTTACGGACACGAGAGCCCCGAAAAATTATCTCTTCTGACTTGCACACTTGGGGGTGCAGTGCCCCATGTGTGTAGTTAAGAAGGTGATATGGATCTTCTGGCTTCCTATGACAAAAGACGAGACCAACATACAACGCGTGCATGACGACATGATGTAGACGCGCAAAAGCATAACACGAGGATGCATAGAGTACAACAATATCCACAAATAATTACAAACAACAAAGGCGTACATGACATTTTAGATTATATGCATGACAGTGTTTAAAAGGCACGCAACGTGTTCGCTTCGTGCCCCAATTTTAGGGACCTATGGGATAATATCTAGGGGTCTCTAATAACTACTCCCAACGATTCATAACTTACATGGCTGTTTTCTAGAGGTATCATCACTCAAGATAATAATATTGTGGCGGTATGGAATACCAGTGACAACATATTATAAAGAGAGAAAGCTCTAGATGAGGTTTCACTATTATCAAGCAAGTCGGAGACCTAGCATGATGATAGATTCACCTCCGCTCCTTAAATTCCCATGAACCCGGGTGTAGGGCCCCTTTTTACTCAAACCCGTGGGTGCTTAGTGTAAAAATGTGGAAAAGACAGCAGTTATTACATTTTACACAATTTAATAAATGCACACACAAGGTTTCACAATTCCACACTTCCTTAGAATAGGCCTAACTCACAAAAAGGTCCCCAGTGGAGTCGCCAACTGTCGCAACGTGCCCTTTTGTGGGCGAGCGAAGGCGAGGCTCATGGGTGTGCTTTCCAAAGGAGGAAAGATGCGCGGAGTCGCCACCAACGTTTATTTGTGGAAAACGTCGGAAAAACCGAAGGAAACCAGTCAAAATGAAAATTCTAAGTTCGGGAGTTGTATTTACGTTTGAGGAAGGTATTAGCACCTCTCACGTTTGTCTCAAAGGACAACAGCCTATTTTTTAAAATTGTGAAATTATGTTATCTTAACTTTTATTTCTTTTTATTTTTTGAGGTCGACAAAAGCGAGACTTTTGCTCCTACGTATCCTCCATCGAAGAGGAAATCAGACCTACGTAGTTCTTTCTTAAGGGTGAATCACACGATTTCTTTTTACTGGAAAGGTGATCATTTAAAGGTGTTGGACCTTAAAAATGATCCATTAACTTGGTAAGAAAGATTGAGATAATAAACTTTCAAATCCCTCTTTTTTAGTGATTTTTTGTGGACGAGCTTGACTTGGCGAATTGATTTTAGCCTTAGTTTCACTTTAGTTATTAGTCAATTCAATTAAGAATGAGAAATCCCAAAGAGAAAACGTCCGATTGATTTTTTTTGGTTTATTTTACTAAAAGATATTTTTTTATTATATTATTATTTTACCTCTTTTTGGTTTAACCGTGGTTACAACGTGAACGATCGGTTAGATTTTGTTTTAACAGTGATTAAACGAGATTACAACACAAATGATCGGTTGAAATTCATTTTATCATTTATTAGGCGAGAAAATGGCTTAAATAAACGGTTGAAGCACGTTAAAAATGGAAGAAAAGAAAACTGAAAGTAAACGAAATTAAAGTGAAAGTACACAAAACAAGAAATGAATTGAAAGTCTCGGATTCGAAAACTTACCCGTTGAAGAATGAAGAACGAACGAAGAACGGATGAAGAACGGTGAAGAACGGCGAAGAACGATGAAGAATTTCCACAGAATCGCTTACGGAAGCGTTACGGAAGCACTTCGACTCGATTTTTCTTCACGAAAACGTGTTTTTCCCCAAAATAGCCGAAATGTATAGCCAAAGGGGTCTTGAACATTTTGAAACAGCTTCCCCCTCCCCTATTTATAGGAAAAAAGGGACGTGCTTGCCGCCCATAGACTTAATGAAGAAGATTTCTAAGCGCACCCGAATTACTAAGTTCACCTCCATTTTCATATTTTACGGAAAAGTTACGGAAGCCTTACGGAAGTGTTTTCGAATTTGGTTTTCATCTTTTTTCTCTTCCCGTTCACCAATGTTAAGTGGAATATGCTTACCCAAGGTTTTCGGAAATTTTACGGAAGTATTACGGAAGCCGCGGAAGCCCCGGAAACCATTTTTCAAAAACGTGGAGGAGCTTGCCGCCCAGTTGCTTATCTTGATAAGTTCACCCCCCCTTTACCTTTTTTGGGGATTCTTTTTCCGTAACGTTACGAAACTTTATGAATTTCGTAACGATACTTATTTTCTTTCCGTAAGGTTACGGATCCTTACGGATCATGTATTTACACTTTTTTAGCTTTCGAAGAAGTTACAGAAACTCACGGATTGCGTAACAACACCTCCTTTTGGTTTCCGCCACATTACAGAATTTCACGGATCGCGTAACCATGCTTTCTTTTGATTTTCGGCGCGTCTCGGGACTTCACATATTGTGCAACAAAGGGTGCCAAGTATCTCGAAGCGGCCAATCAAAGGTTGCATGTCATCAAGTAATAATCCCCGGACGAAATTAGGGTATGACAAGGGGTATTTCGGGTTCTACAGAAAAGAAACATCTTTTTGAAATTCCGATCGCGCCAATGTGGCCGAGGTTCAGTGAATGCCGCAAAAATAACCTCAAGGTTATAAAAAGATAACTTTTACAATGTCTCATTCTCTAGGTTTTTTCATAGGAAGTGTAAAAACACCCTATTACAATACCCAACACATAAGAGACACTAAGAGGAACTCAAATTAGCTAGGAGAAGGCTTAGAAGTCAAGATTACCTCAGAGAAACTTTGAAATGGAGGATTGAGGGGTTTTCTCCATCGAATCTTCTAGAAGGATTCTGAGGATTCCGCTTCGATTAAAGTGTTTCTCTTGGTGTGGGGGTCCAACAGCAAGCAACGGCGGCTCACGGCAGTCACCGGTGGTCTTGGGTGGTGGAAAATAAGGTTTTAGGGTTTGAGAGACGTTTTTGGGGGAAGAGGAGAGTGAAAATCATGTTTTTCACGCTAAGGACGTATTTATAACCTTCAAATTTCGCTTAGCGAGCCTGTCTCGCTAAGCCGAAGCCCACTTCTTGCACTTAGCGCAAGGATTTAGGCTTAGCGCACCCTCTGGGCGCTCAGCGCACTTCCTCTCGATTGGAATTGGGCTTAGCGCAGCTTTGGGCCGCTCAGAGCAATTCCCCTCGGTTGGAATTACGCTTAACACACCTTTTTCGCTTAGCGGGAGACCAAAAACATATCTTAGGGATATCCAGACAAAATTTGAAGACGATCCAACGGTTAACGAATCCGGTATCACGATTTCATTGAACTAGGTTTTGGTAAAATCTAAAATCTCATACTTTCAACTTAGCTCAACAAAACTCCACATAATTCAACATCCATATCAAGAAATTCACACATAACTAGTTCAAGGCATACTTCAACTCATTCAAGTCTATCATATAGTCAAACAACACAATAAATACAATTAAACATCGATTTATATCTTATCTCAGGGTGTTACAAGGAGCTTAGTCTCCTCTAATGAAATAATTAATAGGATCTTCCATGTCTTCATCCTCCTCCTGAAAAGTAGGCATGTCCCTAGGCCATGCAATGATAGCTCTAACAAAACAAATTAGACATTCAAAAACATAATTCATAAGTAAAAACTCAAAAGTAAGGTTAAAAAATATAAGACATAAGATTAAAGTAACATAAATTAAGACAAAGTTTAGAAACATCAGGTTGCCTCCCAGGAGCACTTCTTTATCATCTTTTGAACTTGATGTCCTTGTTGTGGCTCAGGCTCCACTATTTCATCATCCATAATTCTTTTCTTTTTTTTAAGCAAATCCTTCATGAATTTAAAATATGTTGGCATCTGCTCCAATGCCTCAGAAAAAGGAATCTTAATCTGCAGTTGTTTGAAAATGTCTAAGAAATGCTTGTACTATTTTTCCTTATCTTTCTTTGATGGAGAATGCGGATTGTAACACCCTGGAATATTGCTAATTATAAATTGATGTTTAACTGTATTTATCGTGTTATTTGACTATATGGTTGAATTGAATGAGTTGAGGTATGGCTTGAATTAGTCATGTGTGATTTGTTTGATGTGGATGTTGAGTTATGTGGAGTTTTATTGAGCTAAGTAAAAATTATGAAATTTCAAATTTTACCTAAACCTATCTCAATAAAATCACGATCCTGGATTCGTTAACCGTTGGATTGTCTTCAAATTTTGATCTCTCACTTAGCACGAGATGCGCGCTAAGCGCAATTCCAACCAGAGAGGGAATTGCACTGAGTGAGAATTAGCACGCTAAGTGAAATTCCAACCCGAGAAGGAATTATGCTGAGGGAGAATTGTCACGCTTAGCGCAAGGGGAGTTGCGCTCAGCGCGAATTGTCACGCTAAGCACGAAAAGTGGACTCCCGCTTAGTGAGGCGCAGAGCGAGATCTTCAGATTGTAAATACGTTCTTCAGCGTGAAAAACACGATTTTTTCACTCTCCTCCTCTCCAAACACCCACCCAAATCCTAACACCTTCTTCTCCACCACCAACGACCACCGCTGGCCACCACGAGTCACCATTTCTTGTCGCCGAACCCCCACACCAAGAGGGACGTTTTAATCGGAGCAAAATCCTCAGAATCCACCTCAAGGATTCGATGGAGAAAATTCCCTCAATCCTTCTTTTCATAGCTTCTTTGAGGTAATCTTGACTTCTAAGCCTTTCTCTTAGTTAGTTTGAGTTTCTCTTAGTGTCTCTTGTGTTTTGGGTACTTTAATAGGGTGTTTTTACACTTCCTTTGAAAAACCCTTGAAATGAGACATTGTAAAAGTTATCTTTTTATAATGTTGATGTCATTTTCGTAACCTTCACTGAACCCCAGTCACATTGGCATGAGCGGAATATAAAAATGACATCTCCTTTTAATAGAATCTGAAACACCCCTTAGCCCTTTATGTTTTGACAGGGGTATTTGACTCTGAATGTTGTCATTAACCTTGTTTCTGAAAGTGATACTAAATTTCCTTCAATTTGGTATATAGAACCTTGTATTTGGACTAAAGAACGTGAACGAGAGAGGTCTTTGAGCGACGCAAAGAGGAACTGACGTAGAGCTCATGCTAGGTGAGGGGAGTTTATTATAATTTACGGCTTTTAATACCATAGTTGGGATTAGGGGACCTAAAAATGGAGACGTATGCTTGTCCTTGTTGCATGTTGATTTTCAAGAAAAACAATGTTTTTGACTAGTGGGATGCGATACGTCTATTATTGATAAATGACATTATTGTTTTTATTAAACTTCTATTGTCTGAATACCTGGGGAGTGTGAATCTCAGGCATGAACTATATATATATGTATATGCAGAATGTGACTTACTGATGATATTGATATTGATGACATTAATTGATATGAGATGATGTTGATGTTTATGATAATATTGATATGAGATGGTGTTGTTGTTGATGATTATGTTAATATGAGTTGATATTGTTATTGATGATTATGTTAATATGAGATTATGTTGTTATCATTGATAATGTCATTGAGATGAGATGATGTTGATGTTGAGAATGATATTGAGATGAGATGATGTTGATGTTGAGAATGACATTGAGATGAGACAGTGCTGATGTTGATAATGACATTGAGATGAAATGTTGATGATGTTGAAAATGCACTGTGATGATGTATGTTGTGTATGTACATGGGGGTGTAGTGATCTTGTTGGATATCCCTGGTGGGAGAAATAGAGTGGTTAAAGAGTTACTATATATATATATATATATATATATATATATATATATATATATATACACACATATGTATTCATTTACGTAATGGTGCATTGTTTGGGAATGTATATCGTGAAAAAAATTTACTTTCATTTTTCATAAGCAGATTAACGGAGTTTTCATTTAAAAATTGAAATTCTTGCTGTTTAGAGTGGTGATATTATAGTGGCGAGGCGGGTCGTTACACGGATAAGGAAGATACTCAATTGGTGGATGGTTTACTACAACTTTACCTTTGTTAGTGGCTTGTTTCTTTGATTTTTGCTTCTCTTCTTTACTTAACCCTTTCTCTTCCACTTTTTCGTTAGTCACCACTTCATCATTTTTCTCTTTTTTCTTTTTCAACTCCTTTATTCTTTTTCTCACCATTATCCTTCAAACCAACCACAGTCCCCCACCTTGTTGTAATTGAGTTACATTGTTCCTTTGGGTTAACTTGCGTGTTTGCTGAGAAAGATCCATTTCCATGCTTAGAGAGTTGTGTTGCAAGTTGTCCAACCTGAACTTCAAGATGTTTAATGGAAGCCTCAGTGTTCTTCTGGTTTATGATGGACATCAGCATAAATTGAGTTAAGGTATGTTCCATCTTTGAGATTCTATCCAGTTGAGCTTGTTGTTGTTGTTGTGGACCCCTATTTGAAGGATTTGCATAAGAGTTGTTAGAAGGACCTCCAAAAGAAGTGTTAGTGGGACCAGAATATGCATTATTATTTTGTGGCCTCCAACCATAAGGCTGATTTGAACCTAAGCCACCTTTGTAGCCTTGGTAGTTTCCTTAGAAGTTCTATTGAGGTCTGGCTTGATTCTGTAGATAATAGGCCTTATGTTCCTGTTGACAATCACCATGTGTTGAATAGAGGCCATTCTGATGGTCACCACTACAAAAGTCACATCTCAAAATTTGTTGATCTTGATGAGCTTGGTGTGTTTTATGTGATCCACCTTGTTGATATTGCTAAGGAAGTTGGCCTATCTGCATGGTTAAGGCCTCTATTTACTGAGTCAAGAGTTTGTTCTGAGCCATAATTGCATTCTGACCATTAAACCTTTTTCTTTGAATCAGAGCCCTATTATGGTGACTATGATAATCACTGGCTACAATGGAGTCAATGATTGCAATTGCTTCCATCGGGCTCTTAGACATCATAGTACCTCCAGCTGAGGCATTAAGAATCATCTTTGTCTGAGGTTTCAAACCACTATAGAAAATATGTAGTTGTGCAACATCATCAAAATTATGGTTTGGGTACCTCCGCAACAAAGCTTTGAATCTCTCCCATGTTTCACATAGAGGTTCATCAGACCCTTGGGAAAAAGTAGCAGTAACGAATCTTGCACTGATGAATCTTGACGAAGGAAAGAACCTTGCAATGAATTTTTCCTCCACCTCTTCCCAAGTGTTTAGTGTTAGTGCTTAGCTTTACTGAGCTTTAAAAGATTGGCTAAAATTTTGTTAAAACATAAGCACTTAGACATTGAAGGAAAGCTGGAGTTGCTGCACATGATGTCCAACGTTATGTCAAGGAATCAGATTGGGCTGCACAATGCACAAGGCAAGATAAAATGTCAAATGAAGAATTGAAGCTGCAGGATCCACGATGTCGGATACGATGTCCAGGACATCTTGCCCGAAAATACTGGACACATAAATCTGTTATATCTTTAACAGATTAATGTGCAGTTAGCAACAGATTTGGCGATCTATCTTTAGGAACGAATTAAAAGATAATTAAAGTTCGAATTACAAACTTGAATAGTTCGTTCAGGGATTAAAGATTAAAGATAAAAAAAACTAAAAGATCAAGCTTTATCTTTTAGATCTTTAAGTGCAGATTTTCAGGAAAATGATAGATCTCATCCAGCGCAAGTTGTTGCAGCCCAGATTCGCACACTGCTATATAAACATGAAGGCTGCACGAGTTTTGTACCAAGTCCGGGATTGAAGAGTTATTTTGTGAGTTTTGGGACTTGAGTGTTTTGTGAGCCACCTTGATGTCACCCTAACATCAAGTGTTGGACCTGAGTGTGTAGAGTTGATCTCTTATGTTCAGAGAGCAATCTCTGGTATGTCTTTGATTTAATTGTAAACACGGGAGAGTGATTGAGAGGGAGTGAGAGGGGTTCTCATATCTAAGAGTGGCTCTTAGGTAGAGGTTGCACGGGTAGTGGTTAGGTGAGAAGGTTGTAAACAGTGGCTGTTAGATCTTCGAACTAACACTATTTTAGTGGATTTCCTCCCTGGCTTGGTAGCCCCCAGATGTAGGTGACGTTGCACCGAACTGGGTTAACAATTCTCTTGTGTTATTTACTTATTTAATCTGTTCATACAGTCAAATATAATCTGCATGATCTGAAGCGTGATGTCGTGACATCCGGTACGACATCTGTCATTGGTATCAGAATTTCATTTGGTATCAGAGCGGGCACTCGAAATCACTGAGTGAGATCTAGGGAGATAAATTCTGATGAACATGGAGAAAGAAGGAGGACCAGTGAACAGACCACCAATTCTGGATGGAACCAACTATGAATACTGGAAAGCAAGGATGGTGGCCTTCCTCAAATCACTGGATAGCAGAACCTGGAAAGCTGTCATCAAAGGCTGGGAACATCCCAAGATGCTGGACACAGAAGGAAAGCCCACTGATGGATTGAAGCCAGAAGAAGACTGGACAAAAGAAGAAGACGAATTGGCACTTGGAAACTCCAAAGCCTTGAATGCTTTATTCAATGGAGTTGACAAGAATATCTTCAGACTGATCAACACATGCACTGTGGCCAAGGATGCATGGGAGATCCTGAAAACCACTCATGAAGGAACCTCCAAAGTGAAGATGTCCAGATTGCAACTATTGGCTACAAAATTCGAAAATCTGAAGATGAAGGAGGAAGAGTGTATTCATGACTTCCACATGAACATTCTTGAAATTGCCAATGCTTGCACTGCCTTGGGAGAAAGGATGACAGATGAAAAGCTGGTGAGAAAGATCCTCAGATCTTTGCCTATGAGATTTGACATGAAAGTCACTGCAATAGAGGAGGCCCAAGACATTTGCAACATGAGAGTAGATGAACTCATTGGTTCCCTTCAAACCTTTGAGCTAGGACTCTCAGATAGGACTGAAAAGAAGAGCAAGAACCTGGCGTTCGTGTCCAATGATGAAGGAGAAGAAGATGAGTATGACCTGGATACTGATGAAGGTCTGACTAATGCAGTTGTGCTCCTTGGAAAACAGTTCAACAAAGTGCTGAACAGAATGGACAGGAGGCAGAAACCACATGTCCGGAACATCCCTTTCGACATCAGGAAAGGTAGTGAATACCAGAGAAGGTCAGATGAAAAGCCCAGTCACAGCAAAGGAATTCAATGCCATGGGTGTGAAGGCTATGGACACATCAAAGCTGAATGTCCCACTCATCTCAAGAAGCAGAGGAAAGGACTTTCTGCATGTCGGTCTGATGATACAGAGAGTGAACAAGAAAGTGATTCTGACAGAGATGTGAATGCACTCACTGGGAGATTTGAATCTGCTGAAGATTCAAGTGATACAAATAGTGAAATCACTTTTGATGAGCTTGCTATATCCTATAGAGAACTATGCATCAAAAGTGAGAAGATTCTTCAGCAAGAAGCACAACTAAAGAAGGTCATTGCAAATCTGGAGGCTGAGAAAGAGGCACATGAAGAGGAAATCTCTGAACTTAAAGGAGAAATTGGTTTTCTGAACTCTAAACTGGAAAACATGACAAAATCAATAAAGATGCTGAATAAAGGCTCAGATTTGCTTGATGAGGTGCTACAGCTTGGGAAGAATGTTGGAAACCAGAGAGGACTTGGATTTAATCATAAATCTGCTGGCAGAACGACCATGACAGAATTTGTTCCTGCCAAAAACAGCACTGGAGCCACGATGTCACAACATCGGTCTCGACATCATGGAACGCAGCAGAAAAAGAGCAAAAGAATGAAGTGGAGGTGTCACTACTGTGGCAAGTATGGTCACATAAAGCCCTTTTGCTATCATTTACATGGCCATCCACATCATGGAACTCAAGGTAGCAGCAGCGGAAGGAAGATGATGTGGGTTCCAAAACACAAGACTGTTAGTCTTGTTGTTCATACTTCACTAAGAGCATCAGCTAAGGAAGATTGGTACCTAGATAGCGGCTGTTCCAGACACATGACAGGAGTTAAAGAATTCCTGGTGAACATTGAACCTTGCTCCACTAGCTATGTGACATTTGGAGATGGCTCTAAAGGAAAGATCACTGGAATGGGAAAGCTAGTCCATGATGGACTTCCTAGTCTGAACAAAGTACTGCTGGTGAAGGGACTGACTGCGAACTTGATCAGCATCAGTCAGTTGTGTGATGAAGGATTCAATGTAAACTTCACAAAGTCAGAATGCTTGGTGACAAATGAGAAGAGTGAAGTCCTAATGAAGGGCAGCAGATCAAAGGACAACTGTTACCTATGGACACCTCAAGAAACCAGTTACTCCTCCACATGTCTATTCTCCAAAGAAGATGAAGTCAAAATATGGCATCAAAGATTTGGACATCTGCACTTAAGAGGCATGAAGAAAATCATTGACAAAGGTGCTGTTAGAGGCATTCCCAATCTGAAAATAGAAGAAGGCAGAATCTGTGGTGAATGTCAGATTGGAAAGCAAGTCAAGATGTCCCACCAGAAGCTTCAACATCAGACCACTTCCAGGGTGCTGGAACTACTTCACATGGACTTGATGGGGCCTATGCAAGTTGAAAGCCTTGGAGGAAAGAGGTATGCCTATGTTGTTGTGGATGATTTCTCCAGATTTACCTGGGTCAACTTTATCAGAGAGAAATCAGACACCTTTGAAGTATTCAAAGAGTTGAGTCTAAGACTTCAAAGAGAAAAAGACTGTGTCATCAAGAGAATTAGGAGTGACCATGGCAGAGAGTTTGAAAACAGCAAGTTTACTGAATTCTGCACATCTGAAGGCATCACTCATGAGTTCTCTGCAGCCATCACACCACAACAAAATGGCATAGTTGAAAGGAAAAACAGGACTTTGCAAGAAGCTGCTAGGGTCATGCTTCATGCCAAAGAACTTCCCTATAATCTCTGGGCTGAAGCCATGAACACAGCATGCTATATCCACAACAGAGTCACACTTAGAAGAGGGACTCCAACCACACTGTATGAAATCTGGAAAGGGAGGAAGCCAACTGTCAAGCACTTCCACATCTTTGGAAGTCCATGTTACATTTTGGCAGATAGAGAGCAAAGGAGAAAGATGGATCCAAAAAGTGATGCAGGAATATTCTTGGGATACTCCACAAACAGCAGAGCATATAGAGTATTCAATTCCAGAACCAGAACTGTGATGGAATCCATCAATGTGATTGTTGATGATCTAACTCCAGCAAGAAAGAAGGATGTCGAAGAAGATGTCAGAACATCGGGAGATAATGCAGACACAGCTAAAAGTGCAGAAAATGCAGAAAATGCAGAAAACTCTGATTCTGCTACAGACGAACCAAACATCAATCAACCTGACAAGAGACCCTCCATTAAAATCCAGAAGATGCACCCCAAGGAGCTGATTATAGGAGATCCAAACAGAGGAGTCACTACAAGATCAAGGGAGATTGAGATTGTCTCCAATTCATGCTTTGTCTCCAAAACTGAGCCAAAGAATGTGAAAGAGGCACTGACTGATGAGTTCTGGATCAATGCTATGCAAGAAGAATTGGGGCAATTCAAAAGGAATGAAGTTTGGGAGCTAGTTCCTAGACCCGAGGGAACTAATGTGATTGGCACCAAGTGGATCTTCAAGAACAAAACCAATGAAGAAGGTGTTATAACCAGAAACAAGGCCAGACTTGTTGCTCAAGGCTACACTCAGATTGAAGGTGTAGACTTTGATGAAACTTTCGCCCCTGTTGCTAGACTTGAGTCCATCAGATTGTTACTTGGTATAGCTTGCATCCTCAAATTCAAGCTGTACCAGATGGATGTGAAGAGCGCGTTTCTGAATGGATACCTGAATGAAGAAGTCTATGTGGAGCAGCCAAAGGGATTTGTAGATCCAACTCATCCAGATCATGTATACAGGCTCAAGAAGGCTCTCTATGGATTGAAGCAAGCTCCAAGAGCTTGGTATGAAAGACTAACAGAGTTCCTTACTCAGCAAGGGTATAGGAAGGGAGGAATTGACAAGACTCTCTTTGTCAAACAAGATGCTGAAAACTTGATGATAGCACAGATATATGTTGATGACATTGTGTTTGGAGGGAAGTCGAATGAGATGCTTCGACATTTTGTCCAACAGATGCAATCTGAATTTGAGATGAGTCTTGTTGGAGAGCTGACTTATTTTCTGGGACTCCAAGTGAAGCAGATGGAAGACTCCATATTCCTCTCACAAAGCAAGTATGCAAAGAACATTGTCAAGAAGTTTGGGATGGAAAATGCCAGCCATAAAAGAACACCTGCACCTACTCACTTGAAGCTGTCAAAGGATGAAGCTGGCACCAGTGTTGATCAAAGTCTGTACAGAAGCATGATTGGGAGCTTACTATATTTAACAGCAAGCAGACCTGACATCACCTTTGCAGTAGGTGTTTGTGCAAGATATCAAGCCAACCCTAAGATAAGTCACTTGAATCAAGTAAAGAGAATTCTGAAATATGTAAATGGCACCAGTGACTATGGGATTATGTACTGTCATTGTTCAGATTCAATGCTGGTTGGGTACTGTGATGCTGATTGGGCTGGAAGTGCAGATGACAGAAAAAGCACTTCTGGTGGATGTTTCTATTTGGGAACCAATCTTATTTCATGGTTCAGCAAGAAGCAGAACTGTGTGTCCCTATCTACTGCAGAAGCAGAGTATATTGCAGCAGGAAGCAGCTGTTCACAACTAGTTTGGATGAAGCAGATGCTCAAGGAGTACAATGTCGAACAAGATGTCATGACATTGTACTGTGACAGCTTGAGTGCTATTAATATTTCTAAAAACCCTGTTCAACACAGCAGAACCAAGCACATTGACATTAGACATCACTATATTAGAGATCTTGTTGATGATAAAGTGATCACACTGAAGCACGTTGACACTGAGGAACAAATAGCAGATATTTTCACAAAGGCATTGGATGCAAATCGGTTTGAAAAACTGAGGGGCAAGCTGGGCATTTGTCTGCTAGAAGACTTATAGCAATTACTTCTATCTGAATGTGCTCAAATGTTAATAGCACGTTCACTACTGGGCCAAAACAGATTCGACCGTTGCTTCACACGTCCCTCTACATTCCTCATTCAAATTTACATTTTCGTGGCATTCTCGTTTTCATCAGCATTCCCCAACACCTCTCAGATTTTCACGAAACCATTTCAAAAGCTCTGCTTCTCCATGGCTACCTCACCAAAAGATACTTCATCTCCTGGTTCACCCTCTGTACCATCATCCACCAAAGCACCATCAAACCAGGAACAACCTGAATTCCATATCCAACCCATACAAATGATTCCTGGTCAAGCCCCTGTTCCTGAGAAACTGGTTCCCAAAAGACAACAGGGAGTGAAGATTTCTGAAAACCCTAGCCTTGCAACAAGTCCTAGGGAAGTAGACCCGGAGATGGATAAGAAGATCCGCAGTATTGTGAGTAGCATTCTGAAAATGCTTCTGTCCCTGATGCTGATGAAGATGTTCCAACATCTTCCACCCCAAATGTTTCTGTCCCTGATGCTGACAAAGATGTTCCAACATCTTCCAACCCAAATGCTGAAGTCCTCTCTTCATCCAGTAAAGAGGAATCAACAGAGGAAGAGGTTCAAGCCACAGAGGAGACCCCTGCACCAAGGGCACCAGAACCTGCTCCAGGTGACCTCATTGACCTAGAAGAAGTAGAATCTGATGAGGAACCCATTGCCAACAAGTTGGCACCTGGCATTGCAGAAAGATTACAAAGCAGAAAGGGGAAAACCCCCATTACTAGGTCTGGACGAATCAAAACTATGGCACAGAAGAAGAGCACACCAATCACTCCTACCACATCCAGATGGAGCAAAGTTGCAATTCCTTCCAAGAAGAGGAAGAAATTCCTCATCTGATTCTGATGATGATGTCGAACTAGATGTTCTTGACATCAAGAGGGCCAAGAAATCAGGGAAAAAGGTGCCTGGAAATGTCCCTGATGCACCATTGGACAACATTTCATTCCACTCCATTGGCAATGTTGAAAGGTGGAAATTTGTATATCAACGCAGACTTGCCTTAGAAAGAGAACTGGGAAGAGATGCCTTGGATTGCAAGGAGATCATGGACCTCATCAAGGCTGCTGGACTGCTGAAAACTGTCACCAAGTTGGGAAATTGCTATGAAAGTCTAGTCAGGGAATTCATTGTCAACATTCCCTCTGAGATAACAAACAGAAAGAGTGATGAGTATCAGAAAGTGTTTGTCAGAGGAAAATGTGTTAGATTCTCCCCTGCTGTAATCAACAAATACCTGGGCAGACCAACTGAAGGAGTGGTGGATATTGCTGTTTCTGAGCATCAAATTGCCAAGGAAATCACTGCCAAACAAGTCCAGCATTGGCCAAAGAAAGGGAAGCTTTCTGCAGGGAAGCTAAGTGTGAAGTATGCAATCCTGCATAGGATTGGCACTGCAAAATGGGTACCCACCAATCATACTTCCACTGTTGCCACAGGTTTGGGTAAATTTCTGTATGCTGTTGGAACCAAGTCCAAATTTAATTTTGGAAACTATATTTTTGACCAAACTGTTAAGCATTCAGAATCTTTTGCTGTCAAATTACCCATTGCCTTCCCAACTGTATTGTGTGGCATTATGTTGAGTCAACATCCCAATATTTTAAACAACATTGACTCTGTGATGAAGAGAGAATCGGCTCTGTCCCTGCATTACAAACTGTTTGAGGGGACACATGTCCCAGACATTGTCTCGACATCAGGGAAAGCTGCTGCTTCAGGTGCTGTGTCCAAGGATGCTTTGATTGCTGAACTCAAGGACACATGCAAGGTGCTGGAAGCAACCATCAAAGCCACCACAGAGAAGAAACTGGAGCTGGAACGCCTGATCAAAAGACTCTCAGACAGTGGCATTGATAATGGTGAAGCAGCTGAGGAAGAAGAAGAAGCAGCTGAGGAAGAAGAAGAAGCCGCTGAGGAAGAAGAAGATGCAGCAGAGGATACAGAATCAGATGATGATGATTCTGATGCCACCCCATGACCATCAGACCTTTATTTTTGCTTTTTACTAGCTATAGGGGCATGTCCCTTTGAACAATTGATTGCTATTGGTCTGTAATATTTGCATGCATTCTACTTTTGTCAAATTCTGTCTAAAAAGGGGGAGTAATACTAGTATTATGCATGATTTATGATTTTGAGTAGTAAGATACTATGTATGAAATAGTAGTATTATGCATGATTCATGATGTTGAGGGGGAGTTGTATGTATATGATTTTGAGGGGGAGACTGCTGCTGCTGATGATGACTGATGTAAGCTACTGTAACTACTAGTAGCTGATAGAAGATGCTGCAGTAAGAGCATGGAGACAGGGGGAGCAGAAAGCTGATGTCACATGAGATGTCTTGACATCCTGGAAAAGACTAGTAGCTGATAGAAGATGCTGCAGTAAGAGCATGGAGACAGGGGGAGCAGAAAGCTGATGTCACGTGAGATGTCTTGACATCCTGGAAACGACTTGCAACTTGCAGAATTTTGCTGTCGCCACTACAGATACCGCTGTGCTTGATTACTCTGATAATGAAAGTTGCTGATCCCACTTGCATAACTGCTCGTACCTGCTCAGGAAGTGTCTAAGTATGTTTTAGACAAAATTTGCCAAAGGGGGAGATTGTTAGTGCTTAGCTTTACTGAGCTTTAAAAGATTGGCTAAAATTTTGTTAAAACATAAGCACTTAGACATTGAAGGAAAGCTGGAGTTGCTGCACATGATGTCCAACGTTATGTCAAGGAATCAGATTGGGCTGCACAATGCACAAGGCAAGATAAAATGTCAAATGAAGAATTGAAGCTGCAGGATCCACGATGTCGGATACGATGTCCAGGACATCTTGCCCGAAAATACTGGACACATAAATCTGTTATATCTTTAACAGATTAATGTGCAGTTAGCAACAGATTTGGCGATCTATCTTTAGGAACGAATTAAAAGATAATTAAAGTTCGAATTACAAACTTGAATAGTTCGTTCAGGGATTAAAGATTAAAGATAAAAAAACTAAAAGATCAAGCTTTATCTTTTAGATCTTTAAGTGCAGATTTTCAGGAAAATGATAGATCTCATCCAGCGCAAGTTGTTGCAGCCCAGATTCGCACACTGCTATATAAACATGAAGGCTGCACGAGTTTTGTACCAAGTCCGGGATTGAAGAGTTATTTTGTGAGTTTTGGGACTTGAGTGTTTTGTGAGCCACCTTGATGTCACCCTAACATCAAGTGTTGGACCTGAGTGTGTAGAGTTGATCTCTTATGTTCAGAGAGCAATCTCTGGTATGTCTTTGATTTAATTGTAAACACGGGAGAGTGATTGAGAGGGAGTGAGAGGGGTTCTCATATCTAAGAGTGGCTCTTAGGTAGAGGTTGCACGGGTAGTGGTTAGGTGAGAAGGTTGTAAACAGTGGCTGTTAGATCTTCGAACTAACACTATTTTAGTGGATTTCCTCCCTGGCTTGGTAGCCCCCAGATGTAGGTGACGTTGCACCGAACTGGGTTAACAATTCTCTTGTGTTATTTACTTATTTAATCTGTTCATACAGTCAAATATAATCTGCATGATCTGAAGCGTGATGTCGTGACATCCGGTACGACATCTGTCATTGGTATCAGAATTTCATTTAGGCTTTTGTTTGGATGTGATTGGAGCCATGTCTTTGCCTTACCTGCCATAGAGAATGGGAAAGCTTTGAGGTAGACAACTTCAACATCTTCATCAGAAGCTCCCATGGTATTGCACGGCCCCATGAAGGTAGACAAATGTGTGTATGGATCCTCATGATCCATTCCAGCAAAAAGGTGTGAGCCAATCAGACCGAGTAGTGGGGGCTTCAACTCCACAACCTTGTTGTTGAAAAGAGGAATGACTATGTTGTTGTAATGTTTTGGTCCTTGTTGATTAGCATGGTCACCAAGAGTCCTCCTTGGTGGTTTATTTCCTTCTCTTCCTCTTCCTGCCATACTGTCAACTACAAGTGGCTTTTCTGGTGAAGGAGAATCAATTGAAAAAGATTCACTCGGTGGCTTAGTGGTCGCTTATTTCTTTTTCTTCTTGTTCTTCCTTTTAGTATTGGTAATTTCCGGATCAAATGGCGATTTATCTTCGAGAAATTTACCTCGCATAAAGGAAAAAAGAACACACTACAACAACTCGTAAGAACCAAGGTTAGTGAAAATATAACAAAAGAGAACTTATACAAAATCAAAATAAAAGAGATAATCACAAAAGTAAGGAAAATAGCCTATATAACTGAAAATTTAAATCTGAAAGAACTGAGTGGGCGAATGATGCAATCCTACCCCGCAAGGGCATTGGATAGAAAACTCCAAGTAGATTGGGCCAGAGATGCCAGAGAAGGCCCTAGGGTTCTTATGAGCCTTAGGGTAGATTTCGGGCCCATGGGCTAAGTACGAGCCCACTTATCTTTGTAAATATTAGATTAAGGTTTCATTATTTTTGGGCCTTGTATTTAGGGCTCCATAATGTAGGTAGGGTACCCTAGAAATATAGGATTTTTCAGCTCTTGTATTTTAGGGCACCTAGACTAGTTTTTGTATGAGGGGTAGTTTTGTAATTTCACATGCACTAAGTGGATATTTGATGTGTGTGGTTGGAAATAAATTTAATTGAATTGGTAGAAGCCCAATCCAATTAAATTTTAGAGGGGGAGGTGAGCATTTGCTTACTACACCCCATTGCCACATCATATAGTCACACTTTGTGCATGTCCTTCATGCTTTTCATGGCTCATGACACCTAGGCACACTTAGTGGAGAATCTTGGAATTGATCTTGGATTAGTGGGCTGAACCATAACTAAAATTCACTAATCATAATTAGTGGAATTTTGGCTCCAAAGTTTGGCTCCACAAATTCAATTTCAAATTCAAGTGAAATTTGAATTTCCCTACAATTTTTTGTGACACTTAGGCTATAAATAGAGGTCATGTGTGTGCATTTTTTTCAACTTTGATAATTTGAATATTAAACTTCAGATTTCAAAGCTCATTTGGAGAACAAAATTTTGTGCTCTTCTCTCCCTCTCCCCTCATTCATCTCCTTTTTCCTCCAAGCTCTTATCCATGGCCTCCTATGGTGGTGAGCTTCTTCTAGACTCATCTTCTCCTTGAAGTGGTATCTCCTCTCTCTCTTCCTTTCTCCATTCCGCTGCCATTCATCTTCCAAGAAGCAAAGGAATCCATTGATGAAGAAGATCCTAGGCCTACAAGCTCCAATGGAGCTTGCATCAGCGACTCAAGTCCCCGGCAATGGCGCTAGAAACTTGTTAGACTATTGGCAAGTGAACCAATGTCGTCGCATGTTACATATTTTATAAAAAGAGATCGTCTCCACATGGACTTGAGTTACTCAATTCCTGCAAATAAAAGTAATCAGTTTAATAGTTGTGTACAAGTTTAAAAGAAATATCATGGGTTTGTTTAACTAGAAGAAAATAACTAAAGTAACGGAATAACAAAAATAATGGAATTTAATGCATCAGAAATACGTAAAATTATAGAAACAATAATAAAAAATTTAATTAATTCAAGAATAATGTAGGATTGAATTTCATTGTTCATAGCCTTAGTATCCAAATAGGATTAACATATATGAATCATTTTTAACATTACTGATGCACAGATCAAGTTACCCTCAATCAATTCCTTGCACTCGAGAATTCGATGAATATTTACCGAATATGGATCCTTGCATATGAAGTAAATATCCCAATATTACAATCATAATCCGTGCTATTTGCAATCAAAATGTTATGCTCTATTCCTAGCAACGTAACGTAAAAAGTAAATTCATTCATTTCAAATTCTAAGAGTACTTCCCAATCAAACTTAAAATCCAATTTCATGAAACTGGTGATCAAATAGAATCAAGCATTACGAACAAAATGAAATCACCAATAATTAGTAGAAAAGATTCATACATATATAAAATATCAAAAGAGATACATAAAGGTACGAAGATTACATCCAATCCTTTGGAGAAACTAACCAATCATTGTGTAGAGCACAAGATGAACATGAGAAATGATGAAGGATGCAATCCATGGTCACAACTATGCAATGCTCAGGCTCCACTTTGTGATTCCTTCTTCCTTCTGTGGTGTTCCTCACATTTTCCTTTGGTTTATGCTATCTCACCTACAGAATCATGGATGAATCTTCCATATTTAAACAAAAAGATTATTAAATGTACAATATATAAAACAACTAGAAAGAAGGGAAGCTTATAAGAAAACTATTTCAATCAAAAGATAAGTTCTAACATTTTAATCCCAAAAATAATTAAATTATGGCCCTTATCAGTCACCATAAACCGTTGAGTGTTATCTTAGACGAGTAAGTCCTTGTTGGGGTAGTGAAGTATCCAGAGAAAGCTTTCAATTTAGAGGAATGCTTATGCAAGAGGCCAAGTAGCGGCCTATGGTTTCAGGACAGGTCAAGAATCATGAATGGATTTATCCTACGCATGATCTAGAGTTGGTAATCATGGTGTTTGCCTTCACGTTTTGAAGGCATTATTATTAGTTTGACACATTGTCAGAACCTTAGGAGTTGAATTCGAGGTAGAAGAGATGGATAGAATTCTTAAGAATCTTGTTGTGAGTTTAGTTTTAATCGTTAAAGCTAGCTTAGTAGTTACAACTTGAGTAGGAAACCCTTAATATGACTAGTGTCCTAGTTAGAGACTTAGACATCATGAACAATAGTCAAACCCTCAACCTTAAGTGTGAAGTTATATAGTGGCATGAGTATAGGTGTGTCAAGATTACCTTTAAGCTTGAACAAGTTTAGGGAAATGAGGAGTTGTCTGCTTTGCTTATCCAGTTAGCACCCAATTAGTATTAGGTAGGAAACCTTAGAGTGAAACCGTTAGAATCCCTTGAAACTAAGTGAGAGTTATGAGTCAAGTATACCGAAATGAGGAAGATAATGTTGAGGGAAGAGACCTAGGTCCGAATATAAGTAAATCATTTATTCTTGAGAGTCACGTGTGGACTAGGATTGGTAGAGCGTTGAAGTCTTGAAACTTATACCTCTTTTCTTGAATCGTCCCATGTTCGAAAAAGAGTCAGCCATGTGGCCAATCATGTTACCTTGTATCTATTTGTTCGTTTCAGATTCTCATTAGTGTCTCTTATAATATTACCCAACTTCAAAATAGTATGCCATTCACATTCTATTATCATTCAGATGTCATTCTCGTGAGAAAATTTGACTTATGAAATACTATTATTGAGGAAGCGAGAATCGCCAGGCATAATCACTAAGTGCAAAGGAGTTGGGTGATTGAAGAGCACTTTAGGTTGGTACACAACTAAGTATCAAGAACCAGATGTGTAATCTTTTTCTTTTCGTTCTTTCGGCGAAGTTTCAGGGATGAAACTTCCTTTAAGGTGAAGGAGTTGTAACACCCCATTTTTCATAAAACAAATATAAAAAAAGTTTTATTTAAAAATTAATAGTTTTTAGAAATTAAATAAATGAGAGAAAATAGTTTTTGTTAATTAAAATAAGGGTTTCATAGTATTAGAAAATAAATAGAGTAAAATGATGTTTTAGAAAATACAGGGATGTTTTAATTGGTTATTTATTCAATGAAAGAGTAAATAGAGTTCCTTTTTCTAAAATAATAAAATAAAAAAAGAGTAAAAAATAGGCTGAGAGTACCCTAACTATAAATAGAGATATATTAGGCCAGTTTTTACATTTATGATACGTCTCTACACTCTTAAATTTGTTTTCCTTTCTTCTTCTCCAAAAACCCTCTCTTTTTCCTGCAAACACCCAAACCTATCTCAATAAACTACAATCCCGAACTCGTTAATTGTGGAATCATCGTGAAATTTGGACATCACCTTTGGAACTCATTTTCCCACATATCCACCATTGGGATTTGTGAATAATTTAAGTAGAGAGAGAAATACCCCTTGCACAGAGATAGTGAAATTGAGGCTCCAATCCCTTCACCTTCTCTCTAACTCTTGGAAACCCTAGCAGAGCAACCAGAAGAAAAATCTTATGGAATCCTAGGGAACCACTAAAGACATCGCTATCATTGCCAAACTACACACATGAGCCCGCTTCGAGGTAAGGGATGGGTTTATCGCCATTGGAGTTAGAATAAACATGTGTAAGGATCCTTAGAGGTTTATTTTGGAATATTTATTGTATTTTAATTCTTCCATTATGATTATAATCGTCAGATTGTTATGTTTGATGGGCCAAGTGATGCCCTGATGCAAATTGTTGATAAAATTGAGTGCTCGTGGTGGTTTTTTGTGTTTTTGAACCTATGATTTTGATATGGTTATGTGAAATTGTTTAAGGGGTTTTACTCCGCATGTTGTGAGAAGCATTTTTGTATAATTCATTTTTGTTTTGGACAAGACTTACTAGATTAGCATGATAAATTGTTATATTGGGGTCATGAAATTGTCATTGAGATTGTGTGTAAGTGATAAATTGAATATGTGATGAATTGTGAGATACATGTGTATTGAGATATTGTATGTATTGAGTTGTCAGCTATGAATTATGCAATCACACAACTGTAAGACTCTTTAAAGGTGACAAGTTAATGCATGACGAGTATTATGATAGGTTCACTGAGGGAAACTGACAAGTTGACTTACTTTGAGACGCAACAAGTTAAAATGATTTTGAGAACAATTGAGTAGTTAGGTGTAATGCATAGTTCATGGGTAAAGTTTGTGTTTGTTTCATGTATACATTAATATTGTGTGATATGTATATGATTCATGAAGTGTGATAACATGCTTCTTTAGGATTATAACATTGTGATTGAGATTGAGTGTATGTGATAAATTGAGTATGTGTTGAATTGTAAGATACATGCATATTGAGATGTTGTGTGCATTGAGTTGTGAGCTATGAATCGTACAATCACACGACTATAAGACCATTTAAGGGTGACGAGTTAATGCACGACAAGTATTATGATGGGATCCACTGTGGGAACCCGAAACGTTTAATCACTTTGAGGCACGACGAGTTAAAATTATTCTGAGAACAATTGAGGAATCGTGTGTTTTGTGCAGTTCCTAGATAGAGTCTGCATGCTAAAATGTTTTCTGGGTTGGACCTAAATCAGGAGGTCGAGGCCCTAACGGACTCTTCAGAGTTTAGACCTTCAGGGTAAATACACTCGGTTTGAGTGCTCCTTTAAGCCTGTGCCGATCCCACATGGTTGAAGCATTTTCGGTGACCCTGACTGGTCTCTATATGATTTTACCTAGTGAGAGTGAGCAGACTTACCAGTGTGTGGTCTGTCTTGTCATGTAGTCCTATGCGCCCGTTGAGGATTTTCACAGACATGGTACCACATTACATATAGGATTGAGTCTTAGTGTAATGATCATTGCGACTTGTTACGTGATTATAGATAATGAATTGTGTGAGTGTGAGATGTTGTGTTGTATTTGAGATGTGTTGTTCTGAACACGTGATTAATGTGAAGGTGTGAAATGTGATTTTGTGATGAAACATTGGGACAAGTGATGTTACGTAATGAGTGGTAACATGAAGGGAATTGTGCTAAGTTGAACTTATTATATATATATGTGTGTGTGTGTGTGTGTGTGTGTGTGTGTGTGTGTGTGTTTTTGCTTGTCTCTACCTATTTAGGAATGTGATAACTCACTCCCTGTGTGCTATTTATGTTTGGATTCTGTAATGATCTCGAACCTTGTGTTTATGGGAGCAGATGGTTAGGTGGATGACTTCAAAGTACTTTATGTTATTCCCCTGCTTAACTTGTTTCCTTTTGTAAAAATTGGACGACCTTGTTTTGGGTGAGAGATATTTTCATACCTTTATTTGATAAGTTTTTAATTTGATGATTAACGTGGTGTAAATCTTTTATCCACGTGAACTCTTTTTATGTTCATTGAATAAAATCTCTTTAATTAATTTCACATTTTCATGTATGATATTATATAAATATGTATGTCGGGATAGAGAGTATCACATGGACTACACATTTGATGGGTTTTTTTTTTTTGCTTTTATATAGCTTCCTCTTACGAAAAAATAAGGAGAATGCAGAGGCAAAACCTAAAACAAAATACCATTTGCCTATTTCTCCTTTTTATAAAATTATATTATATTACTACAAACTATATGTTTGGAGCATGGTGTTCTTTGGTTCAGGATCCTTTCGCTGCAATCGATTGGATTAACGGGCTGTCGTATCTGGGAGAGAGGCATATACTATTAATTTATTATGCGTTTTCTCTCTAAGAATAGCACATAGAAAACTTCAACCCAAACTTTTTAAACTATTCTACTATTAAATTTTATGTTTTGTATTAATTAATTATTATAAATTTTGTATGTATTATGATTCTATTTGAACTTATTCTACTGTTATACTTATTGTTTATGAGTTCCTAATTATTTATCTAACAATTGGACATACAGAAGACCAAAACAGAGTGCTGTTTCACACAAGGTACAAAATTTAAAAATTAAAAGGAAAAAAGCATGATAATTTTTATAAAAAAATTCATTAACTGAATGGCACCTGTTTTAGTGTCAGTTAACTTAGTAATAGCAGAGCATTTATTCTGGTGCTCCTATGAAAGAAAAAAAAGCGAAAAACAAAAGCAGAAACCATTCATCACTGAAACTACTTTAAATGTCTAAGAGACAACAACAAATGCACATGCCTACCTGTCTTAACAAAACAGAACCAATTATTCAATTCCAAGGATCACTTCATTCATTATAAAGAAGAAAAAAGGTACTAGCCATAGATGAAAAGAAGAAAGGTAACACATTGGTCAATTACTACAGTGTCAGCAATGGCAATAATTACAAGTAACACATTTTCACATTTTCATGGTCCACACCTCCAACACCACCGCAAGTCATGCCTTGATCAAACACTTTAACTCAAAACACTAAGCGATTCCAATCTACATAAACCCTCTTCCATTTAGGACCCTTCACACTCTTTCTTTTCCATGGCAACACCAAAGATTCACTTGCTTGTTTCGTCTTTCTTGTTGTGTGGTACCTTCCTGAGCTTGTTCCACTGCACATTGTCCCTTCTGAACCCTGAGGATGGGGTTGGCATTCTGGTGCAAGCTGATGATGATGTTAGCATGGCCCAAAGCAACAGAGATTCTAGGAAGAGATGTGACATTTCTGTTGGAAAATGGGTTTATGATGACTCTTACCCTCTCTATGACTCTAGTTGTCCATATCTCAGCTCTGCAGTTACTTGTCAAAGGAATGGGAGACCTGATTCTGACTATGAGAAGTGGAAGTGGAAGCCAAGTGGTTGTACCATGCCAAGGTATATATAAATATTTATTGGGTTGGTGATGTTTTTGGTATGAAAAAACATCAATTTTGTTTTAGTTCCCAACATTTTAAACATTTGTTTTAGTACTTTTTATATTTTTGAAAAATCCAAATTTTGATCGAAGTACAGTGGAACAAAGTGTTAACTTTAGAGACTTATTAAAGTTTGCATCAAATTATTGGTTTTAAAAGTCAAGGACAAACCAAAATTTAGATATTTTTTAGGAACTAAAATAAAAGCACCATTAATTCCGTATTTAGATTATGCAAGCATGTACAACTGTTAACATTGCCACCATTTTGTTTTCATCTGTACACTAATGTCATGAATATGTTGTTTATCATATTTTACTTTATTAGTATATATGATTACACACTCAAATAATTGTTAAATACTGAGAAATAAAATGTTACTAGATAGTATACCCTGCGTCCACTTAATCAGTAAAGTTTACTGCACTGTTGTTGTGTTTTCTGTTAATATAATCTAAGTTTTGTTGCTCAAGTATTTATCTAATCTTGGTCAACTTTAAATCAGAGTAATGGGATGTTACTATGCTAGTGATGGTGCGGGATTGGAAAAGAGCACATGAGACTTGCTAATTCCGACCCTTCATTGATCTAGATTCTTTTCCCCCTTATTTTTTGTCTGAATTGTGATACTTCCTCTCTCAGATTGTTTGTGTTATATATAGTTACAATTAGCTTATGTCAAGCTTCTGTAGCAATAATGAGTTTTTAAAATGAGATCAATACTTGGTCATGGACAAATTTGTGCTTATGAATCTAACTTCTTCATAACATGTACAGATTTGATGCACTAAGGTTTCTAGGAAGAATGAGAAGAAAGAGAATAATGCTGGTGGGCGATTCAATAATGAGAAATCAGTGGGAATCTCTTGTTTGCTTAGTGCAAGGAGTTATTCCAACTGGTCGAAAAAGGGTGACTTATAACGGACCTGGAATGGCCTTCCATGCCATGGTAAGAGTGCAAGACATTTATCAAAACATGGTTTCTTTTCCTTTTCTGAAAATTAGTGACAACATAATGTTCACCTGAAGGATTTTGAGACCTCAATTGAGTTTTTCTGGGCACCCCTGTTGGTAGAACTGAAGAAAGGTTCAGAAAATAAGAGAATTTTACATCTTGATTTGATTGAAGAAAATGCAAGGTATTGGAGAGGAGTTGATATCCTTGTATTTGATTCAGCCCATTGGTGGACTCACCCAGATCAAACCAGCTCGTAAGAAAGATTTCTCATTTTAGAATTTTTCCATTTTCTCTATTTAAACTTAAATTTTTAAGTAAATGTTTTTATATGCTCCTTTCTTCTTTAGTTTTAAGTTGTTAACATATATCAATGAGTTCTATCTTGATTAATACCAGGTGGGATTACTACATGGAGGGAAACAATCTCACCAGGAATATGAATCCTATGGTTGCTTACCAGAAAGGACTCAGTACATGGGCAAGGTGGGTGGATCAAAATCTAAACCCTAGGAGAACTGAAGTCATTTTTAGAAGCATGTCTCCTAGGCATAACAGGTACTATCTATTTCTATTTGCCTTAAACTTTGCCTTTGTCCTCTTTTTTCATTTAAGAAAAAGAAAATGTGTTGGGACCCAACCCAAGCAAGGTACGACTTTTGAGTCTCATATTTTAAGTATTATATTCTGTTATGGAGTTTGTAAGACCTTTCCTTGATCTTGTCAACTATAGTGAGTAGCTTTCATGGTGTGGTTCTCCCATGATTCTTATCATTTGGTAGCAGCTCGTACCAGAATTTATTCTCTTTTTTCAATTTTCAATTTATAAAGTCTTGGGCTTTCCATCTACAATGGCTAAAAGCTAACTTTCTGGTTAGGAATGGGACTGACTTTACAATTGTTAATGCTATCAAATCCTAGTCTCCTTTCTTGTTCTCTATATGTCACTTCTCTTCTCTATGTTAACAATTATTAGAATGTAATCATCATTCTTTCTTTTGTTCACACATAGTGGTTCCTTGGTTTTTATATACAGGGAAAATGGTTGGAAATGCTACAATCAGAAGCAGCCTCTACCATTTTCCAGCCACCTACATGTTCCTGAACCTTTGGCAGTGCTACAAGGAGTGTTGAAGAGAATGAGATTTCCAGTATATCTGCAAGACATCACAACAATGACCGCGTTGCGCAGAGACGGGCATCCCTCGGTATATAGGAGGGTAATAAGCCAAGATGAGAAGCAGAAACCAGGAAAAGGCCATTCCTCTGATTGCAGCCATTGGTGCCTCCCTGGGGTGCCTGATATTTGGAATGAGATGCTGAGTGCACTGCTGTGACTATAATGGAATGTGTTATGTGAAATGTATACAGTGTACAACAATTGCTTGATCTATATCAGCATTTACTTACAATGATCTAGACTCTACAGCCTTTCATGGTTACTCTTGCAAATTACCTGCTTGTTTGGTGTTATTTATTAGCAAGGCTTAAATATATTTTTCATTCTTAATAAATATTTAATTTTTTATTTATTTTTTAATAAATTTTTATTTCATGTTTAGTCTCTAATAAAATAATAATTTTAGTTTTAGTCTTTAATAATTTTTGTAGTTCCTGATAAATGACTTAATGTTATGTTTGTTCCCTGATAAATTTTTTTATTTGTCACTAGTCAGGACTAAACCAAAATTAGTTAATTTATAATAAAGTAAACACAAAGTTTGTTAATTTATCAAGGACTATAATAAAATATCGAGAACCAAAAATAAAATTATTATTTTATTATGGATTTAATGCAAAATAAAATTTTACTAAGGAACAAATTCAAAAATCAAATATTTATTAAAAATCAAAAACGCATTTAAGTTTATTAGTAATTTACTATTGATCGATGGATATATAGCACTGGATTTTTCAGTATGATTTTCACGAAGCAGGTTTCATCTCTCATTTTAAGAAAAAAAAAAGTTAGAAGAGGAAGAACAATCTCAAAGTATCTTTACTAACAAAAACAATTACAAAAAAAACCTAACAATTTTTTTAAAAACCTAAGAGAACAACTATCTTATATGTGTTTCACTGCTGTTTAACATGAAAACAGAGAGAAATAGAAAAAGAAAAATTAAAATCTGTTATTTCATATTTGTTTAATACAAAAATAATGTTATTCGTATAACAAACTTTAGAACAATGAGAGTTAAAGAGGAAAAGAAGAAAAAAAAGTTATAAGATGGGACCACTGTTGTGATGAAAACTGAAAAGAGAGAGAAAAAGAAAAGGTATTTTATATAAATTATAGTATGAATAACACAACTCAAAAACATAGATTTAATTAATAAAAAAAAGAAGAAAAAAACTTGGAACAACAGGCGCGGGGGAGAGTGAAATGGTACTCAAATGAGTGCAACACCAAATGGGGGGCAAGAGAATCATAGAACAAAGGAGCTTTTAGGACGTGTTAAAGCCTCATTGAAATGATGCTGTTACATAAAAGCATACTAGCATAAACAAAGCATCATACAATGGAAAAGTAAAAAGCAAAAATACCAAATTAACATCCTCCATCTCCTCCTTTGATTTCGTGATTTTTGTGAAAAACTTTATGATTGAACCAAATCTTTTTCTTTTTTAGGAAATATGATAGTTGAATTGAACCAAATCTTGACCACTGCGTTGCCTCTAAAAATATGAGCTGAAGGTAAACGAAAAAACTTGGAATTGTTTGGTCAGTTGGAAATCAAAAGACTATTTTTTTTTCACAAGATGTGTAAAGCATACAGCCATTGCATGATTTGAGTAAATAGAAAAAAGATGAGTGTGTTTGGATGAGGGAATTAAAATGGAGAAAGTAATTATTTAGAGGATTTAAGGGTGTGTTTGGTTTGCATTTTCATTTTCTGTTTTCATTCCCTGTTTTCATTTTCTGAAAACTGTTTTCATTTTTAAAAGATTAGAATTCTGAAAATATGTTTGGTTTGACTTCTTATTTTCTGTTTTCATGAAATAAAAATACTGAAAATTTATGATATATTGACTTCTTGTCTTTTTGTATTTTTAGATTTGCTTAAAATTACATTCATTGTCATCACAATTTCATTTTACTCGAAATGAGGTTTCTGTTCTCAACTAAAAACACTGAAAACGAAAATTTATTGTTTTCATTTTCTGGTTGTTTCCTGTTTTCATTTTCACTGAAAATGTTTTTAGAAATCCAACCAAACACATTTTCATCACTGTTTTCTATTTTCAGTGAAAATGAAAACAGAAAACAACCAAACCAAACACCCCCTAAAATTCCCCCACTTAAATAATATGTTTGGGTGCTCATTTGGAATAAATTTTAAAATTTGGCATTTTAAAATGATATTTTTTTAACTATAAACTTAGAATTTTAAAATTTTGAAGTAATTTAAAAAAAAAATTAGGACCTCACCACACTCTACTCATGTGTTTCTCTCTTTGATGGTAGTTCACTCGTGTTTGATGCTCTCAATATAAGCTTTTGTGTAATGTATTCCATCTTGCCTTTTACCACTCGTGTTCACTCTTAAGTTCCTGGATGCACCAAATTAGACACACAAGGTGATATAAAATAAAATGAAAGACAATATAAATATAATTATCATAGACTGAGTAACAAATTTGATTTGGGATAACAACTTGGATTTGATTTGGATAAAAGATCATATTTGATTTGGATAACATATTAGATTTAATTTGGATAACAGATAAGATAACAAATAAGATAAAAGATATGACAAGTAAACTTCAAATGCTCATGACTTTTGTTACGGTTGTCCGTTTGAGGCCCACTATATATCAAAATGCTCAGAATTCAGAGGAGAATCTGGGGATTCGGTACACGATTTTCTGTCAAAAAAAAAGGCTCTAACTGTCTCAATTTCGTGTTCAAAGATCAAACACCCACTTTTTTTTTCTTCTTTTATTCTCTCTTTTTTTTTAAATATTTCTGCAACTTTTTTTTTACTTGAAACAAAACTCAAACAAATTTTTTTTTGACACAAACTCTGAAAGACACAAGAAACAAGAACAAAAACAAAAACGTAACAAGAACAAGAATAAGAATGAAACAAAGACACAAACAAGAACGCAACAAGACACAAACAAGAAAATAAATAACAGAACAAAGACAAAACACGAACCTGAACAAATTACAAAGAAAAATAATAAGATAGGATAGAACCTGTATCAAGAGCTGAAGCTTTGATACCAGATGATGTAAACCTTACGGGACAGAACGTTTGATACAGGCTACGAAGATTTGGATAACGCCACATTTAGTGAAGGAAGATAAGTCAGGGTAGACGTTACAAGGGTTACCTTGATAAGTCTGAGATTGGTTCAACAAGGAACCCAAAGAGAAGCTCTCACCAAATTTTATCAAAATGCCAAAAGTTTCTTATTGAAAACAAAAACCAATACTTATAGTGTATCTGAACAAAAAGATAAAAATAGACATGGGCCTTCTAAACAGTTTGGACCAAAATTACAATAAATAAAAATTATAACTAAAAAACATATTTAACTTGGGCTTTCAAATTAGTTTGGACCTTCAGCAATAATTAATAGTCTTGGTAGTGCCTCTGCCTCTGGGCCTTCATCTTTCTCCACTCAGGGGCTTTGCCCTTCCCCACTTGGCCCTTTAGCGTGCATTTGGCCAGTTTCAGGATTCTCATCAATTGAGGCTTGACAAGACTAAGACGTGGAGGGTGTGAGAGTAATCTAGTTTATAGGATTTGTTGTTGGTTGGCTGGGATAGAGGGATAATTTGAGTTAAAGATAAAGAAAAAAAATATAAAATTTCCCATTCATTAATTTTTTTAATAAGCTCATCATCTAAATGTCTACGAGCCATCTTATTATCCAAAAAAAAAAATTAACAATAAAAAAATTTTAATTAAGGCAATTAAAATTTCTAGAATTTAAAATTCTCTAAAATTCTAAAATCTCTCATGCAAACACACTCAAGAAAATGGAAACTAGATAAATGATACAAAAGGTAAACGGCAATATTCAATACAATATAATTTGAATAGGAGAAATTAAAATGTCTTTTAAGCATGTACGTGGAGATTTGTTTCAATCCACTAAAGTTTTCCATGTACTTAAACTAAATAATCTAACACCTATTAATCGATGCGCTCAATGGTTGCATATGAAGCAATTATATGCTTATACTTTCTTCATATTTGGGGATGGAAAATATTTTCTATTATGTATGTAATTAAGGAATGGAGGTATTCTGTAGACTAATCACTAATGGAAGAATTATAACTCACTATGCTTTTTTATTATGGGGTGAACAAGACAAGGGAAAAATCCCAAGAGACTTAAATTAGAAACCACGCGAGAACATGGTTTAATTTACATCCGCTACCATAACATTTGAAATAAAAGATGGAAAACAATCAAAGTCCCTGGACTGACCTTCCAATGACAAACCATAGCAAGGAAAGCTATCTGCAACCTTATAAAAATATTATTAAATTTTTTTAATAACATATACAAAATATCGTGAAATATAAATACAAGTTATTATTATATTGTTTTATATTTTATCAGATGTTATCTAGGTATTAATGTTCACCTTTTTTTTTTTTTCTTTTTTCCTTTTCACTTTCTCTTCTTCCCTTTTTCGACTGACCGGCTCCGCTTCACGTCGCCACCATCCCGTCATGAACAATAGAACAAGAACCCAAGAGCCTCCTTACCGTCTGCACTAAAGCTATCAAATGCATTACCTAAGAAAAACCCTTTACTTCTCTTCTCACAAATCATCGTTACTATCCAAAAATGACC
This sequence comes from Glycine soja, assembly GCF_004193775.1. NCBI lineage: Eukaryota > Viridiplantae > Streptophyta > Magnoliopsida > Fabales > Fabaceae > Glycine > Glycine soja. The sequence goes on from NC_041011.1 coordinate 27,189,053, forward strand.
AAAGAACAACAACCTCCCCCAAGCCTTCCTCCGCGAGACCTGTGATGGCACAGGTGGAGTAAGTGTCGCGGCGGTGCATGCGGAGCAAGACGAGAACACGAAGGGTTTGGGTTAGATTTGGGGCTAAGGCGTATTTGACTTGTGGTTGGACTCGATGAGGCGGTCGTAAGCATTGATGGTGTTGTCGATGACGTGGTGGAAGTGGGGTTTCATGTGGTGACTCCACCCAGTTGAAGAACTTCACCGAAATAGAATTTGGGGACTTTTACTCCTGGATGTTCAATGTACCTTTTTTATTATTTAAATTTCAACTTTTATATGTATATTTTTTTTAGCATAACTTTTAATATCGTTTTTGTGTTAATCTGTTGGTGTTAGATTTGGTTGAATCAAGATGTGTTCAATGTTTAGTGTGCATTTGACAAAAGGTACATGTGTTCATGTTCTCGTACCACGAGCTGTGCGTCTAGCATGGATAGTTTATTCTTTCTCAGTAGCTAGATGCATTTCATTTTGTTCATTCAAGGAAAATTTTGTATTTTCTGTTAGTTTGAGAACATTTGAGAAGGAGAAAAAAAAGGATAGAAAGATGGTGGTTGGGACTTGAGGTGGTCGGTGAAGGTGATGCCGTCGTTGGCTTGGGAAGTTCTTGGCAGTGTGAGAGAAAGGCTTGGGACAAAAAGGAAAAAATAAAAGAGAAAAAAGGAAAAAAATATCAATTCCATGAAAACCATATTTTACCCAACACTATTCAAATATTGAATACCAAAACAATACAATCCTCCCCAAAACTGATTTGGACCGTCAATGTTTCTTAAATAAAAATTCAACGGCTGCTAATTCTACTTTATGCCACTGTTCAAAGCAAGAAATTTAACACCTTAGATGTCACAACATTTAAAAAATTTAGATGATAATATTAACTAAATTGTCACAATAACTATTGGACCAGTATAAGAGTCAATCGCCCAACCAAGCTGTCCCAAATTTCTCACTTCACATTGTGACAAACAAATTATCCCCAAATGCATGAACTCCGGTGACTCCAATACTCCTGTTACAAACACACACACACACAAGAACTCAGGCACTACCAGGTTACCCTACGTACACCGTCAAAACTAAAAAATCAGAATCCAACCAACAAGATAGCATAGCCAATCCAAATCAAGCACATTAGAAATAAAATATTTAAATATATTTTTATTCCTAATAAATATCCTATTCATACATTTATTCTCTAATAAATTTTTATTTTTGTGATGCATCTCTAATAAAACAACAATTTTATTTTTGGTCCTTAGATACTTATTTTTAGCCTCTAATAATTTAACAAATTTTGTATTTGTTTCATGATAAATATTTCTCATTTGTTATTAATACAAACTAAAATAAAATTTGTTAGTTTATTAGGAAGCAAACACAATTTTTTCTAATTTATGAAGGACTAAAATAAAATGACAAGGATTAAAAATAAAAGTGTTATTTCATCAGGAACTCAACGCAAAGAAAAAACTTAATAGGAAAAAAACACAAAAATTAAGTATTTATTCGGGATCAAAACATATTTTATTCAAAAGGAAAATAATAAGGGTGATAAAGCCTAAGGCCTAAGAGAAAATCCATCAATAATCTCCTGATATTGCTTCCATAGCCTTCCACACATTTGTTTGTTATCTTCCTTATAAGGCCCAAGTAGAGATCGAATTAAATTGAGAAAACTAAACGCTCAATAATAGGCGAGGAACGATAGAAACAAAAAGACAAATCTAAGAACTCAAAACCCTAGTAGACACCACCAAATCATGGCCGAGGCTTGATGCTACATAGAACGTTACACGAGAAATTAAATTCACTGTATTAGGAATACCAAGATATCCTAAAAAATACACACACAAACTGTTGTAGACATTCCTTGAACCACTACAGGCAAAGAAACAAACAAACAAGTTGTCTTTCTACAAATTTACAACCAATTGAGAAACATGTTTCCAAGTAATGATGTGAAACCAAGACATTAATGTACCAATGCTAAATCCTATAAGATCATTTTGTATTTTGTTTTTCTTAACATTCAAGTCATGTAATTTTTCTATCATAAGAAATAAGTAAAACATATTAACAAATGGTAAGGATTTGGTTTATAAGTTAATAATTTGTTCAACAGTGACCAAATTTTGTTATATTTAATTTCTTAGTCATTGTCTTCAATCTATTGATTTCTTATTCCAGATCCATTACTCCCTCAATAAATTGCCTTGATTCATTCTTCTCATTTTCATCTTCATGATCTTCCTCCAAAGCCTCCATCAAAGATTCAACAGTGTCTTGAGCAAGATTTTTAGATTGAACAGTTTTCAAAGGAGAAAATTCAAGTTGAACATTAACACCATCACCATTTGTGTTTGCTTTCAATACATGAGGTACATGATGATGAGGCCTCAAGACTTATCTTTTTCTGAATAATATTCTTTGGAAAAATCATGATGACGATATAGTATTGATTGCTTCCACCATATTGCATAACGTGTGGTAACATCTCCCTCAAAAATCCTAGTAGGTAAATACAAATTCCCATCAGATATAGACCTGCAACAATTTTTCATACAATGTCTTTGGTCACAAAAAATGTAGGCACATGATCTGGAACTAATCCATTCCAAATTGCATAGCTACTCTCAATTTGGCAAGTACTTTTGTATAATAGATTGTGTGCCAACAAGAACTAAAAATCTCAAGCACATAACAAAAGAGACTACTTTTTTAAAACCCAAATTTGTCTAATATGGTACCCAACTACTTTCTTTTTTTTATAGATAAAAGGCCTCAAACTCACCAACATACTGGACATAAGTGATGTAAGCTCCATTGGAGCTTGTAGGCCTAGGATCTTCTTCATTAATGGATTCCTTCGCTTCTTGGAAGATGAATGGCAGCGGAATGGAGAAGGAAGAAAGAGAGGAGACACCACTTCAAGGAGAAGATGATTCTAGAAGAAGCTCACCACCATAGGAGGCCATGGATAAGAGCTTGGAGGAAGAAGGAGATGAATGAAGGGAGAGGAAGAGAAGAACATGAAATTTTATGCTCTAAAAGAGCTTTGAAATCTGAAGTTTAATTTTCAAATGATCAAAGTTGCAAAAAATGCACACACATGACCTCTATTTATAGCCTAAGTGTCACACAAAATTGGAGGGAAATTTGAATTTCAATTCAAATTTCACTTGGATTTGAAATTGAATATGTGGAGCGAAATTTTAGAGCCAAAATTTCACTAATTATGATTAGTGAATTTTAGTTATGGTTCAGCCCACTAATCCAAGATCAAGTCCAAGATTCTCCACTAAGTGTGCTTAGGTGTCATGAGGCATGTAAAGCATGAAGGACATGCACAAAGTGTGACTATATGATGTGGCAATGAGGTGTAGCAAGCAAATGCTCACCTCCCCCTCTAAAATTTAATTGGATTGAGATTCTCCTGATTCAATTAAATTTATTTTCCAACATACACATCAAATATTCACTTAATGCATGTAAAATTACAAAACTTCCCCTAATACAAAAACTAGTCTAGGTGCCCTAAAATACAAAGGCTAAAAAATCCTACATTTCTAGGGTACCTTACCTATATCATGGAGCCCTAAATACAAGGCAAAAAAAAATGAAATCTTAATCTAATATGTACAAAGATAAGCGGGCTCATACTTAGCCCATGGGCCCGAAATCTACCCTAAGGCTCATGAGAACCCTAGGGCCTTCTCTTGCATCTTTGGCCCAATCTTCTTGGAGTCTTCTATCCAATGCCCTTGCGGGGTAGGATTGTATCATTCCCTCCCCCTTGAAAAAGATTTGACCTCAAATCCCGAGGTTCTTGAAACTCTGGGCTTTTTTTCTCAACACCTGTAAAAAGAACAAAAACATATGTATTAGTGGTGTTTGGTATGTTGAAATAAGGTAAGGTCTTAAAACCCATTTTCTGGGCATCTTCCCATGAAGGAACATGGTTTCCCACCAATACAATGAGTGGTGCTACAAGTATAGACAAATATGGGACAAACCTTTTGTAAAAGTTTGTTAAGTCATGGAAGCCCCAAATTTTTCTTATACTTGGTGGAGTGGGCCACTCAGGAATGAACTTTATTCTCTTAGGGTTCATGGGAACCCCTTGATCACTATTTAAAAAATTAAGAAAAGAAATACAATAAAGCATACCTTTTTTATATTTTCATGTTGATTATTCCTACCATAAGTATGACAAACCTAAGGTGTCCCATATGAGTACCTAAGTTTGTATTGAAACTAAAAATAAGAACAAACCTATCTAATGAGTCCCTATGTACACAAATCATGAAGATGTTGGGGTGCACGAGTGATTTTACAAAAGAGAGTTGCACTACTCAAAACATTCATCATACCACCTATTTTAGGGATTTGGTGCCTAATAATACCTATTTTGGGCACCGACAAAGCACAAGGATTTAAGCTCTTGCGAACCAAACCCTCATCCAACAACTCCTTTACTTGAGGAATAAACTCAAGCCCAAGAGGTGTGGCAATGCTAACAAGTTTCTTTTTACAAAGGAGAAAATGTGGAGGTTGTCTAAGAGGGAAATTTCTTTAATATTTGTCATTATTTCAAAATGCCTTTCCTTCTTAGCTAACCTCTTGGAGGAGACACTTACCTCCTTATACTCCTCCTTAAACACTAAAGGTTGTCCCTCTCCTTGGGGGTAGATTTCTTCACTAGATTCTTCCCCTTTTGCTTCTTCAATTTCACTAGAGGAAGGTGAAGTAGTAGCCTCATCTTGGCTACTATAAATGTCTTGGCTCCTCATAATCATGGTTTTCTTGGTGGGGCATTGAGAAGTAATGTGTCCTCTTCCAAGACATTTAAAGCACTTTATAGAGCTAGTCTTTTCTTGCATACTAGTAGACTTTCTTTTAAGTTTTTGCTCTATCCTTATTTCCCAATCTGAGTAAGTCTCTACATTGTCCTTCCCATGGAAGTATGGGAGGTTAATGTTAGCCTCTTGAGGCTTTCTTTCATTTTCTCTCCTATGGGAGTGAGGTCTAAGATGTGACCTATGCCTTCCTTCATAATAGTCACGAAGTTCTTCACTTAGGCTCTTGCAAGAGTTATGACTACTATAGGAGGCATGTTTTTCTCTTTTCATTTCTTTCATTATTTTTCTTCTTTCTTCCTTTCTTATTTTCTCTCTTTCATCTTCACTTATTTCTTCCAATCTTTTTTTCCTTTTTCTTTCCTCTCTTGTATTTCTTTCAACAACTTAAGGGATCTCAACTCATCTAATATCTTATACAAGGGGTCCTTAGGAGTAGAACCCTCACCATTAACACTAGATGAACAATGAAGACTCATGTTGGTTCCTAAGTTATGGTTCTTTCTTGTTGGGGGTTTGAAAACAAAAGGTAAAAGAAACTATGGTTGAAACTAGCCAAAATAAACACTAAAAGAGGTGTGAAAGATAAGGCAAAAACTAATTGGTAAAAGGTAAGCTACCTAGGAGGTTTGACAATGGAAGGTAAAGGAAATAACTATGAAAGTAAGCAAGAAATGTAAACTAAGCGAATCCTAAGAGTGTTTCGATGACCACATTTAAGGTTCCCAACAAAACACTCACAATCCTAAGGGAAAATTGCCTAAAATTATTACACACAAATAGAAGTAGGGTGACCTATTGGAGGCTCCCAACTTACTTCCAATGAAAGGCCTTTTTGTTACAAAATTTGAAAGCAATGAAAGTAAGTAAATTGTCAATTACAAAATTACAAAAAGGTCCTCAATTTTGGTGGTTGTTCTCTCTTTGGTGATTCACTCAATTTGGAGTGCTTCTTAGTCCAATAGATCTTCAGGTGGTTTTCCCCTTGCTTCTTGACTCAAATTCTTCAAGGGATGACACCAATCCTCCTTTCCAATTCCCTATATGGCAACTCACAAACAAGGAAACAAAGATACAAGCAATAACCAAAGACCAAAAAAATGAAATGAAAGATAAACCAATAGAGTTTTAACAAGAAAAATTTTCAAGGATTATTCAACAATTAAAGCAATGAAAAGCACATAAAAGCAAGCTAGGACTCAAAGAGAAACTTAGAATGACTCTAGAGTAGAGAAAAATAAAAAATAAAAAAAAGGACTCAAGAAACCTTTAGTTTTGGAACTTGTATTCACAGTAATTTTCAATTGAAATTTCAGAACTAGGATTGGTATAAAATAGGCACCAATTATAAAACAAATTTTGAGCCAAAACAACAAGCACACTTCCCTTTCACTTTTTTTTTCCTGAACACTGATTTTTCTGCCAACTTGTGTGATTTTTGTTATTTTTTCCTTTAATCCAAATCACTTGGTTCTTTTTTCATAATTTTGTTCCAGATTTCTAGAAAATTCTGTAAAACTTTCAGCTAAAAACACATCGTGACCAATTCTCAGTAATTTATACAAGTTCGTATGTTCAAGCTGCCAACACCAACGATTTCAACCTAGAAATCAAGAGTAGTGTTTATGTTGCTTAAGGCTTGGATAGTTACAATTTGTGTTTGCTTATGCTCAATTATCTTGAATAACACAATTCAAGGGAGCTTAAGACTTATTTAGATTCACAAATCCAGCCACAACTCAGCACCACAACTCAACTTCATCATAGGAATCATGTGGGAAACTTAGAAAACAAAAAAAAAAGAGTTCAACAACAACACTACTTCTAGGAATTAATTTAGAACATGTTATGAACCAAATAACATGCATGAATTAGACTCAAAATTCAAAATATAGGCTAAGAATGACAATAATATATGAACAAATGTATCTATAATTCATTCAACAAAAATAAAAATTCAACACAAACTTAGAACATAATGTGACAATTACTATGACTAAACATGACTCTAAGACAACATGGATTAAGTTATTTACACTTAGATTTTTTGTGTTTTTTTTAATCAATATTTTGGAAGAAAATTTAGATCTAAGGTTTAGTGCAAGAATATTATGAATGAAAAATGATAGAACCTAAAATCAACACAAAAACATGATTCAAGAGTAGATCTACATAATTTGAACCATAGAAATGCAAGAACAAGTGTAGATCTAAGATTTAATCAATTTATTTTTTTGAATCTACTCTAAACAGCACCAAACCGCAAGACAATGGAGGATATACATAGAGAATAAGATGAAGAACAAGGAATTAAAGATAATTCACCGAACAAAAAGATAGAGGAAGCAAAAGAGCATAACCTAGATGAAGATGCTCTTGATACCACATGATGTAAGCTCCATTGAAGCTTATAGGCCTAGGATCTTCTTCATCAATGGATTCCTTTGCTTCTTGAAAGATGAATGGCAGAAGAATGGAGAAGGAAGAGAGAGAGGAGACGCAACTTCAAGGAGAAGATGAGTCTAGAAGAAACTCACCACCATAAGAGGCCATGGATAAGAGCTTGGAGGAAGAAGGAGATGAATGAAGGGAGAGGAAGAGAAGAGCACAAAATTTTGTGCTCTAAAAGAGCTCTGAAATCTGAAGTTTAATTTTCAAATGATCAAAGTTGAAAAAAATGCACACACATGATCTCTATTTATAGCCTAAGTGTCACACAAAATTGGAGAGAAATTTGAATTTCTAGTCAAATTTCACTTGGATTTGAAATTGAATTTGTGGAGCCAAATTTTGGAGCCAAAACTTCACTAATTATGATTAGTGAATTTTAGTTATGGTTCAGCCCACTAATCCAAGATCAAGTCCAAGATTCTCCACTAAGTGTGCTTAGGTGTCATGAGGCATGTAAAACATAAAGGACATGCACAAAGTGTGACTATATGATGTGACAATCGGGTGTAGCTAGCAAATGATCACCTCCCCCTCTAAAATTTAATTGGATTTGACTTCTCCCAATTCAATTAAATTTATTTTCCAACACACACATCAAATATTCACTTAATGCATGTGAAATTACAAAACTACCCCTAATACAAAAACTAGTCTAGGTGCCCGAAAATACAAGGGCTAAAAAATCCTACATTTCTAGGGTACCTAATAAATGATAAAATGAATTTCAACTGATCATTTGTGTTGTAATCTCATTTAATCACTGTTAAAGCAAAATCTAACCGATCGTTCACACTGTAACCACGGTTAAACCAAAAAAGGGAAAATAATAATAAAATAATCAAAATATCTTTAAAAAAAATAATAAAATAATCAAAATATCTTTGAATAAAATAATCAAAAAATCAATCGGACGTTTTTCTTTGGAAGTTTCATTGAATGAATTGACTAATAACCAAGGTGAAACTAAGGCTAAAATCAACTCACAAATCAAGTTTTGTCCGCAAAAATCACTAAAAATTGTTTTAAGGTCTAACGCCTTAAACGATCCTCTTTGCTTTTATCGGTTAACATGGACCGTTCAAAAGCATAAAATCAACATGTAACTTTACCGCTTTTGCAAGAAATATGTAGGTCTGATTTCCTCATCGCAATTGAGGATACGTAGGAGCAAAAGCCCCGCTTTTGTCGATCACCTCAAGAGATTGTTAATGGTCCAACGCCTTAACGTTTCTCTCCTTTCAAATACAAGAGATCGTTAATGGTCCAACGCCTTAATGTTTCTCTCCTTTCAAAAGAATCAAAAGATCGTTTAATGGTCCAACGCCTTAAACGAATTTTATGCGGTTAAAATTGATCTTGCGGAAAAAGATCAAAACAACTTAACCAACGTTTAGTTCTAAAAAGAACTACGTAGGTCTGATTTCCTCATTGCAATTGAGGATACGTAGGAGCGAGGGAAACACCCTTGTCGACCACAAAAAGATAAAAAAATACAAAAGGCATAAAAAGACATAAAAACGTAAAAAAGGGAAAATAAAACAAATCGAAGACATGATATTGCACACTTGGTTAAAGGTTGTCGTCCCTTGTGATGCACATGTGGGGTTCTAATACCTTCTGATGAGAATCATGAAACTGGCCAAATACAGGCTAAAGGCCCAAGTGGAGAAGGACGAAGGCCCAAGTGGAGAAGGACAAAGCCCCCAAGTGGAGAAGGATGAAGGCCCAGAGGCAGAGACACTATCAAGACAATTAATTGTTGCTGAAGGCCCAAACTAATTTGAAGGCCCAAGTTAAATATGTTTTTAGTTATAATTTTTATTTATTGTAGTTTTGGCCCAACCTATTTAGAAGGCCCATGTCTATTTTTATCTTTTTGTTCAGATACACTATAAGTATTGGTTTTTATTTTCAATAAAAAAACTTTTGGCATTTTCATAAAATTGGGTGAGAGTTTCTCTCTAGGTTCCTGGTTGAACCAATTATCAGACTTATCAAGGTAATCCTTGTGGTGTCTACCCTGACTTATCTTCCTTCACTGGAAGTGGCGTCTACCCAGACTTATCTTCCTTCACCGGAAGTGGCGTCTACCCAGACTTATCTTCCTTCTCCGGAAGTGGCGTCTACCTTGACTTATCTTCCTTCACCGGAAGTGGCGTCATCCAAACCTTCGTAGCCTGTATCAAACGATCCACTCCTACTCAGGTTCACATCATTTGGTATCAGAGCTTCGGCTCTTGATACAGGTTCTATCGTATCCTATCCTATTTTTTTTTTCTTCGTAATTTGTGTAGGTTCGTGTTTTTGTCCTTGTTCTGTTATTTGCGTTCTTGTTCTTGTTCTTGTTCTTGTCACGTTCTTGTTCTTGTTTCTTGTGTCTTTCAAACTTTGTGTCAAAAAAAAAAAAATTGTTTGAGTTCTTGTTTCTTGTTCTTGTGCCTATCATATTGTATTCTGTCTTTTGTTCATAACTTTTGTTTCAGCCTATTCGAGTTCTGTTTGGGGTAAAAATTGCCTAATTGCTGAATTGCTAAATTGTCAAATTTGCCTAATGATGATTGCCTATTGAACGAATTCTAATAGCTGGACGTCTGAAAAAAAAACAAAAAAAAATAGAGAGAAAAAAAAAAGAAACGAAAAAAAAAAGGAAAGAAAGAAAGAGAAAGAAAGAAAGAAAAAAAAAGGAAACAGTTGCAAAAAAAAAAAAAAAGTTGCAAAAATTTTGAAAAAAAAGAAAGTGGGTGTTTGATCTTTGAAAACGAAATTGAGGCATTTAGAGGTGTTTTTTTTTGAAAGAAAATCGTGGAACAAATCCCCTTATCTAGATTCTCCTCTGAATTCTGAGCGTTTTGATATATAGTGGGCCTCAAACGGACAACCGTAGCAAAAGTTATGAGCATTTGAAGTTTACTTGTCATATCTGTTATCTTATCTGTTATCCTATCTGTTATCTTATTTGTTATCATATCTGTTATCCAAATTAAATCTAATTTGTTATCCAAATCTGATCTATTATCCAAATCAAATCAAATCAATTTTTTTATCCAAATCAGATTTGTTATCCAAATCTAATCTGTTATCCAAATCAAATCCAATCTGCTATCCAAATCAAGTCCAAGTTGTTATCCCAAATCAAATCTGTTACTCTGATAATTATATTGTCTTTCCTTTTATTTTATATTACCTTGTGTGTCTAATTCGATCCATCCAGGAACTTAAGAGGGAGTGAGTGGTAAAAGGCAAGAGTGAAAACATCACACAAAAGCCTATATTGAGAGCATCAAACACGAGTGAACTACCATTAAAGAGAGAAACACGTGAGTAGAGTGTGGTGAGGTCCTGAATTTTTTTTAATTTACTGCAAAATTCTTTGTTCCTTAATCATGGCAAGAGCTGGTGACAATGGTGGTGTATATCATCAACTGGACGAATCTCAACGCTTATTTCTGGACGCGTAGACTACACAAATGGAACGTTTGTTGAACCGTAACAAAGAAGAGCCCTACAAACGAATAGCCAAATCTTCCTCGTTTACTCTTAAACCTCTATCCCCTAGAGAAGTGTGTGATGACCAAATCAGAATGAGAGAAAAGAGAGAACAAGAGAAAGAAAATAGTGAGGCACCACAAAGGAATATGAAAAAGAAGAGTGATACACCCGAGGAAAAGAGTGATACACATAAGAGAGAGAGTGATACACATGAGAGAAAATTTAATTATTTTGCAGAGGCGAGTGAAGTGAGGAAAGTGTTACCTGCTCATGAACCACTCAATCTACAGTATTGCAAAGACAGTAAAATTTCTACTGATAATTCTAATGAGTTTACTATTTCTATTTCTCCTAGTGTTCAACCATTATTGCAGGAATTTAAAAATGTCTTTCCTAAGGAGATTCCTCATGGACTACCACCTTCAAGAGGCATAGAACATCAAGTTGATCTCCTCCCCAGAGCTTCATTGCCTAACAGGCCAACTTACAAAAGCAATCCCCAAGAGACTCAACGTAAGGATGCACATGCCAAAGTTGAGTATGTGAAAAGATTGTATGACCAAGTGAAGGTGCAAATTGCAAAGAAGAATGAAAGCTATGCCAAGCAAGCCCACAAGAAAAGGAAGGAAGTGGTACTTGAACACGGTGATGATCCTGAACATTTGAGGACAAATGTTTTCCAAGAAGGAGGGAATGATGAGAATCATGAAACTGGCCAAATACAGGCTAAAGGCCCAAGTGGAGAAGGACGAAGGCCCAAGTGGAGAAGGACAAAGCCCCCAAGTGGAGAAGGATGAAGGCCCAGAGGCAGAGACACTATCAAGACAATTAATTGTTGCTGAAGGCCCAAACTAATTTGAAGGCCCAAGTTAAATATGTTTTTAGTTATAATTTTTATTTATTGTAGTTTTGGCCCAACCTATTTAGAAGGCCCATGTCTATTTTTATCTTTTTGTTGAGATACACTATAAGTATTGGTTTTTATTTTCAATAAAAAAACTTTTGGCATTTTCATAAAATTGGGTGAGAGTTTCTCTCTAGGTTCCTGGTTGAACCAATTATCAGACTTATCAAGGTAATCCTTGTGGCGTCTACCCTGACTTATCTTCCTTCACTGGAAGTGGCGTCTACCCAGACTTATCTTCCTTCACCGGAAGTGGCGTCTACCCAGACTTATCTTCCTTCTCCGGAAGTGGCGTCTACCTTGACTTATCTTCCTTCACCGGAAGTGGCGTCATCCAAACCTTCGTAGCCTGTATCAAACGATCCTCCCTGTAAGATTCTTATCACCTTCCCCGTGCGTAAAAACAACTCCCGAACCTTTCGCAATTAAAGTTCGTAGACCACACCTTTCTAGTTTTTCTGACGTTTTCTTCAAATAAACGTTGGTGGCGACTCCACGCGCCTTCCTCCCTTGGAAGGCGCACCCGTGCACCCTCGCGTCGCCCTCCCGCCGAAGGGTAGGCTGCGATAGTTGGCGACTCCGCTGGGGACTGTTTTTAGAGAGTTAGGCCTTCTAATCTCGTGCAATATCATGACTTCCTCTTTTGTCGGTTTCCTTTTTATTTGTTTTATGTTCTTGTATATAACTCTTTGATGCTTTTAGTGTGTTTTTTGAAATGTATGCATGAGATAGATATTTATTCATTTGATGCACACAAACACCAACACTATTTGTACACATGGTGAGTTGAAAAAGGGCCCTATATCCGGGTCCATGAGAACATAAGGAGTGGAGGTGAATCTGTGGTCATGCTGGGTCTCCGAGTTGCTTGATAACAGTGAAACCTTATCTAGAGTTTTTCTCTTTGATAGCATGTTGTTGCTGGTAGTCCGTACAGCTGCAATATGTTTTTTTGAAGGGGATGATACCTCTAAACCATCAAGAGAGGTATAACCACCTTGGGAATTATCACTAAAAGCCTTTTAGTTCCTCCCGTTTAGGTCCCTAAAATAAGGGCACGAAGTGAACACGCTGCGTGCCTTTTAAACACTGCCATGCATATAACCTAAATGTCATGTACGCCTTTGCTGTATGTTTATTTGAGGATATTGTCATGTTGTGTACATCCCCCTGTTGCGCTTTTGTGCATCTGCATCTTGTCGTCACGCATGCGTTGTTTATTGGTCTCGTCTTTTGTCACGAGAAGCCGGAAGGCCCATATCACCTTCTTAACTGCACACATGGGGCACTGCGCCCCTGAATGCGCAATTAAGAGGAGATAATTTTCCGGGCTCTCATGTCCATAAATGCATTCATATCATGCATCACATAAGCATCTTTTCATGGCGTCATAATGAACATATCGTTCCTGCATTTGTCCATTATCATATTCCAGCATTATATTTTGCATGAGTCATTGCATCATCATGCATATGCGTTCAACATACTTTTTGTTCTACAAACCGCATACCTTTTGTTTTCATGTTTGCCCATGCATGATCCTTGCGTTTTCCTCTACAAAAAAAAAAAAAACAAAAAAAGGAAGCGTGAAAATTCACACTGCATTCTTAGTTGCATGTGTTAGGTACCATGAGCCAACCATGTTGGGATCATAAACCCATTTCTAAAAAAAAAACAACAAAACAAAATGATTGAGCATGGTACCTAATGCATGGTTAAATAGGAAATGATGTTTCTTCGGGCATCTCAATCTCATAATTACATTTTCCATGCATAGCATACGTATTCCCGAGTCTTTCATCTCTATGAAATGTTGTCGAAGTATTGGCGATCAAAATTGCCATTCCTTGGGTTATGGGGTTCAACCAAGCTTATGCTTTTACGAAAAGGTTCATCCAATCAAGCTGAAGCATGGAAGTAACCATCTTGCAAAAATTGGGGCAAAAGATGGATCGAGTTACATCGTTGCTTCGTCTACTTCCAAACACATTTAGGATTGTTGATGTCCTTGTTACTTCTAGTTTCACCTTGACAAAGATGTCATGGACCATGTTGAAAATCTAATTTGATTCAGCCCCGTGTCGTGTCTAAAATCACAGTACTTCAACAATGCATCATTCACATACATCCATGCTTTTCATTGGTCGTATTGTTCATTGCATTCTTTCCTTGAAAACCAAATTGTAAACATTGTAATCAAACTGAAAGAACGTGCTTTACGACACCCTTACCAAATGCGTGCTAGAGCTAGAGTAATGGGTGAAGTAGAGGAGGTACAAGAACAGATCAAGGCTGACATAGAGGCCATGAAAGAGAAAATGACCATAATGATGGAGGCCAATATGAGCATGAAAGAGATAATGGAGGTCAATGCAGCTGCATTGCTGAGGTGGACCTGACTCACCCATCTGGCCTCAATCAAATAAGTCATCCAACCTCGGATGTGAAAGGCAAAGAGTTGACAAGTATGGGCGGCCCCCATTGTGTGCAAATTGAAAACAAGCACGCCTTCTCGCCATATGGTTTGCCTCCCAACTATACACCACCCAATGTGGCGTATGTGGCGTCCCTAAATTAATGACTGGTTTAATAGTAATAATTTAAATAACAAAAACCATGGTAAATTTTTTTTTTCTTTTTCTTTTTCATTTCTTTCTCTTTTTGACCATAACTAGGTTTAGAAGGAAAATCCTCACTATAAAGTCCTGAATGGCCAGTTCACAACTCTATTCGGAGTCATTTCTTTCTTACCGCTCATAATTCTCTAAATTATTTCGCTGTTTCAAAAGGAAGAATATACCAGCCATTACTTTAGGTCGTCACGTGAAAATAAAAGGATAAAATACAATCGATAAACTCTTTTACAAATAAAGTTGCTAATGCTTTCTTTTCAAATAACAAGATTGATCATAAATGCTTTCATCATTTAAAGCTGTCCAAAATATGGGAGTTTTTACAAAATATATAGTGTCATCCAGAGCAAAGGTGTCCACAGTGTTGGCTTCAGCCACATGTATACAATTATCAAATTCCTATACATCAGGTCTACCCATACAAAGCAAAAGAGTAAACCTAACAGTCAGTCCTAGATACACCCACCCTAAAAAAAAAACACAAAGCTAATCCAAGGAGTTGTCCACTCCACCGTGCGCTGAAGCGTCCGTGCAGGTTCATCTGGATGCACCAAAGAAGTAGCCGTGAATCGAATGGTGCCCCGAAATCGGCACCTCGTGTTACCTTCGAGGGTCTCCCAAGCTCCCTCTAGGCACTCCATCTCTACTCGATCACGGATTAGCTGCGCCGCCATCACGATCTACAAGGAAGAAAAGAAAGGGGTAGACTCTTTCACAAGAATCTAACTATGCCGCAACACAAAGCTTCTCATAACCATTACATGCAAGAAAAAAAAATGGGTATTTTAAGGCTTTCCATCTCTGGTAATCGATTACACATCCTTGGTAATCGATTACCAGAGGCTAAACTTGAATTACACAGCCTCAGGACATGAAATATGCAATAATACACTGTGTAATTGATTACACATGCCTGGTAATCGATTACCAGTGACCCATTCCTCTGTGTAATCGATTACACAGGCTGGTAATCGATTACCAGAGGCTTCTATCATCTCCCAAATCCCTTTTTAAGCCTGGTAATCGATTACACCCCTTGGTAATCGATTACCAGAGGCTTCCTTAGCTTCCTGACCTCGTTTTCAAGCCTGGTAATCGATTACACCCCGTGGTAATCGATTACCAGAGACCATCTTAGCCTCCTGTCTTCAATTTTTAGCCTTGTAATCGATTACCCACCCTTAGTAATCGATTACCAGAGGCCACAATCCACATATTATACAAAATTCACAGCTGGCCAGCCACCACAAGCCTCCTTGCTTTGTGGTCTTGTTTTCCTTTTATCTGTTGACTGCCAGGAGCTCGCCTGCTTAGGTACATTACAGGTTCTCGCTGACCGACTATGCCCGGGTTGGGTCGGGATTGGTCAAGCTTGGTTTTGGGCAATAGCACCCCACCTGACGTCCCCAAGGTCTCCTGACCCCCGCGACATATCTCCAGGTACCACTCTGTGGTCAACAATAAAAGCAGGAAGTTTCACCCTTCAACACTTCCTCATCTCAAGCTTGTAGGATTATGGGGTACCCATCACATGTGGTACTAGGTGGCGGTCGGGCGATGGTGCACAACAAGTTTTTCCACATCCACAATGCGCGCATAAACCCACCATCCCCTGTTGCCCACCTCCAACTGAGCTCACGTACTCCCACGTAGCCCGTATCCTCGTTTCTCTCAACACCGGGTCCCCATCAATCCTCCCAAGCTTCCACAACATCCAAGCAAAACAACATTCACACAGCACAAGCTATCACAGCCAAGCAAAACAGAGCAAAGGCAGAAAACTCTGCCAAAACACCAACCAAAAATCACAGCTTTTCCCACTCAAAGACCCCAGTAACAATTCCTTCGATCCAATTCGTTAACCGTTGGATCGACTCCAAAATTTTACTGGAAGTCTATAGTGCATAAGCCTACATTTTGACCGTTGGGATCTACTAGCAAACATCCAGAACTCATTCTACATTACTCTTTCCACAACCAGCAAATACATGGATTTTTCTGCACTTGTGCAGAATTCTGCTGCACAATTTTACAGCAAAATCTGCACAAAGAGCATATTTCGAAAACCACACTTCCCCTCGTCCAATCTTGCCCAAATCAATTCCTACAAGTCCCAATTCATGTATCAATCATGTCTAACCCAAAATCAAGCTTCAAAACACAGCAACACAGAATCTAGGTGTCCAAAACCCCTCAATTCAATGGGTTTTCTAGGTTTGAAAAGTGAAATTTAGAATGAGGTAAATTCGAGGCAAACTCTCACCTCACACCAGTCCATAACATCCATTTAGACTTGTTCAAACTGGATTTACACCTAAAATCTCACCGAATCAAAATTTGACTCTTCAACACCCAAATTTGCCCTAGCAATGGCTCTTTGTTCACTTTGGTCATTTGTTTTTCTCTCTAGCTCAGCCTAACCTTTCTCACATGTTCTAAATGACATTTCAAGCTAGTATTAACTCACTCTAACCTCCATTTACCACAGAATTCAGACTTAGCCTTCCAACTCTCAAAGTCTCATTTTTTTTTTTTCCACTCATAACATCACATTCTCACTTTCTAACCTTGGGTTAGTTCTACCCTTCGTCTCTAACAGATTTCCATCAGCAATTTCAGCATATAAACATCACAAACATCATCACAAAAACCCTAAAACAGAATGGGTATGTCTAACTCACCCAAACATGGCAATTTCGACAAGCTTTCAACAAATGTCTTCACAAATAATCATCACACAGCAGAAAACTAACAAAACTACCCCTCATATCTCCCAAAACCCCATACCCACGAAAATCAAGAGGGAAAGAAGTCCACCCAAACCTGAATTTTCGAAGTCCCACTCGTAGCCACGCACTTCACGACTCCGAAAATGCTCTCCTTTCGCGATTTGGAGCAGAAATGAGCACCAAAGGTTGAAGCTTTGTTGGGCAACAATGGTGGATGGGAGAAAAGAAGAAGAAGGCTGCGTGAGAGAGAGAGAGAGAAAAGGCTTCTGAATTTCTGCTTTGGCTGAGTGAGGAGAGAGAAAAGCTTTTTGGTTTTAATAAAAGGGTTTTCCCTTTTTCCATTATTTTATTCAAGCTTTGCCACATGTCCCTATTTGATTGGAGCAAAAGGGCCCACTTTCTCTTTTTGACTGTGACCCATACTCAGTCACAAAAGTGAGAAAAATCTGACCTTTGAAACGCTAAAATCCTGCCTCGGTTTGCGTGCCGTTTCTCTGATTCCAGTTTCTCGCGTTTCTCTGCGTCCGCCGGGGCCAGTTTTCGAAAGCAAGCAATATATATATCAAAACGCTCAGAATAAAACCCCGAGCGTGGTTTAGAGGTTGGTTTCGTTAAATTTTAAGTCGCACGCAAAACGATGATTTTTAACTAATTAATTAGGAATTAACCCATAACCTCCCAGTTATGGATTTCTCTCCCTTAATTAGCCTAACCCGCATATCTTGCCCCCCGCTATTCCTACTTCTACCAAGAACATATAGGCATATACACTGAATAATACTTATATATAATCATTCAAAATACATCGTTTCCGTAAACTCCGGGTAGAAATTTCCAGGATGTTACAGCGTACACTCCCAATGAGAATGCCAATAACTTCACTTCTATAGAGCCAACAACCTCAATCTGGTCATGCACATGTCTCTCAACCCATGGGGGAGACACATGAAATGCCCCACCATAATCTAGCCGACTTCGAGCCTTGCCTCGGATATGCCACTGAAGGGCAAGCACTTGGTGATACACCCCTGCAAAACACTTTGGAGGGCCCTCAGTATCACCCACAACCACACTTGCATTCCACAGCAAGTAAAAACCCTCATGCTATGGCAGAAATGGGAAAGTTGGATCATCTAGAGGAAAGGCTCAGGGCCATTGAAGGAGGCGAAGATTATGCCTTTGCTAACCTAGAAGAGTTGTTCCTAGTACCCAATATCATCACCCTTCCCAAGTTCAAGGTGCCGGACTTTGACAAGTACAAGGGGACTACTTGCCCCAAGAACCATCTAAAGATGTATTGTCAGAAGATGGGGGCATACGCAAAAGATGAGGAACTGCTGATACATTTCTTCCAAGAAAGTCTTACTAGGGTAGTTGTTACCTGGTACACTAACTTGGAACCTTCTCGAGTCCATTCTTGGAAGGACCTAATGGTTGCCTTCGTTAGGCAGTGTTAGTATAATTCTGATATGGCTCTGAATAGGATGCAACTACAGAACATGTGCAAAAAGGGACATGAATATTTCAAAGAATACGCACAAAGGTGGAGAGACCTGGCAGCCCAGGTGGCACCCCCAATGACGAAAAGGGAGATGATAACTGTGATAGTAGACACATTACCAGTGTTCTACTATGAAAAGATGGTGGGCTACACACCTTCAAGCTTTGCTGATTTAGTTTTCGTTGACGAAAGGATCGAAGTGGGTTTGAAAAAAAGGCAAACTTAATCATCCTGCTTGGACGAATGAGAAAACTGGGGCAAATGAAGAGGGTGAGAATGAAGGAGAAACCTATGCTGCGACTGTCATTCCTACATGGCCAAACTTCCCACCAGCCTAACAATGTCATTACTCAACATATATCAGCTCTTCTCATTACCCACCACTCAGTCATCCACAAAGGTCATCCCTAAATTAACCACAATGCCTATCTACCGCACTTCCAATGATGAACACCACCTTTAGCACAAACCAAAACACCAACCAAGAAATGAATTTTGCAACGAAAAAGCCTATAGAATTCACCCCAATTCCGGTGTCCTATGCTGACTTGCTCCCATATCTACTTGATAATTTAATGGTAGCCATAACCCCAGCCAAGGTTCATCAACCTCCATTTCTCCGAGGATACAACTCGAATGCAACATGTGCTTATCATGGAGGAGCCTCGGGGCATTCCATTGAGCATTGTAGGGCCCTGAAGCATAAGGTGCAAGGTCTAATTGATGCGAGCTGGCTGAAATTTGAGGAGAATCGCTTGTTGAATCCTAACATTGACAAGTGACACCACACATGGGGCAATTTTGAAAGCTGTTGTTAGATGTCTCTAATGACTCATCAGGATTTTCAAGTTTATGCCATTATTGTAAACCACAGTTACAATGCTAAATAACATGGATAAATTTGACATCTTTGTCCCTCATCCTCTCATAATTACATCTTTGCTTCCACTGGAATGTGGGTGCAAGACATTGGTTCGTTTGCTCAAGCGACCTGCGCTCCTGAGTTTGGACTTCCAAAACTGTTCAATAAGAAATTACTCGTGCTACACATTTGGTGAGGACGCCGTAAAAAACGAGTAAAGCAAAAAAGTTCAAAAAGAAAAGGAAAAAAAGCATTTGACTGACTGTGTTTTCAAGGAAAAATATAGACGTTCATGTGACCTCATTTTATCATTTCGGAAAGTTTGTCTTTTTTAGATATAGGTGAGTTATCAAGAATAGGAGTCATTTGACTTAACCAATCAATTGAAAATATCCTTCAACTATTTCTTGTCCTTGAAAAATTCTTTTTGTGAGAATCAACTGCTTCTTTCATTCTTCCTTGCTACAAGGTTGTGAAAACAAAACAATGATGGATACCTCAGAGCCCTACACTGGGGCAATGAAAGGCACCATGCAAAAACCTCAAGCGAACCTAGGGGCAGATTAGAAGTTCTCATCCAATGGGTTCCCTACTACAAGGTCATGATGAAAGACGACGATTGGTACCTCAAAGC
Source organism: Glycine soja (assembly GCF_004193775.1). Taxonomy (NCBI): domain Eukaryota; kingdom Viridiplantae; phylum Streptophyta; class Magnoliopsida; order Fabales; family Fabaceae; genus Glycine; species Glycine soja. Next base: position 27,209,157 of record NC_041011.1, read on the forward strand.
CTTACACTGGGGCAACGAGGGGCACCGTGCATGAGCCACAAGTGAACCTAGGGGCAGATCAAAAGTTCTCACCCATTGATGTTTTTAAACAAAAAAAGGGGACAAACCCTAGGATTTCAATGGATTGATTAAACGTCAAACGGCTCCATTGTCGTCACTCCAAAATGGTCAAGTGTTTAAATCAAACAAAACATACACTCTGAGGGAGTTCCCGAAGAGATATGCAAAAGATAGGATAAGGTTGCATGAATTATCACCTTTTTCAAAAGGCCAGTCAATCTGTGTTTTCCAAAAAAAATCAAATCAAATAAAAATAAAAAAATAGGGAAAGAATGTCATGAACATTGTACAACTTTCCATTCATTGCATTGTTGCATACGAAGTCCGCATTTATCGCATTTCAAGACAAAGGTTGCATGCATCCGGATCCCTAAAAATCCTGCTCACTACTTGAATTTCCTACATCTACTATCCAATATTTTTGAATTTGGAATGACCGACCCTCTCAATGAGTCAATCTCTTGCTTTCTCATAAGGGTGAACCCTTGGGTACTAGTACCCTAACCTTCAGAGGGCTACTCGCCCTCGCCATTCTAGGGCTACACGCCCTCGCCTTCAGAGGACTACACGCCCTCGCCTTCAGAGGGCTACACGTCCTCACCTTCAGAGGACTACACGTCCTCACCTTCAGAGGACTACACGTCCTCTCCTTCAGAGGGCTACACGTCCTCGCCTTCAGTGTTAGACAAGTGGCCTCAGATATCTTAAGAAGGGGGGTTGAATTAAGATATTCCAAACTACTTCCCCAAGTAAAAATCTATTTCACTTTTTATTCAAGTTATAAATTCCCTTAACAATGAACTTCTTAAATATTGATTCAAATAAAACAATTTAAATATGAATATAAAGCAATAATAAATAAAGGAGTTTAAGGGAAGAGAAAGTGCAAACTCAGATTTATACTGGTTCGGCCACACCCTTGTGCCTACGTCCAGTCCCCAAGCAACCCGCTTGAGAGTTCCACTATCTTGTAAATTCCTTTTACAAGTTCTAAACACACAAGGACAATCCTTCCTTTGTGTTTAGAATTCTTTTACAACAAGAGACCCTCGGTCTCTTAATCCCTTAGAGAATTAGAAGGAGAAGAAGAATGAATCTCTCTTGAAAGAGATAGATTTTACAGATTGAGCACTCAAATAATTCCTTAATGAACTGCAATTGAATTGGCCAAGGAATTCTTAAGAGGATAAAATGATTTTGCTCTTTTAGAGAATAAACACTTGTTGTTCTGAAAAACTCTGAGCAAATTCGTGTTATAAATCACATATATATAGACCATTGGTGGTCATGAAAAAGCCTTTTGAGAAGTTGTGACTCTTAGAATTATTTTTCTGAAAGTCTTGTCTGGTAATCGATTACAGGATTTGTGTAATCGATTACAACTTTTAAAATTTGAATTTAAAATGTTTATTAACTGCTAGTAATCGATTACCAAAATTGTGTAATCGATTACACAGTCTAAAATTTGAATTCAAATTTTTAGTAGCTGTTGTAAAGCATATTTGGCCACTGGTAATCGATTGCATCCTCTTGTAATCGATTACCAGAGAGTAAATCCTTTGAAAAAAACTTTTTAATTTAAATTACTTGGCCAAACCTTTTGCTAATTCAATTAGGAATTCCCTTCCTAATATACTAGTGATCATCTTGATGTTGTGACTTGTATTCTTGAAGTATTGTCTTGAATTTAAACTTGAAAAGCCCATTTGCATCAATTGCATCATATCATCATGATCATCATCAAAACACCAAAGGCATTTGCATCTACAATCTCCCCCTTTTTGATGATGACAATACAAGTCCTGAAATCAAGATTCAAGAGCAAGCAACAAACAATTGTATATATATAAAATTTACGTTTACTCCCCCTATGTTTTGGAATTTATGATCACTTGAGATCACTTGATTTCAAAGTTTGTTAAGCTTTTCTACACCCTGAGATCACTTGATTTCAAAGTTTGTTAAGCCTTTCTACACCCCATTTTTCTCCCCCTTTGGCAACATCAAAAAGCCAAAGTTCTTGGGAAGTAAACCAGAGATAATAATGGAGTAGAAACAGATGAACATCAAAGTGTAAGGCATAAGCAACCAAACTCACAAATGAGAAAAAAACCAAACCATAATCCAAATAATAAAAAAACAAACCACATAGTATCAAAGCATAAAAGTTTGAAATCCAAATTCTACAAGATAAATAAAGTACTTAACATAATAATCTAAATTCTAAGAAACTAAATAGCCAAAATACACGGCTTATAAGAGACATATAATTAGAAACTAAATTCTAAGAAGGTGGAGGTGGTGGTGGAAGATCGAAACTCTGACGAATGTAACCTACATCCTCTTCAAGTTGTGTGAGGCGAATGTCCATGCCGGAAAAGCGTGTATCTAATGAGTCGAAATGGTCACCAACATAAGAACGAAGACCCCGTAATTTGGAGAGGACTTCATTCATGAGTGCTGAATCATCGCACTGAGGAGGAGGTGAAGGAGTACGTTCATCTTGAGGAGGGAGTGCATCCTTCTTCAGCCATTGACCATTCCGATCTTTACGGTACCCAAAGGAAGTCACTGCACCAACACCAATTGCAAAGGAATGCTTGACTTGAACAAATGGTTCATCATCAAGCGGAATTTGAAAATGACGCAGAAACAGAGTAATCAAATGTGGATAAGGGAGAGGTGCATTGGCCCGAATGCCTTATGCATTCGGTACCGAACCAAATGGGCCCAGTCGATCTGACGACCGGTAAGAAAAGCCCACATAAGAATCAAATCCTCCTCAGAGGCTTGTGCTAAATTTGAAGACCGAGGAAGCAAAATTCTAACAATTATATAATGCATGATGCGATTATCAAATGTTAATGACCCGGCCAGCAATCTACCGGTCATTTCAGCTTGATCATTGCAGACCATACGATGAGCATCATGACTCGAATAATCAAATTTCCAGTCATCAACAATGGTGCCCTCAAAAGGTGCACCTTGACTGGGTAAATTAGTGAAAGAAAAGAACAATGACTGATCAATGACCATAGGAATACCATGCACCTCAGAAATAATAATGCCATCCTGAATTTTTAAATTGCAGTAGAAGACCTTTACAAGTTCAGGATAATATGGCAATTTTAATGACATGAAATCAACAAGGCCAGAATTTTGAAACACTTGATAGCAATCAAACGTTTCATCATTAAAGAATTCTATGTCTAGGTATTTAGGGTCTAAGATGATTGTAGAAGAAAACTGAGAAAGGTACCGTAGACGCTGATCATCAGATGAAAACAATGTGGATGATCTTGGAGATGACAAAGAGGGATGAATAGGTGCTGTGGGTGCTCCGGATGGTCCGTGGCGGCGATCGGCAGCAGCAGCGGTGGTGGAGGATGATCCCTTTCTCTTCTTCGATGGTTCTGCCATTTTGATGAAGTTTCAGTGGATTTCAATCGGTGGAAGTGAAAGAGAAGTGAAAAAGAGGAAGATTGGGCTTTACGGGACGCAATTTGGTGAAGATTTGAGTAAGATACGAAGTTTGGAAGATTTAGGTATGGAGGAGACGTGAGGGGAGGCTGTGGCTGCGCAACAATTCTGATTTCGTGAGTATTTATAGATGAGGACGAGTTGTAATCGATTACAGGGATTGGTAATCGATTACAGGAGCAATAAGCCTTCTGGTAATTGATTACAGGATGTTGTAATCAATTACAGGCTGCCTGTTCATGTGTAATCGATTACACTGGATGGTAATCGATTACCAGAGCCTATCCTAGGCTAGTTTCTTAAGAGAGTATCTATGTTTATGCTAAAACACATCCAATATGATTAATTATCACTACTAATGCACTTAATTCAATCATTCAACTATTAAATACAAAGGAAATTATAAATTCTATCATAATAACAAGAATTTAAACAAGATCAATCAAAATAATCTATAAACAATCAATCATAAGAGTAAATTAATCAATCAATCCTTATTTTTCTAAATTACTAACATCTAAAAGGCCTAATTCTCTTTTAATAGAGAAGAATACTTCCTTGGGGAGAGGTTTTGTTAAAATATCAGCGAGTTGATTCTTAGTATCAACAAACTCTAATACACAGTCTCCCTTTAGGACATGATCTCTAAGAAAATGGTGTCTAATCTCTATATGTTTAGTTCTAGAGTGTTGAACTAGGTTTTTGGATAGATTTATGGCACTAGTATTATCACACCTAATAGGTATGCGATCAAGAAGGATGCCATAGTCAGATAACTGTTGCTTCATCCATAAAATCTGTGCACAACAACTTCCGGCAGAGATATACTCCGCTTTAGCAGTGGATAAAGCAACACTGTTTTGTTTCTTACTATGCCATGAGACAAGAGCCGATCCAATGAATTGACAAGTTCCACTTGTGCTCTTTCTATCAGTTTTAGATCCGGCAAAATCAGAATCAGAATATCCTATTAAGTTACATGTTGAATTCTTAGGATACCTTAATCCTAAATTGATTGTACCTAATAGATATCTCATGATTCTCTTTACTGCACTCAAATGTGATTGTTTGGGGTTGGATTGAAACCTAGCACACATGCATACACTAAACATAATATCAGGTCTACTAGCAGATAAATAGAGAAGAGATCCGATCATACCTCGATATTCTTTTATGTCTATAGATTGACCAGATTCATCTTTATCTAAGTAACAGCTAGTGCTCATTGGTGTAGACATGTGTTTTGCACTTTCCATCCCAAATCTTTTGATCAATTCCTTGCAGTACTTGGATTGATTGATGAATATACCTTCTTGAGTTTGCTTGATTTGTAATCCCAGAAAGTACTTTAGTTCTCCCATCATTGACATTTCAAATTCACTTTGCATATCAAGGGAAAACGCCTTGCACAATGAATCATTAGTGGATCCAAAAATTATATCATCAACATATATTTGAACCAACAAAATATCATTATGCTTTCTCTTTATGAACAATGTGGTATCCACTTTACCTCTAGAGAATTTTTTTTCTAGAAGAAAATTGCTTAAGCGTTCATACCACGCCTTAGGGGCTTGTTTCAAACCATAAAGAGCCTTTTGTAATTTATAAACATGATTTGGTTAATCCGGAATTTCAAAACCAGGGGGTTGTTCAACATATACCTCTTCTTGAATTAAGCCATTTAGAAAAGCACTCTTAACATCCATTTGATAAAGTTTAAAATTGAAATTCTGATACTGGGGACAGATGTCGTACAAGATGTCACGACATCACGCTTCAGAACATGCAGATTGTATTTGACAGTGTGCATAGTTTAAGCGAGTAAATAACACAAGAGAATTGTTAACCCAGTTCGGTGCAACCTCACCTACATCTGGGGGCTACCAAGCCAGGGAGGAAATCCACTAAAATAGTGTTAGTTCGAAGATCTAACAGCCACTGTTTACAACCTTCTCACCTAACCACTACCCGTGCGACCTCTACCTAAGAGCCACTCTTAGATATGAGAAACCCCGCTCACTCCCTCTCAAACACTCTCCCGTGTTTACAATTAAATCGAATACACACCAGAGATTGCTCTCTGAACAATAGAGATCAACTCCACACAAACTACAGAGATCAACTCTACACAAACTATAGAGATCAACTCTACACAAACTACAGAGATCAACTCTACACAAGCTATAGAGATCAACTCTACACACTCAGGTCCAACACTTGATGTTAGGATATCATCAAGGTGGCTCACAAAAGACTCAAGTCCCAAAACTCACAAAATAACTCTTCAATCCCGGACTTGGTACAGAACTCGTGCAGCCTCCATGTTTATATAGCAGTGTGCGTATCTGGGCTGCAACACCTTGTGCTGGATGAGATCTATCATTCTTCTGAAAAAATCTGCACTTAAAGATCTAAAAGATACAGTTTGATCTTTTAGTTTTTATCTTTAATCTTTAATCTTTAATCCCTGAATGAACTCTTCTAGTTTGTAATTCGAACTTTAATTATCTTTTAATTCGTTCCTAAAGATAGATCATCTTATCTCTTGCTAACTGCACAATAATCTGTTAAAGATATAACAGATTTATATGTCCAGTATTTTCGGGCCAGATGTCCTGGACATCGTATCCGACATCGCGGATCCTGCAGCTTCAATGCTTTTAGCAACTCCAGTATTTTCGGGCAGGATGTCCTGGACATTGTATCCGACATCGTGGATCCTGCAGCTTCAATGCTTTTAGCAATTCCAGTATTTTCAGGCAGGATGTCCTGGACATTGTATCCGACATCGTGAATCCTGCAGCTTCAATTCTTCATTTGACATTTCATCTTGCCTTGTGCATTGTGCAGCCCGATCTTATTCTTTGACATAACGTTGGACATCATGTGCAGCAACTCCAGCTTTCCTTCATTGTCTAAGTGCTTATGTTTTAACAAAATCTTAGCCAATCTTTTAAAACTCAGTAGAGCTAAGCACTAACAAAAATCCATTATGGATGCATATGCTAAGAGCATTCTAATGGCTTCTAATCTTGCAACAGGAGCATATGTTTCTTCATAGTCTATTCCTTCTTCTTGATTATACCCTTTTGCTACTAACCTGGCTTTATTTCTAATAATTATACCATGTTCATCTAATTTATTTCTAAAAACCCATTTTGTTCCTATGACAGGATAATTTTCAGGTTTTTCTACTAATTTCCACACATTGTTTCTTTCAAATTGATTCAGTTCTTCTTGCATGGCAATGATCCAGTTATCATATATTATGGCTTCTTTTATATTTTTAGGTTCAATCATAGATACAAAAGCCATATTATTGCATAAATCTTTAAGAGAATGTCTAGTTGTTACCCCTTTTGAGATATCACCAATAATATTGTCGAGGGGATGATCTCTTGAAGCTTTCCATTCTCTTGGAAGTTCATCATTGGATTTGACTTCTTCTAGAGGATCTTCATTGTTTCCTTTATCATTTCCTTTGGAATCTTGTTCATGAATATTCATATGCTCTGAAGAATCTGCAATATCATCTAGCATATTCTTTCTTGACAAGATAGCATTAGATTCATCAAAGGTAACATGAATGGATTCCTCGATATTCATAGTTCTTTTATTATATATCCTATATGCTTTGCTTTGTAATGAATATCCAAGAAAAATACCTTCATCAGATTTTGCATCGAATTTTCCTAGATTATCTTTACCATTATTGAGCACAAAGCATTTGCAACCAAAAACATGTAGATGAGAAATATTAGGTTTTCTACCATTATATAACTCGTATGGGGTTTTCTTTAAAATGGGTCTTATTAAGGCCCTATTCATGATGTAACATGCAGTATTGACCGCTTCAGCCCAAAAATACTTTGGAAGAGAAGTATCATTTAATAAAGTTCTAGCAATTTCTTCCAATGACCTATTTTTCCTCTCAACAACTCCATTTTGTTGAGGGGTTCTAGGTGCAGAAAAATTGTGTTCAATACCATGTTCATCACAGAATAATTCAAAATCTTTGTTTTCAAACTCACCCCCATGATCACTTCTAATGGATGCAATCTTAAGATTTTTCTTGTTTTGTATAACTTTAGCAAGTTTTCTATATGCTTGGAATGCATCACTTTTATGTGTAATAAATAATGTCCAAGTATATCTAGACAAATCATCAACTATAACTAGAGCATAGTAATTTCCTCCAAAACTCATTGTTCTACACGGACCAAATAAATCCATATGCAATAATTGTAAGGGTTGAGTAGTTGAAACAACATTTTTAGGTTTGAATGAGACTCTTGTTTGTTTTCCCTTTTGACATGCATCACATAGTTTATCTTTTTCAAATTTCAATTTAGGCAAACCAACTACTAAATCTTTTGAAATTAATTTATTTAAGTGATCCATGTTTATGTGAGCAATTCTTTTATGCCATAACCATGGATCATCATCTTTGCTAAGAAAGCAATGATTGTTTTCTAGTTTTATGCTTAAGTCTATCATGTAAACATTATTAACTCTATGTCCTACATGCTTTATATTAATGTGATGCTTATGTTCTATAAGACATTTCTGAGAATCAAATGATACTAGATAGCCTTTGTCGCATAATTGACTAACGCTAAGCAGGCTGTGCTTAAGACCTTCAACAAGTAGAACATTTTCAATGGAGTTTGAAGAATTTGTACCTATTTTACCAACTCCAAGGATTCTTCCTTTGTTGTTGTCACCATATGTTACATGCCCGCTTTTCTTTGGAGAGATATGTGTAAACTTTGATGCATCTCCAGTCATATGTTTTGAGCATCCGCTATCTATGTACCACTTCTTCCTCAAAGATACCTACATAATCAAGTTTTTGACTTAGGTACCCAAACTTTATTGGGTCCTTGTATGTTAGTATAAACTGAGGATCCTTTTGGGACCCATATCATTTTAATGTTGCTGTAATTTTTCTTGAAGTAGCAAGTTGATATGCTATGTCCTCTTCTTCCACAGTAAAAACAAGTGATAGAATTAGAATTACATTTTTGTGTGGAAGTAGAGAAGTTTTTATGAAACTTTTGTTGTTTTTCAGATTTATACCCTAGTCCATTCTTATTGGAAACATATCTTTGTTTACTTAATATAACATCTAAATTATTTTTACTATAAGAAAATTTTGCAAGTGATTTTTTCAACTCTTTAATTTCTTTTTCATATTTTTCACAACAACTACAAGAATATGATATTTTCTTGTCAGAAATAGTGGAGATATTAACTTTTTCATTTGTTTTAGAAATTGAAACTTCATTTCTAAGATGATCTAATTCTTTGTTTAATTTTGAAATTTCATTTTCTAAATTTGAAATTGTTTTCTTAGAAGATGAAACTAACTTTACAAGTTTAATTGACTCTTTATGCAGATCAGCAAATGCATCTTGAAATTCATCAAAAGAAATAGATAAGTTATTTGAAGATGTTACCTCTTCATCACTTTCATAACTTTTAGCCATAAGGCAGAGATTTATCTCTTCATTTTCTGAATCTTCAGAAGATTCCATATCGTTTTCATCCCATGTGATGTATGCTTTCTTCAGTTTCTTTTCACTTAGATTTTTCTTTTCAGATTTCTCCATCTTTTTCTTGAAGATGGGACAGTCAACCCTCAGATGTCCAGGTTGATTGCATTCAAAGCATTTTAAAGTAGAAAATGAAGTTCTTGTCCTTCTCTTTGATTTAAAATTGGGTCGCCTCTGATTTCCTCTTACTTTAAGAAACTTGTTGAATATTTTTACAAAAAGACTTAGATCATCATCATCATCTGGATTATTTTCCTGATCACTTTCTTCTTGAATTGAGGATGATGCTTTAAGAGCAATTCCTTTCTTTTTCTTGTCATTTTCTTCATGTTGGTGTAATCTCAATAATTCCATCTCGTGTTCCTGTAACTTTCCAAATAAAGTGGCAAGGGACATGTTAGACAAATCTCTTGATTCAGTAATGGCCGTTACTTTAGGTTGCAATTCTCTACTTAAACATCTTAACACCTTGTTTATGAGATCCTCATTTTGAAATTCTTTACCTAAGGCTGCTAGATGATTTACTATATGTGTAAATCTCTTTTGCATGCTTTGAATATTTTCATTTGCATTCATTCTAAATAGTTCATACTCATGAGTTAGTGCATTTATCCAAGATCTTTTAACATCTGTAGTTCCTTCATGTGTTAATCAAAGAGTGTCCCACATTTCCTTAGCACTCTTACAATTTGAAACCCTGAAATATTCATCCATTCCCAGGGCAGATGTTATTATGTTTTTGGCTTTTAAATTGTATTGTACTCGTTTTCTATCCTCTTCAGACCATCTATCTCTAGGTTTTTCTATTGTTATACTTTCACTTGATGAACTTCCATCTATTGTAACTCTTTCTACTGTGGTGGGTATATAAGGCCCTATTTCTATGGCTTCCCAAATATTTAGGTCTATTGCCTCAATAAAAATTTGCATTCGGGTTTTCCAGTAGTGGTAACCCTCTCCCTTAAAGATTGGAGGTCTATTGATAGAATTCCCTTCTGGAAATAAGGAGTTTGCTGAGGCCATCTTTTTCTAGAAGCTTCTAAACTTTATACAAGAATGAAGCTCTGATACCACTTGTTAGACAAGTGGCCTCAGATATCTTAAGAAGGGGGGTTGAATTAAGATATTCCAAACTACTTCCCCAAGTAAAAATCTATTTCACTTTTTATTCAAGTTATAAATTCCCTTAACAATGAACTTCTTAAATATTGATTCAAATAAAACAATTTGAATATGAATATAAAGCAATAATAAATAAAGGAGTTTAAGGGAAGAGAAAGTGCAAACTCAGATTTATACTGGTTCGGCCACACCCTTGTGCCTACGTCCAGTCCCCAAGCAACCCGCTTGAGAGTTCCACTATCTTGTAAATTCCTTTTACAAGTTCTAAACACACAAGGACAATCTTTCCTTTGTGTTTAGAATTCTTTTACAACAAGAGACCCTCGGTCTCTTAATCCCTTAGAGAATTAGAAGGAGAAGAAGAATGAATCTCTCTTGAAAGAGATAGATTTTACAGATTGAGCACTCAAATAATTCCTGAATGAATTGCAATTGAATTGGCCAAGGAATTCTTAAGAGGATAAAATGATTTTGCTCTTTTAGAGAATAAACACTTGTTGTTCTGAAAAACTCTGAGCAAATTCGTGTTATAAATCACATATATATAGACCATTGGTGGTCATGAAAAAGCCTTTTGAGAAGTTGTGACTCTTAGAATTATTTTTCTGAAAGTCTTGTCTGGTAATCGATTACAGGATTTGTGTAATCGATTACAGATTTTAAAATTTGAATTTAAAATGTTTATTAACTGCTGGTAATCGATTACCAAAATTGTGTAATCGATTACACAGTCTAAAATTTGAATTCAAATTTTTAGTAGCTGTTGTAAAGCATATTTGGCCACTGGTAATCGATTACATCCTCTGGTAATCGATTACCAGAGAGTAAATCCTTTGAAAAACACTTTTTAATTTAAATTACTTTGCCAAACCTTTTGCTAATTCAATTAGGAATTCCCTTCCTAATATACTAGTGATCATCTTGATGTTGTGACTTGTATTCTTGAAGTATTGTCTTGAATTTAAACTTGAAAAAGCCCATTTGCATCAATTGCATCATATCATCATGATCATCATCAAAACACCAAAGGCATTTGCATCTACATTCAAAAGACTACACATCCTCCCCTTCACCTTCAGAGGACTACACGTCTTCAACTTCAGAGGACTACATGTCCTCGCCTTGAGAGGACTACATGTCCTCCACTTCAGAGGACTACACGTCCTCCCCTTCAGAGGACTACACGTCCTCGCCTTCAGAGGACAACACGTCCTCCCCTTTAGAGGACTACATGTCCTCACCTTAAGAGGGTTACATGTCCTCGCCTATAGAGGACTACACATCCTCGCCTTTAGAGGGCTACGCGCACTCACCTTCAGAGGACTACACGTTCTCACCTTCAGAGGACTACCCGTCCTCACCTTTAGAGGACTACATGTCCTCGCCTTCAAAGGGATACACTCCCTCACCTTCAGAGGGTTACACGTCCTCACCATCAGAGGGCTACACGCCGTCACCTTTAGAGGACTACACGTCCTCGCCATCAGAGGGCTACACGCCCTCGACATCAGAGGGCTACACGCCCTCGTCTTTTTAGGGCTACACGTCCTCACCTTCAGAGGGCTACATGCCCTCACCATCAAAGGACTACACGTCCTCGCCTTCAAAGGACTACACGTTCTCGCCATTAAAATTTGAATCAAAACATTCAATAACTGCTGGTAATCGATTACCATCCAAGTGTAATTGATTACACATTGTAAAATTTGAATTCTAATTTCTAATAGCTGTTATAAATAGTTTCAAATCATTTTGGCCACTGGTAATCGATTACATCCTCTGGTAATCGATTACTAGAGAGTAAATCTCTTGTTAAAAAACATTTTAACTCATATTCTTTGGCCAAACCTCTTGCTGTTTCAACTTGGAATTCCCTTCCTAAGTCTCTAGAGATTATCTTGATCATATATCCTGAATTTCTTGGATTCTTGTCTTGAATTAAACTTGAGAAGCGCATGATCCTCTTGAATTAAACTTGAGAAGCACATGATCCTTAGGCATCATCAAAACATAAAAAATTCTTTGCTTCTACAAGATTGTCCTTGGTGAGCTCTTCTTCTAGCACCAAGTCTCCAGTACGTGTCACTTCACAATTGACATGTATGAAAAAACACTATGTCTCTCATATCTGCCACTACACAAGTGCCACGTATGTAAGAGCATGTCACCAAGTCTCGAGTGCGTGACACTTCACAAGTGACATGTATGCAAAAGCACCATGTCTCTAGTATCTGCCACTTCACAAGTGCCACATATGTAAGAGCACGACACCAAGTCTCTAGTATGTGCCACTTCACAAGTGACATGCATGCAAGAGCACTATATCTTCAGTATCTGCCACATAACAAGTAACACGTATGCAAGAGCACGACACCAAGTCTTTAGTACATGCCACCTTATGAGTGCCACGTATACAAGAGCACGAAACTATTTCTCTAGTATGTACCACTTCACCAGTGACATGTACGCAAGAGCATGGAACTACGACTCCATTACGTACCACTCTATGAGTGACGCGTATGCAAGAGCACACCACTACGACTCTATTTTGTACCACTTCACGAGTGAGACATATGCAAGAGCACAACACTATGACTCTAATATGTACCACTCCATGAGTGACACGTATGCAAGAGCACACCACTATGTCTCCAGTACATGCCACTCCATGAGTGACACATATGCAATAGCATGCTACCACGTCTCCAGTATGTACCACTCCACGAGTGACATGTATGCAAGAACACGCAATCATGTCTCCAGTACGTACCACCTTGTGACTAAGATGTATGCAAGAGAAAGGCACTACGACTCCAGTACATGCCACTCACGAATGACATGTATGCAAGAGCATGACACGCATGTTGGACACACCAGGCTCATTAAATCAATGTTTGCCCTTGGTGAGTCCCTCCTAAAACCCAAGATGGACAATTCCCTGGTCGTTTCTCCAAAGGTTTGTCAAACCTAAGGCCCGCACTTGGTGAGTCTCACAGGTTCACAAAACCCAAGGCTCATCCTTGGTAAGCCTCAACGTAGACCTACAGGCTTGTCAAAACCCACGGCAAGCACGTCCCTAGTCCAACACTCGTTAAATCCAAGGTTCACCCTTGGTGAGCCCTCCTTTTTGCTAAGTTCCATCTCTTTAGGAACTCAAGGTACGCAAGGTTCACCCTTGAAAATCTTTCCTATTCCTAACTTTTATCTGTGTAGGAATTCAAGTTTGCAAGAATATAAAAAATCCAAGGCTCGCCCTTGGTACCAAAAACCCAAGGTTTACCCTTGGTACACACTGTTACAAAACTCAAGGCTCCTCCTTAGTCTGCTCACTCACAGCAACTATGAAGACCATAGTCTAAGGTCCAAGTTCCACAGGTCAAGATGACCTACTACCAAATTGGTTGGTAAGACCTTTAACCAGGGGCAAGCCAAACATATTCCTCATAACCATCAAGAGAGAAACTTCATAAGCCAAGATGACCTATCACTAGACTAGTTGACAAGACCTTCAACCAAGTGCCAATCACACTAACTCCACACAAGCATTAGAGGAGAAGCTCCACAAAGTGAAAAGGAAGTACCACTGCATGAGTGACAAGACCTTTAATCAAGTTGAAATTAAACCTAAGATGATTTCACGTCATCTACTTTTCTATTTCACAAGACCACCAAAGTCTTGCCTCAACACCGACAAGGTCTTGCTCCCTATGCCGTCAAAGATTTAACTTTCACCATAGTGGTCCAATTATACTACTAGAAGTAACGGAGCATTGCATAGACAAAGCAAAATTCGTCAACAAAGGAAAAACATACACATTGAAGAAAAATAAAAATTGTCATAATTACAAGGCCTATGCAACCAAAATACAATAATGAAGAAAATAAGAAAATAAATATAAGGAAACCTAAACTTGGGCATCATCGCCTCACTCCTCTTCCTTCGTAGCAATTTCTTCTTTGTCAAGCAGAACACCATCCTTCACGTCCTTGAAAAGGTCAAAAAGACCCAAGTCAAGGACTTTGGTGAAGAACCCGGCCTGCTTGGCGGCCTTTTGAAAGCCCTTTTCATGCTAGTCCATAACTTCCTTCTTGTACATTGTCAGCTTCTCTTCAAGCTCCTTGCTGGCCTCCTTTATCTTGGCTGCCTGCAGCTCAAACTACTCTAGCCTAGACTGCTTTAGCCGGGCCTCTAAATCAGTAACCACCTTGGCAAGCTCGCCCCTCTCCACCGTAATGCCTTCCACCTTGCCAGCCAAGTCCTTTTTCTCTTCCTGCAAGCCCTTGCCAACCTTGTGTGCATCAACTTGGCCAAGACATTGCCAACCTTGGAAGACAGTTGGTGGTTTGACCTTATAGCTTCTGCAAAGGCAACGTTGGTGTTAGCTACCTTAGGGCACTCTTGTCTCCAAACTGTGCGAGTAGTAGCCTGCCATTTGACAACCTCCATCTCCAAGGACAACACCTTGCGAAGAGCCTTTTGGTGCCGATGTCAATTCTCCTCCAGAATTGCCAAACTTCTCTAGAGGAAGACTTTGATGGAGTTTGTAGCATTTTGTACCCCAGCTAATTAGATGAGGTTTCTATCAAAGGCTGAAATAAAGCCAGTAGGGTTTTCTGCTTCTGTTTGTAATTCACACCCTATAGTGAATTAGCATCGCTGGAGGTGTACAGGTGATCCAACAAGACATGGGGATGAAAAGACGAGGAAGGCGACGTTGTCAGCAACAAAATAGAGGGTGTAACTGGGGGAGCCAAAGAAGTAGGAGGTGACATCATAGGAGCACTAGTGGTCACCACACCAACCCTTAGGAAGGTTATGGCAGTGGTGGATGAAGACGCCGCAACAGAACTAGCCAAACTAGCCAACACACCAATTCTAACAGCAGCAATAACCTCTCAAATAGGTATGGCAGGAGGAGGTGGAGGAGTAGGAGTAGCAGCGGCAACAGTAGCAGGAGTAGGAGCCTTGAGGGTCGACAAAGCCGGAGGTAGATCTTGTAAACTCGAAGGGCGATCGAACCAGACGTCAACCTGGTAGGGTCAGACTGTCAGTAGAACGGGAAGCAGGGCTCATGTACCTGTTGAACATAAGTGGTAAACCATCAGCCATGACATAGTAGCCAGCACCATGAAAAACGATCCTTGAAGCAGTGAAAGACATTTAAGTCAAACTCGAACAACTTCTTGGACACGCTATTCAATGAAACCCAACCAATCTTGCTAGTCAGATTCATCTGGAAGAAAAATAGGAAGATCGACACACTAGGCCAGATGTTGAAGAAGGGGTATAAAATCTTAAAGGCCTTCACCATGGTCCAACGATACGGGTGAAGTTGGGAAAGGGTCACGTTCAAGTGCTCAAGAAGAGCACACTAAAAAGCGGTCAAGGGAAGAATGAGACCCATGACCTTAAGCAAACATCTGTACATGAAGAAGAAGGATGTACTACTGGATGCCACCCCCAGAAATGGAAAGTCATACACCCATAAGCCTAGACGACTATCTTGTAGGACTCTTCAAGATTTTCTAGTTTCACCTGGCATTGTAAAGCAGCGACACTCCCCACAGAAGTGAGGGAGGACTTATACTTCAGAACATCGCCCCTCACCCACTCATAGCCAGCAATGGCAGGTGGGACAATGGTGACCTAATGCTATGGCTACGTTGCACACAAGGTGACTTTTTGCAACCGGCAAGTGTATCGGATCACACAAGTAGTATAAAATGGTAAGAACCGAGTATTGAACTCTTGGGGAACTTGTGTTATCTGGAAAGCTATTTAGATAAATAGGCGTCTAGTATGAAAATATGATTGTGGTTATGAACAGGTATTTAAACTATCTAGGCAAAAAGAAAGAAAATCACGCAAGAGAAATACTGTGTAAAAACAAGTAGATAATGCGTTGGTCTTCCACATAGGTTCCTGATGCCAAAAAGGATGTTCTCTATTTAACAATGCTCATGTGTTCCTATGTTGTCTCTTGGACTGCTAGACCCCGATTCCTCATGATAGCATAGCCTAGTCCTGACCAAGCCTCGTTCGCAGATTCCTCTTGTAAGACTAAACTCAACCAAGACCGCATTAAGACACACATACACAACTAAGTTCTTGTACCCCGATTCCTCGTGATAGCACAACAACTTAGTCCCGTACTATCAAGGACTTTAGAATCAGATCAGTTTCCACTGTTGAATGACCCTAACAAAGCATGCATCTACGTGATCAAGTTAACAACACACTAGAATGAAAAGCAGATAGCACAGAGAACACACAAAACATCATTACATAGATAGAAATATATTTACATCAGGTACCTAAAGGGAAGATCCAACAGAGGATTTAGCTTTCCATAGTCTGGAAACCTCCTTTACAACAAAGAGAAGAACAAGATGAAAGACTGCAAAAACATAAGTGGTGAGGATGTCTCCTTCACCTCTAGGATCTCACAATCACTCACAAACTCATCTCAAACTCTTAGAACGGCTTTCGCTTCGAACTCGCGTCTCTGCAGATCTTCACACAGCAAAATCTCTCAGAACTCTCTGGAACTTGGACCCTTCTCTCTCTAAAACCTTCGTGCATGCAGAGCTTCTCAAGAAAAGTTCCCAAAACTCCCTTTGCAAATCTGATTTCAGGCTTAAATAGGTGGCCTTGTTCGTGCTCGTGCGCTTAGCGCAGATCTAGATCGCTTAGCGCCATAAGTCGATTTTGGCTTAGCGCGCTTGTTTCGCGTAGTGGATGAGATGAAGTGGTGCACTTGTTGACCTGGAGCGGTGCGCTTAGCGAACTTGACAGCTCATCTTCTTATGGATTCTTCCTCACGCTTAGCCACTAAAGGTTGCGCTTAGCGAATTCTCGCTAAGCCAACAACTTGGCTTAGCGAAAGAGTGAAAAACAACACTTTGCTAAAGTTGCCTATTTAACCTGAAATTGAGAGAAATTGATTATTAAACGCACAAAACAAAAGTATAAATTATCTATTACCTATATTTAACAAAAAGTACTTATAGTATTACAAAACAACCATAAACTGGGAAAGTTTGATACAATATACACAAGTTTTATACACAAAAGTTAGTCGTATTCATCGACTAATAGTGACGACTTAACGTCCCCACCACTTCTCCTTGGTCCCCCAGAAGAAAAAGAGGGGAGAACCACCATGAACGAGACAAACTCCCTAGCCAAGGAAGCAGCGAAAGGCTGCACCTTCCTGTGGAGGCGAAAGGTGCATCCACCAGTACAATGTGAAGCCCCCAACCTCTCTGAGGAAGAGGATTCATTGTTGGAGGCTCCACGGCGAGTATCCTCCGAGGAGGAACCGTCAATGGAAATGACCTCCCAATCCATCAGGGGTTGTTGAATTGAACCGCCAGAATCACTGCCACCTATGCTGACGGCGAAGTCACACAGAAATGAAGGCATGATCATAAAGATAATACCTTGAAGGATCAAAGAAGGTGAAAGAAGAAAAAAGGAATCATAAGCACAAAAGGAAAGAAGATTTAAGAGGTAGGAAATCATAGTAACGGTGATCGAGGCCATACCCAAATCAAATAAACATTAAAAATGAAGTATCTAGGAAGTGATCCTAGGTCGTCTCCCAACAAGCAATGCTCAACCAAACGTTCATAACAGATAGTAATATAACAGTAACGAATTAGGGAGGTTGTTTATTTTTGTAATTTAAACAGTGAGCAAATTTTAATTAGAAATTAACAGAATTAAAACATGTTGTTTCCCCTTGATTCACAAGCAAGTCTCTTATCCTAGGTTACGAGAATTTATCCTTAATCAGTTCAACCACTTAATCCAACCTTAAATTAAATTACTAAGCGAAAATTAACATAAGGCTGTCATTATGTGATTAAGAAACACATACACCAATTAATCATGAACGAAACTGATCATTAAGCATGAACGTAAATTAAGCACAGAGACAATTAATCAAGCACTAAGCATGCATGGATTAATAGCAACAAATACAGAGTATTTGGTGAAGAGGAAAAATTGAGCAAAATTCAACAGTAATAAAAAAACCTCAAAGAGAGTTGTGCTTGATCCTCAAGAGAAAACAACGATGGAGACTTAGCCTTCCATTAATCAGTAGAAAATGAAATTGTAGATTGAAGCAGAAAACGAAATTTTATTGCTACGTGAATAGTAAAAATTGGAATTGCAAAACCTAAAATTATTCTTTCTTCCAAAATGAAAAAGACTCCTAAAACTAAAACCTTGGTGTTGTTATATAGGTTCTCAGCCCCAAAGCTTAATAAACTGTTTTCAGTCCAAACCCATTAATAAAATAAAATCTGGACAAGATAAGATAAGATTTGATAAAATAAAATCTAGATGAAATAAGATCTAGATAAGATAAGATAAGATAAAATCTAGATGAAATAATATCTAGATTAGATAAAATCTGGATAAGATAAGATTTGGTAGAATAAAATTGTCTGTTCTCTTCAAGTCCAAGCCCAATTCCAGATTCAAGCCCAATTGCTTATAATTCTCCTGAAATTAAATTAAAAACACAAAATTAGTCCAGTAGGCCCAAATGATAAAACTGCATAATTAATTTGACAATTAAGGCTAATCAGTAATTAAAATGGTGACAAAAAGGGTTAAGAAATAGGAGAAAATGATGACACATCAAATCCCCTCACACTTAGCCTTTTGCACTCCTGGGCAAAATAAAAAAAACAAAGCAAGGGACAAATCCAGAGACATTAAAGAGAAACAAACATACACAAAAACAATTACATATTTCTCAATGAATCTCAAGGAATGAAAAGAATGGGTAACATCCAACATGTAAAGAGTTAAAGAATCAAGGCTGTCATGAAAATCATCCAAACATCTCAAACATGGCAAGATAGTCAATCAGCTTAAGAATGAAAAGTGATAAAACCTCACAAGATATGCACTCTATCTCTTAAGTGTCTAGGCTACTGTTTTACTCTCAGAGCACCCATGAAAACAAACACCACATAGACATGGCAAGAGTCTAAAATTGACAACCACATCACAAGAACATGCACATGAGGATCAAAAGGTCTTTTAAGGTTGTAATGGGGCTAAGGACAAGGTAGATGAAAGTATGGGATAGTAGCTAAAACCCAAAGGAATAGAGGAGCAATGGGGAATAAGTGGGAAGTAAGAAAAAGTAGTAAACCCCAAAACCAAAATTACAAATTAAGCTTTAAAAAGTAAACCCAAAACAAAATCAACCAAGTCTTCAACCAATCCAAGTCTTCAAACCAAGACCTCATTTATTCAATTTCATTTTTTTTGTATATATATATATATATATATTTGTATTTTTTTTTAACGTGGACAGTAGCAATTGAAAGCATTTGAAAAATAAAGCAATAATTAGGCAATATATGTATACATCATCAAGCATGGCCAATAAAAACATAATCCAATGAAACATACCCCCCCCCCCCCCCCCTCACACTTATTCCCAAAACAATTCCAAAGCTCCAAAATTCCTTAAGGGTAGGGTGAAATTATGGTTTTTCACTTAAGGCTTGTAATGAGCTTCAAAACAAAGAAAGGGGAACATAGGCTCAAAGGGGCTATCAAAGGAATTAATTCAAGGTAGGCTCATTTGGCTAGAGGCTTATAAGAACAAAATGCCTAAATCATCTCCCAACATGCATGTGAAGCAAGAAGTATCAACAAGAGTCAAGCCAAGGCTATTGTGTAAGCAATCAATGGGGCAAAACACACCGAATAAAATAGATGATGATGGCTCAAATTCTCACCAAGGGTAAATCTGTCACTTTCAATTCAAACTTTCAAAACTAACTTGACATGTAGAGAAAAACAAGGGTTTCGATTCACAAAATGCCAAGAAACTCCTATTTCAAAAACAATTACCCATTACCTGTACATAACCCAAAATTCAAAGAGAAACATGCAATGTTGTACACAAAACATAAAACTAAAATAACAAAATTAATCTAGAAAAACCTAATAAAATTAAACTAGAATACCCAACAAAATTAAAGAACAATCTCCCCCCCCCCTCACACTTAAACAACGCACTGTCCTCAATGTAGCACAATCATAAGATCAAGAGCAATCAAAACAATAAAAAAAATTTGGACAAGTGCAATAAAAGTAAAGGAGACAGAAAAACAAAACTCCCTAAGTCATGGCGGAAGAGAAGTAGGGTGAAGTAAGGAGGTCTCCTCCACCACTACATCCACTAAGCAGGGATTTGTGAGGAATGGTTTCAGCCGGTGTCCATTGATCTTGAAGCTCTTATCTGTGGATTCACTTTTGATCTCAACTGTACCATAAGGAAAAACATTAGTCACCACAAAAGGACCAATCCACTTTGACCTCAACTTACCACTCATGAGTCCGAGCCTAGAGTTATATAGTACAACTTTTTGTCCAACCATGAAGTCCTTCTTAGCTATCAAGCTATCATGGAACTTCTTGGTCTTCTCCTAGTAGAATTTGGAATTCTCATTGGCTTCTAACCGAATCTCATCTAGCTCACTTAGTTGCAACTTCCTTTCCTCTCCAGCCTGATCAATAGAAAAGTTGCAGGTCTTTACAGCCCAGTAGGCTTTGTGCTCTATCTCTACAGGAAGATGACATGCCTTACCAAAGATAACCTGATAAGGAGACATTCCTATGGGTGCTTTGTAGGCAGTCCTATGCGCCCAAAGAGCATCGTCTAGCCTGATGCTCCAATCCTTTCTGTTCGGCTGCACAATCTTCTCCAAGATCCATTTTATCTCCCTGTTTGAAATCTCAGCCTGCCCATTAGTTTGGGGGTGGTAAGGTGTGTGATGTGTCATTATTTTCTCCTATTTCTTAACTCTTTTTGTCACCAATTTAATTACTCATTAACTCTAATTGTCGAATTTATTATTCAGTTTTATCAATTGCGCCCACTTGACTAATTTGGTGTTTCTAATTCAATTTCAGGATAATTATAAGCAATTGGGCTGAGCCAGATTGGACTTGAAGAGAGAAGACAATTTTATTAGATTTCATCTAATTTCATTTTATTGCGTTTAGTTTTTATTTAGTGTTTTTATTTCGTTTTAGGCCAAAATAATGTAATCAGGCTCAGTGACTTTGAGTGACCCTTATAAATAGCAACCTTAGGATTCATGCAGGCTAATTCTTTTATTCTATTATTCAGGAGTTTTAGGGTTTTACGTTTTGGAGCTTGGTATTACTGTTCAAGAGAATGCATTTTTCGATTTTCTGCTTCTAATTGCAATTTCGTTTCTATTTCTTCTTTTGCCTTTAGTTTCATTTTCGTTTTCTGCCTTTAGCTTCATTAATGTTTTCTGCTTTTGTTGAACTTATGGAAGGCTAAATTTCTAGTGTTGTTTCCCTCTGAGGAAGAAGCGTAACTCTCTTTGAGGTTCTGTTTTTAATGTTGCTCTCCTATCGGTTTTCCCTTCACCAATTAACCCACATGCGTTCTGTTAATATGTGCATGCTTCGTGTTCGATTAATTGCCTCTGTGCTTAAATTACATTCATGCTTAATGAACAAGGGGTTAATTGGTGTATGTGTTGCTTAATCACATATTGACAACCCTAAATTAATTTTCGCTTAGTAAATTAAATTAGGGTTGGATTAAGTGGTTAACTGCCAGGGGTGAAATCCTCATAACCTAGGATAAGAGAATGACTTCTGAATCAGAGGAAACAATATGTTTTTAATACTATTAATTTTGTATTCCAATCTGTTTGTTCTTAAATTCAAAAAACAAACAACCCCCCCCCCCCAATTGTTACTGTTATAACAAAGAATATTATGAACATTTGGTTAGTCATTGCTCGTTGGGAAATGACCAAGGATCACTTCCTAGTTACTACATTCTAATGTTTATTTGATTCGGGTACGGACTCGATCAAATTTGGCGCCATTGTCGGGGAGCAGTGTGCAAAGGTTCATAATAGCTAGTGATTTGTGTTTTATGTTTAGTTGTTTTACATTTAATTCTTTGGTCTTGTGTTAGTGTTGTTTAGTGTCATGTTATTTTGTTTAGTATGGTGTTTTGTTTAGTTTTTCTGTTCAGCGCTTCCCCTATTTTAGTTTTATGTTTTGCTGAGAATAATGCTCAGTGACGGAATTAGAAACTGATTATGTGTTACAGTTCACACAGCATTACATTAGTGACTGAATTAGTGACTGCTGCTGACAATTTAATTGGCGACTTTTGTTTTAATAGTTAGGGTTGTTATTTTTGGCTGAATTTTGGTGTGGTAGGTTCTTTTGACTCATATTTTGTGTGAAAAATACCAGGAACACTTGGTGTGGTCAGAATGACTATTATTATATATGTATTTGGGGTAGAAAAAAAATTCCCATACCGTGGCAACCTGCCATAGGCTGTCTGAGGTCTCTAACTAGCCAAAATCGCCTGTTTACTAGTTTTTTTTTATTTTTCAAGTTTTATTATTTTATTTTTCTAAACTTTCCTTAGGTAGTTTCCATAGTTAGAATTTGAATTTTTGTCTGAAAATTTTTGTGCTATCTTTTCATGATTTTAGGGTGTTGCTCACAAAATTTCAAGTCAGTTGGATATCATTTTATGGTAGCTGTAGTTCAAACCTACACTATTACTTGCATAAGAAGGCAACTAGTTGTGCATGCTGAATGTATTGTATGACTAGAGGCAATCCATCTGACTAATAACCCTTTGATCCTGAAATAGATAGAACATTTCATAGATTAGTTAGGCATAGTGTGCATCCTACTTTCCCTGAACATTTTGTGCCTTTTGAACATCCTGGGCATTCTGTTACTGGTGAGTCTGTGCATTCTGTGGTTGGTGATTTTGAACATCCTGATTTTGAGCATTCTGATTTTGAACATTCTAAAATATGGCTCAACCTCCACCTCGTGAGAGGACTCTAAGGGAAATGGCTGCACCTGATTTCACTTATGAAAGCTTGTGCATTCAATACCCTGATGAGGATGTCCCATATGTTCTTAAAACTGGATTGATCCACTTGTTACCCAAGTTTCATGGTCTTGCAAGTGAAGACCCTCATAAACATATGAAAGAATTCCATATTGTCTGCTCCATCATGAAACCTCCAGATGTCCTAGAAGATCACATTTTTCTGAAGGCCTTTCCTCATTCTTTAGAGGGAGTGGCAAAGGACTGGCTATATTACCTTGCTCCAAGGTCCATCACGAGATGAGATGACCTCAAGAGAGTATTCTTAGAAAAAATTTTCCCTGCTTCCAGGACCACGACCATCAGAAAGGATATTTCAGGCATTAGGCAACTCAGTGGAGAGAGCCTATATGAATACTGGGAGAGATTTAAAAAACTATGCGCCAGTTGCCCTCACCACCAGATTTTTGAGCAGCTTCTTCTCCAATATTTTTATGAAGGACTCAGTAAGATGGAGAGAAGTATGATTGATGTTGCCAGTGGTGGAGCCCTTGGAGACATGACCCCTACTGAAGCTAGGAATTTAATTGAGAAGATGGCTTCCAACTCCCAACAGTTTAGTGCCAGAAATGAAGCTATTGTCATTAGAGGAGTGCATGAAGTAGCCACGAATTCATCTTCATCAGCTAAAACTAAGAAGCTTGAGGGTAAACTAGATGCCTTGGTTAACCTGGTAACCCAGCTGGCCTTGAATAAGAAATCTGTACCTGTCGCAAGAGTCTGTGGTTTATGCTCCTTTGTCGACCACCATACAGATCTTTTCCCTTTTATGCAGCAACTTGGAGCAATTGAGCAGCCTGAAGCTTATGCTGCAAACATTTACAACAAACCTCCTCCACCTCAGCAGCAAAATCAACCACAGCAGAACAATTATGACCTCTCCAGCAACAGATACAATCTCGGATGGAGGAATCACCCTAATCTCAGATGGTCTAGCCCTCAACAGCAACAACAACAGCCTGCTCCTTCCTTCCAAAATGTTGTTGGTCCAAGTAGACCATACGTTCCTCCTCCAATACAACAACAACAACAACAACAACAGCCCCAGAAACAACAAACAGTTGAGGCCCCTCCGCAACCTTCCCTTGAAGAACTTGTGAGGCAAATGACTATGCAAAACATGCAGTTTCAACAAGAGACCAGAGCCTTCATTCAGAGCTTAACTAATCAGATGGGACAATTGGCTACACAGTTAAATCAACAACTGTCCCAGAATTCTGACAGATTACCTTCTCAATCTGTCCAGAATCCAAAAAATGTGAGTGTCATTACATTGAGGTCGGGAAAGCAGTATCAAGGACCTCAACCAGTAGCCTCTTCCTCGTCCGCAAATGAACCTGCCCAACTTCACTCTACTTCAGAAAAAGATGATGACAAAAATTTTAAAAGTAAGTTGCCTAACAATTTCTATGCAGGTGAATCTTCTACTGGTAATTCTGACTTACAGCGGCAGCATATCCCTCTTCCATTCCCTCCAAGAGAAATTTCCAACAAAAAAAATGGAAGAGGCAGAGAAGGAGATCTTGGAAACATTTAGAAGAGTAGAGGTAAACATACCTCTGCTGGATGCAATAAAGAAAATTCCAAGATATGCTAAATTCTTGAAAGAGTTGTGCACTCATAAGTGGAAGCTTAAAGGAAGTGAAAGAATTAGCATGGGCAGAAATGTCTCCACATTGATTGGGAAATCTGTTCCCCAAATCCCTGAAAAATGTAAGGATCCAGGTACATTCTGCATACCTTGTATTATAGGGAACATTAAGTTTGACAATGCCATGCTAGATTTAGGAGCTTTTGTTAGTGTTATGCCTCTGTCTATTTTTAATTCTCTATCTCTTGGTCCTTTGCAGTCAACTGATGTGGTGATTCATTTAGCTAATACAAGTGTTGCCTATCCTGCTGGTTTCATAGAGGATGTCTTAGTTAGAGTTGGTGAACAGATTTTCCCTGTTGATTTTTATATTTTGAATATGGAGGAGGGATTTTCTCAAGGATCAGTTCCCATCATTCTAGGCAGACCTTTTATGAAAACTACTAGAACTAAGATAGATGTATATGCAGACACACTATCTATGGAGTTTGGTGATATAACTATTCATTTTAATATTCTCGATGCTATGAAACACCCATATGAAAATCTTTCTGTATTCCGTGCTGAAATAATTGACCATATTGTTGATGAATACATGACTGATCTTCATTATAATTTGCATGTCTGTCACTCTCCATGCATTGAATTTGAATTTGTATTTGATCATATGTCTGAATTTGATGCTGGGAGTGAATCTAAATTTGATATTGATTACATGTCTGGTGATGTTTTACCTCTTGAGATTGATTTTCTAGAGTCAGATAGAACAAACCATGCTTCAGGAAGTTCATATACCTCTGACTTTGTTTATGAGGTACAGGCTGAGAAACCATCTCTTTCTACCACTATCCAGCCACCCACACCAGAATTGAAACCTCTGCCATCAAATTCAAAATATGCTTACTTGGACGATAGCAAAAGTTTTCCAATAATTATATTTGCCTCCCTTGTTGATGAGCAAGAAGAGAAGTTGTTATCAGTTCTCAAGAAGCATAAGAAGGCTATAGGCTGGACCCTGGCGGACATTCCTAGAATTAGCCCATCCACATGTATGCATCGGATAAATTTAGAGGATGGGGCTAAACCAGTAAGACAGCCACAGAGAAGACTCAACCCGGGGATTCTTGATGTAGTGAAGAAGGAGGTAACCAACCTTTTGCAAGCTGGAATCATTTATCCTATCTCCGACAGCCAATGGGTGAGTCCCGTCCAAGTAGTCCCGAAGAAAACCAGCCTCACCGTGATAAAAAATAAGAAGAAGGAGCTGATTCCTACTCGGGTGCAGAACAGTTGGAGAGTCTGCATCGACTATAGGAGGCTGAACCAGGTTACCAAAAAGGACCATTTTCCCCTACCATTCATTGACCAGATGCTTGAATGCCTGGCAGGTAAATCTCACTATTGTTTCCTTGATGGTTTTTCTGGTTATATGCAAATCATTATTGCTCTTGAGGATCAGGAAAAGACCACATTCACCTGCCTCTTCGGCACTTTTGCCTATATGAGGATGCCTTTCGGCCTGTGCAATGCCCCTGGTACCTTCCAGCGATGCATGATCAGTATTTTCAGCGATTTTTTAGAAAATTGCATAGAGGTGTTTATGGATGATTTCATTGTATATGGATCCTCTTTTGATGTTTGTTTGGATAGTCTGGAAAAGGTTTTGAATAGATGCATTGAAACTAACCTTGTTCTAAATTTTGAAAAATGTCATTTTATGGTTGAACAATGTATAGTTTTAGGCCACATTATTTCCAATAAGGTGTTTGATGTCTGGGGCATAGATTTCATGGGCCCTTTTCCTGTCTCCTTTGGTTATGTTTACATTCTCCTTGCAGTTGATTATGTTTCAAAATGGGTGGAAGCCAAGCCCACTAGAACTAATGATGCTAAGGTTGCTGTAGATTTTGTCAGATCTAATCTGTTTTGCAGGTTTGGAGTACCTAAAGCAATCGTTAGTGATCAAGGAATCCATTTTTGCAAAAAATCAATGCATGCCTTGCTTAAAAAGTACGGGGTTGTACACAGGGTATCCACACCATACCACCCCCAAACCAATGGACATGCAGAAATTTCTAACAGGGAGATTAAGAGAATTTTAGAGAAGACTGTGCAGCCAAGTAGGAAAGATTGGAGTACCAGGCTTGATGATGCTCTTTGGGCACATAGGACTGCCTACAAAGCACCTATAGGAATGTCCCCTTATCGGGTTGTCTTTGGAAAGACATGTCATCTTCCAGTGGAGATTGAGCATAAAGCATATTGGGCAGTGAAGACCTGCAACTTCTCTATGGATCAAGCTGGTGAGGAAAGAAAGTTGCAACTGAGTGAGTTAGATGAGATCCAACTAGAAGCGTATGAGAATGCCAATTTCTACAAAGAAAAGACCAAGAAGTTCCATGATAGCATGATAATTAAGAAGGACTTCATGGTTGGGCAAAAAGTGTTATTGTATAATTCTAGGCTTGGACTCATGAGTGGTAAGTTGAAGTCTAAGTGGATTGGTCCTTTTGTTGTTACTAATGTTTTTCCTTATGGTACAATTGAGATCAAAAGCGACTCCACAAACAAGAGCTTCAAGGTCAATGGACACCGACTTAAGTCATTCCTCACAAACCCTTCTTTAGTGGACACAGTGGTGGAAGAGACTTCCTTACTCCACCCGACTTCTCTCCCGCCATGACTTAGGGAGTTTTCTTTTTCTGTCTCCTTCTTTACTTTTGACGCACTTGTCCAATTTTATTGATTGATCTGATCGCTTTGAATCTTGTGATAGTGCCACATTGAGGACAATGTGTTGTTTAAGTGTGGGGGGGGGGGGAGATTGTTCTTTGTTTGAATTTTGTTTTTCTAGGTTAAATTTGTGTTAAATTTGTTATGTTGGTTTTATGTTTTGTGTACAACATTGCATGTTTCTCTTTGAATTTTGGGTTATGTACAGGAAATGGGTAATTGTTTTCGAAATAGGAGTTTCTTGGCATTTTGTGAATTGAAATCCTTGCCTTCTCTACATGTCAAGTTAGTTATGAAAGGTCGAATTGAAAGTGATAAATTTACCATTGGTGAGATTTTGAGCCATCATTGTTTATTTTATTCGGTGTGCTTTTCCCAATTGATTACTTGCACAATAGCCTTGGCTTGATTCTTGTTGATACTTCTTGGTTCACATGCCTGTTGGGAGATGATTTAGGCATTTTATTCTTATAAGCCTCTAGCCAAATGAGCCTACCTTGAATTAATTACTTTGATAGCCCTTTTGAGCCTTGTTTCCCTTTCCTTGTTTTGAAGCTCACTACAAGCCTTAAGTGAAAAACCATGATATCACCTTACCCTTAAGGAATTTTGGAGCTTTGGAATTGTTTTGGGAATAAGTGTGTGTGGGGGGGGGGGGGGTATGTTTCATTGGAAGATATGATTTTTGGCCATGCTTAATGTTTTATTTTGGTCATGCTTGATGTATATATATTTTGCCTAGTTCTTGCTTTAATCTTCAAAAATTCAAAATACTTTCAATTGCTGCAAATTCGTACTGTTCTAAAAAAAAAAAAGAATAACAAGAAGTGAAGTTAAAATAAATGAAGTCTTGTTTTGAGGACTTGATTTGGGTTGAAGCCTTGGTTGATTTTGTTGATATTAGAGGGTTT
Organism: Glycine soja; assembly: GCF_004193775.1. NCBI lineage: Eukaryota > Viridiplantae > Streptophyta > Magnoliopsida > Fabales > Fabaceae > Glycine > Glycine soja. The sequence continues at coordinate 27,237,562 of NC_041011.1, forward strand.
TGGTTTACTACTTGTGCTTAATTTCCACTTATTCCCCATCGCTCCTCTATTCATTTAGGGTTTTAGCCACTTATTCCATATTTTTCCCTACCTTGTCCTTGGCCCCATTACAACCTTAAAAGACCTTCTGATCCTCATGTGCATGTGTTTGTGAAGTTTGTTTGTCAATTTTAGAATTTTGCCAAGTCTATGTGGTGTTTGTTTTCATGGGTGCCTTGAGAGTAAACAGTAGCCTAGACACTTGAGAGATAGAGTGAATATCTTGTGAGGCTATATCACTTATATTTGAGTTGATTGACTACCTGGCCATGTTTGAGATGCTTGGATGATTTTCATGACTGTCTTGATTCTTTAACTCATTGCACATTGGATATTACCTATTCCTTTCATTTCCTGAGACTCAGTGAGAAATATGTAATTGCTTTGGTGTTTGTTTATCTCTCTTTAATGTTTCTAGATTTGTTCTTTGCTTTGTTTTTAATTTTGCCCAGGAGTGCAAAAAGCTAAGTGTGGGGGATTTTAATGTGTCATTATTTTCTCCTATTTCTTAACTCTTTTTGTCACCAATTTAATTATTGATTAACTCTATTTGTCGAATTTATTATTCAATTTTATCAATTGGGCCCACTTGACTAATTTGGTGTTTTTAATTCAATTTCAGGATAATTATAAGCAATTGGGCTGAGCCAGATTGGTCTTGAAGAGAGAAGGCAATTTTATTAGATTTCGTCTAATTTCATTTTATTGCGTTCAGTTTTTATTTAGTGTTTTTATTTCGTTTTAGGCCAAAATAATGTAATCAGGCTCAGTGACTTTGAGTGACCCTTATAAATAGATTCGTGCAGGCTAATTCTGTTATTCTATTATTCAGGAGTTTTAGGGTTTTACGTTTTGGAGCTTGGTATTACTGTTCACGTGAATGCATTTTTTGATTTTCTGCTTCTAATTGCAATTTTGTTTCTGTTTCTTCTTTTGCCTTTAGTTTCATTTTCGTTTTCTGCCTTTAGCTTCATTTATGTTTTATGCTTTGGTTGAACTTATGGAAGGCTAAATTTCTAGTGTTGTTTCCCTCTGAGGAAGAAGCGTCACTCTCTTTGAGGTTCTGATTTTAATGTTGCTCTCCTATCGGTTTTCCCTTCACCAATTAACCCACATGCGTTCTGTTAATCTGTGCATGCTTCGTGTTTGATTAATTGCCTTTGTGCTTAAATTACGTTCGTGCTTAATGAACAAGGGGTTAATTGGTGTATGTGTTGCTTAATCACATATTGAAAACCCTAAATTGATTTTCGCTTAGTAAATTAAATTAGGGTTGGATTAAGTGGTTAACTGCCAGGGGTGAAATCCTCATAACCTAGGATAAGAGAATGACTTCTGAATCAGAGGAAACAACATGTTTTTAATACTATTAATTTCGTATTCCAATCTGTTTGTTCTTAAATTCACAAAACAAACACCCCCCAATTGTTACTGTTATAACGAAGCATATTATGAACATTTGGTTAGTCATTGCTCGTTGGGAAACGACCTAGGATCACTTCCTAGTTACTGCATTCTAATGTTTATTTGATTCGGGTACGGCCTCGATCAGTGTGGAAATTCGGTGTACGACCCCATACTTTTTGAGCAAGGCATACATGGATCTGTTACAGAAATGGGTGCCTTGATCACGAACAATGGCTCTAAGGACTCTAAACCTGCAAAATAGATTAGATCTAACAAAATCCACAATGACCTTAGCATCGTTAGTTCTGGTGGGTTTGGCTTCCACCCATTTTGAAACATAATCAACAACAAGGAGAATATAAACAAAACCAAAAGAGACAGGGAAAGGCCCCATAAAATCTATACCCCAGACATCAAACACCTCACAAAATAACATGAGTTGTTGAGACATTTGTTGTCTCCATGAAGGTGAGCCACCTGCCCTCTGATAAGGCTCACAAGTGCTACAGATTCGGGGTCCTTACGAGTTGTCCTTGAAGATGTAATTGAAGATGGTGGGCCAATAGAAACTACAGTCAAGCACCTTACGAGTTGTCCTCTGTATGCCAACATGGCCACCTGGTGCGGAAGAATGATAGAATTGCAGGACCGAGTCAATCTCATGGTCTGGAATGCATCTCCTAATAACCTGGTCACTGCACAACCTCCACAAATCGGGGTCATCCCAAATATAATGCTTAGCATCGCTCTTAATTTTATCATTTTGAGCTTTAGATGCTAAGGGAGGAAAAACAGAAGCAACCAAATAATTCACAATATTAGCAAACCAAGGAGTGGGGAAGGAATCAGAAATACTATACAAAATGTACAAATGGTCATCCAGAAAATCATCCCGAATGGGTGAGTCCTCAGACAGACGCTTAATACTACTCAGATGGTCAGCCATGAGGTTCTGCGCAGCACTCCGATCACGAATCTCTAAATCAAACTCTTGGAGCCAAAGCATCCACCTGATCGATCAAGGCTTTGATTCAACCTTCTTCAACAAGTACTTCAGAGCTGCATGGTCAGTATAAACAATAACACGAGTACCAAGCAAATATGAACTAAATTTTTCAAGAGCAAAAACTATCGCTAATAGCTCCTTCTCTGTGGTAGTGTAATTTGCTTGAGCATCATCCAAAGTTCTGGAAGCGTAGTAGATCACCCGAGGCAGCTTATCAATCTTTTGAGCAAGGACAACCCCAAATGCGTAATTGGATGCATCGCACATTAGCTCAAATGGGGCTGTCCAATCAGGTGCCTGAATGATAGGGGTGGTAGTCACCGCACGCTTGAGGCAATCAAAAGCCCCTTTGCATCAGTCATCAAAATCAAACTCCACCTTCTTTTGCAGTAGATTGGATAGTGGAAGGGCCACTTTGCTAAAATCCTTGATAAAGCGCCTATAAAACCCTGCATGACCAAGAAAAGAATGAACCTCTCGCACGCAAGAGGGGTAAGGAAATTGTGAAATAACATCTATTTTTGTAGGGTCTACCTCTATGCCCCTACTGGAAATGATATGCCCTAAAACTATACCTTGTTCTACCATGAAGTGACATTTTTCAAAATTCAGCACAAGGTTAGTTTCAATGCATCTACTAAGAACTTTATCCAGACTATCCAAACATGTATCAAAAGAGGATCCTTAAACAGTAAAATCATCCATAAATACCTCTATGCAACTCTCTAAAAAATCACTGAAAATGCTAAGCATACACCGCTGGAAGGTACCAGGGGCATTGCATAGGCCAAAGGGCATCCTCCTATAGGCAAAAGTGCCAAAGGGACAGGTGAATATGGTCTTTTCTTGATCCTCATGAGCAATATGAATTTCTAAATAACCAGAAAAACCATCAAGAAAACAGTAATGAGACTTACCTGCCAAGCGCTCAAGCATTTGATCAATGAAAGGCAGGGGAAAATGATCTTTTCTAGTTACCTGATTCAGCCTCCTATAATCAATGCAAACTCGCCAGCTGTTCTACACTCTTGTGGGGATAAACTTATCCTTTTCATTCTTGATCACTGTGAGGCCTGTCCTCTTAGGAACCACTTGGACTGGACTCACCCACTGGTTGTCAGAAATGGGTAGATGATTCCAGCTTGTAAGAGCTTGGTCACTTCCTTTTTCACCACATCTAGAATGATGGGGTTGAGTCACCGCTGTGGCTGCCTCACTGGCACTACTAGAAAAATGGCTTTTTATGACACGTGATTTACGACGGTTATTTGTGGAACCGCTTTAGAAAGTGGTGCGGTGGCATTTTTGTAATTTTTGTGTAACAAATTGCATTTTACGACGCACTTTCTAAGGCGGTTATTGAAAACCGCCTTAGAATGTTATGTTTAATAAAATTTATGCCGGTTTTTAGAAAAAAAACCGTCATAATTCTAAAAATAAAAAAGGAAAAACCGCTTGCTGCTTGCTACGAAACCTCGCGGCTGTACGTACCTTTATGCTAGCTTTCTCCTTGCTGTGAACCCTAGACCTTTCTACTAGCTTTCTCCTTGCTGTGAACCCTAGACCTTTCTGCTTGCTCCTTTCTTTGACATTGACCTCAGCTCTTTGACATTGAAGCCCTACCCCTTCTTCCATTGAAGCTCCTTTCTTTGACATTGACCTCACCTCTTCGACTTCATCGCTCCAACTTCTCAGCTCGAAGTTTCGTGAAGACAGAGATTGGTTAGTCAGTTAGTAACTTTGTTAGGTTAAGCTTATTTTAACCTTGTTTTAAGTTAAGTGGTTGGTGTACTGTTGAAGAAAGGTCGCGGGTTCCATGTATTTTCTTTTAACGGTGATGTTTGGTAATCGTGGTTGCAGGGAAGACGCGCGCATGTCATCGATGAGTTGTTGATGAAGAAGCTGATGCATTTTTGAGTGGGCTGCAAACGGGTCAGTGATTATTTCTTATTGAAGCTCTGGTTGATGTTCGTATGGTGTTTTATTAGTAAAATATATTTATATTGATATATTGGTTATGTTTTTTTAATTTGATATTTTGTTGATATGTTCAACTTTGTTCATATATAGTTGAATCTTAGCTTTACATGGTAATTGTTATGATGATAATAAATTTGTTGGTCTTCAATCCCTTCCAAAAGTTAGTGTAGAATCCTAATTTTAGTGAAATTTAAATTAAAATGGTTGATTGAAGTCATCAACTTCATTCCTTTTGTGCAATTTCGCTCCCCAATCTGTTATATTACTCCAAATCCAAAAGAATGGCACAATATTGCAGAGAGTTGGTTACAAGGGTTGCACTTGCTTCTCTGAAAACAGAGGGCTACAAGGATCAGGAAACCCATAGCTCCCCAACCAGGTTTTCTCTTCTTGTCATGCATTGCTGCAAAAGTTTTAAAAAAACCTGTTTTTTTTTTTTTAAAATTGAAATCAACTCTTCGGTTCTCATTCAAAATTGAAATCAAGTCAACCAACATCTTATACAAACGGACACATACGCAATGCTTGAAGTTTTGTTTCACTTCCTTTGCTCCGGTAGTGGTAGTGGAAATATACTTGAGTTTCCTATACTATTTTCACTACGTAGCAGCTTTAACTTCATCAGTTCTGCACTCTCAAGAACATGATTTTCTCTTGTCCTACCACTACTAGCTTCATTGCCAACATATGTTGTGAGAGCAGTTGCTAGTGCTGATTGAAATTTTGGGTTGCTTCTGATTATTGCCTCAGTTGCAGCAACAATGGGATTAGGGAAAGAATGCTGAGAAATGGTACTATTGTTGCTCATGTAAATAGGTTGATGGAGATGCCCTACAGAATGTGGCTGATTTTGATTTCCCGTGTTTAACATGTAATTACCACCTTGGTGTCTATTTTGATAAAGTGTTCCAGAGTTGGAGTAACCACTATACCTGTTCCAAGGTGATTGCGGCATGCTAGAATGTAGAGGAGAGAAACCTGAGGAAAAGTTAAGGTTTGTTGATGAATATTTTGGCATGCAAGTGAAGCTTGAATTTGAGGAAGAAGTTGGAGGTGTTGTAAGGTCTAAAGTGATTGTGGGGTGAGAATTCAAGGTTGAAATGGATGAGTTGGGGAAGTAGAATTGTTGTCGTCTTGAAACTTGGTGTGTAGAGAAGTTTAGAGCATTATTAGGGTTGTAATAAGGAGCACTAGAGTTGATGATGGAGGATATAGCTGAATCAACTAATCCATGTTGTGAACTCAATGAGGGAGATTGGAGCATGGAAGCTGTAGCAAAAGTTTTGCAGGCCATTGCAGTGGCTGACATAGGAAGCGGGTTATTGTGAGTTCCTTCATAGGTGGTAATCAATATGGACATGTCTTCAGCACATCTTTGCACCTGAAAATTAATTAATTAAAAGAAAATGATATTAATTAATAACATGTTTAGTAAAATTAGCTTATAAGCTATATAAGTTAAGAGCTGAAACCTTGTAAGCTAATAATAGTAACTTATATCAAACACACCAATTTTTGGATTCTAATTTCAGCTTAATTTGATGTCATAACATCAATAAAAAAGTTAAGAAAACCAATACTATTCAAACCTGATAAATCTACCTTTACTTTTACTAACTAATCACTTGAATGCCCAAGTACAAAGTGGTAGAAGTTCAAAAGATTTGAAGTGTGATAGTGTTTTTTTTTCTCAGCAAAAATATGTATATTGTATTAATACTAGGAGTAGCAGAGGTACTGAAAGTACAAGCAGTGGTTATGTGACCAGCTGGTTCAGAGGTGAATACATCCAAACCAGCTCCACATAACCTGTTACAAAAATCCAGTCCCTACCCTTCCATCCTAGGTAGAGAACCCTACATTTAGATTAGAGGACCATTGATTGAAGTGTGATAGTGTAGTGAAGTTTAGAGGAAATAGAGTACCTTACTAGCTATTAGGCTTCCCATCCCATGGCACAATTAAATTAGCAACTCAATTTTTATTAATGTATCTAATCTAGTCCAATGTAATATATAAAATAGTGAAAATTGAGATACTACTTAAGAAAAACAAATTGAAAGAGTAAAGAAAATGAAAGAAATAAAATTAATTAGTCAATACATGACTGCATGCATGCATCATATGTATGTAGACTAATTGTTAATTTTCATTGTTTTCTATATGCCCATCAAAAACAGAATTTATTGTTTTCTATTCTGCTCTGTTTATTAATTATTCAAAACAAGTCATTAGAGGATTCATACCTGTTTTCTTACTGGACAAGATGGAGAAGCAGTGCATCGATAGTAAGCTCGGGGGCATGGGTTTCCTTTGCCCATTTTCTGCCCATATTTTCTGCAATGGCACCCATCATTCATCTGTATAAAAATTCACGTGTTGAAAGCAATTCACGTGATGGTAGATCGCAATGGCAGGGCCTTCAGTTTAGTTCTCCATTTAAAAATAAAATCTTCTTATCTGTATATGGGTAAAATAATATTGGGTTTTGTTAGTAAACCCTATTAACTTATGCCTCTTAATGTTTGGATTAAGTTAGGACTAGTTGTAAAGAAAAAAAAATTAACCGGGTTTACATGATAGTTGGACAAGACTAATAATTTATTAAGCACAATTTTGTCCTGAAACTGGGTCTGTCAATTGTGGGTTAGAAAAGAATGAAGAATCCACCGATTATGATGTAAAAAGTGGTATCAAATAAAACCAAGATGAAAATTCCAAAAGATTAAAGAGCTTTGAATTGAAAAATCAATATGAAGAACCATGAACAGACAGAATGAATCTTGTGACATTCAGAATGAAGCATAATTCACTAGTCTAAAAGCCAAAGAATACAATAGATCCTATTTATATACATCAAGACTATCAGCTGACAGCAGCGCAAAACATAAAAGAAAGGGACAACTAACTGTCTGCAAAATGATAACTAACAAACTATTCAAAATACATATACATGGTTTTCTAATATAGGAATCAGTGGCTGGCTCCTCTATCTTCCTTAGCATTTGGAAACGATTGGCTATGCACCTTCAAATCAAAGAATAATGCTTGTGACTTGCATTCGAGTATGGTGGCTGCACTGGAATGCAGATCTGCAGAAATTTCAGTGAAGCTATAGTATAAATTATACCAATGTGAGCTGTTTGTGTGTGCCCAAACAAAAGTTCTTTTATCTGGATCTCTGTAGTTAATATCTTAAGTACAAAGTTTGTTCCACACTCGAAAGATTGTGGCTAACAACGAATCTCTCATACTCTCTTCGGGTGATGGTTTTCTAATTATGCTGAATATTGTCTAAGAATGGTTCTGCAATTTCTGGTGATGTATACATTGTTGAATACTGTGTATTAGTTCTACTTTCTAGATCTCTGTCCCCATACATGGATACCTTGTGGTTTGTTTGCATTTGTATTCAAATTTTAAATCAAATCCCCAAAACAACTATTGTTTAATTTCAAGTCCAAGCTTTGTGATTAAATTCAAGTCCAAATGTCTGCATATAGGTTTTAAGTTTTAACTCTACCTACTACCTGATGTAATTTTATTGTTTATTTCAAAAGAATTTCTTTTTAAAAAAAATATTTAATTAGAGAATATTATAAATTACTTATAACTCTCAATCTCTTTGTTTCTGGTTTTCTTTGTACTGGATTAATGTTCATTTGACTTATTCAAAAGTTGGAGATTTTGATAACTAACATAATTTGTTTTAAACGATAGAGATTTTGATAACTGACATAAGTTGTCTTTGCATGGGACACTGCCAATAAACGTTTTAGTTTAGTGACTAGCATGCCCCAGCAGCAACACCACCTAGTTCCTACCTGTCTTGCTGCTCTTGCTCTATTCGTTTACCACATGCTTTGGGTGCAGTTATCCTTGTTTTTTTTTATGCTTGTAGTCTTCAATCAACAAAGCATTAGTTACTCATGCATATCTTATGACCATGTAACCAAGAAGTATATATGTCGATAGGTAAATTCCTATAAAATTGATTTGTGGTGACAGTTGTTAGTATATGATCAGAATAAGACCATAGAATACAATACACCATTTGTATTGTTCTAACCTTCCAACCTGCTGCTTCCAGACCACTTCTGTGATAGCTGCTGATTGTCTCATCAACAAGTATTACAAGGTCTCGAGTTGATCCAGACTTGCGGATGCTTTGTGCCACAGCTATAGCCCCACAAACGTAAACATGAGCTGAATGCAGAATTGTTGCATATGCTTCTCTGGGAGCATTCCCGTTGTAAACCAACTCTGTTTCTAATTAATCCGATTCATTTAGTGTCAACTTCATGATAAGAAAAATATAATGACAAAAACATGATAGTAGTAGTACATGCAATTATTACATTGTAAAGATGACATTCTAACTTTCATGATCATCAATGAGTATGTAGTATGATTAAGCATGAAAGAAAAGTGTCATTTTCTTTGTTCTTGGAGTCTCCATTTCTGTTTATTGTCTTTTGGAGTCTTCAACAGTCATCAAAATTTCCAGAAATATATGAAACTGTAAACAAGTCATTGTTTGTGTACAAGGTTTTAAATTATGGTTGCGGTTTGGTCAACATCCTTGACCTTGCGGGAAATTACAAACGAATATGGTTGATGTGGCCATAATTGTGGTAATAATGTGGTTGCAAAGACCCCAAAAACCTTGACATTGCAACCAAATTCACAATCGCAGACCGGTTTTAAAAACCTTCTCGGTGAAACACAGACAATTGCAACAATTAACTATGCATTTGATTTTTGAAGGCATATAATAATGATGTTCTGTCTAAAGAATCTAAGGGACAAAAAGAGAGTATAACTTACCTTTTCCTCTCATAGGAAGTGCAAGTTCACAAGACCCTATAGGAAGATGGACCTTTTCTCTCAAAACACTTAAGTTTGGTTTGTATAACCACAGATTCCCTTGGCGTGCAACGAGTTCTTTACACGTAAATATTCATCGTATTGGAAAGCAGTTGGTAACGAAGAGCACATAAACGGGGTAGTTGCCTTTGAAAAAGGTTGCAAGGGCAGCAGCTGCAAGCTGAAGGTGCAACCGAGCAACATCTATAGACCAATTCCCTCCATTCCTACAAGGAAGCTTCACAGTAAATGAGGTTAGGTCTTATGCCAGGGGACCTTAGACTTGGCAGAGAAGGACAAACGGGAACTTGGGTTTCTTCTTCCTCATCGATCCATTGCGGGTACAAGGACTCCCATGTCACATTTCTTGCAGCATACTCCAGAGGCAGAACAACATGTGTTGCCTCAGGAATAAGATGCTCCCATTGTGTTAGTTCAGTCTTGTTGAAATTTACAAGCCCAACTCCTTCAACTTCATCTTCCCCTATCAGCTTCTCTATAATTTTCAATATGTCATCCCAATCAGTGGCTACATTGGACATGTAACGAGGATCTGAGCCACCCCATATCCACCTGTTCGCAAAATTAGACTATTAGAGATTCACTCACAGTCTCACACACACATTACACCACTTTCATTAAAGGATATCAAATTAACCCTTACTATGATAAAATTTTACTTCGTACTACATATCAAACTAATGATGATTTAGTCATTTTCTTACTTTCTATAAAGAGAATTTTGTTTCACATTTTCAAAAATCAGATTATTAGCTGATCACATTCGCATAAGAAATTTGCAAATTATGAGTCTGATAAAGAGGTAGTAGTTTATATCAATTTAATAGTATAAGTTCATACTCCCATAAAATTATGTTTGATGAGCAGGTATTGTTAGTTTGATATTTTTTTTACAATGTTATAAAAAATTAGTATAAATTTTAAGTTAATTATTAAAAAATTAACAAATTTATTGTGATAGTTTGTAATTTGATGCCAGTATAGGACTATAAGTCTTTTATACTATTAGTAGTGTATGTATCATTTATTCTACAAAATTCGGCTGAAAAATTTACTAATGATTTTTTCTTATAATTTCCCCTCTCATTTTAAGAGATACCAAACTAATCCTTGATATAATAAAATTTGTGGTGATATTCTTCAATCAAAATTTTAGTCTTACCTTGGTAAGCTGCATAATAAAAGTTTGCATTAAGATCAACATGAGTTGTTTCATTTGATTGTTTTGTTCTTATGCTTGTTATCTTTTTAGGGTGGGATATCCTTGTTATAGAATTTAATTTTGCCTATTGCATGAAAGTGAAATGTATTCAAATTTTATGGCACATATTTTCCCCTTAAATACGCAGAGGTAGGTTCTTATTATGGTTAAAGGTGTAATTTTTTTTTTAAAAAAAATTGTGTTTGTTGTAGATAGAAGAATATAAAGCAGAAAGCAATAGACTTGAAGCATCCCAGGCAGAAATTAAAGCACTAGCTGTTAATTATGCTGCTCTATTAAAAGAAAAAGAGGTATGGATGGTATTTGTTAATTTGGTGTGGTTCATGTCTTCATGTTAGTTTGCTTTTTATTTGACAATGAGCTGTAGTTTAGCAAACTTTATATGTTATTATTTTTCAATTTTTTATTTTTATTTCAATTTGGTTGCTGAATAAATTCATTGAACACGTCTACTTCCTCTTGTCTGTTGAATGAGATTGGCCAATTCCTTTCGTGAAGGCCTTTTGTAAGAAACTATGTTTTTCTCCCTCCCCTCTCATTCCCTTGTTTCTTCGACTTTGTTTTCTATCTCTTTCCTCGAAGGTCTCAGTGTTTGTGGTTATGTGTTCTGCTCCCTCTTTGTATACCAAAGCCAAATTTGTCTCAAAATCCTTCACCACATTTGCTAGATTCTCCGGTGGAGTTATGTTGTTAACAAAGTAACAGCTGCTGTAATAGATTGGAAAAAGATTTCATGTGTCAATCTCTCCCGCCTGTGTTGGAGAATCAGTGCCCCTTTCTTCATCTCTAATTCTGAAACTGATTATATACTTTCTTCTTTCTCGCAAACTGTATCTGCACACCATGAATGCACACCATGAATGCCCTTAAATGAAACTACATACCGTAAAGAGTCTCAGAAGTCAGAATCCTCCACTCTATTTATTTACCAATTTTTATTAAAGATATAAGATTTTACTTATATCATTAGGTACTACTATCTTTTTAATTGTCTTTATTTATATATAGCTATTTTTTTAAAACGATATATATATATATATATATATATATATATATATATATATATATATATATATATATATATATATATATCGTTTTTTACATCTTCTTCCGCTGATCTCGTTATGACTACCATCAGTGGAAGATTGTACCTTCGTATCAAATTGGTATCAAATTGTGATGGTGGTCACAAATTGGTATCAAATTTCTGATACTGCATTCTTACGGACAATATTCCTTCTTAAATGGAATTTTTCCTTTATATATATATAACCAATGCTCCTATAAGAATACTAGTTAAAAAATTAGTAAAACAGAATTTTGTTTATTAAAAATAATATGAAAGCTCATTTAAAATTTATAGAAAAATGAATGTTTATGAATTTGGATTCTTTTTTTTTACTTTCTTAACCGATACCCTTAATCCTTATTACATTGGTTAACGTTTTCCTTTATATATAATAATAATAATAATAATATCTTCTTAATTTCCTAGCTATCTTGATCTAATTTTTTTCTTCATATTTAAATTAAATATCAACAACTGTTTTTAAAGAAATTATTAATAATTAAAAACAAATTTATATCATAATTTAAACTGTTGACTATAAACTCAAAATATAATTTATAAATATTTTATTTATTATAAATTTTAGGTATGATATAATTTGAATATTAAAAAATATACCTAAAATGCTCATCTCATTTAATATATTAAAAAAATTATATATACCTATAATTTGAATATTAAAAAATGCAAAAAAATTTAGGTATAAATTTTTATTATTACAAAATACTCATCTCATTTAATACATAAACAAAATTGCTAGTTATCATAAAAATTAATAGTTTTAAATGATAAAAATATGGGAATGGTTGATAGGGTAAGAAAATTTTATAAATTCATTTAATTTTATCATCTGAAATTATATTTGTTTGATATTGTTATTAAGCAATGTTTGATACGATAATTTTTCATTCTTCATTAAAACATTTTTGTAGAAACTATAGGAATTAAAAAAATTAGAACTGAAGAAAAAAATTATGAAATATTTATTTTTTGCTTGTTTAAATTTTAATTTATTGAATGGAATTACACATTCAATTATAGAAAGGCAAATTTTTACTTTTATTTTTACTTTAAAATATCGTAAATAGCTTGTAATGTTTTAATAAGCTTTATGTTTCGTCGTTATATATTTAACATTTTTACACATGCAATTCAATTCATATAATTAATTTTTGATCGGTTTCAAAATAATTTTATTTTATGTATGAAATAAATAAATCAAAACATATAACATAATAAATGCTGAGTGACAAAAGCTAGTTCTATCAATTACAATCCAATGATGTTCATAACCAGGTCAAGTTTTCATTTGTTTCACCATTCCAGCATTAGCAAAAAATCCTAAACAATTGCTCAAGTAAATAGACTGTTGCTTAAATACAACCTGCTACCACATCATCCAATTTTCGTAACAGTAAACCATGCAGCCTCCAACTCATGCAACCATATCTATAGTTCCATAAGTTTGAAGGGACTAATTTTATTAGTTAGGTAGACAAGGCACAGAGTAAGTTACTTGGCAAGATATTGGTACATATAAGAAAAAAGGAAAGAGAAACTGCAGTTTTCGTTCTTTGAGACACATCATCCCTAAGGACTGTAGATGAAATGACTGGAGAATCTGATGCTTCAATGACAATGGATTGGGATTCATTTTTAGATTGAGATTCACAACAATTTTCTCTGGATGGTTTCTTATTCCTTCATAAGAATAAACTAGTAACTTTCCCTTTAAATGATGATTTCATACTCTTTGACTTTGTCAGCTCCCCCGACCCATGTGTTTTGCCCGCATTATCACAAACTTGAACAAAATTAGAGTTTTTAAATAACTGCAGTACCTTCAATGATGTTTAATTTCTTTTGGATTGGTTTGTTTTGATTATCAGATGTAGATAATTCGATACGCCTTTATATTTACATTTTTCTTATAAATCTCCATTTCATTGTGCACATTTAAATACTTAATCTATTGAGGTTCTTCTTACCTTGCAGGGACCAAACACCAATCTCATCAATATTACTTGGAAAAAGCTGAAAAAGCAAGGAGGCAAAGACTGTCATCCAGTTCTGCTTCTGCCAAATCAGGTTCATCACTATTCTGTTGAAGAGCAAACTTTTTTGTTGAAAATACTTAATTAAAAGGCTTTAAATATGTTTGTTGGATGTCCTTTTCTCTCTAGTTTTATTCTATGGAATGGAGATCCTTCTTCCTTTTTGCGTTGTCCCATAGTGGTAAATTAGTTTTTTATTTGGGAAAACAAAATAGATATGATGTATAAGAAAATTTCCTTATATAATAAAATTGGTTAAGTATGATTTACCTGTTTGAAGCACAACAACTGGATAGGGAGACTTCTCATTGAAGCCTGTGCAGATGTACAATGTATCCCATTTTTCATATGCTGAAAGTAATAATTTCATTGCAATGTTTGTAGTAACATACTCTTATGTTATGCTTCTTAAAAATCATTTGGTAGCTAATCAAGTCATCAACATTCTCTAGTCTCTCTAGTCTAGTCTCTTTACCAACAGCACTACAAAAACATGGAAAGTATATTATTCATTTATTATTAGCGTAAGTATGTTGAAAATTTAGGATAAGTAATGAATAGAAAAGAGATAGTGATAGAGACATGCGACTTCCCACTAGCTAGTACTCCACTTAACTGTGACACTTTATATGAAAATGGACATTCAGCTCAAGCTAGACAAGGTTATGATGAAGAAGGTGATCTAATTAACCCCAATCCCCTAGAAGCTTTGTTGGATTTCTGCCATTTGGCTCTATTTTGATACCTATCCATATAAAATAATAAATATTTGTAGCAAAAAAATATATACAAGTGCTTTACAAGATCGTTAGTGCAACATTTGAGTCCCCTTTTTAACGAACAGTGTTGGATAATAAATTATAAATCCACCGGAATTAATAAAATATTAAAGTTCATATTTTTTCATGGTGAAATCGACATTCTTTTGTCTTATCTTGGTAACCTTTTGATACTCGATTCACCTAAATATTAAATTAAAAAAATGACATCCTTCCCTTAATATTTTCTCCATCAAAACCAACCTTATCAATCAGAAGATAAAATTAAAGGCAATGAAACTTCAAATAAAGACAAGTTATTGCTATTATAGCATTAAAAACTTTTAAATTGTATGAAGACATGCACCTCTCTGATATTAGAGATGTAGGTCTATCCCCGGGGGGCAAAATTGATAGAGACCGATTGTAAATGCTAGTTGCTAGAGAGGCATATAGAAATGAATTTTTGTCGTATGACGAGTTAAGTTAGTATACACACTAGAACTATATCATTGACCAGGTGCAATTCAAAATGAACCAAAATTGACTCAGATCATGATTCACTATACCTCAATCTATAACTATATGGTCAATATATTAGTGTTAGTGAATGCGCGTGTTTGTTTGTTTGTTTTTTTTTTTTTGGAGGGTGGGGACTATATAAGAATCGTAGACTTTGGTCATTATCTCTCATTAATGCTATTGTCGAATTGTCCAAGTCGTTATGTGCTGGAAACAACTTACTTAGCTGTAACCAATACCAAATCTGTGATAATTTCTATGGGCCAAAAACAAAACCAGAACTCGTGAGTTTTATGAGCCCTTGGAAAGGAAAACCACTCATAGGACTAAAACCGGGGGTCAATGCCAATTTATTGCAATTTGTATGCACTATATTGCATCGAATCAGATAAGTTCAAATCCTCTTCTTCTTTTAAATTATTATTATTTTTTGTCTGTCTTAACTAAATAGGAGTCTTTTTTTGCCATCTTAGATCCTCACTTCCCTCCTCTTTCTAAATGCATCCAATTGCCAAACATAAAATATATGTGCATGCCCACTTTTTTGCCATTTCAATAATGGAAAATGTAGCCAATGTTGCCTTCTCTCTCTTGATATTATGTAATATAAAATTGTATTATTCTATGCAAATGAATTGGACAAATTTTTTCATTGGCATTTATACAAGAAGAAAAAAAAAGTAATGAATTGAACTCTTTTTTCTAAGTTAAAATTGACTTATATAGTAGCTTTTATTAAAATTGTCTCATCCAATTTTTTTAAAAAGTAACATTTATAAGTTAATTTAAACTTGTAAAAAACTTAATTTAAACTAAGATTTAAAAAACTTATTTCTTTTTGTGTTTGTGGTGGTGAAGACTAGAATCAGAAATTGAGTTTTCGTTTATGGTGAAAATATGAGATTCACTTGCAGTTGATATTTTTTACATGACATCATTTTTTTCTGTCAGAGTAGCAATCCTTTCAGAATCTAGCTTCAATCTGATATTTTGTAGATTTTTGGGATTCTTTTTTTGTTTTTTGTTCATATCCTATTTGTAGCATTTTCTTCAGTGTTCTATTTGGATCATGTACAGACTAAATTTAGAAGAAATGGAAAAAACAGCCAAAAAAGAAAAATAGACAGGATTTTTAGTGAGACAATTACATCCTTTCATTATTTCCACTTCCATTTTCAAACCTTCTCTCTCTGAATTCCACTGCACAAAAAGTTGGATGAAGAATTTTCCTTGAGAAATCGACCACCCCATGTCCTTATCACCTTTGGTAAATAAATTTCCTTTTGAAAAGTTCTTATTTCTTAACTTTTTTCTACATTCCATGTGATGAAGAATTTGACAGTCTGTTTCTTCGGATGGGGACCATTTCACAAAACTCCAAGCTTTCCACAAGAATACAGAAAACCACCGCATAATTTGTTTTCATAATTATAGGACCTTATGATATTAGTGAATGACTATTTGATATATTTTTTTCGTACCTCTGACGTCTCTGACTATAATAAAAAATTAGTACCAAACTTAATTCTTTTATGTCTGAAGAGACCTCAACCAACCCTACAAACACAAGATAGTGTTCCACTACACACTACATTCAAAGACTATCCACAACTGGAATTCATATGAGGCTGCAAACTAGATTTAGAAACTTACATTTAGTGCAACCTGACTTGCAAGGTCATCATAGCTAGGATTTCTATTACCAGGTCGAAATAATATATATTCTCGTGGGACAGGATAAGGCACCAAGTTTATGGCAGCTTCCAAGAAAATGCAATAGCCTGTTACTCCAGGAGGGTTATTGTCATTAGAAACAAAATCCTTGTAGCTTACTCGGTTAGGAACTGCTATTATCAGTGGCTTTCCATTGTTGGGGAACACCCAACCTCTTGGTTTAGCTGCAGTTTCTCCAGGCCATATAACACCATACAGTTGCTGGCTGCTTGTTGAAGTGTTAACTGGTTTCTTATACAAAATTTCTGGAGTCACAACTGAGAGACCTGAGTAATTAGACCAATAACCAATTTTGCGCATTCCAGATCTTCCAATATTCAACATATCATATGCTGGATGATTTCTATTCCTTTCAATATCAAAGTGAGCTGTTCCAGTTAGACTAGAGAAATTGGTGCTCAAAATTGTCTCAAGAAACAAAGGGCCATCATCAAAAACACGAAGCAAATGTAAATGCAACATGCTTCCATTTGTTTCGAGCAACTTAGGGTCAAAGGAGAAAGACACAACACCACCTTTTTTGACAAAAGCATCAAGAGCCCGGGCTACTAACCAAACAGTTTCATATGCATACAATGCATAGGAATTGAAGCTTGGAGTCTCCTTGGTTTTTAGTCTCTGCATCCTTGAGAGAAAACTCTTCTTTTCATTAAGATAATTATCATAAAAAATAATAAATTTATCATGGTTAATAACATGTTATTAGATAATACAATTAAAAATCTGTTCATAGTGTATTCTAATAAAATTTATAAAGATAGAGTAAAAAAAATATTTATTCTAAGTAAACGTAGACACCAAAGAACAACTGATAAAAGAGGGGAGATAAATTACTCATAAATATGTACTAGTATAATATAGTATAAGAATGTGACAAATTAAATAAAAAATATTAGGTGGTTATATCGCAATTTGGAATATAAAGATATCAACATTCAACACTCAATCATAAAGTCTTTCATCTTTCATTTTCCAACTTTACTGTCAAAGATTGCTAGCCCTACAAAAGAAATATAAAAATTCAAAGAAAATAATGTTTTCAATGGACTAGGGATATCAATCATTCTAGGCTTACACAGAGAGACGCGGCTTACACATTATTTTCTTGGCTATCTCAACGCCCTAAAAAATAGAGATTAAAATGTGGGGACTGGAGGTAGAAAGTTGGCTACCCTTAAATCACTACAACCTTTCTTTACCTAATGAAGCTTGGCAAATATTTTGGCTGTTGAAGACATCAATAGATTAGACAAAGACATTGAATAGTTTGCTAATTTATTTCTATCCATCATTTGAATAGTTTGCATTTGAAATCATATACAAGATCAACATTGAAAAGTAAACGTAATTTCTTTCCATTTTAAAATATATTTAAATTATCCTTATTTTACTTACAATGAACCTTGTCGCAACCTACCCTTCGGCGGGAGGGCGACGCATGACTCGCGGGTGCGTGTTCCAAGAAAGGAATACGCGCGGAGTCGCCACCAACGTTTATTTGAGGAAAACGTCAAAAAAACTGGAAAAGACGTGGTCTACAAATTTTAGGTGAGAGGTTCGGGAGTTGTATTTACACACGGGGAAGGTTTTAGCACCCCACACATCCATCACAAGGGACGGTAGCCTTTAATCAAATGAGCAAATATGACTTCAATTTATGTTTTTCCCCTTTTTATGTTCTTATGTCTTTTTATGCCTTTTTATATTTTTATCTTTTTGTGGTCGACAAGGGTGTTTCCCTTTGCTCCTACGTATTCCTCAATTGCGATGAGAAAATCAGACTTACGTAGTTCTTTTGTGAACAAAGCGTTTTGGTTAAGTTATTTTTTATCCTTTTTTTGCAAGATATGTTTTTATTGAATGAAAAGGTCATTTAAGGCGTTGGACCATTAGATAATCTTTCGATTCTTTTGAAAAGTGAGAAAACATTTAGGCATTGGACCATTAATGATTTCTTTATTTCTGAAAGAGGTAACAAAGTTACATATTGGTTTTAGGCATTTTAGAAATCTATACTTAACCAATAAAAGCGGAAAAGGCCATTTCAAGGCGTTGGACCTTTGAAAATGACTTTTTTTAGGCGATGACAAAAGTTTGGTTTATGAATTGATTTTAGCCTTAGCTTCACTTTGGTTATTAGTCGATTCGATTAGGAAAGTGAAATCCCAAAGAAAAAACGTCCGATTGATTTTTTTGATTTATTTTACTAAAAGATATTTTTGATTATTATATTATTATTTTACCTCTTTTTGGTTTCCAACGTGGTTACGGCATGACCAAACGGTTAGATTTCATTTTAACGGAAATTTATTTTATTTTTTGATTAGGCGAGAAAATGACTTAAGTAAATGACTAAAGCACGTCAAAAGGGGGTACGGAAAGTAAATGAAATGAAAATAAAAGTACGCGAAAACAAATGAGGACCACTAAGGGTACATAGAATAAATTGAAAAGTTCGATTTCGAGAACTTACTGGTTGAAGACCGAAGAACGACGAAGAACGAACGAAGAACGGTTGAAAATCTTCGCGAAATCACCCACAGAAACGTTATGGAAACGTTACGGAAGCGCCTCGACATGGATTTTCTTCACGGAAACAATTTTTTTCACTAATTTCAAGTGATCTCGAATTACCAGGAGGGCTGAACATTTTTCCCTTCACCTCTCCCCTTATTTATAGGAAAATAGGGGAGAAGCTTGCCACCCAGCTCGCCCAGGCGAGCTAGGTTGCTTCCTCCAGAAGCAACCGCCTTCTGGAGGAATATTCTGGAAGGCCCAAGTGGGCCTGGTTGCTATTTGCACCCCCATTTTTACTAAATACACCCCCTTGCTATTTTTTGGTGATTTTTTTCGTAACGTTATGAAACTTTACGAATTTCGTAACGATGCTTGTTTTCTTTTCGTAATGTTACGAAACCTTACGGATTACTTAATCATCCCTTTTTTTGCCTTCCGGAACGTTACGGAACTTTACGGATTGCGCACTAACACTTCCTTTTAATTTCCGGCATGTCACGGAACTTCACGGATTGTGCTACAATGCTTTTTTTTTTACTTCTGGCATGTCACAGAACTTCATGAATTGCCTAACGATGGGTGCCAAGTACCTCGAAGTGGCCAAACGAGGGTCGCATCCCAACAACGGATGGTCCCCGGACGAAATTAGGGTATGAAAGTTGCCCCTATTTACTTGCCTTTTACTGGAGATAAAAGGGAAGTAAAGATAAGACACTAATTTCGTTCGAGCGAAACACCATTCGGCCAGTGAACCTCCCTGCCAGCGGAACCTGCAAAAATTTGAAAATGATCAGTACCGACACATCATCCTGATACTGTCGAATTTGTTCCTCTCGGTTGATACAAGACGTAGAACGACCATAATTTGTCTCTGCGTTTTGTTGGAAACGATCGAGCCTGGGCGGCGAGATACAAAATGACCATAATTTGTCTCTGCGTGCCGCCGGACACGATCACCTCTGGATGGCGAAAAGGTGCGCGGAATAACCGTAATTTGTCTCCGCCCACCTCTTGACTTACTATTTTTGAATGACAAAGGGCGCAAGATTTGTCTCTGGGTGTTTATCACCCAACTTGCGAAATCTGAATGACAAAGGGCACAAAATTTGTCTTTGCGCGTTTATCACCCGCCTCGCTGCTCCTGAATGATAAAGGGCGCAGAATCTCTCTCTGCGCGTTTACCCACTCAGCTTATTGTTCCTGAATGATAAAGGGCGCAAAATCTGTCTCTGCGCGTTTCTCTGCGTGTTTACCCACTTAGCTTGTCGTTCCTGAATGATAAAGGGCGCATAATCTGTCTCTGCGCGTTTACCCACTCAGCTTGTTGTTCCTGAATGATAAAGGGCGCAGAATCTGTCTCTGTGCGTTTACCCACTCAGCTTGTAATTCCTGAATGATAAAGGGTGCAGAATTTATCTCTGCGCGTTTACCCACTCAGCTTGCTGTTCCTGAATGATAAAAGGCGCAGAATCTGTCTCTACGCGTTTACCCACTCAGCTTGTCATTCATGAATGATAAAGGGTGCAGAATTCGTCTATGCGCGTTTACCACCCAACTTGCTATCATGCTTTGAGTGTTATAGATAGCAAAGGAAAGTTTTAATCGGATAACCACTCGGGTATCTCAGCATGTCACGTGACTCCAGTGTCAGTATGACAGAAATTGTCTGCGCGGAAGATGACATAAATCTCCGCGTGTCAATGGGCTTGTTGGCCACGATTGACAAAGGGTGCAGAAGACGACGTTAGTCTCTGCGTGCTATCATTCTTTGAGTCTTAGAGATAGCAAAATAAAGTTTAAACGGATAACCACTCGGGTATCTCTGCATGTCACGTGACTCCAGTGTCAGTATGACAGAAATTGTCTGCGCGGAAGATGACGTAAATCTCCGCGTGTCAACAGGCTTATTGGCCGCGATTGACAACGGGTGTAGAAGACAACGTTAGTCTCTGCGTGCTATCATGCTTTGAGTCTTAGAGATAGCATAAGAAAGTTTAAACGGATAACCACTCGGGTATCTCCGCATGTCACGTGACTCGAGTGTCAGCATGACAGAAATTGTCTGTGCGGAAGATGACGTAAATCTCCACGTGTCAACGGGCTTGTTGGCCGCGATTGACAAATGGTGCAGAAGATGACGTTAGTCTCCGCGTGCTATCATGCTTTGAGTCTTAGAGATAGCAAAAGAAATTTTAAACGGATAACCACTCGGGTATCTCCGCGTGTCACGTGACTCCAGTGTCAGTATGACAGAAATTGTGGGGGCGGCCGACAAAAGTGAGGCTCTTGCTCCTACGTATCCTCTATGAGGAACTCAGACCTACGTAGTTCTGGATAACTTATGAGACTAAAAATAGTCTCGGTGTTTTCTTCACTAAAATGCGAACATGCTTTAGTAAAGAGACAAAACTTCCAACTAATTAGAGCAGCATATGCTTTTCGGATGAAAAACAATGTGTCTACCGGGGAAGGGGAGTATGCTGATGAAATTTTCTCATAACCATAAATGAGACTTTGGATGTTAGCATTTCGTTTCTAAATGACCATTTAGAGGAAACACTGGGTTCAACAAAAATAGTAGAAAATCACTCAAAGTGTATCAATCTCACACAGGTAAGTGTTTCGTCCTAATTCCGAACCATAGATATGTCATAACTTGATTTTGCAAATCATTTCCTATCAAATCAAAGATTACATGCGTGATCATGGATCAATAGGACTTTTTTGGGAATGGGTTCTTTTGGTGGGAAATTTGGCTCTAAATGTTTTTGGCCTTTTCCTTTTCTGTTTTTGTTTAGTGCGGGGCGAAAAAGTCGCTGACACACAGGATTTTGGTTGGCAATCAAAGGGAGAGGGCCACTTTAGGTCATGGTTTCCTTTCTTTTCATATTTACTTTGGTGATAACTCTGTATTTGTTCAGACATTGTCTGGTCCAAAGACCTTTCTGCATATTTCTTCTGTTTTCTTCCGATCCTTGGTCGGGAATTTTCTTTCTTTTTTGCTTTCTCCCACTTTTTGATTGGGAATTTTCTTTCTTTTTTGCTTTCTCCCACTCTTCGATTGGGAATTTTCTTCCTTTTTTGCTTTCTCCCTTTCTTTGATTGGGAATTTTCTTTTTTGTTTTCTTCCGAGGGCAAGGATTGACATTCTCACCCTGGGTCAAGGTTTATGGTAAGTTGGGATTTTGGCTCAAGGTGATGGAAGCTTGCTTGTGGAGCTTCTATGGAGGCTGGATCTTTGAGCTTCAATGAGGTCCTTTAATGGTGGTTTTCCACCATGGAGATGCAGCGGAAGACAAAGGAGAAGAGGGGAGAGGAGGCGCCATCCACTAGGGAATAAGCCATGGAAGAAGGAGCTTCACCACCAAGATGAGCCTTGGATAAGAAGCTTGGAAGGATGCTTCAATGGAGGAAAAGAAAGAGGGAGAGAAAGAGAGAGGGGGGAGCACGAAATTGAAGGAATAAAGGAGGGAGAGAAGTGGAACTTTGAAAGATGTCTCACAAGACTCTCATTCATCAAAGTTACAACAAGTGTTACACATGCTTCTATTTATAGACTAGGTAGCTTCCTTGAGAAGCTTTCTTGAGAAAACTTCCTTGAGAAGCTTCTTTGAGAAAACTTCCTTGAGAAGCTAGAGCTTAGCTACACACACCCCTCTCATAACTAAGCTCACCTCCTTGAGAAGCTTCCTTAAGAAGATTCGTAAAGAAGCTAGAGCTTAGCTACACATACCTCTCTAATAGCTAAGCTCACCTCCTTGAGATGAGAAGCTAGAGCTTAGCTACACACCCCCTATAATAGCTAAGCTCACCCCCATGACAAAAAACATGAAAATAAAAAAAAAAGTCCTTATTACAAAGACAACTCAAAATGCCCCGAAATACAAGGCTAAAACCCTATACTACAAGAATGGCCAAAATACAAGGCCTTGACGAAGGAAAAACCTATTCTAATATTTACAAAGATAAGCGGGCTCATACTTAGCCCATGGGCTCGAAATCTACCCTAAGGCTCATGAGAACCCTAGGGCCTTTCCTTGGATCTCTAGCCCAATCTACTTGGAGTCTTCTAACCAATGCCGTTGCGGGGTAGGATTGCATCACAAGGCTTGTAGAACGGCTGGACATGATATATGTCAGGGTTTGGCCAGCGATTCTGGGATAAAGGGGATGCCCCACATTATTTCCATGATACACATGCAACAATGATGATTTGGAAATTGTATGCAAAACTAGTCATGCATGCACCTATGCAGACACTCAAGTGTCAAACTTTTATGGTCATGTGATGCTAGGGCTCAGGATTCATTTCCTCTATTTTAGTCAACCCAGTGTTTCCAAAATACGTTCTTTTATCAACCTGTGCATTCATCCGAGTCTACTTTGGGTGTTCGAAAAAAAATTTCACAGCATTTCTCCTTCAGGTGTATACACATTTTTTCAAAAAATGGTTATGATAAGTGAATTCTTTCAAAGAAAAGTTGGAAGTTATCTCTTTTCAAAAGCATGTTGGTTTTTCAGCTAGACAACTTATTTTTCTTTTTTCTCTTTTCCTTTTTATCATGTGTTTATTTCTTTTCCTTGTTTGTTTTTTGTTTTTTTCTTTTCATGAGGTATTTTGCTACCTAAACATGTGTATATTTTTGTGAGGCATTTTTGCTATATACATGCATATCCAAGGTATCTTGCTACCTAAACATACATATATATGTTTTGTGAGGTATTTTTGCTATATACATGCATATCCAAGGTATCTTGCTACCTAAACATACATATATATATATATATTTTGTGAGATATCTTTGCTACATACATGCATATCCAAGGTATCTTGCTACCTAAACATACATATATATATTTTGTGAAGTATTTCTGCTACATACATGTATATCCAAGGTATCTTGCTACCTAAACATACATACATATATATATATATATATATATATATATATATATATATATATTATGAAGTATTTTTGCTACACACATGCATATCTAAGGTATTTTCACTACCTAAACATACATATATATATTTTGTGAGGTATGACTACCTTTCGAGCTGGTGCTTGTTTTATTTAAATTCCTAGGATCATGAGCAACTAGGTGTGTCCTACTATGATTTGAGAAACAAAAGTGATCAAATAACAAGCAGAGATTTAAAAGGTACTAGGTTGCCTCCTAGTAGCGCTACTGTGGTGTCTCGCCCTGCGCTTGCCTGGGGGTGCAGTACTTCTTGACGAAAGCTCGATTAGTAGGGGGGCCTGATGACCTTGCTGGGGGCGACAGGCACTCCGTAGAACTGATAGAGGCTCGTAATCAGAGGTGGCAACTCCAAGACCCTGTTGGACTTCTTCGGGTCCACTGGGTGTCTTGTGGGCACGATCCCTGCAAATAGTAAATGGCATTAGAAATCAGTTGAACCATATGCATACTTACCTATGTCGCGATGACATGACCTTGCTGGGGGGGAATGGGCACCTTGTAGGACTGATAGAGGCCCGTAACCAAAGCTGGAGACCCCAGGGTCCTGTTGGACTTCTCCGGGTCCACTGGGTGTCTTGTGGGCATGATCCCTGCAAATAGTAAATGGCATTAGAAATCAGTTGAACCATATGCATACTTACCTATGTCATGATGGCGTGATCTTGCTGGGAGGAACGGACATCCTGTAGGACTAACAGGGGCCCGTTGGACTTCTTTGGGTCAACTAGGTGTCTTGTGGGTGCGACCCCTACAAATAGTAGATGACATTAGAAATCAATTGGAAATAATGCATACCTACCTGTGTCGGGATGGCACAGACCAACTGATACTTCTGCAGGGAGAGATCGGCATTACGGTCGCTGGGCAGAACGTTGCTAAGTAGCAACGTCGTCCATATCTGTGTAATAGTGGTCATGTTGGTGCGCATGATCCGCACTCGTCTCTTTGCAGCGGCATGGGTGAAATCTTGCCCCGATATGAATAGTAGCTGCGTGATAGCCTCCCTCTCTAGTTATGCTTGCACAGTTGGTCGCCCTCCAATATCAGGGGGTGGCCCAGAAACTGATAAAAGGAAACTACTGGCCCCTTAACCGGGAACGCGAGTCTCGGTTAAGCATTTAAGGGCAGAGGACCTTAAATTATCTTAAGGTGTGGATATGGAGCCCACTGAAAGTGAGGACGCGTAGCCCTCTAAAGGCGGGGGCGTGCAGCCCTCTGAAGTTCAGGACGTGTTGCCTTTTGAAGGCGAGGGAGTGTATTCCTATGATGGCGAGGACGTGTAGTCCTCTAAAGGTGAGGGCGTGTTGCCCTCTAAGGGCGAGGGAGTGTAGCCCTTTGAAAAGGGGGACATGTAGTCCTCTGAAGCCGAAGGTATATGACTCTTTAAAGGCGAGGACGCGTAGTCCTCTGAAGGTAAGGACGTGTAGTCCTCTAAAGGTGAGGGCGTGAGACCCTCTGAAGGCAAGGACGTGTAGTCCTCTGAAGGCGAGGGTACATGACCCTTTGAAGGCGAGGACGTGTAGTCCTCTGAAGGCGAAGGTACATGACCCTTTGAAGGCGAGGACGTGTAGTCCTCTGAAGGTGAGGACGTGTAGTCCTCTGAAGGCGAGGGCCTGTGGCCCTCTGAAAACGAGGACGTGTAGTCCTCTGAAGGCGAGGACATGTAGTCCTCTGGAGGCGAGGATGTGTAGTCCTCCGAAGGCGAAGGTACATGACCCTTTGAAGGCGAGGATGTGTAGTCCTCTGTAGGCGAGGACGTGTAGTCCTCTGGAGGCGAGGACGTGTAGTCCTCTGGAGGCGAGGACGTGTAGTCCTCTGGAGGAGAGGACGTGTAGTCCTCTGAAGGTGAGGACATGTAGTCCTCTGAGGGTGAGGGCGTGTAGCCCTTTGAAGGCAAGGACGTGTAGTCCTCTGAAGGAGAGAACATGTAGTCCTCTGGAGGCGAGGGCATATAGCCCTTTAAAGGCGACGACGTGCAATCCTCTGATGGCGATACGTACTAGTACCCAAGGGTCCAACCTTATGAGAAAGCAAGAGATCGACTCATCAAGAGGGCCAGTCATCCCAAATTCACAAGATTTGGGCATTAGATGTAGGAAATCTATGCAGTTAACATGATTTTTAGGGATGCAGATGCATGCAACCTTTGTCGTGAAATTTGGTAAGTGCGGACTTCATATGAAACAATGCAATGTAATGGAAAGTTGTACAATGTTCATGACATTCTTTCCCTATTTTGTGATTTTGATTTTGATTTTTTTTTTGGAAAACATAGATTGATCGTCCTTTTGAAAGAGGTGATAATTCATGCAACCTTATCCTATCTTTTGTAAATCTTTCTGGGAACTCCTTCAGAGTGTATGTTCTGTTTGATTTAGTCACTTGACCATTTTGGAGTGACGACAATGGAGCCGTTTGATGTTTAACCAATCCATTGAAATTCTCGAGTTTGTCCCCCCCCATTTTTTTTTTTGTTTAAAAACATCGACGGGTGAGAACTTTTGATCTGCCCCTAGGTTCGCTCGAGGCTCATGCATGGTGCCCCTCATTGCCCCAGTGTAAGGCTTTGAGGTACCAATTGTTATCTTTCATCATGACCTTGTAGTTGGGAACCTATTGGGTGAGAACTTCTAATCAGCCCCTAGGTTCACTTGAGGCTTATGCACGATGCCCCTCACTGCCCCAGTATAAGGCTTTGAGGTACCAATCGTTGTCTTTCGTCATGACCTTGTAGCAGGGAACCTATTGGGTTAGGACTTCTAATCTACCTCAAGGTTCACTTAAGGTTTATACATGGTGCCTTTCATTGCCCCAGTGTAGGGTTCTGAGGTATCCATCGTTGTTTTGTTTTCACAACCTTGTAGGAAGGAAGAATGAAAAAGGCGATTGATTCTCGCAAAAAAATTTTCAAGGACGAGAAATAGTATGAAGGATTTTTTCAGTTGACGGGTTAAGTCAAATGGCTCCTATTCTTGATAACTCACTTCTCTCTAAAAAAGAAAAAATTTCTGGAATGATAAGATGGGGTCACATGAATGTCTATATTTTTACTTGAAAACACAATCAATCAAATGCTTTTTTCTTTTTGAACTTTTCGGCTTTACTCGTTGTTTACGGCACCCCACCAATGTGCAGGACGAGTAATCTCTGATTGAATGGTCTTGGAAGTCAACACTCAAGAGCGCAGGTCGCTTTGAGCAAACAAACTAATGGCTTACACTCACATTCCGGTGGAAGTCGAATAAGCAAAGATGTGTTTGTGAGAGGATGAGAGAGACAAGGATGTCAAATTCATCTATTTTATCATTGTAACTGTGGTTTATAAAACTTGAAAATCCTGATGAGTCATTTAGAGACATCTAACAGCAGCTTTCAAAATTGCCCCATGTGTGGTGTTTTTTTGTCAATGTTAGGATTCACAAGCGATTCTCCTCAAATTTCAGCCAGCTCGCATCAATTTAGACTTTGCACCTTACGCTTCAGGGTCATACAATGCTCAATGGAATGCTCTGGGGCTCCTCCATTATAAGCACACATTGCGTTCAAGTCGTATCCTCGGAAAAATGGAGGTTGAGGAAACCTAGCAGGGGTTATGGCTACCATTGCAGTATCAAGTAGATAATGGAGCAAGTTAGCATAGGACACTAGAATTGGGGTGAATTCTACAGGATTTTTGCTACAAAATTCCTTCCTTGGTTGGTGTTTTGGTTTGTGCTAAAGGTGGTGTTTAGCATTGGTTGTGTGGAAGGTGGGTTTTGTGGTTGATTTAGGGATGGCCTTTGTGGATAACTGGGTGGTAGATAAGGAGAGGGTTTGTTATTGGCTGAGTAATGACATTGTTGGGCTGGTGGGAAGTTTGGCCATGTACGAATGGCAGTTGCAACATGGGTTTCTCCTTCATTCTCACCCTCTTCATTTTCCCCAGTTTTCTCATTTGTTCAAGCAGGATGATTAAATTTTCCTCTTTTTAGACCCACTTCGATCCTTTCGCTGGCGAAGACCAAATCTGTAAAACTTGAAGGTGTGTAACCCACCATCTTTTCATGGTAGAACACTGGTAATGTGTCTACTATCACGGTTATCATCTCTTTTTCCATTATTGGGGTGACACTTGGGCTGCCAGGTCTCTCCACCTTTGGGCGTATTCTTTGAAAGATTTGTGCCCCTTTTTGCACATGTTTTATAGTTGCATCCTATCCGGAGCCATAACAGAATTGTATTGATACTGCCTAATGAAGGCAACCATTAGGTCCTTCCAAGAATGGACTCGGGAAGGTTCCAAGTTAGTGTACCAAGTAGCAGCTACCCCAGTAAGACTTTGTTGGAAGAAATGTATCAGCAGTTCCTCATCTTTTGCGTATGCCCCCATCTTCTGACAACAATCTTTAGATGGTTCTTGGGGCAAGTAGCCCCCTTGTACTCGTCAAAGTCTGGCACCTTGAACTTGGGAATGACCATGTTTGGGTATTAGGAACAACTCTTCTAGGTTATCAAAGGCATAATCTTCACCTCCTTCAATGGCCCTGAGCCTTTCCTTTAGATGATCCACCTTTCCCATTTCCGCCATAGCATGAGGGTTTTTAATCGTTGTGGAATGCAAGAAGTGTGGTTGTGGGTGATACTGAGGGCCCTCCAAAGTGTTTTGCAGGGGTATACCACCAACTGCTTGCCCTTCAGTGGCATATCCGAGGCAAGGCTCAAAGTCGGCTAGATTGTGGTGGGGCATTCCATGTGTCTCTCCCATGGGAGTGGAGTTATTGACATTCTCATTGGGAGTGTACGCCACATTGGGTGGTGTATAGTTGGAAGGCAAGCCATATGGCGTGAAGGCATGCTTGTTTTGAATTTGTACATAATGGGGGCCGCTCGTACTTCCCAAATCTTTGCCCACCATATCTGAGGTTGGATGATTCATTTGGTTGAGATCAAATGGGGGCATCAGGTTCACCCTAGCAACAGCGCTGGTAGCGGCAACTGCAACTGCATTGGCTTCCATTATCTTCTTCATGCTCATCATGGCCTCCATCATTGTGGCCATTTTTCCTTTCAAGGGCTCCGTGTCAGCCTTCATTTGCTCTTGCACCTCCTTTACTTCACCCATTACTCTAGCTCTAGCACAGGTTCGGTAAGGGTGCCACAAAGCGTGTTTTTTCGGTTTGATAATAATGATTAAGTTCATTTCTTTTCAAGGAAATAATGCAATGAGCAATGCAACCAATGAAAAGGATGGATGTATGCGAATGATGCACATTTGAAGTATTACAAATTTTTACGCAAGACATGGGGTTGAATCAATTTAGATCTTCAATATGGTCCATGACATCTTTGTCAAGGTGAAAATGGAAGTAACAAGGACATCAATAGTCCTAAATGTGTTTGGCAGTAGACGAAGTAGTGATGTAACCCGATCCATCTTTTGCCCCAATTTTTTTGCAAGATGGTTACTTCCATGCTTCAACTTGACTTGATGAACCTTTTTTCATAAAAGCATGAGCTTGGTTCAACCCCATAATCCAAGGAATGACAATTCTGATCGCCAATACTTCAACAACATTTCATAGGGATGAATGACTCGGGCATACTTTAAGCTATGCATGGAAAATGTAATTATGAAATTGAGATGCCCGAGGAAACATCATTTCCTAGTTAACCATGCATTAGGTACCATGTTCAATCATTTTGTTTTTAAGTGAAACGGGTTTATGATCCCAACATGGTTGGCTTATGGTACCGAACACATGCAACTAAGAATGCTTCATGAATTTTCATGCTTCCCCCCTCTTTTTTTGTAGAGGGAAATGCAAGGATCATGCATGAGCGAACATGAAAAGAAATGGTATGCAATTTGTAGATCAAAAAAGTTTGTTGAACGCATATGCATGATGATGTAATGACTCATGCAAAATGTGAGGCTAGAATATGATAACGGACAAATGCAGGAACGATATTATGATGCCATGAAGAGATGCTTATGCGATGCATGATATGAATGCATTTACGGACACGAGAGCCTGGAAAATTATCTCTTCTTACTTGCGCATTTGGGGGCACAATGCCCTATTTGTACAGTTCAGAAGGTGATATGGACCTTCCGACTTCACGTGACAAAGGACAAGACCAACATACAATGCATGCTAGAGATAAAATGCGGGAGTGACCTGATTCACACTGATCTTTGGAGTAAAAACATGGGATAAACTCATTTTATTCAGAAGGTTTATATCTAGTTAAGATCTGAGTGACAACACAAACTTCCAAGCGGTTTCTGATTATATGCGCCATTAAGTCTATCATATGTTGACAATAGCCGAGATGTCCGTGGATTTCCTCGGGGGCAGAGTAGGTGTCCGCCATTGCTTTGGCCTTGTCTACCAATCGGGGAAGTTCTTGACTCCCGTTCAAGGTATGAGCAAGTCAGTCCATCCACATTGTTGCCTCTTGATGTAGCGAGTCGATCACCCTTCCTCTAGCCTCCTTTTCCGCGTACACTTGGGCATACTCGTCCGCCACTCTATGTTCGTGGGCCGTGGCTAGATTTAGTTCTTCTTGGTATCTACTGACGATGGCTAGCATGTTGGTCTCTGTTTCGCATAACCGCTGAGACAAGTTTCTTTTGCTGCCCCACAGAGCCCCTCGGAATTTGTTCCGGCCGTGTTCTTCCCTACGAGCCCTTTTTGTCTCAAGGCCTTGGTGGTAGCTATATTTACATCTCTCAGTTCGGCATTCTCCTTTCGGATCTTCAGAGCTGCTGATTTGAACTTTTCTTTGATTGTTTGGGCTTGCTCAAGTTCTGCCTTAAGGGCCTGCACCTCTGCGTCTTCCTCCGATGCCTCAACTTCCTCTCTTTTAGCGGTTCTCAAACTTGGAAGCCAATCCAAACCTTGCACGTGGGCTTTTAACCACTTACGGTAGCCACCGATGGGCCCATTGTTACTGCCCCTGAGTTCTTCGTCCTTCTTTTGCACAACCTCCCATGCCTTGCGTACCTTCTGAAGTGTCTCCATGTTGGTCTTATTGAAACCTCGTGAAATGACAGGTGCGAGCTCTTCCTCTAGTGGTGCCCCTCTCATAGGGTAACCAAGTTGCCTTATAGCAAGAACGAGATTGTAACTGATGCAACCTCTCGTCCCCATCAAGGGAACATTCGGAAATCCTCCACACGAAATAAGAACTCTGGTTCTTCCTTCTTTCCATCGGGGGAACCAGTTGATAGACGCTCCTTCTTTGTTTGCTAAGAGTTGATCCCAATTTGCCCCTTCTTTCTCTGTGCATGAATGGTGGCTTTCTGGCGGGCAAGCATGCCTACCTCTTGGCGAAAAAGGTGTGAAACTAACCATACATAAAGAGCTGGAGTACAACAAACAATCCTTGTATTGCTCTTTTCACATCTTCGATCGAAGGTGTCATATAGGTTGGCTAGCATAGCGACAACCGGGATTTCCTTGTGGTTATGATAGGCAAGAAAAGCGTCGATCGCTGCTAGGTCCACCAACCCATCCACATTCGGAAAGAGGACTCCTCCGGAAATCAACAATGCGAGAATATCTATGAATGGGGCCCACTCGCCTTTACCTGCCAAGATTCTTGCTTTTGCCTCCAAATATTTTCTCGGTATTCCAACCACTCCATTTTCGACTTGCTTCCTGTGGTCTAATTCCTGCGCCGAGATTTGGACTATCTTGGAAATTCTAGCTAATGAGGGATAGAACCCTGAGAAGAGGTATGGTTTACTTCCCCCTAGAGGGCATCCTAGGATCTCTTCAAATTCTTCTACCATAGGTGATAGCTGGAAGTCCCCAAAGGTGAAGCACCTCAACGGCTGATCATAATACTGGGCAAGGGAGGCAATGGCCTCTGTGGAGACTTCTACCATGGCTAGGTCCCAGATTTTACCGTAATCTTTGAGAAAAGCTTGCTGCTGGAGCTGACCCATCAACTGCCCTAACTCTCTTAGACTGGTGATCCCTAGGCTCTTGACCTTGACTTGATAGAACCTCTTTTTAAGTGAAGGCATTTGACTTGATCCCATGTTTTACTAAAGTGAACAAAAATCGGTGCGAATTAAAACTCCGACATCTATCATGGGTGGAATGGATGAATGCATGAAAAAATGCATATAACACAGAGGCAATTTATGAATACGGGAGCCCGAGAAATTTTCTCCTTCTTAGATACAACGTCTTGGGGTAGCAAAGTGCCCGATGTATGTATTTAAGAAGGTGACACGGACCCTCCGTTGGTTTGACAACGAGAGGGGATCACAACAGAATCCGTGCATGATGCATATGCGAAAGGCACAACACGGGGATGTACATAGTACGACAATATTCACAAACAAATAAGCAAAAGGGTACGTGACACTTATTCATGGCAGTGTGAAAATGGCACGCAATGTGTCCGCTTCGTGCCCCTATTCAAGGGACCTATATGGGAGAGAGCTAAAAGGGTTTTTAGTGATAATCCGCAAGGTAGTCATATCTCTCTTGATGGTCTCTAGAGGTATCATCCTCTTCGAAGAATAGACTGCAGCAGTAGGGACTACTAACAACAATATGTTTTCAAAGAGAAAAACTCTAGATGAGGGTTCACTGTAATCAAGCAAGTCGGAGACCTAGCATGATCACAGATTCACCTCCACTCCTTATGTTCCCATGAACCCGGGTATAGGGCCCTTTTTCAACTCACCGTGTGTGCAAATAGTGTTGGTGTTTGTGTGCATCAAATGAATAAATATTTACCTCATGCATACATTTTAAAATGCACTAAAGGCATCAAAGAGTTATATAAACAAGAACATAAGAAAAATAAAGGGAAACCAACAAAGGAGGATGTCATGATAAAACATTGCACAAGATTAAATGGCCTAACTCTAAAAAAAATAGTCCCCAGTGGAGTCGCCAACTATCGCAACCTACCCTTCGGCGAGAAGGTGACGCGTGACTCGCGAGTGCGTGTTCTAACAAAGGAATACGCGCGGAGTCGTCACCAACATTTATTTGAGGAAAACGTTGGAAAAACCGGAAAAGACGTGGTCTACAAATTTTAAGTGAGAGGTTCGGGAGTTGTATTTACGCACGGGGAAGGTATTAGCACCCCACACATCCGTCACAAGGGACGGTAGCCTTTAATCAAATGTGCAAATATGACTTCAATTTATGTTTTTCCCCTTTTTATGTTCTTATGTCTTTTTATGCCTTTTTATGCCTTTTATATTTTTATCTTTTTGTGGTTGACAAGGGTGTTTCCCTTTGCTCCTACGTATTCCTCAATTGCGATGAGAAAATCAGACCTACGTAGTTCTTTTGTGAACAAAGCGTTTTGGCTAAGTTATTTTTTATCCTTTTTTTGCAAGATATATTTTTATTGAATGAAAAGATCATTTAAGGCGTTGGACCATTAGATAATCTTTCAATTTTTTTGAAAAGTGAGAAAACATTAAGGCATTGGACCATTAATGATTTCTTTATTTTTGAAAGAGGTAACAAAGTTACATATTGGTTTTTGGATTTTTAGAAATCTATACTTAACCAATAAAAGCGGAAAAGGCCATTTCATGGCGTTGGACCTTTGAAAATGGCTTTTTTTAGGCGATGACAAAAGTTTGGTTTATGAATTGATTTTAGCTTTAGTTTTACTTTGGTTATTAGTCGATTCGATTAAGAAAGAGAAATCCCAAAGAAAAAACGTACGATTGATTTTTTTGATTTATTTTACTAAAAGATATTTTTTATTATTATATTATTATTTTACCTCTTTTTGGTTTCTAACGTGGTTATGGCATGACCGAACGGTCGAATTTCATTTTAACACCCACTTTTACTAAATTCACACGGGATTCCACGTGCCGCATGCTACTCGGGTCAGAGCGTAAGCTAGTGATGCTTTCGACCTGGTTGCTATTTGCACCCCCATTTTTACTAAATACACCCCTTGCTCTTTTTTGGTGATTTTTTCCGTAACGTTACGAAACTTTACAAATTTCATAACGATGCTTGTTTTCTTTCTGTAATGTTACGAAACCTTACGGATTACGTAATCATCCCTTTTTTTGCCTTTCGGAATGTTACAGAACTTTACGGATTGCGCACTAACACTTCCTTTTAATTTCCGGCTTGTCACGGAACTTCACAGATTGTGCTACAATGCTTTCTTTTGATTTCCGGCATTTCATGGAACTTCACGAATTGCCTAACGATGGGTGCCAAGTACCTCGAAGTGGCCAAACGAGGGTCGCATCCCAACAACGGATGGTCCCCGGACGAAATTAGGGTATGACAAACCTCTTTACTGGTTGTACTATTTCAAAAACCTTAAACATGATGCATTGTTATTTGAGTATCATTGATCCAGCTGATAGTTTCCCCCATTGATGGTACAGATTATATGTCATCATCACGACATTTGTATTAGTGTGTCCCATGTAACTGCATCCCCGTACTCGTTGTCGTTTACACTGAGCATCTTTCGAGGTATGTCTCTATTTTTAAAAATATTGTGATTGTAACATGTCGTTGTTCAAATATCGGTATTGTTTCATGTTACTAGTTAGTTGCATTATGAGTGAACCTTAGTTGCCCGTTCGAGATTCGATACACCGATTAATACAGATGGTTTGAATTAATCGATGTATTGATTCTTAAATTGTCCGTTTGGACAGTTTGGGATGACATGTTTTTATAGTTGAATCATACGTAGAGGTAAATCATCTTTTGAATGATTTGAACAAATTTCGGTATACTGCATTTCACATTGTTCTTCGGGTGCATATTTGACTGCGGTGATTGTTCACACATTCACCGCTTTCATCTCGTGTACCTGAAGACCAATGCGAAATGCTGCCGAAATTTCATCAAATCACTCAAAAGAGATTTTACCTGTACGTTTGATTCAACTATAAAAAATGTCATCTTGAATGGGATAGGGCCACACCTTTAATGCAAAAAAGTGAGTTTAGCATGCATGACAAATAACTTATTGATTGTCATGAATAGAAAAGACGAAACATGGATCGAAGTTGGATGAAAGCAAAACGCATCAGTGACGAGTATGAGAACGGGGTGGAACAATTTCTACAATTTACTCAACTTAATGCTGAAAGTTTGAGGGGCAATTATTTTTGCCCATGTGTTAAATGTCTTAATGGTAGATGACAGTCAGTTGATGAAATCCGATCACATCTGATATGTTACGACATTATTCAAAATTACACAAAATGGATATGGCATGGGGAATTGGCCGACATTCCAACTGTTTCTCAGTATCAGCCGGTACACGAAGACAGCGGAGAGCGTATAGAGGAAATGATCCATGATCTTGGACAAGAGACTTTTGAGCAAGCGCATGCACCTCTGTATGATACAATAGAACGTTATTCCAAGATGCCATTGTATTCGGGGTGCACATCTTTTACGCGGTTGTCAGCAGTCTTAGCTTTGGTAAACTTGAAGGCAAGATTTGGGTGGAGTGATAAAAGCTTCACTGAATTGCTGGTGTTATTGAAGAACATGCTTCCTGAACATAACACTTTGCCGAAAAATCATTACAAGGCCAAAAAGATTTTGTGTCCAGTGGGAATGGAGTAGAAGAAGATTCATGCATGCCCTAATGATTGCATATTGTATAGAAATGAGTATGCAGAACTACGGCAATGCCCCACGTGTGGGGTATCACGATACAAAGTGCAGCATGACGAATTAACTGATGATGCAAGAACAAAAAATTGTCGTTCTGCCAAGGTGTGCTGGTATCTTCCAATAATACCAAGGTTTAAGCGATTGTTTGCTAATGCACATGATGCAAAAAGCCTTTCATGGCATTTAGTTGATAGAAAATGTGATGGATTACTGCGACATCCTGCTGATTCTCCACAGTGGAAGACAATTGATCGTTTGTATCCAGAGTTTGGGGACGAGCCAAGGAACCTAAGGCTTGCACTTGCTTCTAATGGAATGAATCCTTATGGTAGCTTAAGCAGCAACCACAGTTCGTGGCCTGTTTTACTAATGATTTACAACCTTCCCCCCTGGTTGTGCATTTTGCGTAAATACATTATCCTGTGTATGATGATCGTGGGTCCAAGGAAGCCAGCGAATGATATTGATGTGTATCTTGCGCCGTTAATTGAAGACTTGAAAAAATTATGGGAAGAAGGGGTAGATGTGTGGGATGCAACTCTGCAGCAGACATTCAGGTTACGCGCAATGGTGTTTGGTACAGTTAATGATTTTCCAGCATATGGAAATTTAAGTGGATACAGTGTGAAAGGGCATCATGCATGTCCTATCTGTGAGAAAAATACAAGCTTCATCCAACTTAAGCATGGAAAGAAGACAATATACACCAGACACCGAAGATTTCTGAAAGCTTTTTACCCTTATCGACGATTGAAAAAAGCTTTTAATGGAAGTTAGGAGAATGAAGGCCCCCCGGAACCATCAACTGGAAACCAAGTTCATGATAGGGTAAAGGACATTGTAACCGTGTTTAGGAAGTCCCAGAAGAAGACATCATCTCCCAACAACATCTGGAAGAAACGGTCAATATTCTTTGATCTTCCATATTGGTCTGATCTACATGTGCGTCACTGTCTAGATGTTATGCATGTGGAGAAAAATGTTTGTGATAGTTTAATTGGTACTCTTCTTAACATTAAAGGGAAGACAAATGATGGTTTGAAATATTGTCAAGACTTAGTTGACATGGGAATACGAGAGAAGTTGCATCCCATATCACAAGGTCAGCGAACATATTTGCCCGCAGCATGCCACACAATGTCAACAGCAGAAAAAATAAGTTTTTGTCAATGTCTGCGGAATCTCAAAGTTCCACAAGGATACTCTTCAAATATCAAGAGCCTTGTCGCCCTCAATGATCTTAAGTTGGTTGGCTTGAAGTCTCATGATTGCCATGTCTTAATGCAACAATTATTGCCTGTTGCGATTCGCGGCATCTTGCCTGACAAAGTTAGGGTTGCCATAACCCGTTTGTGCTTTCTTTTTAATGCCATATGTAGCAAAGTCATTAATCCTCAACAATTGGATGACTTAGAGAATGAGGCTGCCATTGTCATTTGCCAGTTGGAGATGTATTTCCCACAATCATTTTTTGACATCATGGTTCACCTAATTGTTCATCTTGTGAGGGAAATTCGGTTGTGTGGTCCGGTTTTTTTGCGGTGGATGTATCCAGTTGAACACTACATGAAAGTGTTGAAGGGATATACCAAAAATCAATACCGACCAGAAGCTTCCATTGTAGAAAGGTATGTTGCTGAAGAAGCTATTGAGTTTTGTTCGCAGTACATGGAAACAGTTGAAGCTGTGGGGGTACCGAAAAGTCATCATGACCGGACACGAGGAGGTCAAGGGACACGAGGCTTCAATGTTGTTACCATGAGTAGAAAAGATGTGTCACAAGCGCATTTATATATCTTGAATAACATACAGGAGGTCGTTCCATACATACAAACTCACAAACAATATCTGGCATCTATTAACCCAAAATTGAACATGATGAAATTGTTGCAAGAGCATAATAGAACTTTCATAAACTGGTTTAAAGAAACAATCATGAGTGATGACAATGCTTCCAAAACATTAAGATTGTTAGCTATTGGTCCGAATCTAAATGTCCCCACTTGGAAGGGGTATGACATAAACAATTATTCATTCTATACAAAGTCTCAAGATTATAAAAGTAGTGTGCAGAATAGTGGGGTGATTGTGGAGGCTCATTCTGAGCACTTTTCTAGAGCATCTGATAACAACCCAATTGAAGCCTCAATGCCTTACTTCGGAGTTATTGAAGAAATATGGGAGCTTGATTATAATCAATTCAGAGTGCTAGTATTTAAATGTAAATGGGTTAATGTAAATACCGGTGTTCATAGAGATGAAATGGGATTCACTTTAGTAGACCTTAACAAGGTAGGTTACAAGGAGGAACCATTCATTATGGCAGAACAAGCTAGGCAAGTGTTTTACATCCAAGATCCAAATGATTGTAGATTATCAGTGGTTCTACAAGGAAGGCCAATTGGTGTTAGGGAACAAATTCATGATGCATCCCTTGACATTTGTGAGACTCCTTATTTTTGCATAAAAATGCCTTCAATATGTGAACAAGTAGAGGTGGATGACGTACATGCGATTCGTCATGATCATGCTGAAGGTTTATGGGAGAACATTGCTCCTTAACTGCGTTGTATCAATGTAATGTTACAATATTATGTTATTTGTTATTGAGTTATATGTAACGTTCATATTTATTTTGTGTTGCATGCATGCTATTTTTAATCCTACCAAATTAATCAAATTTTTTTTCATTTGGACAACATCATGGTGACACCGCGAAGGTCCCCTCCACAGTCAGATGATAATACGAAGCCACAACCTAAGAAGACAAGACAGAGCACACGTCTTAGAAGGCTGACTTTAAGAAGTTTAGATCAGCCTAGACCAACAGTTACTGTGGATCCTACAACTGGAAGAGCATCAGGCCAAGAGAAGTAAAAGTTCCACAGATTTTTAGGGGTCGTAGCTCGAGAAAAGATCCCGATTGTCCACAGCAATTGGAAAAATGTGCCGAAAACTCTAAAGGACATGGTATGGGGGGAAATTTTGGTAAGTCAACTTAACAGTTTGATGTATTGAAACATTATGTTTATTTTCGAAAAAATGTTTACATGCACTAAAATTGACCTGATGAATATTTAATGCAGGCAAAATTTGATATCCCAGAAGCCGAAAAGGCCAAGAAAAAGGTAATGTCCACAGTGGGCACTAG
Source organism: Glycine soja (assembly GCF_004193775.1). Taxonomy (NCBI): domain Eukaryota; kingdom Viridiplantae; phylum Streptophyta; class Magnoliopsida; order Fabales; family Fabaceae; genus Glycine; species Glycine soja. The sequence continues at coordinate 27,276,524 of NC_041011.1, forward strand.
ATGGAGGAAATTTAAGTCTTCACTAACCACTAAATATGTCTATGCTGACACACAAGGCAAACAGATAGAAAATGCTTCAGTCAAATATGGTATGGATAAACAAACTTGGGATAAATTTGTTGCAAGTCGCAAGACCCCAGATTGGCAGGTTACATGATTGTTCAATGTAGTTTAAATATGTTTAGAAATGTACATTTATAACAATTAAATACATGCAAATAATATATGGTCAATGACAGGAAATTCAAAAAAAGGCACAGGACAGTAAAAAAAACAATGACTGCCCCCATGTACTATCTCAGGGGGGGGGGGGTATGACTTGCTTGAGAAAAAATTGTTAGATGAGAAAACAAAGCAAAAACAACTGGAGGCACTGTTGACTGAGAATCCATTGTTTGATCTCGAGGAGCCGCCATCTCCCATTAAAAGGCATGTGAAGTGGAAAATGGCTCGAACCAAACGATATGGCTAGATGACATCAAAGGCGACACGAGAAATTTCGGATAGAATTGTGAGTTGCAACATCATTATAATCAATTTGAAACAAATTTTTGTTTGCTTTATAATTACTACCTCATTAACTCTTTCAATATGTCGTGCTTCTTATAGGACTCGTTAGAAGAGCAGACGACACAGGGTAGTTTTGTTCCCCATGGTCGGGATGACATCTTGAATACGGCCATTGTCAAACCGGAACATCCAAGTCGAGTTCGTGCAGCGGGATCTGGTATGACCCTTACTCAATTTTATGGTAGGGCAACACGTACCTCAAGTAGTTCCTCAGCAACACTAATGCAGCAATAGTGGGTTGACATTATTGGAAACATAAAGGAACAAGTAAGGAATGAATATGAAGAACAACACAAGAGGAGTTTGGAGGAATTTAAGAAGGAGTTGTCCAGTCAGATCTTCATTTAGATGTGTCAGATGGGATCACAATACTCTCCCCTTATTGAGGTGGATTTCCAGGCATTGGCTGCACATCTTAGCACTAAAGGAAGTAATGTTGAAACTGCTGATGTTGACCCATTAGGCGACAAAAATGTGAGTTTAAAACCCACTATGGGGTTATACGTGCAATGACAACATACTACGGTGTTGGTGGCCTTGGGGAAAATATGTGAGGGGGGGTCTTCCATTCACAATGTCACTTATGCTGATGATGTTGTAAGGGTGAGTGTTGACAAAGTTATAGAAGGTGACGCTGAAGTGCCCTTCCCGACATCAGAGATTCAATATGTCAAGCAGGCTCTTCAAACATTCATTGCATGGCCAACAAATCTTGTGAAAAAAGTGTCACATGAGGTAAATTTGGTGTTATTATATTTGCAGCAATACATGTTGACATGAATATATGTTAGTTTGTGACATTATGTAAATTGTTGTTTACATTAAACATTTAGGAGTCCCATACTAGTCCAAAGAAACTTCCTGAAATAGATGAAAGGGGGACGAATGATTTTGAAGATGATCCATTGCGTCAACTGATTAAGAGCCTATATTACATGTACGACACACCCGTTGAGTTGAAGTGGGATGGCAGGAAATTTGGGCTTCCAAATGTTGATGTGTAACACCCGTTGAGTTGAAGCAGGATACAAATGTTTGAACATATCTATACTACAGTTATGGATGTTGTAAGTAAATTTACTATAATTCATTGATAAGTAGTATTTTGTATGGTATGCATGAGTATCAATTTTTATGTATTTTTTATCAAAGCAGGCTTTTGGATGAGTGGAGCTCAACTTTGGGTCATGCTTCCGTGTATGGATTCCTTGAGCCACAATCGATACACGATGCAAAGGACCGACGTGCTGAATGTGAGCATTACTTACAGGCATGGCTCAAGGAATCTCAACGAGAGGTGTACCTAGGAGCTTACTTAAATCAATAAGTAATATTAATTCAAATGGTTATAAATAATGTTAAAGTTCTATGTACCTAATACTTGTTTCTTGTAGGGGCCATTGGCAACTGGTAGTACTGTGTCCTGTGACCAATGTTGTTGCATGGTTTTGTTCGTTACGTAAGAAGCCTGATACTCATATCAAAACTGCAATTAACAAGTAAAGTTTTGTATTGTCCCTCATATCATGCAGTGTAATATTTTTTGTCAACCATTTCTTATCTTCGTATAGACGTTGATCATGCTATTATTATAAGCAGTGCAATGAAGACAACAAACACAACTGCGAATGGTACAAATAATCAACCAACTCCTAAGTGGATTGAAGTCAAGGTTAGTGATGCAATTAATGATTATTTTCCAGTATTGATCTTCAAATGATAACCTCAATACAATTGTTAGATCGAATTGTTATTGATATTGAATGTAGAGCCATGTTCAAAGTGGAGGGTATGAGTGTGGCTACTACGTGATGCATTGGATGTGGAACATCGTCAGTGGGGGTTTAAAGAATGATTGGAGCATGGTAAGTTCGGTTTAACAACTTTAAATTACTATTTCAGTAGTATTTTGATTGATTTTACATGTTCATTAAATACACCCTTTGTATTCTTAATATTTTGTAGTGGTTTCTTGATGGAACGGCGTTAGACAATGAAACAATTACAACGATTCGGCAGAAATGGGCAGCATATTTTCTTAAAGTTCAAAGCAATCAATGTACAAAGTCTTAGTTGACATAGGAAATTTTTTGGTTATTGTGAACATTACAGAGACAAATGTCACTATATTGGCCTGTATTTATTTGGAAATATATTTATCAAACTTTGTGTTTTGTTGTCTCTACAAAATTTTTGGGCTGAGAGAATGGAACTTGTTCTTTTAATTTCTTGTGATTAAGGGAAGATGGAAGGATATCACTTAATGTTAGACCCTTAGGTTTTCATCCGACCTTTTGAAGTAAATCAGAATTATATTATTGACAGCTCTATGGATGACCCTTAGGTTTTCATGAATTACATTTTTGCTATACCGCTGATTCTTTTTTTTTTAATCGGACAACAGACATAAAATTCACACATTTGTAACTCCTGTACATGCTTATTCTATTTTTATTGTAAAGAAGCAATGCATCTTATTGGCAATGAGATGTCTTTGCCTTTATCAGATTTAGAGTGAATCATGGGGAGGACAGCTACACAAGTCTTCCAAAACCAATTGACTCTGGTCAAGAGTTGAGAGTGGGGATGTTGTTTGAGTTGTACAAAAAGTTTTTAGCTATTGTAGGGGAAATAGATGTTGACTACTTGAATGTAAATTACAATTATGGGGTAGCACTGAAGATGCTTTTTAGTTGTCTTACTGAGCTCTTCTTGTTTTTGGTAACACGGTGACAGAGCATGTTGAGAGGAAACCAGATGTGGCCTTTGATGCGGTGAGCATTTCAACTTTTACAGATTGTGACTTGTTTAAACCACTAGTGACTTGTTTAATTACGTAGCAGAAGTTCATTTTTTTTGTATGACAAATTATATATATTCAGTTGGGCTAACGTTATAATTTACTATCATTCAGGTTTCAAGTTGGGGTGCCTATAAAAAATGTGACATATAAGCAGTGTCATTTGCAGCAACACATACACATGAAGCTCAAGTTCAATTTGCTCTTCAACGACGACTTCCTGCATTGGTAGGAGTTCTTGCCTCAATTAGGCTTCCTTACCCATCAAGATCCTTTGTGTGAATGTGTATGACTAGTACGAAGGAGCTCTATGCCAATGAATTCTTACCGTTGGGGGAGGAAAGTTACTAGCGGGAAGTTCTGATATTTGTTGTGATTATCTTATTGTCACTATCTTATTGCACCCTTTCTACTGGTTCCTATTCTCTTATAAATTTGATATTTGTTGTGATTATCTTATTGTACTTCAGGTTAGGATTCATAAGTTCCTGGAAAAGACTAGAAGTCACTAGAGTAAGAAAACAAACGCTGGTGGTGACGACAGTATGGATAATGATAAATAAAAAATAAGGAAACATGTAAATGGTTTGATTAGAAGAGGAAGACTGAAACATGTCCAGATGCTACTGAAAGAGGAAGAATCTGGCCCTTGGGGTCGTGATATCCAGGCTAAGGTTGGTGTTAATGTCTGAGTGTAATTATCTTTAACTTTATTTTTTAAACTGGAATCTAATGAGTGAACTCTATGAATCTATGCAGCTGGGAAGTCGATTAATAGAATTATTAATTGAAACAGCATTTGTACACTCAACAGCTAATCAGTTTGCTGATACTCCACCTCATATTCGACCTGCATTCAGTCATGCATTTAAAGCCATATCAAAGAACCCAGAGTGAGGCTTCACCTTTTTTTAAAAAAAATAAATGAATATTATGATTGGTTCAATAGTTTAGGCCTTGATCCTTAGCAACTAAATGGCACTATCAGATTAGAGAAAGTAGTTATTGACTGCTTATCTGAATATTATGATACTAGGAATCAATAATTATTATTTTAGGGACTGCCTTGATGTGATGCTTATTTATAATTCTGCCCCCCGAGCCACCCACACACATGCATTCTGACAGACAAACAGATGCCACATGCCTTCAAAGTTCAAATGAGAAAGGTAGGGTAATTACAGATGAGAATTGCTAAGTAAGGGTTTTGTTTGTTATTCTTTTAGATCACAAAATATGGATGTTTTTAGTTTCTCTCCCCCTCAAGTAATCAAATATGATTTTCCTCTCCAGCTGCCACCTTTTGCTAGGGGAAGTACAAACTGCTCATCAGTGTTTTAATAAGAGCATGGAATCAGGTAGTGTTGTTTGTTTGGATCGAAGGGTTATAGTTGAAGCAGTTGAAGCTTTACAGAAGGCTCAGGCATTTCAATGATTTTCTTTTATGTCGATGGCAAAATTTTGATTACTGAATTTTGATGCAGTTTATTTATATACTGTCAACTTGTGTGTCAATGACCGTTTTTTTTTTTAACTTGTATTAATATCATTATCAGTCTTATATTACTACTTTAGCTATTAGTCTGTCAGGGGGCAATTAATCTTCAATTTTGCTATTCTACCTTGCTTCACTTGTGATGTGTGCATGCTTTTATAAGATGTCTAATAAATATTACTATGTTTTAACACGAAGTGGTCAAGTGTATAAATAATGCTGCTGAGCTATTAAAAGAGAGGATTTCTGATGCAGCTATTAATGCTTTAGAACTAGTTTCTAAGGCATTGTCAATAAGTTTATACTCAGAAAATTGCTTCAAATGAAAGCAGAGGCTCTATGTTTGGTATTTTCTATTCCAATTATTTGCTCCACTCATCTTTATGCATTTTTATTAATTTTTGTTGTTGTTTTTTTGCTTAATTAATTTGGATTAGGGAGAATAAAAGGTGCGTTTTATTATTGTAATGTCTTACAGCTACAAAAGTATGATGCAGCAATTCACCTTTGTGAACAGAGTCAGCATCTTGCAGAAACAAATTTTGTCTTGGCAAGCAATACAGCGAATTCTGATAGTTCCTTATGTGATAGTTACTCAAGTGTAAAATTATGGAGGTGGTCATTGAAAGTAACATGTTACTTTCATTTAGGAAGGCTTGAAGCATCACTTAATGTTCTTGAGAAATTACAGCAAGTTGTGTCTGTCACTGACAGCTAATTCAATTGATTACTAAGCAAGGATAATTTTTCATTTTCCATTTCAATCAAGATACATTTTCTTTTTTCAACTGCTAGGGATGCCTTACGATCAATTCAATTATGTAGGTGTGTGGTTGATAACATTGAAGACTTGCTAACATTAGCTTCTACAATACGGGAACTTATGAAGAACAAGGTAATTTCAAAATGCCCTAACTAGAGCGAGAAGACATGTAAAATGGAAAAAATTAGAAGCTAACCAATATTTTATTTATATAATGATTTAATTTAAATTAACAATATAAAGATTTAATTTCTTATTGTACACATTTTCCTTCACTTTAAATGAGTTAAATTCCCAACTCATAATGCTTGGTCATGTTTTAGATGATCTTTCTTTTGCCTAATTTGTCACGACAATTATTCAATGGGACAAGTATATATAAGAAAAAAAAAAGGCACGTGCCTAGTGGCTGTGTCTCTCCAGTTTTGGGAAATGTTGTTATTGATTGGATTAGATTAGATAAGGGCCTTCATATAGGACTATGTCTTCCCATAACATGTTTAAGCAATTGAGTCTACACTTAGTTATTCAACTATGCTTATAGAGTAAGATCTTAAATCCAATATAATTTATATGACGTATTTGTGAAGGGTAATAATATAATCATTTGTGAATGATTTCAATTTCATCTGAGTTTGTTTTTTTTTTATGAGAACATTATGAAAAGAATTAATCAATGTAAGCCCAGTTGGAGATTTTTCTAACAGGATTCTCTTGTAGGCTTTCTTTTGTCTTTTAATGATTTCGAAACCCAGAGAAAGTAAGTACCACCCGCAACCTATTCCTCTGCTGCTTTCTGCTCTCACTGCAACTACCCTTGTTCCCACTCTTTGTTTTTTTTCCCTTTGCTTTTCCCTATATATATATAGTTACTGTTCTCACGGAACAACTTGGCAGAAACATTTTAACAACTTCATAACATATTTGGAAGATGGACTAATTATGATGACATATAGTCCTTTTATAAGTAATTTAAAATGATAATCCATCTATAGGTGATTTACTTGGTTTATGTAAATTATGTCTTGGAAAATTCTTGTTATTTTATCTTCATCACTAACTTTATACAATGTGAGAATTTAGGCAAATAATATAGCCGAGGCCTAAGGTCAAGCTTTATAATTAGTAGTGACCATACCCGAATATAGAGGTCAGTGAAATCTCACAAGTGCATATCTTTGTTCTCATGTGAAACACACTGTTTGGTCCTAGCTAGCTTTTCCCTTGCCATTTTCTACCTAGCCTTTCAGAGATCACATGTAGTGTTCCCTTCATTTCATTTGGAAGCAATTTGAAAGATATCACTCTTTGAAAATGAGGGTCCTCTGTTTTTTCACTTTTTGCTAACAATTAGCATACATACACGAGCTACAAGCTTAGTCAACTCAACTAAGATTACGCTATGCAAAAGCTGCAATGTGTCTAATGTCTATGCTCGAGCCAAAGCTTCTTATTAGAAACTTTTGTGAGGTTTATAGATACAATACAATTTACAAACGTTTGTATAGAATAAGTTACTTAAAGTACTGACACGTATCCTAATGTGATATCAATACTCCACCAATATGAATATGAGAAGTATCCAAGCCTTTAAAAAAAATAGAATCCTTGTGCTCCTTAGATAAGAGGCAAAGTGAACAGGATGAAGCATCTTGTATAGAACTTTTGGAGTGTGTTTCTAAATCAAAGAGACATTTAGATCGTGATCTTGATAATCCTAAACCATGCAAGTCTAGAAAGTCAATTAGTTCTAGTTCATTATTTTCTTGCAAGTACAGCAAGATCTCATTTTGTGGCATTGAAGACCATCTATCAGATGACTTTTATGATGCAGGACAAGATCGGCTGTTTATGCCTGTTGAGTGTTATGAGCAAAATCATTGTCTTGCTTCTCGTGAAGTCATCCTTTTGGACAGGTTTTTTTTTTACAATTATTACTCTTAGTAGTAGAGTAGCAGACTAGTAGTAATGGTAGCATATGATACACTAATTTTCTTCCTAATGTATTTAGATTGTTTGTTATCTTCTAGAAAAATTGATGAAGAGTTGGATGCTGTTATGCTAGCTGCTCAGGCATTGGTTTATAATTTGAAGAAGTTAAATGGTTTAAACAGATATGGGAACTAGGATGGGGTTGATAACTTGCAGATGGCATCACTGCTTGCACTCTTTGTATCTGATCATTTTGGTGGCAGTGATAGAAGTGGTATTGTAGAAAGGACACGAAAATCTGTGTCCGGTTCAAACTATAATAAGCCTTTTGTCTGTACATGCTCAGCTGGAAGCAGCACCAGTATAAGTTCTCCCACTGAACCAGTTGCAAACACCATAGAAGATATCACTCTTTCGAAGATGTCGGAAAAATCTCTTGACTCTATAAAAAAAGGCGAAATATGATCATAATTCCAATTGGCTCTGTGCAGTATGGCGTATGTAGACATAGAGCTCTGCTTTTTAAGGTGATCATTTTATTTTGGTGACTTTAAGGTGATCGGTTACTATGTTCATGCTAAGTTTTGTGTTGTAGCTTTTCATTTTTTGCGCCTTATGATCTAATGCTAGTTGATTTGTTTTACAGTATTTATGTGATCACATGGCGCCACCAGTTCCTTGTGAGCTTGTCAGGGGTTACCTAGATTTTTCACCACATGCCTAGAATATCATTCTGATTAAGAGGGGTGCTACATGGGTTTGAATGCTGATTGATGCTTGTTGACCTCTTGATATAAGAGAAGAGAAAGATCCTGAATATTTTTGCAGGTATGTACGTCCTGAGTCAAAAGTGGATGTGTAACACCTTTTTCTTTTTGCAAAACACAGTTTGGCTTGGTATTTGTCGCAACGTGCCCTTTTGCAGGCGAGCGAAGGCGAGGCTCACGGGTGCGCTTTCCAAAGGAGGAAAGATGCGCAGAGTCGCCACCAACGTTTATTTGTGGAAAACGTAGGAAAAACCGAAGGAAACCGGTCAAAATGAAAATTCTAAGTTCGGGAGTTGTATTTACGCTTGAGGAAGGTATTAGCACCTCTCACGTTTGTCTCAAAGGACAACAGCCTATTTTTTAGAATCGTGGAAATTGTATTACCTTAACTTTTATTTCTATTTATTTTTTGAGGTCGACAAAAGCGGGGCTTTTGCTCCTACGTACCCTCCATCGAAGAGGAAATCAGACCTACGTAGTTCTTTGTTAAGAGTGAATGAAGCGATTCTTTTTACTTGAAGGGCGATCATTTTAAGGCGTTGGACCTTAAAAAATGATCCATTTTACTTGGTAAGCAACTGAAATGATAAACGTTCAAAACCCTATTTTTTGTGGACGAGCTTGACTAGGCGAGTTGATTTTAGCCTTAGTTTCACTTTAGTTATTAGTCAATTCAATTAAGAATGAGAAATCCCAAAGAGAAAACATCCGATTGATTTTTCGCTTTATTTTACTAAAAGGTATTTTTTGATTATTATATTATTATTCTACCTCTTTTTTTTATTTCCAACGTGGTTACGGCACGACCGAAAGGTCGGAATTCATTTTAACCGAAATTAACGGATGATACAATTCAAACGATCGGTGGAAATTTATTTTATTTTTAGATTAGGCGAGAAATGACTTAAATAAATGACTTAAGCACGTCAAAAGGGGGTATAAAAAGCGAATGAAAACGAGAATAAAAATACATAAAACAAAATGTGGACCACCACGGGTACATAGAATGAATTGAAAAGCTCGGTTCGAGGTACTTACCCGTTGAAGACTGAAGAAAACGAAGAACGAATGATGAATGTTGAAGAACGGTCGAGAATCTTCGCGTAATTACTCACGGAAATGTTACGGAAGCGCCTCGGCTTGGATTTTCTTCACGAAAATAATTTTCCTCAGCAATTTCGAGAGAATGAGAAGTGCCAAGAAGGCTGAACCCCTTCTCCCTTCACTCCTCCCCCTATTTATAGCAAAATAGGGGATGAGCTTGCCACCCAGCTCGCCCAGGCGAGCAAGGTTGCTTCCTCCAGAAGCAACAGCCTTCTGGAGGAAGAATTTGGAAGGCCCAAGTGGGCCTGATTGCTATTTGTACCCCCCTTTTTACTAAATGCACCCCCTTCTACTTTTTTTTGGTAATTCTTTTCGGTAACGTTACGAAACTTTACGAATTTTGTAACGATACTTATTTTCCTTCCGCAAGGTTACGAATCCTTACGGATTATGTATTTACTCTTTTTTAGTTTTGAAGAAGTTACGCAAACTCACGGATTGCGAAAAACACCTCCTTTCGATTTCCGTCACATTACGGAATTTTCACGGATCGCGTAAGCCTACTTCCTTTTGATTTTTGGCACATCTCGGGACTTCACATATTGTGCAACAAAGGGTGCCAAATATCTCGAAGCGGCCAATCAAAGGTTGTGTATCATCAAATTATAATCCCCGGACGAAATTAGGGTATGACAGTTGCCCCTCTTTACTTACCTCTCATCGGAGATAAGAGGAAAGCAAAGATAAGACACTGATTTCGTCCATCTTGCCCTTTCCGTGATGACGATTCTCGTCTCTACTCTTTCTTTTTTGCTGTACAACACAAAACAAAATACAAACAACAACAAGAACAACGAATATAATATACATATACACATATACACATGTTTGGCGAAGGAACCGATCCGGAAAACAACAGAAGAACATATTTCCCAGTCACCAGAGCCTCCGCGCTTGATAATGGGGGACACATGAACAGTGCTAGGCAATGACATTCATGGGGCTCTGAAAAAGGTGGAGAATGGAGGATTGCCTTGAGGGTCCGCACTTAGGCATTCATGAAACATAGCTCCAAACTCGGAGGTGGAGGACACATGAACAGCGCTAGGCAATAACATTCATGGGGCTCTGAAAATGGGGGAGAATGGAGGATTGCCTTGAGGGTCCGCACTTAGGCAATCATGAAACATAGCTCCAAACTCGAAGGTGGAGGACACATGAACAGCGCTAGGCAATAACATTCATGGGGCTTCGAAAAAAGGGGGAGAATGGAGGATTGCCTTGAGGGTCCGCACTTAGGCAATCATGAAACATAGCTCCAAACTCGAAAGTGGAGGACACATGAGCAACGCTAGGCAATAACATTCATGGGGTTTCGAAAAAGGGGGAGAATGGAGGATTGCCTTGAGGATTCGCACTTAGGCAATCATGAAGCATAGCTCCAAACTCGAAGGTGGAGGACACAGGAACAGCGCTTGGCAATAACATTCATGGGGCTCTGAAAAAAGGGGGAGAATGGAAGATTGCCTTGAGGGTCCGCACTTAGGCAATCATGAAACATAGCTCCAAACTCGAAGGTGGAGGACACATGAACAGCGCTAGGCAATAACATTCATGGGGCTCCGAAAAAAGGGGGAGAATGGAGGATTGCCTTGAGGGTCCGCACTTAGGCAATCATGAAACATAGCTCCAAACTCGAAGGTGGAGGACACATGAACAGCGCTAGGCAATAACATTCATGGGACTCCGAAAAAGGGGGAGAATGGAGGATTGCCTTGAGGGTCCGCACTTAGGCAATCATGAAACATAGCTCCAAACTCGAAGGTGGAGGACACATGAACAGCGCTAGGCAATAACATTCATGGGGCTTCGAAAAAAGGGGGAGAATGGAGGATTGCCTTGAGGGTCCGCACTTAGGCAATCATGAAACATAGCTCCAAACTCGAAAGTGGAGGACACATGAGCAACGCTAGGCAATAACATTCATGGGGTTTCGAAAAAGGGGGAGAATGGAGGATTGCCTTGAGGATTCGCACTTAGGCAATCATGAAGCATAGCTCCAAACTCGAAGGTGGAGGACACAGGAACAGCGCTTGGCAATAACATTCATGGGGCTCTGAAAAAAGGGGGAGAATGGAAGATTGCCTTGAGGGTCCGCACTTAGGCAATCATGAAACATAGCTCCAAACTCGAAGGTGGAGGACACATGAACAGCGCTAGGCAATAACATTCATGGGGCTTCGAAAAAAGGGGGAGAATGGAGGATTGCCTTGAGGGTCCGCACTTAGGCAATCATGAAACATAGCTCCAAACTCGAAGGTGGAGGACACATGAACAACGCTAGGCAATAACATTCATGGGGCTCCGAAAAAAGGGGTTGGCAGGACCGAACGGTCCACCGGGTTTTTCCACCTGAAAGGCAAACATGCTTTTTGTAAAGAAAAATAAATCATTCGCAAGAGCACCATATCTTAGAGAAACAATATACTTGTGCCAAGGGTAATCTTCCTTGTAACCGAGAATGAAGGGCAGGTTGTCAACTTTTAGCTTTTAAATGAACATGTAGGGGAAACATCGGGCTAAACGGAAAATAAATCACTCATAGTGTATAAAACTCACACAGGCAAGTGTTTTATCCTATTCCCAAACCATAACTGCACCATGACTCTATTTTGCACACGACTTCCTATCGAATCAAAGATCAAACGTACGATCACGGACCAATAGGATTTTCTCGAGGGTGGTGTTTTTGGAGAGGAAGCTGGGTGTTTCGGTCTTTTCCTCTTTGTTCAGGTGGGGTGGAATATCGCCAGTCGAGAATGACTTTGAATGGCAATTCGAAAGGAAGAGACACCAAAAATGGGTTTTCCTTTGCCGACAGTCACTTATTTTTGCCGAAAATTTATCTAGTCTGAAGATTTTCCATTCCCTTTCTTTCATTGATCGAGAATTACTCTGTTTTCCTCCGATCTCTTCCATTTTCACTTCCTTTCGATCTTCGATTGAGAATCCTTCTTTTTCTTTCTTTTTTACTGTTCTTTTTCTTTCTTTTCTTTTCATTTCTTCCTTTTATTTCCACTTCCTCCTTTCCTTTCTTTGGGAAATCAGGTTTCAGCATTCTATTTGCTCTCCCTTGAGGAGATTCCACTGTCCTTTGCTTTGGGGGAAAGGATGAGGATTCTTTTGATAGGCCAAGGTTCAAAAAAACGTCTAAGGTTGTGTTTCAATGGGGTCTTTTATCGTGGGAACCCAATCTTGATATCTGGGGCAAAACAAATTTGGGTGTCAAGGTGTCGGTCTCAGGTCAAACTCCCATATTACTCCACAAGGCACGCGTGACAATGATGATTTGAAAACAACGTGCAAAATTAGTGATGGCTACAGCCAGGTGGGCACTCAAGCATCCCGTTTATGGCATTGTGATACTACGGTTGGGAATTTACACAAACAGACCCAACGTTTCCCAATTATGTTCTTTTATCAGTTCAATGAATTCATCCATCCTTATCTCGGTTATATTCCAGAAAATAAACTCTTAGCATCAGTCCCTTGTTTCCAGAAGATACGTTTGCTCTTTACGAATGATTTATACTTCTTAACTATAACATGTCGACCTTCGCGGTCTTTCTTTCTTTTTCCTTTTTGTTTCATTTTTATATTTTCACTAAATTATACACCCATGGCCCTCTACGAGGAAAAATTTTCTTTGTACATCTACATTCTTATACATGACAAAACTTTTTCTGTATACGCATGGGAACTCTTTCTCTTTACGTCACACGGTCTATATACAAACCCTATTTACATTCAAAGATCTTTTTCGTTTTTCTCCAACGCACACCTATGGCTCATACAAAAGTTTCTTTATATACATTCGTTGCTCACACACACAAGAATTTCTCTCCACGCATCACTTACACACACAAAAACCTTCTATACACATTTTCCTTTTACATACATGTATATATACAAAAACATTTTTTCTTTTCCTTTATATATGACTTTTATTCACAACGCTTCTTTCTTTTTATTGGGATTTTTGGTTCATTTTATTTTTAGGACGACGTTCCTAAATGAAAAATTCTACGCGATTCCGGAATTTCAACAGACACTATTGACAACAACGAAGTAAGCACTAACGCAATAGTCCAAACAAAATATATGCACAAAACAAATGACAATCGCGACATCAAAAAACAAATGTTAGTCCCTCAAGTCATGTAAATGATAAAGGATGAAACATAAAAGAACATGAATCTGGGGATCCCACGGTCATGTGGCTCCGCATGCCACCGGTCTCTTGGGACACGGTAACAAAAAGTGGGGTGGTCGACAAAAGCAGGGCTTTTGCTCCTACGTATCCTCAATTTGTGATGAGGAACTCAGACCTACGCAGTTCTTGACAACTGTGAGACTAAAAATAGTCTCGGTGTTTTCTTCACCAAAATGCGAACATGCTTTAGTAAAGAGACAAAACTTCCAACTTATCAGAGCAACATATGCTTTTTGGATGAAAAACAATGTGTCTATCGGGGAAGGAGAGTATGCTGATGAAATTTTCTCATAACCTTAAATGAGATTTTGGATGTTAGCATTTCATTTCTAAATGACCATTTAGAGGAAACACTGGGTCCAACAAAGATAGGAAAAAATCACTCAAAGTGTATCAATCTCACACAGGTAAGTGTTTTATCCTAATTCCGAACCATAGATATGTCATGACTTGATTTTGCAAATCATTTCCTATCAAATCAAAGATTAAATGCGTGATCATGGATCAATAGGACTTATTTTGGGAATTGGTTTTAGGTGGGGAATTTGGCTTTGAGTGTTTTTGCCTTTTCCTTTTCTGTTTTTGTTTAGTGCGTGGCGAGAAAGTCGCTAGCGCACAGGATTTTGGTTGGCAATCAAAGGGAGAGGGCCACTTTGGGTCGAGGTTTCCTTTCTTTTTTGTTTACTTGGTGAAATTCTGTATTGTTCAGATATTGTCTGGTTCGAAGACCTTTCTGCATATTTCTTCTGTTTTCTTCTGATCCTTGATCGAGAATTTTCCTTTCTTTTTTTTTTTTTTTGCTTTCTCCCACTCTTTCATTGGGAATTTTCTTTCTGTTTTGTGTCTTCTCCCTTCCTTGGATTGGGAATTTTCCTTCTCTTTGTGTTTTCTTCCGTGGGTAAGGATTATGGTGAGTTAGAATTTTGGCTCAAGGCTTGTAGAACGGCTGGTCATGATACATGTCAGGATTTGGCCAGCGGTTCGGGGATAAAGGGGATGTCCCCACATTATTCCCATGATACACATGCAACAAATGATGATTAGGAAATTTTATGCAAAACTGGTCATGCATGCACCCATGTGGACACTCAAGCATCAAGTTTTTATGGTCATGTGACACTAGGGCTCAGGATTCATTTTCCCTATTTTAAGTCAACCCACTGTTTCCAAAATATGTTCTTTTATCAAATCATGCATTCATCCGAGTCCATTTTGGGCATTCGGAAAATTTTCACAGCATTCACTCTTCAGGTGTATACACATTTTTTTCAAAAACTGGTTAAGATCACTAAAATCTTTCAAAGAAAAGTTGGAAATTATCTTTTTCACAAGCATGTTGTTTTTTAGCTAGACAACTTTTATTTTTTTTTATTTTTTTTTCTTCCTTCTTATTCTTTTCTTGCTCACTCTCTTTTTGCTCTCTTTTTTCTCATGAGGTATTTTGCTACCTAAACATACGTATATTTTTGTGAGGTATTTTGCTATATACATGCGTGTCCAAGGTATCTTGCTACCTAAACATACATATATATGTTTTGTGAGATATTTTTGCTATATACATGCATATCCAAGGTATCTTGCTACCTAAACATACATATATATATTTTGTGAAGTATTTTTCCTACATACATGCATATCTAAACATACATATATATATTTTGTGAAGTATTTTTGTTTACATACATGCATATCTTAGGTATTTTCACTACCTAATCATACATATATATATTTTGTGAGGTATGACTACCTTCCGAGCTTGTGCTTGTTTTATTTAAATTCCTAGGATCATGAGCAACTAGGTGTGTCCTACTATGACTTGAGAAACAAAAGTGATCAAATAACAAGCAGAGATTTAAAAGGTACTAGGTTGCCTCCTAGTAGCGCTTCTTTAACGTCTTGAGCTGGACGCATGATGGCTTGTCGGTCACGGACCTAGTACTTTCCTTACCTTTGACTTTGGACTTGGTCGCCTATTGGTCGGTCATGGGTCGTAAGCAACACTCTAACCTTTTTGTGGATGAGCTGAGGTGAACTCTAGAGGTGATGGTGGTGCATCTGTTGCCTGCTGCCGGCCATCCCCAGGCTGATGTGGTGTTTCTCCCTACGCCTGCCTGGAGACGCAGTACTTCTTGATGAAAGCTCGATTAGTAGGGGGCCTGATGCCCTTGCTGGAGGTGACAGACACTCCATAGAACTGACAGAGACCCATAATTAGAGCTTGACAACTCCAAGACCCTGCTGGACTTCTTCGGGTCCACTGGGTGTCTTGTAGGCGCGATCCCTGCAAACAATAGATGAAATCAGAAATCAGTTGAGCGATGTGCATACTTACCTATGATGACGTGACCTTGCCAGGGGGAACGGGCACCCTGTAGGACTACAGAGGCCCGTAACCAGAGCTGGAAACCCCAGGGCCCTGTTGGACTTCTCCGGGTCCACTGGGTGTCTTTGTGGGTGCGATTCCTGCAAACAATAGATGGTATCAGAAATCAGTTGAACCATCTGTATACTTACCTATGTCACGATGGCATGACCTCGCTGGGGGAACGGGCACCCGGTAGGACTGACAGAGGCCCGTAACCAGAGCTGGAAACCCCAGGGCCCTGTTGGACTTCTTCGGGTCCACTGGGTGTCTTGTGGGTGCGATCCCTGCAAACAATAGATGACATCAGAAATCAATTGAGCCATGTGCATACTTACCTATGTCATGATGGCACAGACCAACTGATACATCTGCAGGGGGAGATTGGCATTGTGGTCGCTGGGCAGAATGTTGCCAAATAGCAACGTCATCCACGTAAGGGTGGTCATGTTGGTGCGCATGGTCCGCACTCGTCTTTTTGTAGCGGCACGGGGGAAATCTTGCCCCGGTATGCATAGTAGATGCGTGATAGCCTCCCTCTCTGGATGTGCTCGCACAGTTGGTCGTCGTCAAATATCAGGGGGGTAGCCCAGGAACCGTTGAAAGGAAACCGTGGCCCCCGTAACCGGGAGCGCAAGTCTCGGTTAAGCATCTAAGGGCAAAGGACCTTATATTCTTCTAAGGTGTGGATATGGAGCACACTGAAAATGAGGACGCGTAGCCCTCTAAAGGCGAGGGCGTGCAGCCCTCTGCAGGCGAGGATGTGCAGTCCTCTGATGGCGAGGACATATGGTCCTCTAAAGGTGATAGGTACTAGTACTCAAGGGTCCACCTTTATGAGAAAACAAGAGATCGGCCCATCGAGAGGGCCGGTCATCCAACAGAGGCCCATCGATAGGTACTAGTACTCAAGGGTCCATCTATGCAGTTAACATGATATTTAGGGATGCAGACGCATGCAACCTTTGTTGTGAAATTTGGTAACGCTGACCTCATATGAAACAATGCAATGCAATGGAAAGTTGTACAATGTTCATGACATTCTTTCCCTATTTTGTGATTTTGATTTTGATTTAATTTTTTTTGGAAAACACAGATTGATTGTCCTTTTGAAAAAGGTGATAATTCATGCAACCTTATCCTATCTTTTGCAAATCTTTCTGGGAACTCCCTCAGAGTGTATATTCTGTTTGATTTAGTCACTTGACCATTTTGGAGTGACGACAATGGAGCCGTTTGACGTTTAATCAATCTATTGAAATTCCAGGGCTTGTCTCCCCCCTTTTTTTCTTGTTTAAAAATATCGACGGGTGAGAACTTTTGATCTGCCCCTATGTTCACCTGAGGCTCATGCACGATGCCCCTCATTGCCCCAGTGTAAGGCTTTGAGGTACCAATTGTTATCTTTCGCCATGACCTTGTAGCTGGGAACCTATTGGGTGAAAACTTCTAATCTGCCCCTAGGTTCGCTTGAAGTTTTTGCATGGTGCCTTTCGTTGCCCTAGTGTAAGGCTTTGAGGTACAATCGTTGTCTTTCGTCATGACCTTGTAGCAAGGAACCTGTCATACCCTAATTTCGTCCGGGGACCTTTGCTTGATGACATGCGACCTTTGTTTGGTCCTGGTAAGGTGCTTGGCACCCATCATTAGGCAATTTGTGAAATTCCGGGACATGCCGGAAAACAAAAAAAATATTGATGCACAATCCGTAAGGTTCCGTGACACCCCGGAAATCAAATGGAAGCATCGTTGCATAATTAGTGAGGTTCCGTAACATTCCGTAAGTCAAAAAGGGGATGATTATGTAATCTGCAAGGTTCCGTAACATTACGGAAAGAAAACAAGTATCGTTACGAAATTCGTAAGTTTCCGTAACTTTACGAAAAAAGAATCACCAAAAAAAAGGCAGAGGGGGTGTACTTAGTAAAAATGGGGCTGCAAATAGCAACCAGGCCCACTTGGGCCCTCCAGAAGATTCCTCCAGAAGGCTGTTGCTTCTGGAGGAAGCAACCCTGCTCGCCTGGGCGAGCTGGGCGGCAAGCATCTCCCCTATTTTGCTATAAATAGGGGAGGAAGTGAGAAGGAAAGGGGTTCAGCCCCTGAGGCACTTCTCTCTCTTTCGAATTTGCTTGGAAAAATTGTTTCCGTGAAGAAAATCTAAGCCGAGGCGCTTCCGAAACGTTTCCGTAACGTTTTTCGTGAAGAATTTCGCAAAGGTTTCGACCGTTCTTCGACGTTCTTCATTCGTTCTTCATCGTTCTTCGATCTTCAACGGGTAAGTACCTCGAACCAAGCTTTTCGATTCATTCTATGTACCCGTGGTGGTCCACATTGTGTCTCGTGTATTTTTATTCTCATTTCATTTACTTTTTATACCCCCTTTTGACGTGCTTAAGCCATTTTATTTAAGTCATTTCTCGCTTAACCTAAAAATAAAATAAATTTCCACCGATCATTTGAATTGTATTATCCGTTAACTTCGGTTAAAATGAATTCCGACCGTTCGGTCGTGCCGTAACCACGTTGGAAATAAAAAAAAAGAGGTAAAATAATAATATAATAATCAAAAAAGTATCTTTTAGTAAAATAAAGCGGAAAATCAATCGGACGTTTTTCTCTTTGGGATTTCCCATTCTTAATCGAATTGACTAATAACTAAGGTGAAACTAAGGCTAAAATCAACTCGCCTAGTCAAGCTCGTCCACAAAAATAGGTTTTGAATTTTATCATCTAAATTTCTTACTAAGTAAATGGATCATTTTCAAGGTCCAACGCCTTAAAATGATCACCTCTTGAGTAAAAAAAGAATCACTTGATAAGAAAGAACTACGTAGGTCTGATTTCCTCATCCCAATTGAGGAATACGTAGGAGCAAAGGGAAACACCCTTGTCGACCACAAAAAGAGAAAAATATAAAAAGGGTATAAAGGATATAAAGACATAAAAAGGGAACATAAAAATCAAAGTCATGTTTGCACATTCGATTAAAGGCTGCTGTCCCTTGGGACGGACGTGTGGGGTGCTAATACCTTCCCCGTGCGTAAATACAACTCCCGAACCTTTCACTTAAAAGCTCGTAGATCGCGTCTTTCCCGGTTTTTCCGACGTTTTCCTCAAATAAACATTGGTGGCGACTCTGCGCATATTCCTTTCGTGGAACACGCATCCCGCGAGTCTCGCGTCGCCCTCCCGCCGAAGGGTAGGTTGCGATAGTTGGCGACTCCACTGGGGACTGTTTTTAGAGAGTTAGGCCATTTAATCTTGTGCAATGTTTTTCCGTGACTTATCCCTTTGTTGGTTTCCCTTCATTATGTTCTTGTGTATATAAACTCTTTATTGCTTTTAGTGCGTTTTAAAATGTATGCATGAGGTAAATATTTATTCATTTGATGCACACAAACACCAACACTATTTGCACGCACTGTGAGTGGAAAAGGGCCCTATACCCGGGTTCATGGGAACATAAGGAGTGGAGGTGAATCTGTGATCATGCTAGGTCTCCGACTTGCTTGATTACAGTGAACCCTCATCTAGAGCTTTTCTCTTTGAAAACTTATTGTTGCTAGTAGTCCCTACTGCTGCAATATGTTCTTCGAAGAGGATAATACCTCTAGAAACCATTAAGAGAGATATGACTACCTTGGGGGGGTTATCGCTAAATGCCTAGTTAGTTCTCTCCCTTATAGGTCCCTTAAATAGGGGCACGGAGCAAACACGCTGCGTGCCATTTTTCACACTGCCATGCATAAGTATCATATACCCTTTTGCTTATGTTCAGTGAATATTGTCATACTATGTACATTCCCGCATTGCGTCTTTTGCATATGCATCGCATATGGGTTCTGTCTTGATCCCCTCTGTAAACAAACCAACGGAGGGTCCGTGTCACCTTCTTAAAAATGTATGTTGGGGCACTTTGCTACCCCTAGACGTTGTATCTAAGAAGGAGACAATTCCTCGGGCCCCCGCATTCTTAGATTGCATCTGTGTCATATACATTCCTTCATGCATTCATCCATTCCACCCATGAGATATCGGAGTTTTGATTTGCACCAGCTTTTTGTCTCACTTTAGTAAGCATGGGGACAAATCAAACCGGCAAGAGGTTTTACCAAGTCAAGGTTAAAAGCCTAGATACCACCAGCATCAAGGAATTAGGGCAGTTGATGGAACCTCTCCAAATGCAAGCCTTCCGCAAGACTTACGGAAAGATCTTAGAGTTGACCATAGCAGAGGTATCCATAGAAGCCATTGCATCACTCACCCAATACTACGACTAGCCTTTGAGATGCTTCACATTCGGAGACTTCCAATTGGTACCAACCATTGAAGAATTTGAGGAAATTCTAGGATGTCCTCTCGGGGGAAGAAAACCATACCTTTCCTCCGGGTGTCTCCCCTCTTTGAGCAAAACTGCAACTGTGGTCAAGGATTCAGCAAGAGGTTTGGACCGCATAAAACAGAATCGGAACGGCATAGCGGGCCTACCACGGAGGTACCTAGAAGACAAGGCGAGGGGTATGGCCAATCAAGGAGATTGGGTCCCGTTTATGGATGTGTTAGCTTTGCTAATTTTTGGGGTCGTCCTCTTTCCAAACGTGGATGGTTTGGTGGACCTAGCAGCAATCGACACTTTCCTTGCATACCACCATAGCAAGGAAAGTCCGGTGGTAGCTGTCTTGGCAGATTTATTTGACACATTTGACCGAAGGTGCGAAAAGAGTAGCGCACGGATCATCTGTTGCTTGCCCGCCCTCTGTGTTTGGTTGGTTTCGCACTTGTTCCAGCAAGACACAAGGCATCCATGTCCGCTCCTGAGCCATCGCTCGTGTACTGAAAAGAGGAGAATAGATTGGGACCAGCTTTTGGCCGGGATAGGAGGTAGAACAATCAATTGGTTCCCCCGATGGAAGGAAGGAAAGGAGGGAGTTCTTTTCTCATGTGGAGGGTACCCAAACATTCCGCTGATAGGAACGAGGGGTTGTATTAACTACAATCCCGCGCTCGCGATAAGACAACTAGGGTACCCCATGAGGGGAGCACCGATGGAAGAAAGCATGTCTCCTTTCCTTGTGAGGGATTTCGGCGCACAAAATTTCAAGGCTATACAAGCAATCCATAAGGCATGGGAAACCCCGTTAAGAAAAGATCAAGAACTTAGGGGCATTCGTAATGGCATCATTGGTGGGTACCATGAATGGCTGAAAGTTCATATACGAGGTTTAGATTGGCTCGCCAAGTTAAAAGTCGTCAGCGAAGAGAGTTTTGAAGCACCGGAAGAGGACGAAGAAGTCCAAGCTCTCAAAAGTGAGTTAGGAAAGGCGAAACTTGCCAAGGAGAAGTTCAAGTTGGCCGCTACACACATCCGGAAGGAGTGTGCCGGATTACGGGAAGAGAATGCCACTACCGCAAGAGCCCTTGAACAAGAGAGCAAGAGGGCTCGCAAGGAAGAGTATGGCCGGAATAAATTTCGCGGAGCTCTGTGGGGTAGCAACAATGAACTCAAGCTGCGAAGGGAAGAGAGGGACCAGTCGCGAGCACATAGCATGGTCTTGAAAGAGGAGTTAGTTGCCTGTTCAAGGTCCAAAAGGAGCTTGTCTCAGCGTTTATGCGAGACGGAGACCAACATGCTAGCTATCATCGCCAAGTACCAAGAAGAGTTAGGTCTAGCCACGGCCCACAAACGTAGGGTCGCGGACGAGTATGCCCAAGTATACGCGGAAAAAGAGGCTAGAGGAAGGGTGATCGACTCTTTACACCAAGAGGCAACCATGTGGATGGATCGGTTTGCTCTTACCTTGAACGGGAGTCAAGAACTTCCCTGAAATTTAGCCAAGGCCAAGGCGATGGCAGACACCTACTCCGCCCCCGAAGAAATTCATGGGCTTCTAGGCTATTGTCAGCATATGATAGACTTAATGGCCCACATAATTAGAAATCGCTAGGAAACTTGTATGGTCTCTCAGACCTTGACTAGATACGACTTTCTTTTTGAAATAAAATGAGTTCGTCCCATGTTTCTACTCCAAAAAGCTTGTGCGAATCAAATCACTCCTGCATTTCATCTCTACCATGCATTCTTTCTTTCTTTACCCACTCCTCACGTTTGGTTTTTTAGGGAAAAACACCATAACTAAACGCGCCACAAGGCATCCCTATCGCACCAGATCCAAATCTAGAACGATGGGTGATCAAGAGGAGACACAGGAACAGATGAAAGCCGACATGTCGGCTCTGAAAGAACAGATGGCCTCCATGATGGAGGCCATGTTAGGAATGAGGCAGCTCATGGAGAAGAATGCGGCCACCGCTGCCGCTGTCAGTTCGGCTGCCGAAGCAGACCCAACTCTCTTGGCAACTGCGCACCATCCTCCCTCAAACATAGTAGGACGGGGAAGGGACACACTGGGGCACGATGGCAGCCCTCACCTGGGATACAACCGAGCGGCTTACCCTTATGGATTGCCACCCAACTACTCACCACCCGTCTTGCAAGACGATGCGGGCCATATTGCTTCTCCCGTCCTTGAAAGAGAGCCTCCTCAATAGCCCGAAGAAGTCCACAAAGACCCTCAAGACTATGCTCGAAGGGATGTCGAGTTCTATCCCCCGATCCCCGAAGGGCCGGCACCCAGCACGTTGCCTCAACCCAACATCGCGACACAACCAATAATTTTTTCCACGGAAGGACCGCCCCCGGCAACCGAAGAAAAGAGGAAGCTTGATCTCCTCGAGGAAAGATTGAGAGCCGTGGAAGGATTTGGGGACTATTCGTTCGCAGACATGACAGATCTTTGCTTAGTACCCGATGTTGTTATTCCCCCGAAGTTCAAAGTGCCGGACTTCGACAAGTATAAAGGGACGACTTGTCCCAAAAACCATCTCAAGATGTACTGTCGCAAGATGGGCGCACACTCTAAGGATGAGAAGCTATTAATACACTTATTTCAAGATAGCTTGGCCGGAGCCGCGGTAGTTTGGTACACTAATTTAGAAGCTTCCCGTATCCGTACTTGGAAGGATCTGATTACTGCCTTCTTAAGGCAATATCAGTATAACTCCGATATGGCTCCCGATCGCACTCAACTGCAGAATATGTTCAAGAAAGAGGGCGAAACCTTTAAAGAATACGCCCAGCGGTGGAGGGATTTGGCGGCACAAGTAGCTCCTCCGATGGTTGAGAGAGAGATGATCACCATGATGGTAGACACTCTGCCAGTGTTCTACTATGAGAAGCTAGTAGGTTATATGCTATCCAGCTTCGCGGACCTAGTGTTCGCTGGGGAAAGAATCGAGGTAGGGTTGAAAAGAGGAAAGTTCGATTACGTTTCCTCCACGAGTGCGAATGCCAAAAGAATCGGGGCAACAGGGGCAAAAAGAAAGGAAGGAGATGCCCATGCCGTCTCTTCAACGCCCGCGTGGGTCAAACCCCCGCCGACACCTCATGGTACCCATCAGTACGCGCAATATCACCCGAGCTTCTCGGCTCATACCGGGAACGCCTCTACTTCAGCACCCGTGCAGCCTAAGGCACCCACCCAGAGGGAAGCTCCCCAAGTTCCAACTCCGAACACGACTCGCCCGGCCGGTAATTCCAACGCGACAAGGAACTTCCCTCCGAGGCCATTTCAAGAATTCACCCCACTCCCAATGACGTACGAAGGCCTCGAATGGTCATCGCTTCATCCTCGTAGCAATAGATTATTTCACCAAGTGGGTCGAGGCGGCTTCCTACACCAATGTCACGAGGGGTGTAGTGGTCAGGTTCATTAAGAAAGAGATCATCTGCCGATATGGTTTGCCAAGGAAGATTATCACAGACAACGGCACCAACCTGAATAACAAGATGATGGGGGAAATGTGCGAGGAGTTTAAAATCCAGCATCACAATTCCACACCCTACCGGCCAAAGATGAATGGAGCCGTGGTAGCGGCCAATAAGAATATCAAAAAGATTATCCAAAAAATGACCGTGTCATACAGAGATTGGCACGAGATGCTCCCATTCGCGTTACACGGTTACCGAACTTCAGTACGAACGTCAACTGGGGCAACGCCGTTCTCATTGGTGTATGGGATGAAGGCTGTGTTACCGTTTCAGGTAGAAGTCCCGTCATTAAGGATCTTGGCAGAATCCGGATTAAAGGAATCAGAGTGGGCTCAAACGCACTATGACCAGCTCAACCTCATTGAGGGTAAGCGCTTAACAGCCATGAGTCATGGGCGTTTGTACCAGCAAAGAATGAAGAGTGCATTCGACAAGAAAGTACGCTTGCGCAAGTTCCATAAGGGAGACCTTGTCCTAAAGAAAATGTCCCATGCTGTCAAGGACAATCGAGGAAAATGGGCCCGAACTACGAAGGTCCTTTTGTTGTGAAGAGGGCTTTTTCCGGAGGAGCCCTGGTGCTTACCAACATGGATGGCGAAGAGCTACCTTCACCCGTGAATTCTGATGTCGTCAAGCGATATTATGCTTAGAATCTGGGGCAATTAAGGATGACGCTGCATGTTCTTTATCTTTATGCGTTTTCTGGATTTCCCCCAGGGATTTCCTGTCTGCTGTATCTCTCGTTACAATCTTTCAAAGAAATGAACGTGGATTCGAGGCTTTAGTCCTCACGTTGGTCAAACCTTGCGTTGATTTGTGATCACCTGAGCCCTTCCGCTCAGTTCATAGGATGCCCCAAGCGCTTAATTAAAATTGAACCTAAACCAACTTTCACTAAAATTTGCTGCATTTGAAAACATTCATGCATACGCATACGCATGCATATTGTTGTGGTAAAACAGGGGCAGGATCATCTTGAGCTACCTTCTGGGTGGGGACCAAACATGGACAGCAGAAACCAATCAAGGTAAGACAACGACGCGGTCAAGATTGGCCATACCTGGTTGTTTATTACTTGCAGGTACTTAGGAACGGATGCAAGTGGGGATGGGGTCACGACCAACTGATCGTTGCCCTTTCTCTGCGCTAGACAAGCAGAGAACGTTGCTGTAAGGCAGCCCCGTATCCTTTGTATTCGCAGTTTTCTTTTACTATTTGTTTGTTTTAAAAATAAGTAATCAACGCCTAATTCTAACTTAAGTAAGTTCAAGTTAGGCAAGACGCTAATCCATGAGAAAGGAGGGGACATGGTTAATGTTCCCTTCAAAAAAAAAAAGTGCAGGTTAGCTCGCTTGGGCGAGCTGAGCTCGCCTGGGCGAGCCACCTCTGCACCAAAATATAAAAGTGACGAAAGGGGGGGGGGGCGTTTTTGCATTCAAAAACTTCTTTTCCCCCCCTTTCAAAAGCCATACCCACGGGATTTACGAGTTTGCAGCCCTAGGGTCATCATTTTTCGCATTTTTTGATTTCGTTTTGCACTTTTGTTCATCACCAACAAGTAAGTATTCCATCCCTAAGCTTTCTAGCTTTTCATTGGTGTATTTTGATCTCCTTTTGGTGCTCTAAAATGTGGGAATATGCTCAAATATGTGGGGCAATTTTGGTTTGTTTTCTTGCTTGATTGGGTTGAATTGGGGGTTTGTATGGGATGGCCCTAGGCCTATAATGCATTTTGAAGCAATGGGACATGCCACATTGTCCCCGTTCTCTTGCTATTGATGCCTAAACGCGCGCCCACCAAGTGTTCGGTGAAATGCCTCGATGGCATTAGCGCGTGATTTTTGTAAGGAAACAACCCATGGGGCATTTTGGTTAGGAATTTTGCTCATCATAAATGTGTAGGTTTAGAATAGGTAGCAAAATACCTTTGGGAATTTACACTTTGGGTATGGTAGCAAAATACTTGGATGTATGTACATATAATTTTTGGTAGTCAAAATGTCTCACAAAAATATATAAATATGTTGCATGTTATGTAAAGAAAATACCTTACAAAAATACCTTTTAATTTGAATACAATTTTAGTCGGCAAAAGAAAATATACTTGAATTTGCATGCGGCTTTAGGTAGTAAAAAACACTTGAAAAAAGCATGAAATGTAGCACCTTATTGTGTAGATAGCCAAGATTCATCACAAAGTTTGTATATGCACAGGTATTAGAAATACCAGAATGTGCACGTGTGCAATTTTTGGTAGCCAGAATGCTTTGAGTATGCATGTATGTAAATTTAGCCAAGGAAATGCATGTGATGTAGGTAGCAAATACACCTTGGAAGTACATACAAATAATCTAGGTAACGAAGGTGCCTTGATTGTGCATGGGTGCATTTTTCTTAGTTAGAAGAATATCTTGTGCGAGTGAATGTTCGTAAGGAAATATGTGCATGAGTTTGCTCTAAATTTACATTGATGTTTGTGTTTATTGAAGGAGGTTGTACGCCTTTTTGTCTTAAGAGTAGCATTCCTTGGTAAAACTAACTTTCCAAATGTTTGCCTTCGCAGGAAATGGCCCCGAGGAAGCTTGCCTCAAAGAGGTCCAGGAAGGATAAGGTGGCCGAAGGGACTAGTTCCGCTCCTGAGTATGACAGTCACCGCTTTAGGAGCGCTGTACACCAGCAGCGCTTCGAGGCCATCAAGGGATGGTCGTTTCTCCAGGAGCGACGCATCCAGCTCAGGGACGACGAGTATACTAATTTCCAGGAGGAGATAGGGCGCCGGCGGTGGACATCACTGGTTACTCCCATGGCCAAGTTCGATCCGGAAATAGTCCTCGAATTTTATGCCAATGCTTGGCCAACAGAGGAGGGCGTGCGTGACATGAGGTCCTGGGTAAGGGGTCAGTGGATCCCGTTCGATGCAGATGCTATCGGCCAGCTCCTGGGATATCCGTTAGTGCTGGAAGAGGGCCAGGAGTGCGAGTATGGCCAGAGGAGGAACCGGTCTGATGGGTTCGATGAGGAGGCCATCGCTCAGCTGCTATGTATACCGGGGCAGGGTTTTGCCCGGACTGCTACGGGGAGGCGAGTGCGAATCATGTGCACCAACATGACCACCCTGACTCAGATATGGATGACTTTGCTGCTCAGCAACATCCTGCCCACCGATCATAATTCTGACCTCCCCCTGCCGAAGTGTCAGCTGGTGTACGCCATCCTGACGCGGATGAGCATCCATGTGGCTCAGTTAATCGCTGATGCCATCTATATTTTTGCAGGTATGGCGCCTACTAGGCACCCTTTGGACCCAGATAAGTCCAACAGGGCCCTGGGATTTCCCGCACTGATCACAGGACTCTGCCAGTCGTTCGGAGTCCCCGTGCCACCTACCAAGGTGATTCGGCCGCCCATCACCCGGGCTTTTATTGAGAAGTACTGCACCCAGAGACAGGCTCAGGGGGATGCTCCACAGGCGCGGGCGCGCCACCACCACCTCATCAGGCTGGCCTGGCTGGGTCATTCGACATGGAGCAGTATTTACGGCATTTGGTTCGCCAGCAGGCAGCCAACCACCGGGCACATGTGCAGACCCATGATTGTCTATACCAGATGAGCCTCAGCATGCAGAGCCAGGGCTTCACTTCTTTTTCATGCCCTACTCCAGACCAGTTTAGGGCAGAGGTCGCATGGCCCGGGGATTGGCCTGAGGCCCAAGCAGGAGAGGCGCCCCCGGAAGTTCCCGGCGATGGAGAGGAGGCCCACGAGGACGAGGAGATGACCGATTTGCTTGACTTCTTGGGAGGGAGTGGAGCTTCATGGCTGGGAGATCCCCGGATTCATGTTTTTCTTTCATATTTCTTTTATCATTTTTATGTTATGACTTGAAAGACTAATGTTTGTTTTTGTTGTTTCGATTGTCATTTGTACAACGCATACATTTTTGTTTGGATTGTTGCGTTAGTGTTTATATCATTACTATTAATGATGTTTGAAATTCTGGAACCGTGTAGAGTTTTTCGTTTAGGAACATCGTCCAAAAATAAATAAATAAATAATAATAAAACAAACAAAAATCATGATAAAAATAAAAATAAAAAAAAAAGAAAAGAAGAGAGCAAGTAAGGGAAAAAAGAGAACAAGTAGGAAAAAGAGAGGAAAAAGGAAAAGGAAAATAAGTTGTTTAGCTGAAAAACCAACATGCTTTTGAAAAGAGATGACTTCCAACTTTTCTTTGAAAAAAAATCACTGATCACAACTAGATTTTGAAAAAAATGTTCGTCACACCCGAAGGGTAAACGCTGTGAAGTTTCCCCGGACGCCCAAAATGGACTCGGATGAATGCACAAATGGATAAAAGAACATATTTTGGAAACATTGGGTTGACTAAAATAGAGGAAATGAATCCTGAGCCCTAGCATCACATGACCATAAAAATTTGACACTTGAGTGTCCACATAGGTGCATGCATGACCAGTTTTGCATAAAATTTCCAAATCATCATTTTTGCATTTGTGTCATGGAAATAATGTGGGGCATCCCTTTTTATCCTTGAACCAAACCAAACCCTGACATGTATCATGTCTAGCCATTCTACGAGCCTTGAGCCAAAATCCTAACTCACCATAAACCTTGACCCAAGGTGAGAATGTCAATCCTTACCTTCGGAAGCAAAAAAGAAGGAAAGGAAATTTCCAATCAAAGAGAAAGAAAAAAAGAGAGGAAAGGAAATTCCCAATCAAAGAGTGGGAGAAAGAAAAAAGAAAAGAAAGAAAAGTCCCAACCAAAGAATGGGAGAAAGTAAAAAGGAAGGAAAGAAAGTTCCTCATCAAAGAAACTAGAAGAAATGTGCAGAAAGGTCTTTTTGACCAGACAATATCTAAACAATACAGAATTGTCACCAAATGAACAAAAGAAAGAAAAGGAAACCATGACCTAAAGTGGTCTTCTCCCTTTGATTACCAACCAAAATCCTGTGCGTCAGTGACTTGTTCGCCTCGCGCAAAACCAAAACAAAAAAGGAAAAGGCCAAAAACACGCAAAAGCCGAAAAACCCACCAAAAGAACCCATTCCCAAGGGAAGTCCTATTGATCCATGATCACGCATGTAATTTTTGATTTGATAGGAAATAATTTGCAAAGTTAAGTCATGACATATCTATGGTTCGGAATTAGGATAAAACACTTACCTGTGCGAGATTGATACACTTTGAGTGGATTTCTTCTATTTTTGTCGAACCCAGTGTTTCCTCTAAATGGTCATTTAGAAACGAAATGCTAACATCCAAAATCTCATTTATGGTTATGGGGGGTTTTCATCAGCAGACTCTCCTTCCCTGGTAGACGCATTGTTTTTCACTCAAAAAAGCATATGCTGCTCTAATCGGTTGGAATATTTGTCTCTTTGCTAAAGCATGTTTGCATTTTAGTGGAGACAACACCGAGACTTTTTCAAGTCTCACAAGTTATCCAGAACTACGTAGGTCTGAGTTCCTCGTTGGAGGATACGTAGGAGCAAGAGCCTCGCTTTTGTCGACCATACCGCTTTTTGTTACCATGACCCAAGAGCTGGTAACCCGCGGAGACACCTTACAGTTATCCGCACCTCGTCATTCAGTGACCCCAAGTGTGATTGATGAGCAGAGGCCAATGTGGTCATCTGCGCCCTTTCCGGAGATGTCAGCATCTTCCGGTGGAGACTTTTTCAAGTCTCACAAGTTATCTAGAACTACGTAGGTCTGAGTTCCTCATTGGAGGATACGTAGGAGCAAGAGCCTTGCTTTTGTCGGCCGCCCCACAATCTCTATCATACTGACCCTGAGGTCATGTAACATGCGGAGACAAAATTTGGTCATTTCGCACCCCTTTGCCATTCAGACACAGTCGTGTCCGATGGCACGCAGAGAGAAAATTTGGTCATTCTGCACCCTTTTGTCATCCAGAGGCGGCGGGCCCGATGACATGCGGAGACAAAATTTGGTCATTCCGCACCCCTTTGCCATTCAGACACAGTCGTGTTCGATGGCACGCAGAGACAAAATTTGGTCATTCTGCACCCTTTTGTCATCCAGAGGCGGCGGGCCCGATGACATGCGGAGACAAAATTTGGTCATTCCACACCCCTTTTCCATTCAGACACAGTCGTGTCCGATGGCACGTAGAGACAAAATTTGGTCATTCTGCACCCTTTTGTCATCCAGAGGCGGCGGGCCCGATGACATGCGGAGACAAAATTTGGTCATTCCGCACCCCTTTGCCATTCAGACACAGTCGTGTCCGATGGCACGCAGAGACAAAATTTGGTCATTCTGCACCCTTTTGTCATCTAGAGGCGGCGGGCCCGATGACATGCGGAGACAAGATTTGGTCATTTCGCACCCCTTTGCCATTCAGACACAGTCGTGTCCGATGGCATGCAGAGACAAAATTTGGTCATTCTGCACCTTTTGTCATCCAGAGGCGGCGGGCCCGATGACATGCGGAGACAAGATTTGGTCATTCCGCACCCCTTTGCCATTCAGACACAGTCGTGTCCGATGGCACGCAAAGACAAAATTTGGTCATTCTGCACCCTTCGTCAATCGCGGCCGACAAGCCCGTTGACACGCGGAGATTTACATCATCTTCCGCACTCACAAGATCTGTCATACTGACTTTTGAGTCACGCTGACGGGCGGAAATACCCGAGTGGTTATCCGTATAAACATTCTTTTGCTATCTGTAAGACAGAACGCTTGATAGCATGCAGAGACTGACATCGTCTTCTGCACCTTTTGTTCCCTCGGGAACGACAAGTCATTTGCATGCGGAGATTTTATGGTCACCCGCGACTCTCGTCAATCGAGAGGAACGAAATTAGTGTCTTATCTTTACTTTCCTTTTATCTCCAATAAAAGACAAGTAAAGAGGGGCAATTGTCATACCCTAATTTCGTCCGGGGACCTTTGCTTGATGACATGCGACCTTTGTTTGGTCCTGGTAAGGTGCTTGGCACCCATCATTAGGCAATTTGTGAAATTCCGGGACATGCCGGAAAACAAAAAAAATATTGATGCACAATCCGTAAGGTTCCGTGACACCCCGAAAATCAAATGGAAGCATCGTTGCATAATTAGTGAGGTTCCATAACATTCCGTAAGTCAAAAAGGGGATGATTATGTAATCTGCAAGGTTCCGTAACATTACGGAAAGAAAACAAGTATCGTTACGAAATTCGTAAGTTTCCGTAACTTTACGAAAAAAGAATCACCAAAAAAAGGCAGAGGGGGTGTACTTAGTAAAAATGGGGGTGCAAATAGCAACCAGGCCCACTTGGGCCCTCCAGAAGATTCCTCCAGAAGGCTGTTGCTTCTGGAGGAAGCAACCCTGCTCGCCTGGGCGAGCTGGGCGGCAAGCATCTCCCCTATTTTGCTATAAATAGGGGAGGAAGTGAGAAGGAAAGGGGTTCAGCCCCTGAGGCACTTCTCTCTCTTTCGAATTTGCTTGGAAAAATTGTTTCCGTGAAGAAAATCTAAGCCGAGGCGCTTCCGAAACGTTTCCGTAACGTTTTCCGTGAAGAATTTCGCAAAGGTTTCGACCGTTCTTCGACGTTCTTCATTCGTTCTTCATCGTTCTTCGATCTTCAACGGGTAAGTACCTCGAACCAAGCTTTTCGATCATTCTATGTACCCATGGTGGTCCACATTGTGTCTCGTGTATTTTTATTCTCATTTCATTTACTTTTTATACCCCCTTTTGACGTGCTTAAGCCATTTTATTTAAGTCATTTCTCGCTTAACCTAAAAATAAAATAAATTTCCACCGATCATTTGATTTGCATTATCCGTTAACTTCGGTTAAAATGAATTCCGACCGTTCGGTCGTGCCGTAACCACGTTGGAATTCAAAAAAAAGAGGTAAAATAATAATATAATAATCAAAAAAATATCTTTTAGTAAAATAAAGCGGAAAATCAATCGGACGTTTTTCTCTTTGGGATTTCCCATTCTTAATCGAATTGACTAATAACTAAGGTGAAACTAAGGCTAAAATCAACTCGCCTAGTCAAGCTCGTCCACAAAAATAGGTTTTGAATTTTATCATCTAAATTTCTTACTAAGTAAATGGATCATTTTCAAGGTCCAACGCCTTAAAATGATCACCTCTTGAGTAAAAAAAGAATCACTTGATAAGAAAGAACTACGTAGGTCTGATTTCCTCATCGCAATTGAGGAATACGTAGGAGCAAAGGGAAACACCCTTGTCGACCACAAAAAGAGAAAAATATAAAAAGGGTATAAAGGATATAAAGACATAAAAAGGGAACATAAAAATCAAAGTCATGTTTGCACATTCGATTAAAGGCTGTCGTCCCTTGGGACGGACGTGTGGGGTGCTAATACCTTCCCCGTGCGTAAATACAACTCCCGAACCTTTCACTTAAAAGCTCATAGATCGCGTCTTTCCCGGTTTTTCCGATGTTTTCCTCAAATAAACGTTGGTGGTGACTCCGTGCGTATTCCTTTCGTGGAACACGCATCCCGCGAGTCTCGCGTCGCCCTCCCGCGGAAGGGTAGGTTGCGACAGAACCTATTAGGTGAGAACTTCTAATCTGCCCCTAGGTTCGTTTGAGGTTTATGCATGGGGCCTTTCATTGCCCCAGTGTAGGGCTTTGAGGTACAATCGTTGTCTTTCGTCATGACCTTGTAGCAAGGAACCTATTAGGTGAGAACTTCTAATCTGCCCCTAGGTTCGTTTGAGGTTTATGCATAGGGCCTTTCATTGCCCTAGTGTAGGGCTTAGAGGTACCAATTGTTGTCTTGTTTTCACAACCTCGTAGTGAGGAAGAATGAAAGAAGCAGTTGATTCTTGCAAAAAGAATTTTCCAAGGACGAGAAATATTTGAAGGATTTTTCAGTTGATGGATTAAGTCAAATGACTCCTATGTAGAAGCAAGATGTTTTGATGTCTTGATGATGCTAAAGGATCAAGTGCTTCTAAGTTTTATTCAAGACAAGAATCCAAGAAAATGTATGATCAAGTTGATCTCTAGAATCTTTAGGAAGAAGTTTCCAAATTGAAAACAAACAAAAGGTTTGACCAAAGAATTCTATCATTTCAAATTGAGATTTGCTCTCTGGTAATCGATTACCAGCAGTTGAAAATGTTTATAACAGTCACTAGAAATTTGAATTCAAAATTTATAACGTGTAATTGATTACACATGGATGGTAATTGATTACCAGCAGCTTATTGAACGTTTTAATTCAAATTTTTAAAACCAGTAATCGATTACATAAGTCTTGTAATTGATTACCAGAGGGGATTTTCAGAAAATAATTGCCAAGAGTCACACTTATTCAAATGTTTTATGAATGACCATCAAAGGTGACTTGGAAACACGAACTTAAAGGGAGTTTTCATTGCCCAAACAGTTTTATCCTCTCAAAAGATTAAGAGTTTTTCTGAACTAAAATGTTTTACCCTCTCAAAAAGATTCCTTGGTCAACCACTTACATATTCAATAAGGAATTTTGATCGATCTTCATTGTATAATCTATCTCTTTTAAGAGAGATTTCTTCTTCTCTTCTTATTTCTAAAAAGGGATTAAGAGACCGTGGGTCTCTTGTTGTAGGGGATTCTTGAACAAAAGGAAAGGGTTGTCCCTGTGTGGTTCAGACTTTGTAGAAGGAATTTTTACAAAGAGAGTGGAAAATCTCAAGTGGGTTGCTTGAGGACTGGACGTAGGCACGGAAGTGGCCGAACCAGTATAAATCAAGTTTGCATTCCTCTCTTCCCTTAAACTTCTTTTATTTATTGCTATTTATCTTTTTCTTTAAAGAAGTTTATTTTGAATTGTCTTTTGAGTAATTCATGTTAAGGGTGCATTGTTAATCCAAAAAGAGAGAGTGAAAGTTTAATTGAGGAATAGTCTTCGTATCTTAATTCAAACCCTTTTTTTTCTTAAGGTAACTGAGGTCATTTGTCCAACATCCTATTCTTGATAACTCACTTCTCTCTAAAAGACAAACTTTCCGGAATGATAAAATGAGGTCACATGAATGTCTTGAAAACACAGTCAATCAAATGCTTTTTATTTTGAAACTTATTTGTTTTGAACTTTACTCGTTGTTTTACGGCACCCCCACCAACGTGCAGGACGAGTAATCTCTGATTGAACGGTCTTGGAAGTCCAAACTCAGGAGCACAGGTCGATTGAGCAAACAGACCAATGGCTTGCACCCACATTCCGGTGAAAGTTGAATAAGCAAAGATGTGTTTGTGAGAGGATGAGGGACAAAGATATCAACTTTATCCATTTTAACATTGTAACTGTGGTTTACAATAATGGTACAAACTTGAAAATCCTGATGAGTCATTTAGAGACATCTAACAACAACTTTCAAAATTGCCTCATGTGTGGCATCTCTTGTCAATGTCAGGATTTACACACGATTCTCCTCAAATTTCAGCCAGCATCAATTAGACCTTGCTCCTTACGCTTCAGAGCCCTACAATGCTCAATGGAACGCCCTGGGGCTTCTCCGTGACAAGCACGCGTTGCGTTCGAGTCGTATTCTCGGAGAAATGGAGGTTGATGAACCTTGGCTAGAGTTATGGCTACCATTGAATTATCAAGTAGATATGGGAGCAAGTCAGCATAGGACACTGGAATTGGGGTGAATTCTACAGGCTTTCTCGCTGCAAAATTCATTTCTTGGTTGGTGCTCTTGGTTTGTGCTAAAGGTGGTGTTCGTCATTGGAAGTGCGGTAGACAGACTTTGTGGTTGATTTAGGGATGGCCTTTGTGGATAACTGGGCGGTGGGTAAGGAGAAGGTTTGTTATTGGCTGAGTAATGACATTGTTGGGTTGGTGGGAAACTTGGTCGTATAAGAATGGCAGTCACAGCATAGGTTTCTCCCTCCTTCTCATCCTCTTCACTTGCCCCAGTTTTTTTTGCATTTATCAAAGCAAAATGATCAGATTTGCCTCTTTTTAGACCCACTTCGATCATTTCGCCGACGAACACCAAATCCGCAAAGCTTGAAGAAGTGTAACCCACCATTTTCCATAGTAGAATACTGGTAATGTGTCTACTATCATTGTCATCATTTTTTCGTCATTGAGGTGCCACTGGAGCTGCCAGGTTCTCCACCTTTAGGCGTATTCTTTGAAAGATTCGTGCCTGTCATACCCTAATTTCGTCCGGGAACCTTTGCTCGATGACATGCGACCATTCTTTGGTCCTCGTGAGGTGCTTGGCACCCATCATTAGGCAATTTGTGAAATTTCAGGACATGCCAGAAAACCAAAAAAAATATTGATGCACAATCCGTAAGTTTCCGTGACACACCGGAAATCAAAAGGAAGCGTCGTTGCATAATTAAGTGAGGTTCCGTAACATTCCGTAAGTCAAAAAAGGGGATGATTATGTAATCCGCAAGGTTCCGTAACAATTACGGAAAGAAAACAAGTATCGTTACGAAATTCGTAAGTTTCCGTAACTTTACGAAAAAAGAATCACCAAAAAACAGCAGAGGGGGTGAACTTGGTAAAAATGGGGGTGCAAATAGCAACCAGGCCCATTTGGGCCCTCCAGAAGATTCCTCCAGAAGGCGGTTGCTTCTGGAGGAAGCAACCCTGCTCGCCTGGGCGAGCTGAGCTCGCCTGGGCGAGCTGAGCTCGCCTGGGCGAGCTGGGCGGCAAGCATCTCCCCTATTTTGCTATAAATAGGGGAGAAAATGAAGAAGAAAAGGATCCCAGCCCTTTAGGCACTTCTCTCTCTTTGGAATTTGCTTGAAAAAATTGTTTCCGTGAAGAAAATCTAAGCCGAGGCGCTTCCGAAACGTTTCCGTAACGTTTTCCGTGAGGAATCTCGCAAAGGTTTGAACCGTTCTTCGACGTTCTTCATTCGTTCTTCATCGTTCTTCGATCTTCAACGGGTAAGTACCTCGAACCAAGCTTTTCGATTCATTCTATGCACCCGTAGTGGTCCACATTGTGTTTCGTGCATTTTTATTCTCATTTTGTTTACTTTTTATACCCCCTGTTGACATGCTTAAGCCATTTTACTTAAGTCGTTTCTCGCTTAACTTAAAAATAAAATAAATTTCCACCGAACGTTTGAATTGTATTATCCATTAACTTTGGTTAAAATAAATTCCGACCGTTCGGTCGTGCCGTAACCACGTTGGAAATCAAAAAGAGGTAAAAAATAATATAATAATCAAAAAGACATCTTTTAGTAGAATAAAGCGGAAAATCAATCGGACGTTTTCTCTTTGGGATTTCTCATTCTTAATCGAATTGATTAATAACTAAAGTGAAACTAAGGCTAAAATCAACTCGCCTAGTCAAGCTCGTCCACAAAAATAGGCTTTTGAAGTTCGTCATTTCATTTTCTCACTAAGTAAAATGGATCATTTTTAAGGTCCAACGCCTTAAAATGATCACCACTTGAGCAAAAAAGAATCACTTGATAAGAAAGAACTACGTAGGTCTGAGTTCCTCATTAAGGATACGTAGGAGCAAAAGCCCCGCTTTTGTCGACCACCCCAAGAGATCGTTAATGGTCCAATGCCTTAACGTTTCTCTTCTTTCAAAAAAAACAAAGAGATCGTTAATGGTCCAACACCTTAACATTTCTCTCCTTTCAAAATCAAAAGACCGTTTAATGGTTCAACACCTTAAATGACCTTTTGTTCAATAAAAACATATTTTGCAAAAAAAGACAAAAACAACTTAACAAAACACTTTGTTCCGAAAGAACTACGTAGGTCTGATTTCCTCATCACAAATTGAGGAATACGTAGGAGCAAAGGGAAACACCCTTGTCGACCACAAAAAAGAAAAAATATAAAGGGTATAAAGGATATAAGAACATAAAAGGGAACATAAAAATCAAAGTCATGTTTGCACATTCGATTAAAGGCTGCCGTCCCTTGGGACGGACGTGTGGGGTGCTAATACCTTCCCCGTGCGTAAATACAACTCCCGAACCTTTCACTAAAAAGTTCGTAGATCGCGTCTTTTCCGGTTTTTCCGACGTTTTCCTCAAATAAACGTTGGTGGCGACTCCGCGCGTATTCCTTTCGTGGAACACGCATCCCGCGAGTCACGCGTCGCCCTCCCGCCGAAGGGTAGGTTGCGACAGTTGGCGACTCCACTGGGGACTGTTTTTTAGAGAGTTAGGCCATTTAATCTTGTGCAATGTTTTACCGTGACTTACCCCTTTGTTGGTTTCCTTTCATTATGTTCTTGTATATATAAACTCTTTGTGGCTTTTAGTGCGTTTTAAATGTATGCATGAAGTAAATATTTATTCATTTGATGCACACAAACACCAACACTATTTGCACACACTGTGAGTGAAAAAGGGCCCTATACCCGGGTTCATGGGAGCATAAGGAGTGGAGGTGAATCTGTGATCATGCTAGGTCTCCGACTTGCTTGATTACAGTGAACCCTCATCTAGAGCTTTTCTCTTTGAAAAAACCTATTGTTGCTAGTAGTCCCTACTGCTACAATATGTTCTTCAAAGGGGATGATACCTCTAGAAACCATCAAGAGAGATATAACTACCTTGGGGATTATTGCTAAAAGCCTTGTTAGTTCTCTCCCTTATAGGTCCCTTAAATAGGGGCACGAAGCAAGCACGCTGCGTGCCATTTTTCACACTGCCATGCATGAGTATCATGTACCCTTTTGCTTATGTTCAGTAAATATTGTCATACTGTGTACATTCCCGCATTGTGTCTTTTGCATAGGCATTGCATATGGGTTCTTCTTGATCCCTACTGTAAACAAACCAACGGAGGGTCCGTGTTGCCTTCTTAAAAACGTGCGTTGGGGCATTTTGCTACCCCTAGACGTCGTATCTAAGAAGGGGACAAATTCCCCGGACCCCCCCGCATTCCTAGATTACATCTGTGTCATATGCATTCCATCATGCATTCATCCATCCCACCCATGAGATATCGGAGTTTTGATTTGCACCAGCATTTGTCTCACTTTAGTAAGCATGGGAACAAATCAAACCGGCAAGAGGTTCTACCAAGTCAAGGTCAAAAGCCTAGATACCACCAGCATCAAGGAATTAGGGCGGTTGATGGAACCTCTCCAAATGCAAGCTTTCCGCAAGACTTACGGAAAGATCTTAGAGTCGACCTTAGCAGAGGTATCCATAGAAGTCATTGCATCACTCACCCAATACTACGACCAGCCTTTGAGGTGCTTCACATTCGCAGACTTCCAATTAGTACCAACCATTGAAGAATTTGAGGAAATTCTAGGATGTCCTCTCGGGGGAAGAAAACCATATCTTTCCTCCGGGTGTCTCCCCTCTTTGAGCAGAATTGCAACTGTGGTCAAGGATTCAGCAAGAGGTTTGGACCGCATAAAACAGACTCGGAACGGCATAGCGGGCCTACCACAGAAGTACCTAGAAGACAAGGCGAGGGGTATGGCCAATCAAGGAGACTGGGTCCCGTTTATGGATGTGTTAGCTTTAATAATTTTTGGGGTCGTCCTCTTTCCAAACGTGGATGGTTTGATAGACCTAGCAGCAATCGACGCTTTCCTTGCCTACCACCATAGTAAGGAAAGTCCGGTGGTAGCTGTCTTGGCAGATCTATTTGACACATTTGACCGAAGGTGCGAGAAGAGTAGCGCACGGATCATCTGTTGCTTACCCGCCCTCTGTGTTTGGTTGGTTTCACACTTGCTCCAACAAGACACAAGACATCCATGTCCGCTCCTGAGCCATCGCTCGGGTACTGAAAAGAGGAGAATGGATTGGGACCAGCTCTTGGCCGGGATAGGAGGTAGAACAATCAGTTGGTTCCCCCGATGGAAGGAAGGAAAAGAAGGAGTCCTTTTCTCATGTGGAAGATACCCAAACATTCCGCTGGTAGGAACGAGGGGTTGTATTAACTACAATCCCGCGCTCGCTATAAGACAACTAGGGTACCCCATGAGGGGAGCACCGACGGAAGAAAGCATGTCTCCTTTCCTTGTGAGGGATTTCGGCGCACAAAATTCCAAGACTATACCAAGAATCCATAAGGCATGGGAAACCCCGTTAAGGAAAGATCAAGAGCTTAGAGGCATTCGTAATGGCATCATTGGTGGGTACCACGAATGGCTGAAAGTTCGCATACGAGGTTTAGATTGGCTCGCCAAGTTAAAAGTCGTCAGCGAAGAGAATTTTGAAGCACCAGAAGAGGACGAAGAAGTCCGAGCTCTCAAAAGCGAGTTAGGAAAGGCAAAACTCACCAAGGAGAAGTTTAGGAGTGCGCCGGGTTACGGGAAGAGAATGCAATTACCGCAAGAGCCCTTGAACAAGAGACCAAGAGGGCTCGCAAGGAAGAGTATGGCCGGAACAAATTTCGCGGAGCTCTATGGGGTAGCAATAATGAACTCAAGTTGCGAAGGGAAGAAAGGGACCAGTCGCGAGCATATAGCATGGTTCTAAAAGAGGAGTTGATTGCTTGTTCAAGGTCCAAAAGAAGCTTGTCTCAGCGTCTATGCGAGACAGAAACCAACATGTTAGCTATCATCGCCAAGTACCAAGAAGAGTTGGGTCTAGCCACGGCCCACGAGCATAGAAACGCGGATGAGTATGCCCAAGTATATGCGGAAAAAGAGGCTAGAGGAAGGGTGATCGACTCTTTACACCAAGAGGCAACCATGTGGATGGATCAGTTTGCTCTTACCTTGAACGGGAGTCAAGAACTTCCCCGATTGTTAGCCAAGGCCAAGGCGATGGCAGACACCTACTCCGCCCCCGAAGAGATTCATGGGCTTCTCGGCTATTGTCAGCATATGATAGACTTAATGGCCCACATAATTAGAAATCGTTAGGAAACTTGTATGGTCTCTCAGACCTTGACTAGATACGACTTCCTTTTTGAAATAAAATGAGTTGGTCCCATGTTTCTACTCCAAAAAGCTTGTGCAAATCAAATCACTCCTACATTTTATCTCTAGCATGCATTGTATGTTGGTCTCGTCCTTTGTCACGGGAAGCCGGAAGGTCCATCTCACCTTCTTAATTGTACACATGGGGCACTGCGCCCCCAAATGCGCAAGTAAGAAGAGATAATTTTCCGGGCTCTCGTGTCCGTAAAATGCATTCATGTCATGCATCGCATAAGCATCTCTTCATAACATCATAATGGACATATCCTGCATTTGTCCGTTATCATATTCCAGCCTCACATTTTGCATGGTCATGGCATCATCATGCATATGCGTTCAACAAACTTTTTGGTCTGCAAAATTGCATACCATTTGTTTTCATGTTTGCTCATCCTTGCGTTTTCCTCTACAAAACGAAAACAAAAAAAGGGGGAGCGTGAAACTTCACACTACTTTCTTAGTTTCATGTGTTAGGCACCACAAGCCAACCATGTTGGGATCATAAACCCGTTTCACTTAAAAACAAGATATTTGAACATGGTACCTAATGCATGGTTAACTAGGAAATGGTGTTTCTTCGGGCATGTCAATTTCATAATTACATTTTCCGTGCATAAGCTTAAAGTATGCCCGAGTCATTCATCCCTATGAGATGTTGTTGAAGTATTGGCAATCAGAATTGCCATTCCTTGGATTATAGGGTTGAACCGAGCTCATGCTTTTACAAAAAGGTTCATCAAGTCAGGTTGAAATATGGAAGTAACCATCCTGCAAACTTGGGGCAAAAGATGAATCGAGTCACATCACTGCTTCGTCTACTGCCAAACATATTTAGGATTATTGATGTCCTTGTTACTTCCAGTTTCACCTTGACAAAGATGTCATGGACCATGTTGAAAATCTAAATTGATTCAACCCCATATCCTGCGTAAAAATTCGCAATACTTCTACATCATTCGCATGCATCCATGCTTTTCATTGGTTGCATTGCTCATTGCATTCTTTCCTTGAAAAATAAAATAAAATGAACTTATCAAAAAAAAAAAAAAAAAAAAAAAAAAAAAAAAAAAAGGAAACGCTTTACGGCGCCCTTACCGAACTCGTGCTAGAGCTAGAGTAATGGGTGAAGCAGAGAAGGTGCAAGAGAAGATGAAGGCCAAAAATGGAGGCCATAAAAGAGCAAATGGCCACAATGATAAAGGCCATGATGAGCATGAAGAAGATAATGGAAGCCAATGCAGTTATAGTTGCCACTATTAGCGCTGTCGTTAAGGTGAACCCGATGCTCCCATCTGGCCTCAAGCAAATGAATCGTCCAACGTCAAATATGGTAGGCAAAGATTTAGGAAGTACGGGCGGACCCCATGATGTGCAAATTCAAAACGAGCACGCCTTCCCATCATATGGCTTGCCTCCCAACTATACATCACCCAATGTGGCATACACTCTCAATGAAAATCTCGATAACTCCACTCCGATACTCATTGAGAACCAATAACCTCATCAGGCACATATCTCTCAAACCACGGGGGAGACACATGAAATTCCCCACCACAATCTAGCTAACTTCGAGCCTTGGCTCGGATATGCCACTGAAGGGCAAGCAGTTGGTGGTATACCCTTTGAAAACACTTTGGAGAGCCCTCAGTTTCGCCCACAACCATAACCATTGCGTTTTGCGGTGGGAAGAGCCCCTCATGACTATGGCAGGAATGGGAAAGTTGGAAAGGTTCAGGGCCATTGAAGGAGGTGAAGATTATGCCTTTGCTAACCTAGAAGAGTTGTTCCTAATACCCAAACGTGGTCATTCCCAAGTTCAAGGTGCCGGACTTTGGCAAGTACAAGGGGACTACTCGCTCCAAGAACCATCTAAAGATGTACTGTCGGAAGATGGGGGCATACGCAAAAGATGAGAAACTGCTGATACATTTTTCCTGAGAAAGTCTTACTAGGACAACTGTCGCCTGGTATGCTAACTTAGGAACCTTCTTGAGTCCATTCTTGGAAGGACCTAATGGTTGCCTTCATTAAGCAGTGTCAGTACAATTCTGATATGGCTCCGGATAGGATGCAACTACAAAAACTGTGCAAAAAGGGAGACGATAATCGTGATGGTAGACACATTATCGGTACTCTACTATGAAAAGATGGTGGGCTTCGCACCCTCAAAAGCTTTGCGGATTTGGTCTTTGCCAGTGAAAGGATCGATGTGGGTCCGAAAAAAGGCAAATTTGATCATCCTACTAGGACGACTGAGAAAACTGGGGCAAATAAAGAGAGTGAGGATAAGGGAGAAACCCATGTTGTGACTGCCATTCCTGTACGACCAAGTTTCCCACAAACCCAACAATGTCATTACTCAGTCAATAACAAACCTCCTCCTTACCCACCACCCAGTTATCCACAAAGGCCATCCCTAAATCAACCACAAAGTCTGTCTACCGCACTTCCAATGACGAACACCACCTTTAGCACAAACCAAAAACACCAACCAAGAAGTGAATTTTGCAGCAAGAAAGCCTGTAGAATTCACCCCAATTCCAGTGTCCTATGCTGACTTGCTCCCCTATCTACTTGATAATTCAATGGTAGCCATAACCCTAGCCAAGGTTCATCAACCTCCACTTTTCTGAGGATACGACTCGAACGCAACGTGTGCTTATCGTGGAGGAGCCCTGGGGCATTCCATTGAGCATTGTATGACCCCGAAGCATAAAGTGTGAAGTCTAATTGATACGGGCTGGCTGAAATTTGAGGAGAATTGCGTGTAAATCCTGACATTGACAAGAAATGCCACACATGGGGC
This sequence comes from Glycine soja, assembly GCF_004193775.1. NCBI lineage: Eukaryota > Viridiplantae > Streptophyta > Magnoliopsida > Fabales > Fabaceae > Glycine > Glycine soja. The sequence continues at coordinate 27,319,057 of NC_041011.1, forward strand.
AATTTTGAAAGCTGTTGTTAGGTGTCCCTAATGACTCATCAGGGTTTCCAAGTTTATGCCATTATTGTAAACCACAGCTACAATGTTAATGGATAAAGTTGATATCTTTGTCCCTCATCCTCTCACAAACGCATGTTTGCTTATTCAACTTTCACCGGAATGTGGGTGTAAGCCATTGGTCTGTTTGCTCAAGCAACCTGCGCTCCTGAGTGTTGACTTCCAAGACCGTTCAATCAGAGATTACTCATCTTGCACGTTGGTGGGGGTGCCGTAAAACAACGAGCAAAGTTCAAAACAAATAAGTTTCAAAGTAAAAAAAAATAATAATAAAAAATAAAAAGGCATTTGATTGACTGTGTTTTCAAGTAAAAATATAGACGTTCATGTGACCTCATTTTGTCTTTTTAGAGAGAAGTGAGTTATCAAGAATAGGATGTTGGGCAAATGGCCTCAGTTACCTTAAGAAAAAGGGGGGTTGAATTAAGATGCAAAGACTATTCCCCGATTGAACTATCACTCTCTCTTTTCGGATTAACAATGCACACAGGGATAACCCTTCCCTTGTGTTCAGGAATCCTCTACAACAAGAGACCCACGGTCTCTTAATCCCTTTTCAGAAATAAGAAGAAGAGAAGAAGAGGTCTCTCGTAAAAGAGGTAGATTGTAAAATGAAGATCAATCAAAATTCCTTATTGAATAAGCAAGTGGTTGACCAAGGAGTCTTTTTTTGAGAGGATAAGACATTTCAGTTCAGAAAAACTCTTGATCTTTCGAGAGGATAAAACTGTTTGGGCAATGAAAACTCTCTTTAAAACATTTGAACGGCCATTCATAAAACATTTGAATAGATATGTCTCTTGGAAATTATTTTCTGAAAATCCCCTCTGGTAATCAATTACAAGACTTATGTAATCGATTACAGGTTTTAAAAATTTGAATTAAAACATTTTCAAACTGCTAGTAATCGATTACCAGAGAGCAAATCTCAATTTGAAAGGATAGAATTCTTTGGTCAAACCTTTGTTTGTTTCAATTTGGAAACTTCTTCCTAAAGATTCTAAAGAGATCAAACTTGATCATATATCTTGATTTCCTTGGATAGAACTTAGAAGCACTTGATCCTTTAGCATCATCAAGACATCAAAACATTTTGCTTCTACATAGGAGTCATTTGACTTAATCCATCAGCTGAAAAATCCTTCAACTATTTCTCGTCCTTGGAAAATTCTTTTTGCAAGAATCAATTGCGTCTTTCATTCTTCCTCACTACGAGGTTGTGAAAACAAGACAACAATTGGTACCTCTAAGCCCTACACTGGGGCAATGAAAGGCCCCATGCATAAACCTCAAACGAACCTAGGGGCAGATTAGAAGTTCTCACTCAATAGGTTCCCAGCTACAAGGTCATGACGAAAGACAATGATTGGTACCTCAAAGCCTTACACTGGGGCAATGAAGGGCATCGTGCATGAGCCTCAAGTGAACATAGGGGCAGATCAAAAGTTCTCGCCTGTCGATGTTTTTAAACAAGAAAAAGAAAAGGGGGGATAAACCCTAGGTTTTCAATGGATTGATCAAACATCAAACGACTCCATTGCCGTCACTCCAAAATAGTCAAGTGACTAAATCAAAAAGAACATACACTCTGAGGGAGTTCCCGGAGAGATTTGCAAAAAGCTAGGATGAGGTTGCATGAATTATCACCTCTTTCAAAAAGACAGTCAATCTGTGTTTTCCAAAAAAAAATTAAATCAAAATCAAAATCACAAAATAGGGAAAGAATGTCATGAACATTGTACAACTTTCCATTACATTGCATTGTTTCATATGAAGTCTGCATTTACCAAAATTTCACGACAAAGGTTGCATGCATCTGCATCCCCAAAAATTATGTTAACTGCATAGATTTCCTACATCTAATGTCCAAATCTTGTGGATTTGGGATGACCGGCCCTCTCGCTGAGTCGATCTCTTGCTTTCTCATAAGGGTGGACCCTTGGGTACTTGTACCTATCACCTTTAGAGGACTACATGTCCTCGCCTTTAGAGGACTACATGTCCTCGCCTTGAGAGGACTACATGTCCTCGCCATCAGAGGACTACACGTCCTCGCCTTGAGAGGACTACACGTCCTCACCATCAGAGGGCTGCATGCCCTCACCTCCAGAGGACTACATGTCCTCGCCTTGAGAGGGCTACACGCCCTCACCTTGGGTACTAGTTACCCTCACCGTCAGAGGACTACACGTCCTCGCCTTGAGAGGACTACACGTCCTCACCATCAGAGGGCTGCACGCCCTTACCTCCAGAGGACTACATGTCCTCGCCTTGAGAGGGCTACACGCCCTCACCTTGGGTACTAGTTACCCTCACCGTTGAGAGGACTACACGTCCTCGCCTTGAGAGGACTACACGTCCTCACCATCAGAGGGCTGCATGCCCTCACCTCCAGAGGACTACATGTCCTCGCCTTGAGAGGGCTACACGCCCTCACCTTGGGTACTAGTTACCCTCACCGTCAGAGGACTACACGTCCTCGCCTTGAGAGGACTACGCGTCCTCACCATCAGAGGGCTGCACGCCCTCGCCATCAGAGGGCTGCACGCCCTCACCTCTAGAGGACTACATGTCCTTGCCTTGAGAGGGCTACACGCCCTCACCTTGGGTACTAGTTACCCTCACCGTTGAGAGGACTACACGTCCTCGCCTTGAGAGGACTACACGTCCTCACCATCAGAGGGCGGCACGCCCTCACCTCTAGAGGACTACATGTCCTTGCCTTGAGAGGGCTACACGCCCTCACCTTGGGTACTAGTTACCCTCACCGTTGAGAGGACTACACGTCCTCGCCTTGAGAGGACAACACGTCCTCACCATCAGAGGGCTGCACGCCCTTACCTCCAGAGGACTACAAGTCCTCGCCTTGAGAGGGCTACACGCCCTCACCTTGGGTACTAGTTACCCTCACCGTCAGAGGACTACACGTCCTCGCCTTGAGAGGACTACACGTCCTCACCACCAGAGGGCTGCACGCCCTCACCTCCAGAGGACTATAAGTCCTCGCCTTGAGAGGGCTACACGCCCTCTCCTTGGGTACTAGTTACCTTCACCTTCAGAGGACTACACGTCCTCGCCTTCAAAGGGTCATGTACTTTCAACTTCAGAGGACTACACGTCCTCGCCGTCAAAGGGTCATGTGCCTTCACCTTTGTAGGGCTACACGCCCTCACCTTCAGAGGACTACACGTCCTCACCTTTAGAGGACTACACGTCCTCGCCATCAGAGGACTACATGTTCCCCATTTTCAAAGGGGGGCATGCCCTCACCTTTAGAGGATTGCACGTCCTTGCCATCATAGGACTACACTCCCTCGCCTTCGAAAGGCGACACGTCCTGAACTTCAGAGGGCTACACGCCCTCGCCTTTAGAGGACTGCGCGTCCTCACTGTCAGTGGGCTCCATATCCACACCTTAAGATAATTTAAGGTCCTCTGTCCTTAAATGCTTAACCGAGACTTGCACTCCCGGTTAAGGGACCAGTAGTTTCCTTTTAACGGTTCCTGGGCCACCCCCTGATATTGGAGGAGGGCCAACTGTGCGAGCACAACTAGAGAGGGAGGCTATCACACTGCTACTATGCATACTGGGGCAAGATTTCACCCGTGCCGCTGCAAAGAGACGAGTGCGGATCATGCACACCAACATGACCACTCTTACACAGATATAGATGACATTGCTACTTAGCAACATTCTGCCCAGCGACCGCAACGCCAATCTCCCCCTGCAAAAGTATCAGTTGGTCTGTGTCGTCCCGACATGGGTAAGTATGCATATAGTTCAACTGATTTCTGATACCATCTATTGTTTGCAGGGATCGCACCCACAAGACACCCAGTGGACCCGGAAAAGTCCAACAGGGCCCTGGGGTTTCCAGCTCTGGTTACGGGCCTCTATCAGTCCTACAGGATGCCCGTACCCCCCCGACAAGGTTATGTCATCATAGGTAAGTATGCACATCGCTCAACTGATTTCTGATTTCATCAATTGTTTGCAGGGATCGCACCTGCAAGACACCCAATGGACCCGAAGAAGTCCAACAGGGTCTTGGAGTTGTCAAGCTCTAATTACGGGTCTCTGTCAGTTCTACAGAGTACCTGTAACCTCCAGCAAGGGCATCAGGCCCCCTACTGATCGAGCTTTCATCAAGAAGTACTGCGTCCCTAGGCAGGCGCAGGGCGAAACACCACAGCAGCCTGGGGATGGTCGGTAGCGGGCAATAGACGCACCGCCACCACCTTTAGAGTTCACCTCTGCTCATCCACAAAAGGGTTTGAGTATGCCTACGACACATGGCCGACCAATAGGCAACCAAGTCCAAAGCCAAAGGTAAGGAAAGTACTAGGTCAGTGACCGACAAGGCATAAGGCGTCCAGCTAAAGACGTTAAAGAAGCGCTACTAGGAGGCAACCTAGTACCTTTTGAATCTATGCTTGTTATTTGATCACTTTTTATAGTAGGACGCACCTAGTTGCTCATGATCCTGGGGATTTAAATAAAACAAGCGCAAGCTCGAAAGGTAGTCATACCTCACAAAATATATATATGTATGTTTAGGTAGTGAAAATACCTTAGATATGCATGTATGTAAACAAAAAACACTTCACAAAATATATATATGTATGTTTAGGTAGAAAGATACCTTAGATATGCATGTATGTAAACAAAAAAACACTTCACAAAATATATATATGTATGTTTAGGTAGAAAGATACCTTAGATATGCATGTATGTAAACAAAAAAACACTTCATATGTATGTTTAGGTAGAAAGATACCTTAGATATGCATGTATGTAAACAAAAAAATACTTCACAAAATATATATGTATGTTTAGGTAGAAAGATACCTTAGATATGCATGTATGTAAACAAAAAAATACTTCACAAAATATATATGTGTATGTTTAGGTAGAGAGATACCTTAGATGTGCGTGTATACAGCAAAAATACCTTACAAAACATATATATGTATGTTTAGGTAGCAAGATACCTTGGATATGCATGTATATAGCAAAAATACCTCGCAAAAATATACACATGTTTAGGTAGCAAAATACCTCATGAAAAAAAAAAAAGGGGGAAAAAAGAAAACAAACAAGAAAAAGAAATAAACAAATGATAATGATAAAAAAAAAAGAAGAAGGAGAAAAAAGAAAAATAAGTTTTCAAACTGAAAAACCAACATGCTTTTGAAAAGAGATGACTTCCAACTTTTCTTTGGAAAAATTCACTGATCATAACTAATTTTTGGAAAATGTGTCTACATCTGAAGGGTGAATGCTGTGAAATTTCCCGGACGCCCGAAATGGACTTGGATGAATGCACAAATTGATAAAAGAACATATTTTGGAAACATTGGGTTGATTAAAAATAGAAGGAATGAATCCTGAGCCCTAGCATCACATGACCATAAAAAGTTGACATTTGAGTGTCCGCGTAGATGCATGCATGACCAGTTTTGCATAAAGTTTCCAAATCATCATTTTTGCATTTGTGTCATGGAAATAATGTGGGGCATCCCTTTTATCCTTGAGCCAAACCAAACCCCGACATGTATCATGTCTAGCCATTCTACAAACCTTGAGCCAAAATCCTGACTCACCGTAATCCTTACCCTCGGAAGCAAAAAGGAAAAGAAGGAAAATTTCCAATCAAAGAGAAAGCTAAAAGGAAGAGAAGGAAAATTTCCAATCAAAGAGAAAGCAAAAAAGAAAAGAAAGGGAATTCCCAATCAAAGAGTGGGAGCAAGCAAAAAGGAAAGGAAGGAAAATTTCCAATCAAAGAGAAAACTAAAAGGAAGAGAAGGGAAATTTCCAATCAAAGAGAAAGCAAAAAAGAAAAGAAAGGAAATTCCCAATCAAAGAGTGGGAGAAAGCAAAAAGAAGAGAAAGAAAATTCCCAATCAAAGAATGGGAGAAAGAAAAAGGAAAAGAAAAGAAGGAAAGAAAGCTCCTGATCAAGGATCGAAAGAAAACAGAAGAAATGTGCAGAGAGGTCTTTGGACCGGACAATATCTGAACAATACAGAATTGTCACCAAATGAAACAAAAAAGAAAGGAAACCACGACCTAAAATGGTCTTCTCCCTTTAATTACCAACCAAAATCTTGTGCGTCGGTGACTTGTTCGCCTCGCGCAAAACCAAAACAGAAAAGGAAAAGGCAAAAAATAATCAAAAGCCGAAAAACTCCCCAAAAGAACCCATTCCCAAGGGAAGTCCTATTTGATCCATGATCACACATGTAATTTTTGATTTGATAGGAAATAATTTGCAAAGTCAAGTCATGACATATCTATGGTTCGGAATTAGGATGAAACACTTACCTGTGCGAGATTGATACGATTTGAGTGGATTTCTTCTATTTTTGTCGAACCCAGTGTTTCCTCTAAATGGTCATTTAGAAACGAAATGCTAACATCCAAAATCTCATTTATGGTTATGGGAGATTTCATCAGCAGACTCTCCTTCCCCGGTAGACGCATTGTTTTTCACTCAAAAAAGCATATGCTGCTCTAGATCAGTTGGAATATTTGTCTCTTTGCTAAAGCATGTTTGCATTTTAGTGGAGAAAACACCGAGACTTTTTCAAGTCTCACAAGTTATCCAGAACTACGTAGGTCTGAGTTCCTCATTGGAGGATACGTAGGAGCAAGAGCCTCGCTTTTGTCGACCACACCGCCTTTTGTTGCCATGACTCAAGAGCTGGTAGCCCGCGGAGATACCTTACGGTTATCCGCACCCCTTTGCTATTTAGACACAGTTGTTGTCCGATGGCAAGCAGAGACCAAGTTTGGTCATTCTGCACCCAAGATACGCGGAGATACCTTACGGTTATCCGCACCCCTTTGCTATTTAGACACAGTTGTTGTCCGATGGCAAGCAGAGACCAAGTTTGGTCATTCTGCACCTAAGATACGCGGAGATACCTTACGGTTATCCGCACCCCTTTGCTATTTAGACACAGTTGTTGTCCGATGGCAAGCAGAGACTAAGTTTGGTCATTCTGCACCCAAGATACGCGGAGATACCTTACGGTTATCCGCACCCCTTTGCTATTTAGACACAGTTGTTGTCCGATGGCACGCAGAGACTAAGTTTGGTCATTCTGCACCCAAGATACGCGGAGATACCTTACGGTTATCCGCACCCCTTTGCTATTTAGACACAGTTGTTGTCCGATGGCACGCAGAGACTAAGTTTGGTCATTCTGCACCCAAGATACGCGGAGATACCTTACGGTTATCCGCACCCCTTTGCTATTTAGACACAGTTGTTGTCCGATGGCACGCAGAGACTAAGTTTGGTCATTCTGCACCCAAGATACGCGGAGATACCTTACGGTTATCCGCACCCCTTTGCTATTTAGACACAGTTGTTGTCCGATGGCAAGCAGAGACCAAGTTTGGTCATTCTGCACCCAAGATACGCGGAGATACCTTACGGTTATCCGCACCCCTTTGCTATTTAGACACAGTTGTTGTCCGATGGCAAGCAGAGACTAAGTTTGGTCATTCTGCACCCAAGATACGCGGAGATACCTTACGGTTATCCGCACCCCTTTGCTATTTAGACACAGTTGTTGTCCGATGGCACGCAGAGACTAAGTTTGGTCATTCTGCACCCAAGATACGCGGAGATACCTTACGGTTATCCGCACCCCTTTGCTATTTAGACACAGTTGTTGTCCGATGGCACGCAGAGACTAAGTTTGGTCATTCTGCACCCAAGATACGCGGAGATACCTTACGGTTATCCGCACCCCTTTGCTATTTAGACACAGTTGTTGTCCGATGGCACGCAGAGACTAAGTTTGGTCATTCTGCACCCAAGATACGCGGAGATACCTTACGGTTATCCGCACCCCTTTGCTATTTAGACACAGTTGTGTCCGATGGCAAGCAGAGACCAAGTTTGGTCATTCTGCACCCAAGATACGCGGAGATACCTTACGGTTATCTGCACCCCTTTGCTAGGCAGACACAGTTGTGTCCGATGGCAAGCAGAGACCAAGTTTGGTCATTCTGCACCCAAGATACGCGGAGATACCTTACGGTTATCCGCACCCCTTTTGCTATTTAGACACAGTTGTTGTCCGATGGCACGCAGAGACTGAGTTTGGTCATTCTGCACCCAAGATACGCGGAGATACCTTACGGTTATCCGCACCCCTTTGCTATTTAGACACAGTTGTTGTCCGATGGCAAGCAGAGACCAAGTTTGGTCATTCTGCACCCAAGATACGCGGAGATACCTTACGGTTATCTGCACCCCTTTGCTATTTAGACACAGTTGTTGTCCGATGGCACGCAGAGACTAAGTTTGGTCATTCTGCACCCAAGATACGCGGAGATACCTTACGGTTATCCGCACCCCTTTGCTAGGCAGACACAGTTGTGTCCAATGGCAAGCAGAGACCAAGTTTGGTCATTCTGCACCCAAGATACGCGGAGATACCTTACGGTTATCTGCACCCCTTTGCTAGGCAGACACAGTTGTGTCCGATGGCAAGCAGAGACCAAGTTTGGTCATTCTGCACCCAAGATACGCGGAGATACCTTACGGTTATCTGCACCCCTTTGCTAGGCAGACACAGTTGTGTCCGATGGCAAGCAGAGACCAAGTTTGGTCATTCTGCACCCAAGATACGCGGAGATACCTTATGGTTATTCGCACCCATTCTTTTGCTATCTGTAAGACAGAACGCTTGATAGCATGCAGAGGCTGACACAGTCTTCTGCACCTTTTGTTCCTCCGGGGACAACAAAGTCATTTACATGTGGAAATTTCATGGTCACCCGCGACTCTCGTCAGCCGAGAGAGCGAAATTAGTGTCATACACTGATTTTCGGGGACCTTTGCTTGATGACATGCGACCATTCTTTGGTCCTTGTGAGGTGCTTGGCATCCATCATCAAGCAATTTGTGAAATCCTAGGAACGACAAGTCACGGTCACCCGCGACTCTCGTCAACCGAGAGGAGCGAAATTAGTGTCATACACTGATTTTCGGGTACCTTTGCTTGATGACATGCGACCATTCTTTGGTCCTTGTGAGGTGCTTGGCGCCCGTCATTAGGAAATTTGTGAAATTTTGAGGGACAACAAGTCATTGGCATGTGGAGATTTTTATGGTCACCCGCGACTCTCGCCAAGTCGAGAGGAGCGAAATTAGTGTCTTATCTTTACTTTTCTTTTATCTCCAATAAAAGACAAGTAAAGAGGGGCAACTGTCATACCCTAATTTCGTCCGGGAACCTTTGCTCGATGACATGCGACCATTCTTTGGTCCTCGTGAGGTGCTTGGCACCCATCATTAGGCAATTTGTGAAATTTCAGGACATGCCAGAAAACCAAAAAAAATATTGATGCACAATCCGTAAGTTTCCGTGACACACCGGAAATCAAAAGGAAGCGTCGTTGCATAATTAAGTGAGGTTCCGTAACATTCCGTAAGTCAAAAAAGGGGATGATTATGTAATCCGCAAGGTTCCGTAACAATTACGGAAAGAAAACAAGTATCGTTACGAAATTCGTAAGTTTCCGTAACTTTACGAAAAAAGAATCACCAAAAAACAGCAGAGGGGGTGAACTTGGTAAAAATGGGGGTGCAAATAGCAACCAGGCCCATTTGGGCCCTCCAGAAGATTCCTCCAGAAGGCGGTTGCTTCTGGAGGAAGCAACCCTGCTCGCCTGGGCGAGCTGAGCTCGCCTGGGCGAGCTGAGCTCGCCTGGGCGAGCTGGGCGGCAAGCATCTCCCCTATTTTGCTATAAATAGGGGAGAAAATGAAGAAGAAAAGGATCCCAGCCCTTTAGGCACTTCTCTCTCTTTGGAATTTGCTTGAAAAAATTGTTTCCGTGAAGCCGAGGCGCTTCCGAAACGTTTCCGTAACGTTTTCCGTGAGGAATCTCGCAAAGGTTTGAACCGTTCTTCGACGTTCTTCATTCGTTCTTCATCGTTCTTCGATCTTCAACGGGTAAGTACCTCGAACCAAGCTTTTCGATTCATTCTATGCACCCGTAGTGGTCCACATTGTGTTTCGTGCATTTTTATTCTCATTTTGTTTACTTTTTATACCCCCTGTTGACATGCTTAAGCCATTTTACTTAAGTCGTTTCTCGCTTAACTTAAAAATAAAATAAATTTCCACCGAACGTTTGAATTGTATTATCCATTAACTTTGGTTAAAATAAATTCCGACCGTTCGGTCGTGCCGTAACCACGTTGGAAATCAAAAAGAGGTAAAAAATAATATAATAATCAAAAAGACATCTTTTAGTAGAATAAAGCGGAAAATCAATCGGACGTTTTCTCTTTGGGATTTCTCATTCTTAATCGAATTGATTAATAACTAAAGTGAAACTAAGGCTAAAATCAACTCGCCTAGTCAAGCTCGTCCACAAAAATAGGCTTTTGAAGTTCGTCATTTCATTTTCTCACTAAGTAAAATGGATCATTTTTAAGGTCCAACGCCTTAAAATGATCACCACTTGAGCAAAAAAGAATCACTTGATAAGAAAGAACTACGTAGGTCTGAGTTCCTCATTAAGGATACGTAGGAGCAAAAGCCCCGCTTTTGTCGACCACCCCAAGAGATCGTTAATGGTCCAATGCCTTAACGTTTCTCTTCTTTCAAAAAAAACAAAGAGATCGTTAATGGTCCAACACCTTAACATTTCTCTCCTTTCAAAATCAAAAGACCGTTTAATGGTTCAACACCTTAAATGACCTTTTGTTCAATAAAAACATATTTTGCAAAAAAAGACAAAAACAACTTAACAAAACACTTTGTTCCGAAAGAACTACGTAGGTCTGATTTCCTCATCACAAATTGAGGAATACGTAGGAGCAAAGGGAAACACCCTTGTCGACCACAAAAAAGAAAAAATATAAAGGGTATAAAGGATATAAGAACATAAAAGGGAACATAAAAATCAAAGTCATGTTTGCACATTCGATTAAAGGCTGCCGTCCCTTGGGACGGACGTGTGGGGTGCTAATACCTTCCCCGTGCGTAAATACAACTCCCGAACCTTTCACTAAAAAGTTCGTAGATCGCGTCTTTTCCGGTTTTTCCGACGTTTTCCTCAAATAAACGTTGGTGGCGACTCCGCGCGTATTCCTTTCGTGGAACACGCATCCCGCGAGTCACGCGTCGCCCTCCCGCCGAAGGGTAGGTTGCGACAGTGCCCCCTTTTTGCACATGTTCTGTAGTTGCTTCCTATCCGAAGACATTATACTGACACTGCCTAACGAAGGCAACCACTAGGTCCTTCCAAGAATGGACTCGGGAAGGTTCCAAGTTAGTGTACCAGGTAACAGCTACAGCAACAAGACTTTCTTGGAAGGAATGTATCAGTAATTCCTCATCTTTTGCGCATGCCCCCATCTTCCGATAATACATCTTTAGATGGTTCTTGGGGCAAGTAGTCCCCTTGTACTTGTCAAAGTCCAGCACCTTGAACTTGGGAGGGGTGATGATATTGGGTTCTAGGAACAACTTTTTTAGGTTAGCAAAGGCATAATCTTCACCTCTTTCAATGGCCCTGAGCCTTTCCTCTAGATGATCCAACTTTCCCATTTCTGCCATAGCATGAGGGTTTTTACTTGTTGTGGAATGCAAGAGGTGTAGCTGGGGGTGATACTGAGGGCCTTCCGAAGTGTTTTCAAGGGGTATACCACCAACTGCTTGCCCTTCAGTGGCATATCCGAGCCAAGGCTCAAAGTCGGCTAGATTGTGATGGGGAATTTCATATGTCTCCCCCACGGTTTAAGAGACATGTGCATGATCAGCTTGGGGTTGCTGGCTCTCAATGGGTATAGGAGTGGAGTTATTGAGATTCTTATTGGGAGTGTACGCCACATTGGGTGGCGTATAGTTGAGAGGAAAGCCACATGGCGGGAAGGCGTGCTCGTTTTGAATTTGCACATCATGGGGGCTGCCCATACTTCCCAAATCTTTGCCTACCATAGCTGAGGTTGGATGATTCATTTGGTTGAGGCCAGATGGGGGCATCAGATTCACCTTAGCAACAGTGCTGGTAGCGGTAACTGCAACTGCACTGGCTTCCATTATCTTCTTCATGATCATCATGGCCTCCATCATCATGGCCATTTGCTCTTTCATGGCCTCCATGTCGGCTTTCATCTTCTCTTGTACCTCCTCTACTTCACCCATTACTCTAGCTCTATCACAGGTTCGGTGAGGGTGCCGTAAAGCGCGTTCTTTTTCTTTTTTATAACAATGACTAAGTTCTTTTTTTTTCTTTTCAAGGAAAGAATGCAATGAACAATGCAACCAATGAAAAGCATGGATGTATGCGAATGATGCACAGTTGAAGTATTATGAATTTTTACACAGGATATGAGGTTGAATCAATTTAGATTTTCAACATGGTCCATGACATCTTCGTCAAGGTGAAACTGGAAGTAACAAGGACATCGACAGCCCTAAATGTGTTTGGCAGTAGACGAAGCAGCGATGTATCACGATCCATATTTTGCTCCAAATTTTTGCAAGATGGTTACTTCCATACTTCAACTTGACTCGATGAACCTTTCCGTAAAAGCAAGAGCTTGGTTCAACCCCATAACCCAGGGAATGACAATTTTGATCGCCAATACTTCATCAACATTTCATAGGGATGAAAGACTCAAGAATACGCATGCTATGCATGGAAAATGTAATTATGAGATTGAGATGCCCGAAGAAACATCCTTTCTTAGTTAACCATGCATTAGGTACCATGTTCAATCATTTTGTTTTTTAAGTGAAATGGGTTTACGATCCCAACACAGTTGGCTCATGGTACCAAATATATGCAACTAAGAATGCAGCGTGAATTTTCGCGCTTTCTTTTTTGTTTTTGTCTTGCAGGGGAAAACGCAAGGGTCACGCATGAGCAAACATGAAAACAATTAGTATGCAATTTGTAGATCAAAAAGTTTGTTGAACACATATGCATGATGATGCAATGACTCATGCAAAATGCGATGCTGGACTATGATAACGAACAAATGTAGGAATGATATGTTCATTATGATGCTGAAGAGATGTTTATGCGATGCATGATATGAATGCATTTACGGACACGAGAGCCCGAAAAATCATCTCTCCTTACTTGCGCATTTGGGGGCACAGTGCCCCATGTGTGCAGTTAAGAAGACGATATGGATCTTCCGACTTCCTACGACAAAAGACGAGACCCACATACAATGCCTATGTGACAACATGATGCAGATGCGTAAAAGCGCAACAGGGGGATTTACACAACATGGCAATATCCACAAATAATTACAAGCAAAGGTGTACATGACATTTAGGACTATATGCATGGCAGTGTTTAAAATGGCACACAGCGTGTTTCCTCCGTGCCCCTATTTGGGAACCTATAGGACAATATCTAGGGGTCTCTAATAACTACTCCCCAACAATTCATAACTCACACGGCTGTTTTCTAGAGGTATCATCACTCAAGATAATAACATTGTGGCGGTATGGAATACCAGCGACAACATATTATAAAGAGAGAAAACTCTAGACGAGGTTTCACTATTATCAAGCAAGTCGGAGACCTAGCATGATCATAGATTCACCTCCACTCCTTAAATTCCCATGAACCCGAGTATAGGGCCCCTTTTTTCACTCAAACCCGTGGGTGCTTAGAATGCAGTGTAAAAAATGCGAAATAGACAACAGTTATTTACATTTTACACAGTTCAACCAATGCACACATGAAGTTTCACAAATCCACAATTCCTTAAAATAGGCCTAACTCACATAATAGTCCCCAGTGGAGTCGCCAACTGTCGCAACGTGCCCTTTTGCGGGCGAGCGAAGGCGAGGCTCACGGGTGTGCTTTCCAAAGGAGGAAAGATGCGCGGAGTCGCCACCAACGTTTATTTGTGGAAAACGTCGGAAAAACCGAAGGAAACGGGTCAAAATGAAAATTCTAAGTTCGGGAGTCGTATTTACGCTTGAGGAAGGTATTAGCACCTCTCACATTTGTCTCAAAGGACAACAGCCTATTTTTTAGAATCGAGGAAATTGTATTACCTTAACTTTTATTTCTTTTTATTTTTTGAGGTCAACAAAAGCAGGGCTTTTGCTCCTACATACCCTCCATCGAAGAGGAAATCAGACCTACGTAGTTCTTTGTTAAGAGTGAATCAAGCGATTCTTTTTACTTGAAGGGCGATCATTTTAAGGCGTTGGACCTTAAAAAATGATCCATTTTACTTGGTAAGCAACTGAAATGATAAACTTTCAAAACCCTATTTTTTGTGGACGAGCTTGACTAGGCGAGTTGATTTTAGCCTTAGTTTCACTTTAGTTATTAGTCAATTCAATTAAGAATGAGAAATCCCAAAGAGAAAACGTCCGATTGATTTTTCGCTTTATTTTACTAAAAGGTATTTTTTGATTATTATATTATTATTTTACCTCTTTTTTGATTTCCAACGTGGTTACGGCACGACCGAACGGTCGAAATTCATTTTAACCGAAATTAACGGATGATACAATTCAAACGATCGGTGGAAATTTATTTTATTTTTAGATTAGGCAAGAAATGACTTAAATAAATGACTTAAGCACGTCAAAAGGGGGTATAAAAAGCGAATGAAAACGAGAATAAAAATACATAAAACAAAATGTGGACCACCATGGGTACATAGAATGAATTGAAAAGCTCGGTTCGAGGTACTTACCCGTTGAAGACTGAAGAAAACGAAGAATGAACGATGAATGCTGAAGAACGGTCGAGAATCTTCGTGTAATTACTCACGGAAACGTTACGGAAGCGCCTCGGCTTGGATTTTCTTCACGGAAATAATTTTCCTCAGCAATTTCGAGAGAATGAGAAGTGCCAAGAAGGCTGAACCCCTTCTCCCTTCACTCCTCCACCTATTTATAGCAAAATAGGGGAGGAGCTTGCCACCCAGCTCGCCCAGGCGAGCAAGGTTGCTTCCTCCAGAAGCAACAACCTTTTGGAGGAAGAATCTGGAAGGCCCAAGTGGGCCTGATTGCTATTTGTACCCCCCCTTTTACTAAATGCACCCCCCTTTCTACTTTTTTTGGTAATTCTTTTCCGTAACGTTACGAAACTTTACGATTTTCGTAACGATACTTATTTTCCTTCCGCAAGGTTACGAATCCTTACGGATTATGTATTTACTCTTTTTTAGCTTTTGAAGAAGTTACGAAAACTCACGGATTGCGAAAAACACCTCCTTTCGATATCCGTCACATTACGAAATTTTCACGGATCGCGTAAGCCTGCTTCCTTTTGATTTTTGGCACGTCTCGGGACTTCACATATTGTGCAACAAAGGGTGCCAAATATCTCGAAGCGGCCAATCAAAGGTTGTGTACCATCAAATTATAATCCCCGGACGAAATTAGGGTATTATAGTATTGTATAATGTTGTCATATTTATATAGCTTTCACTTGAGTTGGCTATATTTAAGATTAATTTTATTTGTCAATTAAGTTTAGTTATTGTTGGTTCATGTTGAAAGATAACTTTTGGTATTAGTTCTATTCACAATCCTGTTATAAATTTAGTATATGTTAAATAATCATCAATCATTTGGCATTTTAAAACTTCAATTGATTTTGAAATTAAATTTTATATCATAATGTAGCATGTAAAGAATATTGGTTATGGTTAAAATTAGCAAACTGAAACCAGCAAACCTGGATCCAATTTTAGTTAAAATATTTATATAGTATCTTCATGGAGCCTAATCTTGTATAAATTAATGAATATCATAGATTTCTCCAAACTCATTCTTAGCCTCGGTGCATGTTTGGATAAGGTTTCAAGCATATTTATGAAAGTTGGCATCACATTTTGTAATTATTTTGAAAATATCTTTATGGAACCCTGTCTAGTATGAAACTAAATGAATATTAGTGACTTTGAATATCATAGTTTTGTACTGTTGGATAAGGTGTTTAGTCAACATTACAATTGCAATGATTAATAAAATTTGGACCCAAATGTTTATCTTTGGTACTTGGTTGGCAGTGGCAGAATTCTTCATGTTAATTAAAATTTCTTACTATGGATTTATTCATCGTTTGAGAACTTTATTTAAATTTGACTTCTGTGAAGTTATATGGGGTTATTGAGTGTCTGACGACTTGGATTCCAGGTACATACCTCTTAATCGAACCACAATTCCTATATCATCTATAGGAAGTCCAGGTCCTGATTATTCTTTTCCATCTCTCACTACATGTGATGAACTTGAGACAAAGGCTTCAACTACTTTAGTTAAATGCAAATTTGGATCAGTTGAGGCTGCAGCAAAGGTTTGTAATTAAGCATTATGGTCATGACTTGTTCCACTTTCCTTTTGTTATTTAAATTGTTGTGATTATTTGGATATAATATAAATATAATATGGTGCACTTTACACATATCTTGTGTGGTATTGTAGGTGCGTACTTTGGAAGAGCAGGGGAGTTTGGCAGACAAAATTAAAAACTTCGAATATAATTGTTTGAGAGAAATTAGAATTCTTGGTGCTTTAAAACACCCTTGCATAGTGGAAATGTACGGACACCAAATTTCATGTCAATGGTTTGTCTCAGCTGATGGTAATCCTAAACACCGTGTATTAAGATCTGCAATTTTTATGGAGTATGTGGAAGGGGGCTCCTTAAAAGTAAGATTTTCTCTACATTTCTTTGTTATTATTAACACATTTTTGGTTGATTTTATTTAAATTCACACTCTATTTTCTTGCAGAATTATCTGGAGAAGTTGTTAGAAGCTGGTGAAAAGCATGTTCCTGTGGAGTTGGCTTTGCATATCGCCAAAGATGTCTCATTTTCTTTGTCAGAGCTGCACTCAAAGCACATAATTCATCGCGACATAAAAAGTGAAAACATATTGTTTGATTTGGGTAGGAAGAGAGATGATGGAACTCCCACTGTGAAGCTCTATGATTTTGATAGTGCAGTGCCACTAAGATCAACTTTACATGTGTGTTGTATTGCTCATGCGGGAACACATCCTCCTTGTATATGTGTTGGAACACCTCGGTGGATGGCTCCAAAGGTTATGCGGACTATGTATAAAAAAAATCCTATGGATTGGTAAGATCCTCTTTCTACTAATCAGCCATTTATTTTGAGTTTGAAATATATGAACAATGTCACTAATGGTGTTACTGACATTTAATTTTCAAAAGTTAAACTATAGGTCCTGGTCCTTTGATTTTGAAAACATCTGTGATGTTGGAAAAAGGTATTGTGTCTATGCATGCAAAATAATGGGAGGTAGTTCTCTATGATAAAGTCAAATATATATTGGAATAATGACTTCTCCCTTTCTTTCAGCAATTTCCTAGCTTTCTTCAACACTTTTCTTTTTCACTGTCCCTATTATTGTATTTCTCCATTTATCTCCCACCTATTCATGCACATAGTTGTGTACCCATTTTATGTAGTTATATTACATGCTGAGAAAAAAAAATGTAGGTATATTACATATGCTAATGGGTAGTGAACATAAACTTTGGCAAAATTAGAGGGAATGAAAGTGGGGACCCAGTCTTAGATTAGGAGGCGTTTAGTCTACAAAATCTTTTTTCTTCCCAGGAATAATGTTTCTTGGGAATGTCATATATATGTTTGGTATGTCTAAAATATTCCCTGGAATGAGAGACATAATTATTATAAAAAAAATTCCCCCTTCATGATGGTAATTTGGAATTTCTATCCCCTCTCATGGGAAAGTCGTAGTGAAAAACATAATTAAAAAATGATTCCGGGGGAATGTTAGATTTTTATGAATGGTTTTTAAAATTATCATACAAAACATAGAAATTAACATTTTCAACTCAAGATTCCTTGGAAACTTAAAAGAATCCCTCTACCAAACACCTCCTTAGTTTCAAAATTGTTTTACAGTAATTTAGGTAAATTCATTATTCATTAAAGTACATGGCTGAAGTTGGATTATTTTGATTGTGCTTTTTAGATATTTTAATTTATGTGTTTGAGAAATTATTATGAGATTATCGGAGAGTAGATTAGTTTTATAAATAATTCATTTTGATGTTACCAGCAGTGCATTCTTGAGTGTATTATTGATATATAATAATATCCTTGAAAGAGATACCTCAAAAGCAAATGATGTATATCTAACAGTATTCTTCACATGGATAACCAGTAAAACAAACTGATATTAATGGGGTTATAATTTGAAAAGTTGTCTTCTATTTTATTGATGTTACTATACTAGTATGTAAGCTGGTGCAATGCATGGGCCAATTTTTTGAAGAGAGTAACTAATTACTATTTTATTTTAGAACTGAATCATGTTCACAAAATGAAGACATAGTATTAGGAAATTTAAATGTTTTGTATATTCTATTGTTGAATAAAAACTATTTAAAAGAGAAAAAAACTAAAAATTTAGTTTTACATAATGTGAAAAGTTGTGTTTTAGGTTATTATACTGGGAAAGATTAAGAGAACTGAGTTCATAAGATTTTCATTGTATGATACTATGATTTATGTGCTTTCCTGAGGATCTTGTGTGGGGCTAGCTTTGCTTCTCATTTGAACTTTATAGATAAATTTATTGTGTAATGTCTTCTTTTTGGATTCCCCTTTTATTCTAGTGTTCCAATCGCATCATGTGTTCCTTAGGACACTAAGTCACTAATTTGGATGGACATGTCATGTAATCCATAATTTGGAAGAGACCACAATTGCATTAGCTAAAATAATAAAAACATCAGTAATAATAAAATTATTTTAGGAATTTTGTTGTTTTGCTGCCTCTTAAAATTTAGCTAGTTTATCTGTGTAGTTAGTTCAAATTGCTGATGCATCCCCCCCCCCCCCCGGTTCTTGTTTTGGTTAGAGGTGCAAGTGCATATGTTGCTTCATGACTTTGGTCAATAATAGTTGTATAATTCGCCCCGAAACCAGATATAGTATCTTGGGTTGTAATTTATCTATCTTTATCTTGTGACAGGAAGCTAACATTTGGTTGTTTGGATGCTTGCTTTTGGAGATGCTGACTCTACAAATTTCATATTCTGGACTTTGAGATTCACACTTCCTTGATAGTCTGCTAGTATGGTCATCTTTTGTACCACTTTAGGTGTGCTTGTACTATTTGGGTTCATGTGCAACTCTAACCTACCTATTTTAATTAATTTTATTACAATGACCAATACAGATGGGTAAACGACCACAATTGACTGATGAACTGAGAGTATTGAGTTCAATGAATGGACCCACTATGATTCCATCCGGTGAAGAGCTGGAAAAATCATATGCTGGGGTAGACATGCTGAAATTCCTTGTTGATTTGTTTCATAAGTGCGTGGAACAAAATCTAAGCAAATATGTGTTCAGTTCAATCATAGTGCATGGACCCACTATGATTCCATTCATAATTTTTTTCCTTATCTATTTTAATTTAGAAATTTGTTTCAGCTCAATCGTGCTCCGTGGGTTGTATGATAAAATTGGGCTCTAATTGGTCGCTGAAAGTTGTGAGAAAGTGAATATTTCAAACTAATATGTGTTCCATACTTTAACTACGTTTGTCCTAAAATGAAACTCTGGTGGTTAGGATTTTGTTGTAAGAGTAATGATTGATCCAAAGGTGCTGGTTTAGTTCTGTTTTCTAGATTTTATTCTCTTAGATAAACAAAACTCTATGTTTTCCATGCCTCTTTGGTGGCTAATTTATTATAGATTATTCATTGGTCTTTTCTGGGGACCATTTGCTTGTGGTTTTTGCATGATTAATTTTGAAATTCTGTTGATCTATGATTTGGCTCTTGGTAGTGGTGGCCACTTTAAAGGCTCCATACCTTCTTAGAAAGATAGTGTTTGAATATTTTCACATATGTGAATCTAGGCACCATGGTTTCTAAAATTGGATATGTGCTAAATTTTGCCGAGCCAGAGACTTTGCTTTCAGCTACTCTGATACATGTGGTTTGTAATATATAATTATATATAGGGATGCATGAGAGGCAATACGTGGCATGTCATGGGAGTGCCCAATGCTGTTGCTTCAAAGTTATCTTTGCTTACAAAGACAATCCCGGTTATAGCATGTGGCCTGTTGAAACATGAGTCCAAAGTATCTGTCCTTCATTGTAGGTGATTTTGTGTTTTATCATTTTACTATTTTCATTTTGTGCCTAGTGCGATTCTTATTATAACTTGTGAACCATTCCAAAAGTGTGTCATGAACTGAAGTCACATGTGTTGTGTAGTGTGAAGAAGCATGAAGCATATGATGCACCCATCTAATCCAAGGAAGAGTTAATTTTCCATGTTGGGTTTCGACAATTTGTTGGCTGGTACGATATTCAATCTGCAAGACTTTTTGGCATATAATGGATCTCTTTAGGGAAAAATATTTGGTAATTGCAATTTTTTTTTTTGCAGGCCAATTTTCTCTAGCGAGTTCATAAATACAGACAAGAACAAGATGGAGAGGTTTCTCCATGTTGGGCATTTTTCAGTTGCTTCAATCTATGCACCAATTTTATTTCCTCCTCTTCCTATGATAATCCTAAAGAGAGATGGAGACAATGCTGCCCCTGCAGTGGCTACTGTTGGCTCACTGAAAACTTTTGATAATCCTTAAGCGAGTTATTTTGACAGGGTATGTTTATTATTAACATTTTATGGTCTTTTTAATTGACATTTTTCAAATACCATTTCTGGGAAGAAATTCCAACATTTTATGATTGTTTATGAACATTGATGATTGAATTTATGTTTTGCTTATTTTAAGATTTTAAAATTATGTTGCGGTTATCCCCAAAGAGTGTTGAAACATAAAGCTTCTGGGAGACACATGTTTTATAATCCAGAGGATGTTAAATGGTTTGAGGTGAAAATACATTACCCACTGTCTAGATTCTTTAAATTATACTTGTTGGATGGTATAGTGAAGTTTACTCCCTAAAAATTGTTTCACCCCTAATGAGATTTGTAATGTGGGTGGTGATTGCAGCCTGTTGAGCTTTTTTAAATAAATACAGTGAAAGATTCAGATCACATACATAACACATTTGAATGCCTGGAAACAAAGTACTCAAACAAAACATTTTGCAAATATTAGACTTTCAATGTTAAATCAGACGTAGCATTATAAGACGGTTATTATCAAATAACCAACCGTCTTTGAATGTCAAATCAGAAGGAGCATTCAAAGATGGTTATTATCAAATAACCGTCTTTGAATGTCGAATCAGACAAAACATTCAAAGACGGTTATTATCAAATAATCGTCTTTGATTGTCAAATCCGAAGGAGGATTCAAAGACGGTTATTACAAAATAACCGTCTTTGAATGTCAAATCATAAGGAGGATTCAACGATGGTTATTATTAAATAACCGTCTTTGAATGTCGAAGCAGATGCAACATTCAAAGATGGTTATTAGCAAATAACCGTCTTTGAATGTCGAAGCAGACGTCGCATTCAAAGATGGTTTTCAACTAATAACCGTCTTTGAATGATTATACTTTTCAAAGATGGTTATTAAAATAACCGTCTTTAACGACACAATATACAACGACGGTTGTAAACCGTCGTTAAAAGCCCTTATTAACCATCGTAAAAAGCCCATATTCTAGTAGTGTGGCTTAGCTCCATCCTCTAAAAGTATCTTATGCATGCAGGTAGGTGGGATAATACCAGGAATGGCTGCTAAAGTCCATCCAATGGCCTTCTTGTGCTTCTTGAGCACTAGCAACAACTTCTCCTCTTGCTCAGCAGCAAGGGAGGCAGAGATGATCACTGGAAATTTTTCCTTGTCTTCCAAGTAAGCATACTTGAGGTTTGCTGGTAAGGGCATCAACTCTAGTGTGGGTGGTGGCTGAACAGTGGGAGGAACCATGGTAAGAGAAGAAGAAGGTTCCTCAGCCTGTACCTTATAAAGCAAGTCAGAAGTATATGTACTTCCTGCAACATGGTTAGTGCATTCTGACTCTAAAAAATCAACATCAAGAGGTACAACACCCATAAAATCAGAACCAGACTCAAATTCAGATTTATTCTCAACATAAAAATCAGATACAAGATCAAATTCGAACTCAGATTCAGATTCAATGCATAAGGAATGACAAGTATGTAGATCAGATAAAAATGGATATTTCCTACCATGAAGAACAGAATCGAAATCAAACATATAATCATCAACAATCTGATCAATTATCTCAGCACGAAAAACAGAATGATCCTCAGATGGATGTTTCATGGCATTAAGAATGTTAAAATGAACAACAATATCACCCAAATTCCATAGACAATGTGCCAGCATAAACATCTATCTTGGTTCAGGCTGTTTTCATAAATGGCCTGCCTAAAATAATTTGAACTGAACCATGGGAAAATCCCTCTTCCATATTAAGAACATAAAAATCAACAGGAAAAATAAGTTCACCAACCCGAACCAGCACATCCTCTATGAAACCCGCGGGGTAAGCAACACTTCTATTTGCCAAATGAATCACCACATTTGTAGATTGCAAAGGTCCAAGGGATAAAGAATTGAAAATGGACAGGGGCATGACACTAACTGATGCTCCTAGATCTAGCATGGCATTCTCAAATTTACTGTTCCCAATAATGCAAGGTATACAGAAAGTACCTGGGTCCTTACATTTCTCAGGAATGTGAGGAACAAATTTACCTATCAATGCTAACACATTACTGCCCATGCTAATCCTTTCATTTCCTTTTAGCTTCCTTTTGTGGGTGCACTACTCCTTTAGAAACTTGGCATATCTTGGAATCTGCTTGATAGCATCTAGCAGAGGTATGTTCACCTCGACTTTTCTGAAGGTCTCCAAGATCTCCTTTTCTGCTTCTTCCATCTTTTTGTTTGGAATGCTCTGGGTGGGAATAAAAGAGGGATATAAGGCTACGGTAAGTCATAATTACTAGAAGAAGGTCCACTTGCATGAAAATTTTTGTTACGAAGCTGTCTCTTTTGTGCAACTATCTCATCCTTTTTTTCAGGTGTAGAATGAAGCTTGACAAGTTCAGGTGCAGGTGCTGCTACTGGTGGAGACACTTGAATTTGGTTGCCAGACCTCAAGGTGATGGCACTCACATTTTTCGGATTATGCACAGTTTATGAAGGCAATTTGTCAGAATTTTGGGACTAAGCGTGATTCATCTGAGTAGCCATCTACCCCATCTAATTTGTCAGACTCTAAATGGAGGCTCTTGTCTCTTGTTGAAATTGCATATTATGGATGGTCATTTGCCTCACTAACTTTTCTAAGGAAGGTTGAGGAGGAGCCTCAGTTGCTTGTTGTCTTTGTTGTGACTGCTGTTGTTGTTGTTGCTATATTGGAGGAGGAACATATGGCTTGCTTGGACCAGCAACATTCTGAAAAGGAGGGACAGGCTGTTGTTGTTGTGGAGGACTTGTCCATCTCAGATTTGGATGATTCCTCCAACCTGAATTGTATCTATTGCTTGAAATGTCATAATTATTCTCTTGTTGTTGGTTTTGCTGCTGAGGAGGTCTATTATAAATGTTTGCAGCATAAGCTTCAGGTTGCTCATTGATTCCAGATTGCTGCAAAGAAGGACAGAGTATGGTGATCTGTAGAAGAACATAGACCACAGACTCTTGCAACAGGTATAGATTTCTGATTCATGGCAAGCTGAGTTACTAGGTTGACCAAGGCATCAAGTTTTCCTTCAAGCTTTTTATTTTTAGTAGATGAAGATGAATCCGTGGCCACCTCATGGAATCCTCTAAGAACAATAGCATCATTTCTTGCACTGAATTGTTGGGAGTTGGAAGTCATCTTCCCAATCAAATTCCTAGCTTCAGTAGGGGTCATATCACCTAGAGCTCCACCACTGGCAGCATCAATCATACTCCTCTCCATGTTGCTAAGTCCCTCATAGAAATATTGAAGAAGGAGTTGCTCAGAAATCTGGTGGCGAGGACAGCTTGCACACAATTCTTGAATCTTTCCCAATACTCATACAAGCTTTCTCCACTAAGTTGCTTGATGCCTGAAATGTCTTTTCTGGTGGTAGTGGTCCTAGATGCAGGGAAGAATTTCTCCAGGAACACCCTCTTAAGGTCATCCCAGCTGAAAATGGACTTGGGAGCAAGGTGGTATAGCCAATCTTTTGCCACTCCCTCTAGAGAATGAGGAAAAGCCTTTAGAAAGATATGATCTTCTTGGACATCAGGGGGCTTCATGGTGGAACAAACAATATGGAACTCCTTAAGATGCTTATGAGGATCTTCACCTGCAAGACCATGAAACTTGGATAGCAAATGTATTAGTCCAGTCTTGAGAACATATGGAACACCCTCATCAGGATATTGAATGCACAAGCTTTCATAAGTGAAATTAGGTGCAGCCATCTCCCTAAGAGTTCTCTCACGAGGTGGAGGTTGAGCCATGTTCTCAGTATGAAAATTAGTAGTGGAATGCTCAAAATCAGAATATTCAGAATCACCCTCAACAGAATGCTCAGAATGACCAGGATGCACACTATGCCTAACTAATCTATGAAAGGTTCTATCTATTTCAGGATCAAAGGGTTGTAAATCACCTGGATTGCCCCTAGTCTTGCACTATATGCAGCAAATCATGTATTTCTCAAACAAGCACCAGGGGTAAAAACGGGGTAAAACTAGGGGTAAAACTACAACTATACTCAAACGATATCCAAATGAGCTAAAAATTTGTGAGCAACACCCTAAAACATGTTGCTTCCCCTTGATTCACAAGCAAGTCTCTTATCCTAGGTTACGAGAATTTATCCTAAAACATGTTGTTTCCCCTTATTGAATTGAATTGCCAGAATCACTGCCACCCATGCTGACGACGAAGTCACACAGAAATGAAGGCATGATCAGAAAAAGAATACCTTGAAGGATCAAAGAAGGTGAATGAAGAAAAAAGGAATCATAAGCACACAAGGAAAGAAGATTTAAGAGGTAGGAAATCATAGTAACGGTGATCGAGGCCGTACCCGAATCAAATAAACATTAAAAATGTAGTATCTAGGAAGTGATCCCAGGTCGTCTCCCAACGCGCAATGGTCAACCAATCGTTCATAACAGATAGTAATATAACAGTAACGAATTAGGGGGGGTTTTTATTTTTGTAATTTAATTAGTGAGCAAATTTTAATTAGAAATTAACAAAATTAAAACATGTTGTTTCCCCTTGATTCACAAGCAAGTCTCTTATCCTAGGTTACGAGAATTTATCCTTAATTAGTTCTACCACTTAATCCAACCTTAAATTAAATTACTAAGTGAAAATTAACATAAGGCTATCATTATGTGATTAAGCAACACATACACGAATTAATCATGAACGAAACTGATCATTAAACATGAACGTAAATTAAGCACAAAGACAATTAATCAAGCACTAAGCATGCATGGATTAATAGCAACAAATACAAAGTAATTGGTGAAGAGGAAAAACTGAGCAAAATTCAATAGTAATAAAAAAAACCTCAAAGAGAGTTGTGCTTGATCCTCAAGAGAAAACAACGATGGAGACTTAGCCTTCCATTAATCAGTAGAAAATGAAATTGCAGATTGTAGCAGAAAACAAAATTTTATTGCTATGTGAATAGTAAAAATTGGAATTGCAAAACCTAAAATTATTCTTTCTCCCAAAACAAAAAAGACTCCTAAAACTAAAACCTTGGTGCTGTTATATAGGTTCTCAGCACCAAAGCTTACAAATCTGTTTTAAGTCCAAGCTCATTAATAAAATAAAATATGGACAAGATAAGATAAGATTTGATAAAATAAAATCTAGATGAAATAAAATCTAGATAAGATAAGATAAGATAAAATCTAGATGAAATAATATCTAGATTAGATAAAATATAGATAAGATAAGATTTGGAAGAATAAAATTGTTTGCTCTCTTCAAGTCCAAGCCCAATTTCGGATTCAAGCCCAATTGCTTATAATTCTCCTGAAATTAAATTAAAAACACAAAATTAGTCCAGTAGGCCCAAATGATAAAATTGCATAATTAATTTGACAATTAAGGCTAATCAGTAATTAAAATGGTGACAAAAAGGGTTAAGAAATAGGAGAAAATGATGACACATCAAACAGTGACCTGAAATCAAGAAGATTTAAAGAGAAGGCGAACTCTTCGATAATTGATGCGAGCTAAAGTGGTGCCCTAAAATTTTACCCCACAACCCACTCACCCATGCATCATGACTCTAGTACGTGCCCACTCCATGAGTGACACGATGCAAGAGTATTGCGCGTGCATCACACATGCCTACAACAACAGACAAAATGTAGCATCTTTCTTCAATGCAGCCTCCAACGATCAAAAAATGGCAGAGTTGTCAAATCCAAACTTCCCTCACTTGACACGTCAGACCTCGCCTGCAAACCCAAAAACATGTCCAACCCAGATAACCTGACAAAAGCATCTAGGACAATATTTATCCAGGCTCGGGGGCTCGACAAACTCGTCACCCTCCTACTTGTCAAGGCTACTACCTTGGACATCAGACAATCTTCAACACTAGATAACCTCTTTCGCACGCAAATTAGCCTAGAGCTTGAGGGGCTTATGTACTGTCCAGAGTCCACAAAATAAACAGATTATCTCTAACCTCTTAATTATTTGAATATACTGTAACCACTTTATCTCTTGGCAGGTATTCGATTATATACAAGCTACACATTATCTGCAAGTACTAAATTATCTACTAGCATTTAACGCTAAGCTATATATTATCTCTAATTTTATCTATAAGCTACCGACTATTGTCTATAAGCCGATCATTATTTGCAAGGGCTATAACGGCCCCTACAAAAAAGGTCACACAGCTCCATTCCACTTCTATAAGTACCAGGTTCCTTCGAACCCTCTACAAACATCTCTAACACACATGCACACCTGCTTGCATACTCATGTATACATACTTTCTATCTTATTCTCCCAACTTATATAGTTACTCGAGCGTCGAAGTCCTTTATTTTGTAGGTTCCCCCTCTTTTTCTCCAACCAAAGGTCATTCTCAGCTGACATGCGAAGTCCAGGAGTCCACCTTAGCCACGTCCACCCTGCTGTGTGCTAACTCTGAATTTTGATAAGTACACCTTGCTTCACATAATAGCTCAAGGATATGAAAGATATATTCAAGTCAACCCCCTTCTCCAACTAACCTAAGTTGTGGGATAATAGCCTTTTCTCAATGCAGCATTCGTATTTAAAAAAAAATAATCTGGTGTAAAGTTTGTTTCCTCCAAACTCTTCAAATTATGAGTTGTGAAATGGTTTCTTTGGTCCTTTTACCAAAAAATCATCTTTGATTATTAGTTCATGTTGATCTTTTTATGGATTGATCTTGATTTTCTTTAGTTGGATGGTTGATTGGTGTTGATAAATCTTGATTTTCTTAAGTAGGATGTGACTTTGATGATGGTTTGTAAATCTCCAAATCTGATTTTGGATAGTCACTACTAGAAAAACAGGCTTCTACGATGCACATACGACATCGGTCGCTAGAAATTGTCTTAGAATGATAGGAGGTGGCATTTTTGTAATTATCATTTTGTAAACAATGAAAGTGGAACAAAAATCCTCTTAAATTAGAACATACAACGACAATGCTCAGTATCACCATCATAGAAATGATAAATCCACAATGTTTTCTACTAGCACCATCGTGGAATTCAAAGCCAATTAAATTAATGAAATCATGCCTCTAGCTTAAGTCAGTTAGACAATGTCCCTATCGCCACACCATAGCTAACACATACATTCACAAACTTCCATTCCTTCCCGAAACTAACCTCACGTCTCCAGCACTCACTCTCTGTCGTATACCTCTATTTCAAAATCAGGCTGTCGAACAACGTCTTATGCCGCCATTTAGTTCAACATGACTATTGAAGGTTTGTTTTTAGGATCTCTTTATCGGGTCTAAGTTTAAATATTTATGGGGTTTTATGGGTTATGAAATGCTGAGGGCTGAATACACCATTTGAATGGGCTTGTTTAATGTACTTCCATTTCTTAATTTTAACTAATTCATGGTATTTCAGCCCTAGGTTTGCAAAACATGTAGTTGGTGTTGCAGTTTATACTCTGTTCATTCGTAACTAGAGCTCTTATTGTTCATTCCCTGGACAGGTAACATTATGAATTTGGATAGCACTATGTTCTTGTTCCTATTGGTGCATAAGACTGCTTCACTAAGACTTGATTTATACTCTGTTAAGCAGTCTTAGTTGTTTTTTTGCGACTAGCGTTAATGCCTCAACAACCCGTGTCTCTTAATTTGATAATAGTCAACGTCCTTGGAGAATTATATATGAGTGCCTCTAATCACATTGCTAGTAGTAGTGCTTTATTCTTCTCCACATCTTCTCCAAAATGTACACCTAATAAAATGAATGCTACCTTAATCTATTGATGATCAAGTTCCCTATTCCATTTTGTAAAGAACCATTGTCTCATGTTGCCTATGGTTTAGGATGCACTTGTTTGGTTCATGAGGTTTCTCCAATTTTAGATAAGCTTATTGTTGAAATGTATTCTTGGATATTCTAGACTTCAAAAAGGATATAGTTGTAATTCTCTAGCCAATAAACGTACATGTTTGCAGATCTCACATTCTTGAAAACACTATATTTTTTCTCTTCTTTGAACAAGTCCCAATCTTATCGTCCAGTATTGTTTCTTGTATAGGGATAATCTAGGATGGCAACAAGTCATAATTTACTAGTTCAATTAAGGGAGAATAACACATATGATAGGTTCAAAAAATGTTTGTCACACATTTGATCATGTATCATGGCAACAAGTCATAATTGATATGTTAAACAATAGGGAAGAAAAACAACAGATGTTAATTAGGACCATTTCCATAAAATTGACTCATTACACCAATGACTTTAACAATGATGATTATAAAAGGTGCATGCATCTTGCATGTGAATCTAGTTTCCTGCTAATGCAATAATGCAAACAAGTATACATTTCGACTAAAGTGCTACCATGAAATGTTTATAAGGCAATTAAGAAAATGCAAGCTCACCAATTGCATCAAAAGTGGTTTTCCCATTGGAAAACCTTCCTAAAGGTCCACCAGGGAAGTCAATCCCATAAGTCAAGTAATCAGCCCTACCCAAAGATTGGAGCTGGTTGTTGTTCCCATTATCAACCAAAGAATCACCAAAAACGAAGTAGCATGGAGCTTGAGCCGCACCTTGAACACCACTCCACAAGCCAAGAGAAAAAACAACAACTATGAGTGCCAACATGCTTATTGTGAGATCCAAAGCTACCATTGGAGCAAGAAACAATGTGGCTTATTAGGGAGGGAGTGAATAATCTAGGTAGCTATGGAATATAGGGGCATGTGTGTGTGATTGAATGTGGAGGGTGTGACATGAGTAACAACATATATATAGCAGAGAGATAAGGCTCTATAGTACTCTATAGTGTAACTTTTACGGTCGGAAGTGTTGGTTAGGTGCATTAAATGGACGCGGATATAATATATGTGAGATTGAATGAAATGGCTCCATTACCAATTCCACCGTGCTACCCCTACCTCATTGATGAAATCTGATGACTGATGTGATCCAACTTTAATGTTGAGTTGTATGTTGCAGGGACAGAAATTTGAAGATTACACCGACTCATTAATTAAACACTTAGGCATGGAATGACACTTTTATGTTTTTGTTTTGAGTTTAGATTAGGAATGTTAAATTTTCATGTTTAATTAGTACAAAAAAAAATTAAATTATTTTCAGGAATTTAACAATTGTGGAATGTAGGCGTAGTGGTACTTAGGAGTTCTTTCCCTTCTCGAGAAGAAAAATGTTGGTTGGCGATTGATTTATGTTATTAATATTGATCCAAAAGGAGAAGTTAATCTTCTTTATGTTAGACTAGTTTCCATAGGTTATACCCAAATCTATGGTCTTGACTATGGTGATAGTTTTTGTGTTGTGGCAAAAAAATGCTTTAGTAAGTCTTTTTGTTGCCATGTTGTCAATAAGTCATTGGCCACTACATTAGTTTGGCATAACAAATTGTATTTCTTCAACAAGAAGTTTAAGAATTTTATATAGAACTATCAACTGACTTTGTTGTTTAGGGGGACTTTGGATTGGTTTGCAAACTTTGATGTTCTCTTTATGGGGTCAAATAGTCCCCACGAGTTTGGTTTGGGAAGTTCAATTTTGTTGTTCAAAATGTTGGACTAAAACACTATGAAGCATGTAATTGAATCTTCTATTTCCTTACATCTCCCTTGCAAATGTGTTTGTCTTGTAGTTTATGTTGATGAGTGATGATATAGTTATCACGTGTAATGACCATATAGAAAATTCTTAGCAGAAAGAACACTTATTCAACCACTTGCAAACCAAATATCTTAGAAAATTAAGCACATTTCCATGGTATTAAGTGACTCAAACAAAGGATGGAATCGTCATTTCACAAAAGGATGTAAGCATTAGACATACTTAAAGAAGCGACTATCTTAAGAAATTAACATTGTTTACCCATTGATAGTCCCATGGATCCAAATCATAATTGTTGTCTAATCAAGAGCCTTATTCAAATCTTGAGATATCCAACATTGATTGGAAAATATAAGACCGACAAGAACCACTTGTGAGCTTATTTGGATCAAAGAATTCCTTTAAGGATTCAAGTTTTGTGACATCTAGCAGAGGAAGCAATATTGTGATTATGAAGCAGTCCTTCATAGTGCATGTAAAGTATCATGAAAGAAGCAAATATAAAAATTCATCATCTTTTTCTTTGAGAAAAAGGTTCTGTTTGAAGAAATAATTATTGAATCTGCTAATTGTAATGGCCAAATTTTAGACATGTCGACAATCTTTAGGGACCTCAAACTCAATGTATTTCTTCTAAGCTTTCAAACATGCTAATTTTATTTTTTTTTGGGGGGGGGGGGGGGAGTGTTGGAAACTGCAAAAAACCTATTGGAACTTGCTTTAGTTAAAGCTTAGCTTCATGTATAGTGCTTTAATTCATGTACTTAGTTCAAATCTACTGAGTCTCAGTGCTAAAATCTCAAGTATCTTAGTTCAAATTTTTAACTCCTAAAATCTCAATGTCTCTATCATTATGACTTTTGTATTGCCCAATTACATCAATAGTTTTGACTACACTTAAGCTTTTATTTATATCTACATATGTTATAAAGGATTAAATGCTCTGCTGTAAGATACCATATTATTTTACAAACCACACTGCCGAAGACTTTGAGGTTTACAATTTTTTTCCTTATTTCTAGTTTTCAATTCTTAATAATTAGTTTTGGTTGTAGGTCTAAGTTTTGAAACTCAAACCTTAGGAAGTTAAGTCTTCATTAACGACCGATGTACTTCAGTGGATAGTTTTGTGTACAAATAAAACTTCCCTAATCGCACTCCTTGTTATTGTTTGTCAATATCTTTCCAGGTATGTATTTGTATGTTCAACATTTGTGATTAATACATGCTTGTTCATATATGCCTATTATTTTATATAACTAGTTATCATTGGGCATTGCTAGTAAACCTTAGTTTTCCATTTGAGATTCAATACAATGATTAATACATACAGTTTGCATTAATCGATGTATTGAATCTTGAATTGTTCGTTTGGAATGTTTGGGAAGACTCATTTTTTATAGTTGATTCATACATATGAGTTAATTGTCTTTTGTAAAATTTGAAAAAAATTTGGTATATTGCATTTTAATTTGTTTTCCGAGTGGATACTTGAATGTGGTGGATGATGACATGGCACCACTTTCATCTCGTGTACTTGGATACCTATGCGAAATGCTGCCGAAATTTCGTCAAATTTAACAAAAGGAAAAAAACTCATATGTATTAATCAATTATAAAAAATGTCTTCTTGAATGGTGTTGAAGAGTTCGTGCAATTTACTGAATGTAATGCACAATCTTTGTGTGGGAAATTCTTTTGTCCATATGTTAAATTTGAAAATGGGAGACGACAATCAGTAAATGACATAAGAGCTCATCTTATATGTAAGGGTATCATTCCGAATTACAAAAAATGGATATGGCATGGGGAACTACTAACCATGCCAACTGTCTCCGATGCTGACCTGGTTAATGTAGACATTGGACATGGTATAGAAGACATGATTCGTGATCTTGGGCAACACAATTTTCAACAAGCACATGCACCATTGTATGAAAAAATACAAAATGATTCAAACTAGCCTTTGTATTCGAGGTGCACAACTTTTACAAGGTTGTCATCAGCGTTAGCTTTTGTGAACATGAAGGCATGATTTGGGTGGAGTGACAAGAGCTTCACTGAATTGCTTGTGTTACTGGAAAAAAAATGTTTCTTGAAGATAACATGTTGCCAAAGAATAACTACGAGGAAAAGATTTTATGCCCAGTTGGAATGGAGTACCAAGAAATCCATGCATGCCTTAATGATTGCATTTTGTTCAGAAATGTGTAAGTGCCCCACATATGGGGTATCACGGTACAAAGTTAAGGAAGGCGAATGTAGTGATGAAGCAAGCACAAACACCAGTCGTCCAAAAAAGATCTGCTGGTATCTTCCAATAATACCAAGGTTTAAGCAATTGTTTGCTAATGCAGATGACCCAAAAAACCTTACATGGCATGCATATGGCAGAAAAACTAATGGAATTCTCTGACATCCAGCTGATTCTCCATAGTGGAAGACAATCGATCATTTGTATCCTAATTTTGGTGGCGAGCCAAGAAACCTTAGGCTTGGTCTTGCTTTGGATGGAATGAATCCATTTGGTAGCTTAAGCACTAACCACAGTTCATGGCCTATTTTGCTGATGATTTACAACCTCCCTCATTTGTTGTGCATAAAGCGAAAGTACATTATGCTTTGTATGATGATAGCTGGTCCAAGGCAGCCAGTGAATGATATTGATGTCTATCTTGCTCCCTTGATTGAAGACTTGAGAAAATTATGGGAATATGGGGTTGATGTGTGGGATGTGAATGTGCAGCAGACTTTCACCACCTTATGTGCTTTTGTTTTTTGTACCATTAATGACTTTCTAGCTTATGAAAATTTGAGTGGATATTGTGTAAAAGGACATCACGCATGTTCTATCTATTAGAAAATACAAGCATCATCCAACTTAAACATGGAAAGAAGACACTATATACGAGGCACCAAAGATTTCTCAAACCTTATCACCTGTATCGCTGATTAAAGAAAGCTTTTAATGGGAGTCAGGAAAATGAGACTGTGCCAAAACCATTGACAGGAAAAGAAGTTTATGATCGGGTGAATGACATCACAGCTGTCTTTGGGAAGACCCAAAAGAAAGCATCGTCTGAGCCAAACATATGGAAGAAAAGGTAAATATTCTTTGATCTTCCTTACTAGTCCAATCTTGATGTTAGACATTGTATTGATGTGATGCATGTGGAGAAAAATGTCTGTGATAGTTCAATTGGGACCCTTCTTAACATTAAAGGCAAGACAAAGGATGGTTTGAAGTGTCGTCAAGACCTGGTTGAAATGGGCATATGAGAGCAATTGCATCCAATATCACACGATCGGTGAACGTATATGCCCTCAGCCTGCCACACAATGTCCACAAAAGAAAAGAGAAGCTTTTGTGAATGTCTACGGAGTCTAAAAGTCCCACAAGGATACTCTTCAAATATCAAGAGCCTTGTATCCGTCAATCATTTGAAATTGGTTGACTTGAAGTCTCATGATTGTCATGTGTTAATGCAACAACTATTGCATGTAGCCATTCACAATATCTTGCCTGACAAAGTTAGGGTCGCAATAACTCGTTTGTGCTTTGTTTTTAATGCTATCTCTAGCAAAGCCATTGACTCTTGACAATTGGATGATTTGGAGAATGAGGCTGCCATTGTCCTTTGTCAATTGGAGATGTATTTTCCTCCATCATTTTCTGACATTATGGTTCACTTAATTGTTCATTTGGTGAGGGAGATTCGATTGTGTGGTCCTATTTTTTTATGGTGGATGTATCCAGTTGAGTGATACATGAAGGTCTTAAAGGGTTATACCAAGAATCAATACCGACCAGAAGCTTCGATTGTTGAAAGGTACGTTGCTAAAGAATGTATTGAGTTTTGTTTGCAGTACATTGACACAGTTAAATCTGTCGGGATTCTTGAAAGTCATTATGACAAGACAGGTGGAGGTAAGGGTACACGAGGATACAATGTTGTCACAATGACTCGACAGGAGGTCTCACAAGTGCATCTATATGTATTAAACAACATAGCAGACATGATTCCGTACATAGAAGCTCACAAACAAATCCTCAGAGTTAGTCAACAAAAAATGAACATGATGAGGATGTTGCAAGAGCACAATAGAACTTTCTTTAACAGGTTTAGAGAATCAATCTTTGTTGATCAGAGTGCTTCGAGAACATTAAGATTGTTAGTTGTTGGCCCATATCTCAATGTGCCGACATGAAAGGGATATGATATCAACAATTATTCCTTCTACACCAAGTCACAGGATGATAAAAGTAGCATGCAGAACAGTGGGGTGAGTGTTCATGCTGATTCGGATCACTTTTGTAGTACATCATACAACAACCCGATTCAAGCGTCGATGCCTATTCGCATCTTGGTACTACTTGTTTTTGTGGATGTAAAATTTAACCAGCAAGTGCATCGGGTCGTCAAGTAAATAATTAAAACGGTGTGAACCGAGTATCGAACTCAAAGAACTTGTTTTACTTGGCAAAGCATCATTCAATAAATAGGCATTTGCGTAAAGAATTGATTATCATGAAGTAAAAAAAAGTAATTCTATTCTAAGTAAAAGCAGTAATTATGAGCAAGTGGGTGTGAAAACAGATATGTAAAAGCGTTGGGTCCTTCTACTAAGATACTTGATGCAATTAGGGTTTTTCTCTACTTGAAATTATTTTTGTGTTCTATGCTAAAGGCACAAATACCAAACACCGATGTCTCACGAGTTTGGCCTAATTCAAATTAATCTTCGTTCTCAGATGTCTCTTGTTGAACTTAGCCTAACAGAACAACATTACAATTACAGCATGATAAAAACTAAATTACTGCATTTCGTGTCCGACAGTTCGATAACCTAGCCCTGCCCTATACAGTTCTAAGGATGCAGTACATTTTCCAATGCTAAAGCTCCTAACCTTACACACAAATGGGTGATCAAGCCACAAGCATGCATAAGATAAGCACAGATAGAAACATTGAACACATAAAAACAACTTAAAATAGATAGTAATAATATTTACATCGAGCACTCAGCAGAATTTCCCAACAAAGGATTCTAGCCCTCCATTACAAGGGAGTACCTTTCACAAATAGGAGAAGGGTTTAAGAGAAAATACCAGATTACAAAGCAGTAGAGATGTCTCCTCCACCTCTAAGAACCTAGGAATCACTCCTAAAACTAAAATCTACCTAAAAGTTAGGGCCTTTTTCTTCCTTGCTCAACTTTTCCTCAGTCTATTCAGACCTCATCTCTTCATTCTCTACAATTCAAGCTTAAAAAGGGATTTTTGTCCGCGAAGGCGCCATCTTCGCGCCATCTTCGCACTTAGCGCAAGTAAGTGAAATTTGGCTTAGCGACATTCTCGCGCTAAGCGCAGAAGAGACAATCTTCTCGCTAAACGAGCTGATGACGCGCTGAGCACGTGATGACATGGCAGATTCTCTTCAATATTCATCTCACTCGCTAAGCGGCTGATGTCTCGCTTAGTGGTTGAGTCTCGCTAAGCGCACGGTCCAAGCTTAGCGAGACAACAACTTTTGCACCATCTAACTCTTCAATACAAGCCTGCACTTCATCTTCCTCCTTCTTGGTCAAACATTCTACATGATTATTCAGTGCTTTTTCCAAAGGAGACTGTAGTACCATGGCAAGCTGCTAATTCTATCTCCCGTTCTACCTTCTTCACATCAAAATAGGCCTTCTGATCACTTGAGTGCTTCATTGCTTCAAATAAGTTGAATGAAATTTTCTGATCCTCCACACTCAGTTCTAACTTACCTTTCCCCATATCTATTACACAACTGGCGGTTGACATGAAAGGACGTTCCAAAATTATGGGGATTTCAATATCCCTCTCTATATCCATAACCACAAAATCTGTAGGGAAAGTAATATGTTTAACTCTGACCAAAACATCTTCTATCACTCCATACGGTCTGATGATGGAGCGATCAGCTAACTGCAGAGTCATTCTGGTTGGCATTATCTCTAGCTCTCCCATCCTTTGACACATAGTGAGCGGCATCAAATTTATGCTGGCTCCAAAATCAATAAGAGCCTTACCAACTGAGACTGCACCGATCGAGCAAGGTATAGTGACACTACTTGGATCTTTGTGCTTGGGTTGAAGGATGCGTTGAATCACAGCACTACAGTTTCCCTCCACTACAATTGTGTCACTGTGGATATACTTGCTCTTTCGGGTTAGCATATCCTTCAAAAATTTAGAGTAAAGTGGCATCTGTTGTAAGGCCTCTCTGAAGGGCATGGTGATCTCTAGCTTCTTAAAGATGTCAAGAAAATGTGCAAGATGTCTTTCTTTGTCCTTCCTAGAAGGTACCAATGGATATAGCACTTCTTTCCCCTTAGATGGAGCTACCTCTTTCTTCTTTTCTCTGGACTGCTCACTCTTACTCTTTTTCTTTTCATCTTTTTTAGTTTTTTTCATTGTTTTCTTTTTCTTCTACTTTTTCTTTTTTTTTCTCATCATTTATTTCATTCTCATTCTTGCTTATTGTATTCTCATTCTCCTGGTCATCCTCTTCATCTTCAATCTCCTCAAGTTCACAAAAATTGTCCTTCGGTTCATATGCTAGTTCAGTTACCAGCTATTGTTTATCTCCATCCATTATCTTGTCCTTCTCTTCTTCAGCCATGGTTGCCATTTTTCCATGGGTCATCACAGCTTTACACTCTTCCTTTGGATTGTTTTATGTGTTGGCTCCAAATTTTGAGGAAGAGTGGTCAGTTATTTGTTTAGGTAACTGTCCCACCTGGATCTCCAAATTTTTAATGGCTGACTCAGTACTCTTGTGATTTGACATTGAAACCTGCATGAATTGAGCAAGAGTCTCCTCCAGCTTTGTTGTTCTCTCATAGAGGTTAGGTCCTTGCTGTGGCGGCCTATTTGATGGTCCACCCTGATCTTTGTTGAATTGATTACCAGGGTAAGTCCTCCACTGATTTTGCTGCTAGTTGTAATGCTGGCCCTATTGGAATCCAGAAAATTCACCTGCATTAAAATTATGCCTTGGCTGGTTCCCCATATAATTAACTTCATGTGTTGATTCTTCAGTGGGAATACAACAGCCTAATTCATGAGCTCCATCATAAAGTGTGCAACCTGCAAAACAGAAGAAGGCGAAGGCTGACTAACATGTAATTGAGTTGCCAGCTTACTTAGTGTTTCTGTTAAAGTTTTGAGTTGCTTGGACAACAACTTATTCTACGCCAACAGAGCATCTTGTGATGAAAGCTGTAATAAACTCTTCTTGGTGGGATAGTGTGTTCTATCACGCAAGATAGCATGATCACTAGCAACCATATTCTCAATTAGTTCCATAGCTTCTTCAGGAGCTTTAAGCTTTAATGTACCCCCTGCAGAAGCATCTAAGAGCTGCTTAGATTATGGCCACAACCTGTCAATAAAAATATTCAGCTGCATGGGCTTAGAGAATCCATGAGTAGGAGTTTTCCGTAGCAAGCTACGGAATCTTTCTAGTGCTTCACTCAAAGATTCATCCGGGAATTGGTGAAAGGAAGAGATGGCCAGCCTTTCCCTCTGCAGTCTTGGACTCTGGGAAATATTTCCTCAGAAACTTTTCCACATCTTCATCCCAAGTCCTCAAGCTATTACCTTTGAATGAATGCAGCCACCTCTTGGCTTCTCCAGATAGTGAAAATGAAAATAAGCTGAGCCTAACAACATCTTCTGGCACTCTAGCAATTCTGATTGTGTTACAAATTTCAATGTAAGTTGCTAGATGTGCATAAGGATCTTCATTGGGCAAACCATGAAATTGATTGCCCTGTACAAGCAGAATCAAAAAATATGGATATGTGATATTCTGAGCTTGAACCTCCGGCCGCGCAATACTAGTGAAAAATTACGGCACACTTGTACTTGAGTAGTCTTCAAGGGTTACTTGTCTAGGTTGCTCGTCAGACATTGTGTTGGCTTCAAGGAATGTTGTATCTGGAAAACTAGAAGATGACTCTGAAGACTGAGGTTCTTCAAGATTTGTTGTTGTTTCTATATCTTGTAAAAATTTCCTATGCCTTTATGCTCTGATCCTTCTACAAGTTGCTTCGATTTCCAAGTCTATTGGAATCAAATTGCCTGCAGAGGACTTTCTATGCATACACAACTAATCATAAACAACAGTTAACCAATTCCGAAGAAAAATAAATTTTGTAGTAAACAAATATTCACAAAAACAAAACAACGAATTAATGAATAAAGAATAAACACCTACAAATTGAACTAAACTTTTCCAAATAAAGAGAAGTTCCCCAGCAACGGTGCCAAAATACTTGTTCGCATCCTGGTACTACTTGTTTTTGTGGATGTGAAATCTAACCGGCAAGTGCACCTTCAAATTTTTCTCCTTTTTACATGGAACTGAAGTGAAATTTACATTAAATTCATATGGAAAGCTTCTACTGAGTAAATATAAAAACTAAACAAGAAATATTTACAATCCTACCAAAAAGAACCATAGATTGGGAGAAATATATACATTTTTGAAAACTTTTCTATACAAAAGTTAGTCATAAAAGATGACTAACAATGCCTTACTTTGGAGTAACTGAACAAATCTAGGAGCTTGATTATAGTGAATTTAGAGTGCCTGTTGTTAGTCGTCTTATACGTCTAACTTTTGTATAGAAAACTTTTACAAAATGTATATATTTTCTCCAATTTATGGTTCTTTTCCTAGGATTGTAAATTAATTTTTCTTTGTTTTTATTTGTACTCAGTAGAAGCCTTGTGTATGGAATTAATGTCAATTTCTCTTCAATTTCAGGCAAAAATGAGTTTTTTTGAAGAAGTGCTAAAGTTGATGTCTCGCCAAGCGAGCTCAATGCGCTTAGCGAGTGTCATCTGCTAAGTGAGGCATCAACGCGCTTAGCGGATAGGAGGAATCTGGAAGGGAATCTGTCACGCAGGCACGCGCTTAGCGCGTCATCAGCTCGCTCAGCGAGTCTTTTGTCACCTTCCAGGCTTAGCGCGAGTTTGGCGCTGAGCAAAAATTCACTTACTCGCGCTATGCGCGTCATCGAGGTCAGTGAGCCCTTTTTAAGTCTGGAATAGTTGGGCCGGAAAAAAGGGCGTTGAATAGCCGTCAGAGCTTGAAGAGTGAAATACACAGAGGCAAAGAACAGAGCAAAAAAACCAAGTTTTGATCTTTTAGGAAGATTTGTGAGTTTTTGCGTGATTGTGAGATTCTTAGAGGTGGAGGAGACATCCCCACTCCTTTGTAAGCAAGCAATTTCTCTTAATTCCTCTTTTTCATTGTAAAAGGAGCTTCCATGCTATGGAAGGCTAAATCCTCAGTTGGGGATTCTTGCTGAGTAATCGATGAAAATTCTTTCCCTATCTAATTAAGCTTGTTTTATGTGTTCATTGTTTCTATCAGTACTTTATTATTGCATGTTGATGTGTCATTATTTTCTCCTATTTCTTACCCCTTTCTGTCACCATTTTAATTACTGATTACCCTTAATTGTCAAATTAATTACGCAGTTTAATCATTTGGGCCTACTTAACTAATTATGTGTTTTAATTTAATTTCAGAAGAATTATAAGCAAATGAGCTTGGATCCGGAATTGGGCTGAACCGGCTTGGACTTGAAGAAAGCATACAATTTTATTTGTCATCCAGTTTTATTTTATTTCATTTTTGGGCTGTATTTTTGTAATTGGGCCACCAGACCTTATTGGGCCCGATAATCAGATTTGTAAGCTTTGGGGCCTAATGACCTTTAGTGAGCCCAGTTGCTAGGGTTTTAGGTGGCCGATTACTGTTCACGTAGAGGGAGATATTGTAGGGTTTAATTTTTTAGTTTTCCGTGTTATTGTTCACGCGCATGGTATTGTTCATGTAGCAACTCCATTTTTGTTTTCTGCTTCAAATTCCAGTTTCGTTTTCTACTTTTAATGCTAGTTTCGTTTTCATTTCTGTCTTCTAATTTCAGTTCTTTTTTTGCGTTTGATTTCTTATTTGTTTCTGCATTTCGTTTCCAATTGCAATTTCATTTTTGGTTTCTATTGTAGATTCATTTTCATTTATGTGTTGCAATTAGTTTCCAGTTGTTGTGTTTCATTTCTGCTGTTAATGGAAGGTTGAATCTCTAGTGTTGTTTTCTCTTAAGGATTAAGCATAGCTCTCTTTGAGGTTGTTATTAATATTATATTCTGGTCATTTTTCCCCTTCACCAATTATTCTGTATTTGTTGCTGATATTAATCCATGCATGCTTACTGCTTGATTAATTGCTCTATGCTTAATTAACATTCATGCTTAATGGATATGTGAGAGGAATTAATTGGTGTATGTTGCTCAATCACATGATGACAGCCTTGTGTTAATTTTCGCTTAGTAAATTAATTTCAGGTTGGATTAAGTGGTTGAACTAATTAGGGATAAATTGTCGTAACATAGGATAAGAGACTTGCTTTTGAATCAAGGGAAAACAACATGTTTTAGTTCTGTTATTTTTTTAATTCAAGTTTGCTGCTGTTTAAATTACAAAAACAAACAACCCCCCCCCCCATTTCGTTACTCTTTTATTATTATATGTTATGATCCATATTTTGGCTGGTTTTTTGTGTGGTAGTTTTTTTTGATCCATATTTTGTGTGAAAAATACCAGAAGCACCTGGTGTGGCTGAATTTGTGAGATACAAAAAATTTGGGAACTTGTTTTTAGCAAAACTCAAAACGACCATAACTTTTGTTCCGGTTATCAGAATGACTATTATATATGCATTTAGGATAGAAAAAAATTTCCCATGCAGCCCCAATCGGCTAGTGCCGGTTACAGTACTCAGCGCTTAAGAAATCAGCTGTTTACTAAGTTTTTTTTTTAAAAGTATTATTGTCCTATTTTTCTAAACTTTTCTTAGGCAGTTTTTATAGTTATACTTTGAATTTTTGTCTGAAAATTTTTGTGCTATCTTTTCATGATTTTAGGGTATTGCTCACAAATTTTTAGCTGATTTGGATATCGTTTGAGTATAGTTGTAGTTTTACCCCATTTTTACCCCTGGTGCATCTTGATCATTTTGAGCATTCTGAGCATTCCATGCATTTAGTGCATTCCGAGCATTCTGTTGCTGGTGATTCTGAACA
The DNA here is from genome assembly GCF_004193775.1 of Glycine soja. Lineage (NCBI taxonomy): Eukaryota > Viridiplantae > Streptophyta > Magnoliopsida > Fabales > Fabaceae > Glycine > Glycine soja. The sequence goes on from NC_041011.1 coordinate 27,360,538, forward strand.
TTCTAATTTTGAGCATTCGGCTGCTAATTTTCATACTGAGAACATGGCTCAATCTCCACCTCGTGAGAGGACTCTTAGGGAGATGGTTGCACCTGACTTCACTTATGAAAGCTTGTGCATTCAATATCTTGATGAGAATGTTCCAAATGTTCTCAAGACTGGACTAATACATTTGCTGCCCAAGTTTCATGGTCTTGCAGGTGAAGATCCTCATAAGCATCTTAAGGAGTTCCATATTGTCTGTTCCACCATAAAGCCCCCTGATGTCCAGGAAGATCATATCTTTCTAAAGGCTTTTCCTCATGCTCTGGAGGGAGTGGCGAAAGATTGGTTGTACTACCTTGCTCCCAGGTCCATTACCAGCTGGGATGACCTTAAGAGAGTGTTCTTGGAGAAATTCTTCCCTTTATACTGCCATCAGAAAAGACATTTCAGGCATCAGGCAACTTAGTGGAGAAAGCTTGTATGAGTACTGGGAAAGATTCAAGAAATTATGTGCAAGCTGTCCTCACCACCAGATTTCTGAGCAACTCCTTCTGCAATATTTCTATGAGGGACTTAGCAACCTAGAGAGGAGTATGATTGATGCTGCCAGTGGTGGAGCTCTTGGTGATATGACTCTAGTTGAGGCTAGGAATCTGATTGAGAAGATGGCTTCCAACTCCCAACAATTCAGTGCAAAAAATGATGCTATTGTCCTTAGAGGAGTCCATGATGGCCACGGATTCATCGTCATCTGCTGAAAATAAGAAGCTTGAGGGAAAACTTGATGCCTTGGTCAACCTAGTAACTCAGCTTGCCATAAATTAGAAATCTGCATCTGCACCTATTACTGTTGCAAGAGTCTGTGGTCTATGTTCTTCTGCTAATCACCATGCAGATCTCTGTCCTTCTTTGCAGCAATTTGGAGTCAATGAGCAACCTGAAGCCTATGCTGCAAACATTTATAATAGACCCCCTCAACAACAAAACCAACAACAGCAGAATAATTATGATCTTTCAAGCAATAGATACAATCCAGGTTGGAGGAATCATCCAAATTTGAGATGGGCAAATCCTCCACAACAACAATAGCAGCAACAATAGCCTGTCCCTCCTTTCCAGAATGTTGTTGGTCCAAGCATGCCATATGTTCCTCCTCCAATGCAAAAACAACAACAAAGACAACAAGCAACTGAGGCCCCTTCTCAACCTTCCTTAGAGGAGTTAGTGAGGAAAATGACCATCCAGAATATGCAATTTCAGCAAGAGACAAGAGCCTTCATTCGGAGTCTGACAAATCAAATGGGGCAAATGGCTACTCAGTTGAACCAAGCTTAGTCCCAAAATTCTGACAAATTGCCTTCACAAACGGTGCAGAATCTGAAAAATGTGAGTGCCATCACCTTGAGGTTTGGAAAGCAAATTGAAGTGCCTCCATTAGTAGCAGCACCTGCACCTGAACCAATCAAGCTTCATTCCACACCTGAAAAAGAGGATGAGCTAGCTGCACAAAAGAGAAAGCTTCCTGATCATGAGGGAGCTAACAAAAATTTTCATGCAGGTGGACCTTCTTCTAGTAGTTCTGACTTGCAGCAGCCTCTTATCCCTCTTCCATTTCCACCTAGAGCAATTCCAAACAAAAAGATGGAAGAAGTGGATAAGGAGATCTTGGAGACCTTTAGGAAAGTAGAGGTGAACATACCTCTGCTAGATGCCATCAAGCAAATTCCAAGATATGCCAAGTTTCTAAAGGAGTTGTCCACCCACAAAAGGAGGCTCAAGGGAAATGAAAGGATTAGCATGGGTGTTGTAAATTTGAATTTGAGTCTGGTTCTGATTTTCTGGGTGTTGTAAATTTGAATTTGAGTCTGGTTCTGATTTTCTAGGTGTTGTACCTCTTGATGTTGATTTTTTAGAGTCAGAATGCACTAACCATGTTGCAGGAAGTACATATACTTCTGACTTACTTTATGAGGTACAGGCTGAGGAACCCTCCTTTTCTTTTACTACCCTAGTTCCTTCCACTGTTCAGCCACCACCCACACCAGAGTTGAAGCCCTTACCAGTAAACCTCAAGTATGCTTACTTGGAGGACAAGGAAAAATTTCCATTGATCATCTTTGCCTCCCTTGCTGCTGAGCAAGAGGAGAAGTTGTTGCTAGTGCTCAAGAAGCACAAGAAAGCCATTGGATGGACTTTAGCAGACATTCCTGGTATTAGCCCATCTACCTTCATGCATAGGATACTTTTAGAGGATAGAGTTAAGCCAGTGAGGCAGCCACAGCGGTAACTCAACCCCATCATTCTAGATGTGGTGAAAAAGAAGGTGACTAAGCTTTGGCAAGCTAGAATCATTTACCCCATTTCTGACAGCCAGTGGGTGAGTCCAGTCCAAGTGGTTCCTAAGAAGACAGGCCTCTCAGTGATCAAGAATGAGAGGGATGAGCTTATCCCCACAAGAGTGCAGAATAGTTGGCGAGTCTGCATTGATTATAGGAGGCTGAACCAGACAACCAGAAAAAATCATTTTCCCCTGCCATTCATTGATCAAATGCTTGAGCGCTTGGCAGGTAAGTCTCATTACTATTTTCTTGATGGTTTTTCTGGTTATTTACAAATTCATATTGCTCCTGAGGATCAAGAAAAGACCACATTCACCTGTCCCTTTGGCACTTTTGCCTATAGGAGGATGCCCTTTGGCCTATGCAACGCCCTTGGTACCTTCCAGTGGTGTATACTTAGCATTTTCAGTGACTTTTTAGAGAGTTGCATAGAGGTGTTTATGGATGATTTTACTGTTTATGGATCCTCTTTTGATGCATGTTTGGATAGTCTAGATAGAGTTCTTAATAGATGCATTGAAACTAACCTTGTTCTGAATTTTGAAAAATGTCACTTCATGGTAGAACAAGGTATAGTTTTAGGGCATATCATTTCCAGTAGGGGCATAGAGGTAGACCCTGCAAAGATAGTTATTCTTTCACAATTGCCTTACCCCTTTTGCGTGCAAGAGGTTAATTTTTTTCTTGGACATGCAGGGTTTTATAGGCGCTTTATCAAGGACTTTAGTAAAGTGGCCCTTCCACTATCCAATCTGCTACAAAAAGAGGTGGAGTTTGATTTTGATGACTGGTGCAAAAAGGCTTTTGATTTCCTCAAGCGTGTGTTGACTACCACCCCTATCATTCAGGCACCTGATTGGACAGCCCTATTTGAGCTGATGTGCGATGCATCCAATTATGCATTGGGGGTTGTCCTTGCTCAAAAGATTGACAAGCTGCCTCAGGTGATCTACTATGCCACCAGAACTTTGGATGCTGCCCAAGCAAATTACACTACCACAGAGAAGGAGCTATTAGTGATAGTTTTTGCTCTTGAGAAATTTTGTTCATATTTGCTTGGTACTCGTGTTATTGTTTATACTGACCATGCAGCTCTGAGGTACCTGTTGAAGAAGGCTGAATCAAACCCTAGATTGATCAGCTGGATGCTTTGGCTCCAAGAGTTCTATTTGGAGATCCGTGATCGGAGTGCTGTGCAGAACCTCGTGGCTGACCACCTGAGTAGGATTGAGCGTGCGTCTGAGGACTCACTCATTCAGGATGATTTTTCGGATGACCATTTGTACATTCTGTATAATATTTTTGATTTCTTCCTCACTCCTTGGTTTGCTAATATTTTGAATTATTTGGTTGCTTTTGTTTTTCCTCCCTTAGCATCTAAAGCTCAAACTGATAAAATTAAAAGTGATTCTAAGCATTATATTTGGGATGACCCATATTTGTGGAAGTTGTGCAGTGACCAAGTTATTAGGAGATGCATTCCAGACCATGAGATTGACTCGGTCCTGCATTTCTGTCATTCTTCCGCACCAAGTGGACATCTTGGCATACAGAGGACAACTTGCAAGGTGCTTGACTGCGGTTTCTATTGGCCCACCATCTTCAAGGATGCATGGAGAATCTGTAGCACTTGTGAGCCTTGTCAGAGAACAGGCGGCTCACTTTCATGGAGACAGCAAATGCCTCAACAACCCATGTTGTTCTTTGAGGTTGTTAGTGCTTAGCTCTACTGAGAAGGATTGCTTTAGAAAGAGAATTGGGAAGAAATGCCTTGGATTGCAAGGAGATCATGGACCTCATCAAGGCTGCTGGACTGCTGAAAACTGTCTCCAAGTTGGGAGATTGCTATGAAAGTCAAGTAAGGGAATTCATTGTCAACATTCCCTCTGACATAACAAACAGAAAAAGTGATGATTATCAAAAAGTGTTTGTCAGAGGAAAATGTGTTAGATTCTCCCCTGCTGTGATCAACAAATACTTGGGCAGATCAACTGAAGGAGTGGTAGATATTGCTGTTTCTGAGCATCAAATTGCCAAGGAAATCACTGCCAAACGAGTCCAGCATTGGCCAAAGAAAGGGAAGCTTTCTGCAGGGAAGCTAAGTGTGAAGTATGCAATCCTGCACAGGATTGGGGCTGCAAACTGGGTACCCACCAATCACACGTCCACTGTTGCCACAGGTTTGGGTAAATTTCTGTATGCTGTTGGAACCAAGTCCAAATTTAATTTTGGAAACTATATTTTTGATCAAACTGTTAAGCATTCAGAATCTTTTGCTGTCAAATTACCCATTGCCTTCCCTACTGTATTGTGTGGCATTATGTTGAGTCAACATCCCAATATTTTAAACAACATTGACTCTGTGATGAAGAGAGAATCTGCTCTGTCCCTGCATTACAAACTGTTTGAGGGGACACATGTCCCAGACATTGTCTCGACATCAGGGAAAGCTGCTGCTTCAGGTGCTGTGTCCAAGGATGCCTTGATTGCTGAACTCAAGGACACATGCAAGGTGCTGGACGCCACCATCAAAGCCACCACAGAGAAGAAAATGGAGCTGGAACGCCTGATCAAGAGGCTCTCAGACAGTGGCATTGAAGATGGAGAAGCAGCTGAGGAAGAAGAAGAAGAAGCAGCTGAGGAAGAGGAAGATGCAGCAGAAGATACAGAATCCGATGATGATGATTCTGAAGCCACCCCATGACCATCAGATCTTTATTTTTGCTTTTTACTCCTACTAGCTATAGGGGCATGTCCCTTTGAACAATTAATTGATATTGGTCTGTAATATTTGCATGCATTCTACTTTTGTCAAATTCTGTCTAAAAAGGGGGAGTAATAGTAGTATTATGCATGATTTATGATTTTGAGTAGTAGGATACGATCATGATTTTGAGGGGGAGTTGTAGGATACGATGTATGCATGATTCATGAGGGGGAGTTGTATGATACGATGTATGCATGATTCATGACTTTGAGGGGGAGACTGCTGCTGCTAATGATGACTGATGTAAGCTACTGTAACTACGAGTAGCTGATAGAAGATGCTGCAGCTAGAGCATGGAGACAGGGGGAGCAGAAAGCTGATGTCACGTGAGATGTCTTGACATCCTGGAAAAGACTAGTAGCTGATAGAAGTTGCTGCAGTAAGAGCATGGAGACAGGGGGAGCAGAAAGCTGATGTCACGTGAGATGTCTTGACATCCTGGAAACGACTTGCAACTTGCAGAATTTTGCTGTCGCCATTACCAATTCCGCTGTGCTTGATTACTCTAATAATGAAAGTTGCTGATCCCACTTACATAACTGCTCGTACCTGCTCAGGAAGTGTCTAAGTATGTTTTAGACAAAATTTGCCAAAGGGGGAGATTGTTAGTGCTTAGCTCTACTGAGTGTTTAAAAGATTGGCTAAGATTTTGTTAAAACATAAGCACTTAGACAATGAAGGAAAGCTGGAGTTGCTGCACATGATGTCCAACGTTATGTCAAGGAATCAGATCGGGCTGCACAATGCACAAGGCAAGATAAAATGTCAAATGAAGAATTGAAGCTGCAGGATCCACGATGTCGGATACAATGTCCAGGACATCCTGCCCGAAAATACTGGACACATAAATCTGTTATATCTTTAACAGAGTGTGCAGGATCCACGATGTCGGACACGATGTCCTGACATCCGGCCCGAAAATACTAGACACATAAATCTGTTATATCTTTAACAGATTAATGTGCAGTTAGCAACAGATTTGGCGATCTATCTTTAGGAACGAATTAAAAGATAATTAAAGTTCGAATTACAAACTTGAATAGTTCGTTCAGGGATTAAAGATTAAAGATAAAAACTAAAAGATCAAACTGTATCTTTTAGATCTTTAAGTGCAGATTTTCAGGAAAATGATAGATCTCATCCAGCACAAGTAGTTGCAGCCCAGACACGCACACTGCTATATAAACATGAAGGCTGCACGAGTTTTGTACCAAGTCCGGGATTGAAGAGTTATTTTGTGAGTTTTGGGACTTGAGTGTTTTGTGAGCCACCTTGATGTCACCCTAACATCAAGTGTTGGACCTGAGTGTGTAGAGTTGATCTCTATAGTGTGTGGAGTTGATCTCTATTGTTCAGAGAGCAATCTCTGGTGTGTATTCGATTTAATTGTAAACACGGGAGAGTGATTGAGAGGGAGTGAGAGGGGTTCTCATATCTAAGAGTGGCTCTTAGGTAGAGATTGCACGGGTAGTGGTTAGGTGAGAAGGTTGTAAACAGTGGCTGTTAGATCTTCGAACTAACACTATTTTAGTGGATTTCCTCCCTGGCTTGGTAGCCCCCAGATGTAGGTGACGTTGCACCGAACTGGGTTAACAATTCTCTTGTGTTATTTACCTGTTCATACAGTCAAATACAATCTGCATGTTCTGAAGCATGATGTCGTGACATCCTGTACGACATCTGTCCCCAGTATCAGAATTTCAATTGGTATCAGAGCAGGCACTCGAAATCACTGAGTGAGATCTAGGGAGATAAATTCTGATGAACATGGAGAAAGAAGGAGGACCAGTGAACAGACCACCAATTCTGGATGGAACCAACTATGAATACTGGAAAGGAAGGATGGTGGCCTTCCTCAAATCACTGGATAGCAGAACCTGGAAAGCTGTCATCAAAGGCTGGGAACATCCCAAGATGCTGGACACAGAAGGAAAGCCCACTAATGAATTGAAGCCAGAAGAAGACTGGACAAAAGAAGAAGACGAATTGGCACTTGGAAACTCCAAAGCCTTGAATGCTCTATTCAATGGAGTTGACAAGAATATCTTCAGACTGATCAACACATGCACAGTGGCCAAGGATGCATGGGAGATCCTGAAAACCACTCATGAAGGAACCTCCAAAGTGAAGATGTCCAGATTGCAACTATTGGCTACAAAATTCGAAAATCTGAAGATGAAGGAGGAAGAGTGTATTCATGACTTCCACATGAACATTCTTGAAATTGCCAATGCTTGCACTGCCTTGGGAGAAAGGATGACAGATGAAAAGCTGGTGAGAAAGATCCTCAGATCCTTGCCTAAGAGATTTGACATGAAAGTCACTGCAATAGAGGAGGCCCAAGACATTTGCAATATGAGAGTAGATGAACTCATTGGTTCCCTTCAAACCTTTGAGCTAGGACTCTCGGATAGGACTGAAAAGAAGAGCAAGAACTTGGCGTTCGTGTCCAATGATGAAGGAGAAGAAGATGAGTATGACCTGAATACTGATGAAGGTCTGACTAATGCAGTTGTGCTCCTTGGAAAACAGTTCAACAAAGTGCTGAACAGAATGGACAGGAGGCAGAAACCACATGTCCGGAACATCCCTTTCGACATCAGGAAAGGTAGTGAAAACCAGAAAAGGTCAGATGAAAAACCCAGTCACAGCAAAGGAGTTCAATGCCATGGGTGTGAAGGCTATGGACACATCAAAGCTGAATGTCCCACTCATCTCAAGAAGCAGAGGAAAGGACTTTCTGTATGTCGGTCTGATGATACAGAGAGTGAACAAGAAAGTGATTCTGACGGAGATGTAAATGCACTCACTGGGAGATTTGAATGTGCTGAAGATTCAAGTGATACAGATAGTGAAATCACTTTTGATGAGCTTGCTATATCCTATAGAGAACTATGCATCAAAAGTGAAAAGATTCTTCAGCAAGAAGCACAACTAAAGAAGGTCATTGCAAATCTGGAGGCTGAGAAGGAGGCACATGAAGAGGAGATCTCTGAGCTTAAAGGAGAAGTTGGTTTTCTGAACTCTAAACTGGAAAACATGACAAAATCAATAAAGATGCTGAATAAAGGCTCAGATATGCTTGATGAGGTGCTACAGCTTGGGAAGAATGTTGGAAACCAGAGAGGACTTGGGTTTAATCATAAATCTGCTGGCAGAATAACCATGACAGAATTTGTTCCTGCCAAAAACAGCACTGGAGCCATGATGTCACAACATCGGTCTCGACATCATGGAACGCAGCAGAAAAAGAGCAAAAGAAAGAAGTGGAGGTGTCACTACTGTGGCAAGTATGGTCACATAAAGCCCTTTTGCTATCATTTACATGGCCATCCACATCATGGAACTCAAGGTCGCAGCAGCGGAAGGAAGATGATGTGGGTTCCAAAACACAAGACTGTTAGTCTTGTTGTTCATACTTCACTTAGAGCATCAGCTAAGGAAGATTGGTACCTAGATAGCGGCTGTTCCAGACACATGACAGGAGTTAAAGAATTCCTGGTGAACATTGAACCTTGCCCCACTAGCTATGTGACATTTGGAGATGGCTCTAAAGGAAAGATCATTGGAATGGGAAAGCTAGTCCATGATGGACTTCCTAGTCTGAACAGAGTACTGCTGGTGAAGGGACTGACTGCAAACCTGATCAGCATCAGTCAGTTGTGTGATGAAGGATTCAATGTAAACTTCACAAAGTCAGAATGCTTGGTGACAAATGAGAAGAGTGAAGTTCTAATGAAGGGCAGCAGATCAAAGGACAATTGTTACCTATGGACACCTCAAGACACTAGTTACTCCTCCACATGTCTATTCTCCAAAGAAGATAAAGTCAGAATATGGCATCAAAGATTTGGACATCTGCACTTAAGAGGCATGAAGAAAATCATTGACAAAGGTGCTGTTAGAGGCATTCCCAATCTGAAAATAGAAGAAGGCAGAATCTGTGGTGAATGTCAGATTGGAAAGCAAGTCAAGATGTCCCACCAGAAGCTTCAACATCAGACCACTTCCAGGGTGCTGGAACTACTTCACATGGACTTGATGGGGCCTATGCAAGTTGAAAGCCTTGGAGGAAAGAGGTATGCCTATGTTGTTGTGGATGATTTCTCCAGATTTACCTGGGTCAACTTTATCAGAGAGAAATCAGACACCTTTGAAGTATTCAAGGAGTTGAGTCTAAGACTTCAAAGAGAAAAAGACTGTGTTATCAAGAGAATCAGGAGTGACCATGGCAGAGAGTTTGAAAACAGCAAGTTTACTGAATTCTACGCGTCTGAAGGCATCATTCATGAGTTCTCTGCAGCCATTACACCACAACAAAATGGCATAGTTGAAAGGAAAAACAGGACTTTGCAAGAAGCTGCTAGGGTCATGCTTCATGCCAAAGAACTTCCCCATAATCTCTGGGCTGAAGCCATGAACACAGCATGCTACATCCACAACAAAGTCACACTTAGAAGAGGGACTCCAACCACACTGTATGAAATCTGGAAAGGGAGGAAGCCAACTGTCAAGCACTTCCACATCTTTGGAAGTCCATGTTACATTTTAGCAGATAGAGAGCAAAGGAGAAAGATGGATCCCAAGAGTGATGCAGGGATATTCTTGGGATACTCTACAAACAGCAGAGCTTATAGAGTATTCAATTCCAGAACCAGAACTGTGATGGAATCCATCAATGTGGTTGTTGATGATCTAACTCCAGCAAGAAAGAAGAATGTCGAAGAAGATGTCAGAACATCGGGAGACAATGTAGCAGATACAGCTAAAAGTGCAGAAAATGCAGAAAACTCTGATTCTGCTACAGATGAACCAAACATCAATCAACCTGACAAGAGACCCTCCATTAGAATCCAGAAGATGCACCCCAAGGAGCTGATTATAGGAGATCCAAACAGAGGGGTCACTACAAGATCAAGGGAGATTGAGATTGTCTCCAATTCATGCTTTGTCTCCAAAATTGAGCCCAAGAATGTAAAAGAGGCACTGACTGATGAGTTCTGGATCAATGCTATGCAAGAAGAATTGGGGCAATTCAAAAGGAATGAAGTTTGGGAGCTAGTTCCTAGACCCGAGGGAACTAATGTGATTGGCACCAAGTGGATCTTCAAGAACAAAACCAATGAAGAAGGTGTTATAACCAGAAACAAGGCCAGACTTGTTGCTCAAGGCTACACTCAGATTGAAGGTGTAGACTTTGATGAAACTTTCACCCCCGTTGCTAGACTCGAGTCCATCAGATTGTTGCTTGGTGTAGCTTGCATCCTCAAATTCAAGCTGTACCAGATGGATGTGAAGAGCGCGTTTCTGAATGGATACCTGAATGAAGAAGTCTATGTGGAGCAGCCAAAGGGATTTGTAGATCCAACTCATCCAGATCATGTATACAGGCTCAAGAAGGCTCTCTATGGATTGAAGCAAGCTCCAAGAGCTTGGTATGAAAGGCTAACAGAGTTCCTTACTCAGCAAGGGTATAGGAAGGGAGGAATTGACAAGACTCTCTTTGTCAAACAAGATGCTGAAAACTTGATGATAGCACAGATATATGTTGATGACATTGTGTTTGGAGGGATGTCGAATGAGATGCTTCGACATTTTGTCCAACAGATGCAATCTGAATTTGAGATGAGTCTTGTTGGAGAGCTGACTTATTTTCTGGGACTCCAAGTGAAGCAGATGGAAGACACCATATTCCTCTCACAAAGCAAGTATGCAAAGAACATTGTCAAGAAGTTTGGGATGGAAAATGCCAGCCATAAAAGAACACCTGCACCTACTCACTTGAAGCTGACAAAAGATGAAGCTGGCACCAGTGTTGATCAAAGTCTGTACAGAAGCATGATTGGGAGCTTACTATATTTAACAGCAAGCAGACCTGACATCACCTATGCAGTAGGTGTTTGTGCAAGATATCAAGCCAATCCTAAGATAAGTCACTTGAATCAAGTAAAGAGAATTCTGAAATATGTAAATGGCACCAGTGACTATGGGATTATGTACTGTCATTGTTCAGATTCAATGCTGGTTGGGTATTGTGATGCTGATTGGGCTGGAAGTGCAGATGACAGAAAAAGCACTTCTGGTGGATGCTTCTATCTGGGCAACAATCTTATTTCATGGTTCAGCAAGAAGCAGAACTGTGTGTCCCTATCTACTGCAGAAGCAGAGTATATTGCAGCAGGAAGCAGCTGTTCACAACTAGTTTGGATGAAGCAGATGCTCAAGGAGTACAATGTCGAACAAGATGTCATGACATTGTACTGTGACAACATGAGTGCTATTAATATTTCAAAAAATCCTGTTCAACACAGCAGAACCAAGCACATTGACATTAGACATCACTATATTAGAGATCTTGTTGATGATAAAGTGATCACACTGAAGCATGTTGACACTGAGGAACAAATAGCAGATATTTTCACAAAGGCATTGGATGCAAATCAGTTTGAAAAACTGAGGGGCAAGCTGGGCATTTGTCTGCTAGAGGATTTATAGCAATTACTGTTATCTGAACGTGCTCAAACGTTAATAGCGCGTTCTCTACTGGGCCAAGAAAAATTCGACCGTTGCTTCACACGGCCCTTTACATTCCTCATTCAAACTTATATTGTCGTGGTAATCCCGTCTTCAGCATTTCCCAACAGCTCTCAGAAATTCACGAAACCATTCCAAAGGCTCTGCTTCTCCATGGCTACCGCACCAAAAGAAACCTCAGCTCCTGGTTCACCCTCTGTACCGTCATCTCCAGCATCCACCAAAGCACCATCAAACCAGGAACAACCTGAATTCCATATCCAACCCATACAAATGATTCCTGGTCAAGCTCTTGTCCCTGAGAAACTGGTTCCCAAACGACAACAGGGAGTGAAGACTTCTGAAAACCCTAGCCTTGCAACAAGTCCTAGGGAAGCAGACACGGAGATGGACAAGAAAATCCGCAGTATTGTGAGTAGCATTTTGAAAAATGCTTCTGTCCCTGAAGCTGATGAAGATGTCCCAACATCTTCCACCCCAAATGTTTCTGTGCCTGATGCTGATAAAGATGTTCCAACATCTTCCACTCCAAATGCTGAAGCCCTCCCTTCACCCAGTGAAGAGGAATCAACAGAAGAAGAAGATCAAGCCACAGAAGAGACCCCTGCACCACGGGCACCAGAACCTGCTCCAGGTGACCTCATTGATCTAGAAGAAGTAGAATCTGATGAGGAACCCATTGCCAACAAGTTGGCACCCGGCATTGCAGAAAGACTTCAAAACAGAAAGGGAAAAACCCCCATCACTAGGTCTGGACGAATCAAAACTATGGCACAGAAGAAGAGCACTCCAATCACTCCTACCACATCCAGATGGAGCAAAGTTGCAATCCCTTCCAAGAAGAGGAAAGAAATTTCCTCATCTGATTCTGATTATGATGTCGAACTAGATGTTCCCGACATCAAGCGGGCCAAGAAATCAGGGAAAAAGGTGCCTGAAAATGTCCCTGATGCACCATTGGACAACATCTCATTTCACTCCATTGGCAATGTTGAAAGGTGGAAATTTGTATATCAACGAAGGATTGCTTTAGAAAGAGAATTGGGAAGAAATGCCTTGGATTGCAAGGAGATCATGGACCTCATCAAGGCTGCTGGACTGCTGAAAACTGTCTCCAAGTTGGGAGATTGCTATGAAAGTCTAGTAAGGGAATTCATTGTCAACATTCCCTCTGACATAACAAACAGAAAAAGTGATGATTATCAAAAAGTGTTTGTCAGAGGAAAATGTGTTAGATTCTCCCCTGCTGTGATCAACAAATACTTGGGCAGATCAACTGAAGGAGTGGTAGATATTGCTGTTTCTGAGCATCAAATTGCCAAGGAAATCACTGCCAAACGAGTCCAGCATTGGCCAAAGAAAGGGAAGCTTTCTGCAGGGAAGCTAAGTGTGAAGTATGCAATCCTGCACAGGATTGGGGCTGCAAACTGGGTACCCACCAATCACACGTCCACTGTTGCCACAGGTTTGGGTAAATTTCTGTATGCTGTTGGAACCAAGTCCAAATTTAATTTTGGAAACTATATTTTTGATCAAACTGTTAAGCATTCAGAATCTTTTGCTGTCAAATTACCCATTGCCTTCCCTACTGTATTGTGTGGCATTATGTTGAGTCAACATCCCAATATTTTAAACAACATTGACTCTGTGATGAAGAGAGAATCTGCTCTGTCCCTGCATTACAAACTGTTTGAGGGGACACATGTCCCAGACATTGTCTCGACATCAGGGAAAGCTGCTGCTTCAGGTGCTGTGTCCAAGGATGCCTTGATTGCTGAACTCAAGGACACATGCAAGGTGCTGGACGCCACCATCAAAGCCACCACAGAGAAGAAAATGGAGCTGGAACGCCTGATCAAGAGGCTCTCAGACAGTGGCATTGAAGATGGAGAAGCAGCTGAGGAAGAAGAAGAAGAAGCAGCTGAGGAAGAGGAAGATGCAGCAGAAGATACAGAATCCGATGATGATGATTCTGAAGCCACCCCATGACCATCAGATCTTTATTTTTGCTTTTTACTCCTACTAGCTATAGGGGCATGTCCCTTTGAACAATTAATTGATATTGGTCTGTAATATTTGCATGCATTCTACTTTTGTCAAATTCTGTCTAAAAAGGGGGAGTAATAGTAGTATTATGCATGATTTATGATTTTGAGTAGTAGGATACGATCATGATTTTGAGGGGGAGTTGTAGGATACGATGTATGCATGATTCATGAGGGGGAGTTGTATGATACGATGTATGCATGATTCATGACTTTGAGGGGGAGACTGCTGCTGCTAATGATGACTGATGTAAGCTACTGTAACTACGAGTAGCTGATAGAAGATGCTGCAGCTAGAGCATGGAGACAGGGGGAGCAGAAAGCTGATGTCACGTGAGATGTCTTGACATCCTGGAAAAGACTAGTAGCTGATAGAAGTTGCTGCAGTAAGAGCATGGAGACAGGGGGAGCAGAAAGCTGATGTCACGTGAGATGTCTTGACATCCTGGAAACGACTTGCAACTTGCAGAATTTTGCTGTCGCCATTACCAATTCCGCTGTGCTTGATTACTCTAATAATGAAAGTTGCTGATCCCACTTACATAACTGCTCGTACCTGCTCAGGAAGTGTCTAAGTATGTTTTAGACAAAATTTGCCAAAGGGGGAGATTGTTAGTGCTTAGCTCTACTGAGTGTTTAAAAGATTGGCTAAGATTTTGTTAAAACATAAGCACTTAGACAATGAAGGAAAGCTGGAGTTGCTGCACATGATGTCCAACGTTATGTCAAGGAATCAGATCGGGCTGCACAATGCACAAGGCAAGATAAAATGTCAAATGAAGAATTGAAGCTGCAGGATCCACGATGTCGGATACAATGTCCAGGACATCCTGCCCGAAAATACTGGACACATAAATCTGTTATATCTTTAACAGAGTGTGCAGGATCCACGATGTCGGACACGATGTCCTGACATCCGGCCCGAAAATACTAGACACATAAATCTGTTATATCTTTAACAGATTAATGTGCAGTTAGCAACAGATTTGGCGATCTATCTTTAGGAACGAATTAAAAGATAATTAAAGTTCGAATTACAAACTTGAATAGTTCGTTCAGGGATTAAAGATTAAAGATAAAAACTAAAAGATCAAACTGTATCTTTTAGATCTTTAAGTGCAGATTTTCAGGAAAATGATAGATCTCATCCAGCACAAGTAGTTGCAGCCCAGACACGCACACTGCTATATAAACATGAAGGCTGCACGAGTTTTGTACCAAGTCCGGGATTGAAGAGTTATTTTGTGAGTTTTGGGACTTGAGTGTTTTGTGAGCCACCTTGATGTCACCCTAACATCAAGTGTTGGACCTGAGTGTGTAGAGTTGATCTCTATAGTGTGTGGAGTTGATCTCTATTGTTCAGAGAGCAATCTCTGGTGTGTATTCGATTTAATTGTAAACACGGGAGAGTGATTGAGAGGGAGTGAGAGGGGTTCTCATATCTAAGAGTGGCTCTTAGGTAGAGATTGCACGGGTAGTGGTTAGGTGAGAAGGTTGTAAACAGTGGCTGTTAGATCTTCGAACTAACACTATTTTAGTGGATTTCCTCCCTGGCTTGGTAGCCCCCAGATGTAGGTGACGTTGCACCGAACTGGGTTAACAATTCTCTTGTGTTATTTACCTGTTCATACAGTCAAATACAATCTGCATGTTCTGAAGCATGATGTCGTGACATCCTGTACGACATCTGTCCCCAGTATCAGAATTTCAGAGGTGTTTGATGTCTGGGGTATAGACTTTATGGGGCCTTTCCCTGTCTCTTTTGGTTTTGTTTATATTCTCCTTGTTGTTGATTATGTTTCAAAATGGGTGGAAGCCAAAGCCACCAGAACTAACGATGCTAAGGTTGTTGTGGATTTTCTTAAATCTAATCTGTTTTGTTGGTTTGGAGTCCCTAGAGCCATCATTAGTGATCAAGGCACCAATTTTTGTAACAGATCCATGTATGCCTTGCTCAAAAAGTATGGGGTCGTGCACATAATTTCCACACCTTACCACCCCCAAACTAATGGGCAGGCTGAGATTTCAAACAGGGAGATAAAAAGGATCTTGGAAAAGATTGTGCAACCGAACAGAAAGGATTGGAGCACCAGGCTGGATTATGCTCTTTGGGTGCATAGGACTGCCTACAGAGCACCCATAGGAATGTCTCCTTATCGGGTTTTCTTTGGCAAGGCATGTCATCTTCCTGTAGAGATAGAGCACATAGCCTACTGGGCTGTAAAGACCTACAACTTCTCTATTGATCAGACTAGAGAGGAAAGGAAGTTGCAACTAAGTGAGCTAGATGAGATCCGTTTAGAAGCCTATGAGAATTCCAAATTTTACAAGGAGAAGACCAAGAAGTTCCATGACAGCTTGATAGCTAAGAAGGACTTTGTGGATGGACAAAAAGTTTTATTGTATAACTCTAGACTCGGACTCATGAGTGGTAAGTTGAGGTCAAAGTGGATTGGTCCTTTTGTGGTGACTAATGTATTTCCTTATGGTACAGTTGAGATCAAAAGTGAATCCACAAATAAGAGCTTCAAGGTCAATGGACACCGGCTGAATCCATTCCTCACAAATCCTTCCTTGGTGGATGTAGTGGTGGAGGATACCTCCTTACTTCACCCTACTTCTCTTCTGCCATGACTTAGGGACTTTTCTTTTTCTGTCTCCTTCTTTACTTTTATTGCACTTGTCCAAATTTATTGATTGTTCTGATTGCTCTTGATCTTATAATTGTGCTACATTGAGGACAATGTGTTGTTTAAGTGTGGGGGGGAGATTGTTCTTTGTTTGGGGTTTTCTAGGTTAATTTTGTTATTTTGGTTTTATGTTTAGTGTACAACATTGCATGTTTCTCTTTGAATTCTAGGTTATGTACAGGTAATGGGTAATTGTTTTTGAAATAGGAGTTTCGTGGCATTTTGTGAATTGAAATCCTTGTTTTTCTCTACATGTCAAGTTAGTTTTGAAAGGTTGAATTGAAAGTGATAGATTTACCATTGGTGAGATTTGAGCCATCATCATCTATTTTATTCGGTGTGTTTTGCCCCATTGATTGCCTGCACAATAGCCTTGGCTTGACTCTTGTTCATACTTTTTGGTTCACATGCATGTTGGGATATGATTTAGGCATTTTGTTCTTATAAGCCTCTAGCCAAATGAGCCTACCTTGAATTAATTCCTTTGATAGCCCCTTTAAGTCTATGTTCCCCTTTCCTTGTTTTGAAGCTCATTACAAGCCTTAAGTGAAAAACCATGATCTCACCCTACCCTTAAGGAATTTTGGAGCTTTGGAATTATTTTGGGAATAAGTGTGGGGGGGTATGTTTCATTGGAAGATGTTTTTTTTGGCCATGCTTGATGATGTATTTTTGCCATGCTTGATGTATATACATATATTGCCTAATTGTTGCTTTATTTTTCAAATATTCAAAATGCTTTTGTCGCAATGTGCCCTTTTGCGGGCGGGCGACGCGTGACTCGCGGGATGCGTGTTCCACGAAAGGAATACGCGCGGAGTCGCCACCAACGTTTATTTGAGGAAAACGTCGGAAAAACCGAAGGAAAACCGGTCAAAAATGAAAATTCTAAGTTCGGGAGTTGTATTTACGCTTGAGGAAGGTATTAGCACCTCTCACGTTTGTCTCAAAGGACAACAGCCTTTAATCGGATGTGCAAACATGACTTTGATTTTTATGTTCCCTTTTATGTCCTTATATCCTTTATATTTTTTTTCTCTTTTTGTGGTCGACAAGGGTGTTCCCCTTTGCTCCTACGTATTCCTCAATTGTGATGGGGAAATCAGACCTACGTAGTTCTTGTCTATGCGTGAATCAAGTGATTCTTTTTTACTTGAAAGGTGATCATTTTAAGGCGTTGGACCTTGAAAAATGATCCATTTTACTTAGTAAGAAACAGAAATGATAAACTTTCAAAATCCTATTTTTGTGGACGAGCTTGACTAGGTGAATCGGTTTTAGCCTTAGTTTCACTTTAGTTATTTAGTCAATTCAATTAAGAATGAGAAATCCCAAAGAGAAATCGTCCGATTGATTTTTCGCTTTATTTTACTAAAAGGTATTTTTTTGATTATTATATTATTATTTACCTCTTTTTTTGATTTCCAACGTGGTTGCGGCACGACCGATCGGTCGGAATTCATTTCAACCAAAATTAACGGATGATACAATTCAAACGATCGGTGGAAATTTATTTTATTTTTAAATTAAGCGAGAAATGACTTAAATAAATGGCTTAAGCACGTCAAAAGGGGTATAAAAAGTAAATGAAAACGAGAATAAAAATACATGAAACCAAATGTGGACCATCACGGGTACATAGAATGAATTAAAAAGCTTGGTTTGAAGTACTTACCCGTTGAAGACTGAAGAACGAATGAAGAACATCGAAGAACGGTCGAAAACCTTCGCGAAATCACTCACGGAAACGTTACGGAAACGTTACGGAAGCGCCTCGGCTTGGATTTTCTTCACGGAACTAATTTTCCTCAGCTATTTCGAGAAAGAGAGAAGTGCCTAAGGGGCTGAACCCTTTTCTACTTCACTTCTCCCCCTATTTATAGAAAATTGGGGGAGAAGCTTGCCACCCAGCTCGCCCAGGCGAGCAAGGTTGCTTCCTCCAGAAGCAACAGCCTTCTGGAGGAATCTTCTGGAGGGCCCAAGTGGGCCTGGTTGCTATTTGCACCCCCATTTTTACTAAACACACCCCCTACCCTTTTTTTGGTGGTTCTTTTTTCGTAAAGTTACGGAAACTTACGACTTTCGTAACGATACTTGTTTTCTTTCCGTAATGTTATGGAACCTTGCGGATTACATAATCATCCCCTTTTTGACTTACGGAATGTTACGGAACCTTACTATTTGTGCAACGATGCTTCCTTTTGATTTCCGGTGTGTCACGGAACCTTACGGATTGTGCATCAATATTTTCTTTTGATTTTCGGCACGTCACGGAATTTTCACAAATCGCCTAATGATGGGTGCCAAGCACCTCAAAATGACCAAACACAAGTTGCATGCCACCAAGCAAAGGTCCCCGAACGAAATTAGGGTATGACAGTTGCCCCTCTTTACTTGTCTTTTATTGGAGATAAAAGGGAAGTAAAGATAAGACACTAATTTCATTCCTCTCGGTTGACGAGAGTCGCGGGTGACCATAAAATCCCCGAATGCAAATGACTTGTTGTCCCCGGGGGAACAAAGGGTGCAGAAGATGATGTCAGTCTCTGCATGCTATCAGGCTTTTCGTCTTACAGATAGCGAAAAGGAATGTTTATATGGATAACCACTCGGGTATTTCCGCCCGTCAGCATGACTCAAAAGTCAGTATGACAGATCTTGTGAGCACGGAAGATGACGTAAATCTCCGCGTGTCAATGGGTTTGTCGGCCTCGATTGACGAACGGCGCAGAAGACGATGTTAGTCTCTGCGTGTTGTCAGGCTTTTCGTCTTACAGACAACAAAAAAGAATGTTTATACGGATAACCACTCGGGTATTTCCGCCCGTCAGCGTGACTCAAATGTCAGTATGACAGATCTTGTGAGCGCGGAAGATGACGTAAATCTCCGTGTGTCAATGGGCTTGTCGGCCGCGATTGACGAAGGGCGCAGAAGACGACGTTAGTCTCTGCATGCTGTCAGGCTTTTCGTCTTACAGATAGCAAAAAAGAATGTTTATACGGATAACCACTCGGGTATTTCCGCCCGTCAGCGTGACTCAAATGTCAGTATGACAGATCTTGTGAGCGCGGAAGATGACGTAAATCTCCGCGTGTCAATGGGCTTGTCGGCCGTGATTGACGAAGGGCGCAGAAGACGACGTTAGTCTCTGCGTGCTATCAGGCTTTTCGTCTTACAGATAGCACAAAAAGTTTTGAAAGTGCGGACAACCACTTGGGTATCTCCGCATGTCACGTGACTCTAGTGTCAGCATGACAGAACTTGTGAAAGTGGCCGACAAAAGCGAGGCTCTTGCTCCTACGTATCCTCCAATGAGGAACACAGACCTATGTAGTTCTTGATAACTTGTGAGACTTGAAAAAGTCTCCACCGGAAGATGCTGACATCTCCGGAAAGGGCGCAGATGACCACATTGGCCTCTGCTCGTCAATCACACTTGGGGTCACTGAATGACGAGGTGCGGATAACCGTAAGGTGTCTCCGCGGGCTACCAGCTCTTGGGTCATGGTAACAAAAAGCGGTGTGGTCGACAAAAGCAAGGCTTTTGCTCCTACGTATCCTCAAATGAGGAACTCAGACCTACGTAGTTCTGGATAACTTGTGAGACTTGAAAAAGTCTCGGTGTTTTCTCCACTAAAATGCAAACATGCTTTAGCAAAGAGACAAATATTCCAACTGATTAGAGCAGCATATGCCTTTTTGAGTGAAAAACAATGCGTCTACCGGGGAAGGAGAGTCTGCTGATGAAACCCCCCCATAACCATAAATGAGATTTTGGATGTTAGCATTTCATTTCTAAATGACCATTTAGAGGAAACCCTGGGTTCAACAAAAAAATAGAAGAAAATCACTCAGAGTGTATCAACCTCGCACAGGTAAGTGTTTCATCCTAATTCCGAACCATAGATATGCCACGACTTGACTTTGTGAATTATTTCCTATCAAATCAAAGATTACATGTGTGATCATGGATCAATAGGACTTCCCTTGGAAATGGGTTCTTTTGGTGGGTTTTTTCGGCTTTTGATTGATTTGATTTTTTCTTTTTTGGCCCCTTTTTTTTGGCTTTTTTCCTTTTCTGTTTTGGTTTAGTGCGGGGCGAAAAAGTCGCTAGCGCATAAGATTTTGGTTGGCAATTAAAGGGAGAAGACCACTTTAGGTCGTGGTTTCCTTTCCTTCTTTTTGTTCATTTGGTGACAATTCTGTATTGTTCAGATATTGTCCGGTCCAAAGACCTTTCTGCACATTTCTTCTGTTTTCTTTCGATCCTTGATCAGGAGCTTTCTTTCCTTCTTCTTCTTTTTTTTTTTTTACTTTCTCCCATTCTTTGATTGGGAATTTTCTTTCTTTTCTTTTTGATTTCTCTTTGATTGGAAATCTTCCTTCTTTTCTTTTTTGCTTTCTCTTTGATTGGAAATTTTCCTTCTTTTCTTTTTTTGCTTCCGAGGGTAAGGATTGACATTCTCACCCTGGGTCAAGGTTTATGGTGAGTCAGGATTTTGGCTCACGGTTTTTATAATGGCTAGACATGATACATGTCAGGGTTTGGTTTGGTTCAAGGATAAAAAGGGATGCCCCACATTATTTCCATGACACAAATGCAAAAATGATGATTTGGAAACTTTATGCAAAACTGGTCATGCATGCACCTATGCGGACACTCAAGCGTCAAACTTTTATGGTCATGTGATGCTAGGGCTCAGGATTCATTTCCTCTATTTTAGTCAACCCAATGTTTCCAAAATATGTTCTTTTATCAATTTGTGCATTCATCCGAGTCCATTTTGGGTACTCGGGAAAATTTCACAGCATTCACCCTTCAGGTGTACACACATTTTTTTTTTCAAAAAACTAGCTATGATCAGCGAATTTGTTTTCAAAGAAAAGTTGGAAGTCATCTCTTTTCAAAAGCATGTTGGTTTTTCAGCTAGACAACTTTTTTTTCTTTTTTTCTTTTTCCCCTTTTTTTTTCTTACTTGCTCTCTCTTTTTTTTTATTTTTATCATGATTTTTGTTTGTTTTATTTTTTGGACGATGTTCCTAAACGAAGAACTCTACACGGTTCCAGAACTTCAAATAAAAATCATCGATAATAATGATATAAGCATTAACGCAACAATCCAAACAAAAATGTATGCGCTGTACAAAAGACAATCGAAACAACAAAAACAAACATTAGTCTCTCAAGTCAAAAAAAAAAATAACATAACATAAAAATGATAAAAGAAATATGAAAGAAAACATGAATCTGGGGATCTCCCAGTCATGTAGCTCCACTCCCTCCCAAGAAGTCAAGCAAATCGGCCATCTCCTCGTCCTCGTGGGCCTCCTCTCCACCGTCGGGAGCCTCTGGGGGTGCCTCTCCTGCTTGGGCCTCGGGCCAATCCCCGGGCCATGCGACCTCTACCCTGAAGTGGTCTGGAGTAGGGCATGAAAAAGAAGCAAAGCCCTGGCCCTGCATGCTGAGGCTCAGCTGGTACAGACAATCATGGGTTTGTACATGTGCCCGGTGGTTGGCCGCCTGCTGGCGAACCAAATGCCGTAAATACTGCTCCATGTCAAACGACCCAGCCGGGCCAGCCTGATGAGGTGGTGCTGGCGCGCCTGTGGCCTGTGGAGCATCACCCTGAGCCTGTCTCTGGGTGCAGTACTTCTCAATAAAAGCCCGGGTGATGGGCGGCCGAATCACCTTGGTAGGTGCCACGGGGACTCCGAACGACTGGCAGAGTCCTGTGATCAGTGCGGGAAATCCCAAGGCCCTGTTGGACTTATCTGGGTCCAAAGGGTGCCTGGTCGGCGCCATACCTGCAAATAGATAAATGGCATCAGCGATCAACTGAGCCACGTGAATACTCATCCGTGTCAGGATGGCGTACACTAGCTGACACTTCGGCAGAGGGAGGTCGGAATTATGATCGCTGGGCAAGATGTTGCTGAGGAGCAACGTCATCCATATCTGGGTCAGGGTGGTCATGTTGGTGCGCATGATTCGCACTCGCCTCCCTGCAGCAGTCCGGGCAAAATCCTGCCCCGGTATACACAGCAACTAGGCGATGGCCTCCTCATCAAAACAATCGGACTGGTTCCTCCTCTGGCCATACTCGCACTCCTGGCCCTCTTCCAGCACTAAAGGATATCCCAGGAACTGGTTGATAACATCCGCATCGAACGGGATCCACTGACCCCTCACCCAGGATCTCATATCGCGCACGCCCTCCTCCATAGGCCAAGCATTGGCATAAAATTCGAGGACTATGTCTTGGTCGAATTTGGCCATGGGGGTAACCAGTGATGCCCACCGCCGGCGAACTATCTCCTCCTGGAAATCGGTATACTCATCGTCCCTGAGCTGGACGCGTCGCTCCCGGAGAAATGACCAACCCCTGATGGCCTCGAAGCGCTGCTGGTGTTCAGCACTCCTAAAGCAGTGGCTGTCATACTCGGGAGCGGAACTGGTTCCTTCGGCCGCTTTATCCTTCCTGGACCTGTTTGAGGCAAGCTTCCTCGGGGCCATTTCCTGCGAAGGCAAACATTTGGAAAGTTAGTTTTACCAAGAAATGCTACTCTTAAAACGAAAATGGCATACAACCTCCTCCAATAACACAAACATCAATGTAAATTTAGAGCAAACTCATGCACATACTTCCTGACGAACATTCACTCGCACAAGATATTCTTCTAACTAAGAAAAAAAATGCACCCAGGCACAATCAAGGCACCTTCGTTACCTAGATCACTTATATGTACTTCCAAGGTGTATTTGCTACCTACATCACATGCATTTCCTTTGCTAAATTTACATACATGCATACTCAAAGCACTTTGGCTACCAAAAATTGCATACGTGCACATTCTGGTATTTCTAATACCTATACATACACCAACTTCGTGATGAATCTTGGCTACCTACACAATAAGGTGCTACATTTCATGTTTTATTCAAGTGTTTTTGCTACCTAAAGCCGCATGCAAATTCAAGTATATTCTCTTTTGCTGACTAAAATTGCATTCAAATTGAAAGGTATCTTTGTAAGGTATTTTCTTTACATAACATGCAACATATATATATTTTTTGTGAGCCATTTTGGCTACCAAAAATTACATGTACATACATCCAAGTATTTTGCTACCATACCCAAAGTGTAAATTGCCAAAGGTATTTTGCTACTTATTCTACACCTACGCGTTTATGATGAACAAAATTCCTAAACATCTAGGCGTAGGGAAACTATTATAGCGTGGCTCATAGCTGATTGCTGGCCAAAAGGGTAGCTTCACCCAATATGCATCCACTCTTGTGTTCTCTTGCATAAAAACTTTGGTTCCTAGGCCTAGGATATATGTGGGACAATTACTCTAGCCCTTACGAAACTGAATGCATGTCCCAAAAAATAGAAAACATGTGCAAACCAAATTGTCCCGTAGGTTGTTTCCCTACGAAAATCACGCGCTAATGCCATTGAGGCATTTCACCGAACACTTGGTGGGTGCGCGTTTAGGCATCAATAGCAAGAGAACGGGGACAATGTGGCATGCCCCATCACTTCAAAATACATTATAGGGATAGGGCCATCTCATACAAACCCCCAATTCAACCCAACCAAGCAAGAAAACAAACCAAAATTGCTCCACATATTTGAGCACATCCCCACAATTTAGAGCACCAAAAGGAAATCAAAATACACCAATGAAAAGCTAGAAAGCTTAAGGGTGGAATACTTACTTGTTGGTGATGAATAAAAGCGCAAAACAGAATCGAAAAATGTGAAAAGTAGAGATCCTAGGGCTGCAAACTCGTAAATTCCGTGGGTATGGCTTTTGAATGGGGGGGAAAGAAGTTTTTGAATGCAAAAACGTCCCCCTTTCTTCGTTTTTTATATTTTGGTGCAGGGGTTGCTCGCCCAGGCGAGCTAACCTGCATTTTTTTTTTTTTTTAGTGGAAACATAACCATGGCCCCCCTCTCTTTATAGGTTAACGTTCGCCTACTCGAACTTACTTAAGTTAGAATTAGGCATCGGTTTACTTATTTAAAACAAAAAATAGTAATAATCACTGTGAATTCAAAGGATACTGGGCTGCCTTGCAGCGACGTTCTCTGCTTGTCCAGCGCCGGGAAGAGACGACGATCGGTCAATCATGACCCTATCCTCCATTTGCGTCCGTTCCTAAGTACCTACAAGTAGGAAACAAACAATGTGCGGCCAATCATGATCGGGTTATTGTCTTACCTTGGTTGGTTTTCTGCTGCTTTAACTTTGTCTCTACCCCAGAAGCCCTCCGGAAAAAGCACCGGGGCTCCTCCGGAAAAAGCCCTCTTCACAACAAAAGGCCCTCTTCACAACAAAAGGCCCTTTGTAGTTTGGGGCCCATTTTCCTCGATTGTCCTTGACAGTATGGGACATTTTCTTTAACACAAGGTCTCCCTCATGGAACTTGCGCAAGCGTACCTTCTTGTCGAATGCATTCTTCATTCTTTGCTGGTACAAGCGCCCATGACTCATGGCCGTTAAGCGCTTTCCTTCAATGAGGTTGAGCTGGTCATAGCGCGTTTGAGCCCACTCTGATTCCTTTAATCCGGATTCCGCCAAGATCCTTAATGACGGGACTTCTACCTCAAACGGTAGCACAGCCTCCATTCCATATACCAATGAGAACGGCGTTGCCCCAGTTAACGTTCGTACTGAAGTTCGGTAACCGTGTAACGCGAATGGGAGACTCTCGTGCCAATCTTTGTACGACACGGTCATCTTTTGGATAATCTTTTTGATATTTTTATTGGCCACTTCCACGGCTCCGTTCATCTTTGGTCGGTAGGGCGTGGAATTGTGATGCTGGATTTTAAACTCCTCGCACATTTCCCCCATCATCTTGTTATTCAAGTTGGTGCCATTGTTCGTGATAATCTTCCTTGGCAAAACATACCGGCAGATGATCTCCCTCTTAATGAACCTGACCACTACACCCCTCGTGACATTGGTGTAGGAAGCCGCCTCGACCCACTTGGTGAAATAATCTATCGCTACGAGGATGAAGCGATGACCATTCGAGGCCTTGGGCTCAATGGCCCCGATGACATCTATTCCCCACATGGAGAAAGGCGAAGGGGCGGACATGACATTTAGAGGATGCGGTGGGGCATTGACATTGTCTGCGAATGCTTGACATTTGTGGCATTTCCTTACGTGGACACAACAATCACTTTCCATGGTAAGCCAGTAATAACCTGCCCTTAGGATCTTTCTGGCCATAGCATGTCCGTTGGCGTGCATTCCAAACGAGCCCTCATGGACTTCCTCGATCATGTGGTTCGCCTCTTTGGCATCCACGCACCGCAGGAGTGTCATGTCATGGTTTCTCTTATATAGTATGCTTCTGCTCATGAAGAAACCGGCCGCCAATCTTCTCAATGTCCTTTTATCATTGTCGGCAATCTCTGGTGGGTATTCTTTGCTTACGACATATTGCTTGATGTCGAAATACCAAGGCTTACCATCCCGTTCCTCTTCTACTTGGCAACAATGCGCGGGTTTGCCACGACACCAAAATTCAATGTATGGTAGGTCCCCGTGCGGCGTTAGCTGGAACATAGACGCCAAAGTAGCAAGCGCATCCGCCATTTGATTTTCCTTGCGGGGAACATGATGGAAGGAGATGTCATCAAAGGTCTTAGCCAATTCCTTGATATAGGCTTTGTAGGGTATCAGCTTGGGATCTCTAGTTTCCCATTCCCCTCTCAGCTGATGGATTACCAACGCTGAGTCGCCGTACAGCTTGAGTAGTTTGACATTGGAGTCAATCGCTGCCTGGACGGCCAGGGCACATGCTTCATATTCGGCCATGTTGTTGGTGCAGTCGAATCCTAACCTGGCTGTGAAAGGTACGCATTGATTGTCCGGAGAGACCAATACTGCTCCAACGCCATGGCCTAGAACATTCGACGCTCCGTCAAACCATACGGTCCATTTGTCCCGATCTTCGTCCAATTTTTCCTCAAACAAGGCCATGATGTCCTCATCCGGGAATTCGGGATGCATGGGCTGATAGTCGTTAAGAGGCTGCTGAGCCAAATAATCTGCCAAGGCGCTTCCTTTTATCGCCTTTTGGGTGACGTAAACTATATCAAACTCGGATAGCAGGACTTGCCACCGGGCGATTCGTCCTGTGAGAGCTGGCTTTTCAAAGATGTACTTGACCGGGTCCATCTTGGATATCAACCAGGTAGTATGGCTCAGCATGTACTGCCTTAGGCGATGGGATGCCCATACTAAAGCACAACACGTTCTTTTGAGCAAAGAGTAATTCATTTCGCAGGCCGTGAACTTCTTACTCAGGTAATAGACAGCGCGTTCTTTCTTTCCGGATTCGTCATGTTGCCCCAGCATACACCCCATGGACTCGTCCAAGATTGTCATGTACAAGA
The DNA here is from genome assembly GCF_004193775.1 of Glycine soja. Lineage (NCBI taxonomy): Eukaryota > Viridiplantae > Streptophyta > Magnoliopsida > Fabales > Fabaceae > Glycine > Glycine soja. The sequence goes on from NC_041011.1 coordinate 27,387,320, forward strand.
TGAGAGGCCTTCCAAGTACTGGTGGCATAAGCACAGGGGGATTCATGAGGCACTTCTTGATCCTTCCGAAACTCTTGGCAACCCTCATTCCAGCGGTCAGTTTGGTTTTTGCGTAAGAGTTTGAACAACGGCTCACAAATGGCGGTGAGCTGCGATATGAATCTGGCAATATAATTCAAGCGTCCCAGGAAACCTCGGACTTGCCTCTCTGTACGGGGTTCTGGCATCTCAAGGATAGCCTTCACCTTTTTGGGGTCTACTTCTATCCCTTTCTGGCTTACAATGAAACCAAGCAATTTCCCTTATTTGACCCCAAAGGTACACTTGGCAGGGTTCAACCTTAATTGATATTTCTTAAGCCTTTCAAACAACCTCCGCAGGTTGACAAGGTGTTCTTCCTCGGATTTAGATTTGGCAATTATGTCATCCACGTAGACCTCGATCTCTTGGTGCATCATATCATGGAACAAAGCTACCATGGCCCGTTGATAAGTTGCCCCAGCATTCTTGAGTCCAAAGGACATCACCTTGTAACAGAATGTCCCCCACAGGGTGACGAAGGTAGTCTTTTCCATATTCTCTGGCGCCATCTTTATCTGATTGTAATCGGAGAAACCATCCATGAAGGAAAATAAAGCGAAATTGGCTGTATTATCTACGAGGATGTCAATGTGTGGTAAAGGAAAATTGTCCTTGGGACTAGCCTGATTCAGGTCCCGATAATCCACACACATTCGTACTTTCCCATCCTTCTTAGGGACCGGTACAATATTGGCGACCCATTTTGGGTACCGAGCGACGGCCAGAAAACCAACGTCAAATTGCTTCTTCACTTCTTCTTTTATCTTCAAAGATGTTTCGGGCTTCATCCTTCTCAGTTTCTGCTTTACCGGGGAACACTCGGGATTTAGAGGTAATCGGTGCTGTACAATGTTAGATGTCAAACCAGGCATATCTTGGTACGACCAAGCAAAGATGTCTTGGTAGTCTCTCAGCAGGGTTATTAATTCTTCACGGATAGGTGCGGTAATACCTGTGCCTATCTTTACTTCCCTTTTTCCACTGCCAATTCCCAAGTCTACTAGTTCTGTTTCTTCTTGATGAGGCCCCATTTCTTGGTCCTCATGGGCGACTATCCTTTCTAATTCTGGGAGAAGTCTCACATCCTCGTTCCCTTCATCTTCCGTTTGATTCGTTTCTTGCTCGAAGTTGACAGGCGGGTCCCAGGTATTAGTACCTTCGAGGGACTCGTCATCGGATCTGCCGTTTCAAAAATAAAGAAGTAAACATGCAAATGGATGAGAATGGGTAGAGACGTAGGAACAGATGAAGAAAGATCCTTGTATTATAAATTCAAAAACAAAAGGCACAAAGCCTTAACAAAAGAAAAACTCTAAAGCCTAGGCCCAACTATAGAGCTTTTAAAACCGTAAAGGTTTACATTATGCTCGTCGCGTAAATGCTGGGGCGTTCTTCCACTCGCCAATTTCCCAGCTGGAAATCAGGAGGGCATGGTCGTACCAAATCCAATGTACTCGGAACATCATCTTCGTATATCGCGACCACTTGACCTTCGTCCCCCAGACCCGCGCTTATAAAGCTCCTACTTATGTGGCAGGGTGGGCTTCCTTCACCTTCTTGTCTCAACCGCGAGCTTTGACTACCGCTCTTCCTTCCCGCGATGCTTCTCTTTATATCTGCCTGAGTGGGCTTATAGCCTAACCCATACTTCCCACGATTTCCTTTGGCATTTATCAGGCTAGTTATGCCGTCGTTGTCTTTGCCTAAACCCATTCCGGGTTCGTAACCGTTCCCCAACATAACTCGGGTCATCATTACTACTGCATCGGACAGGCAAGCTTGCCCAGAGAAGGAATCCACGGAGGAAATGCTTACCACCTCGAAAAACTGGAAAGCGGTTTCTAATGACTCCTCTGCGGCCTCCACATAAGGCATAGAGGATGGCCAGCTCACCAAGATGTCTTCCTCGCCTGATACGATGACCAGATGCCCTTCCACTACGAATTTCAACTTTTGGTGGAGTGTAGAGGGAACAACTCCCACTGAGTGGATCCACGGACGCCCCAACAGACAGCTGTAGGGGGGGTTAATATCCATTATTTGGAAGGTAACTTGGCATGTGTGAGGGCCTATCTGTACTGGAAGGTCGATCTCTCCCCTAACCTCCCGGCGAGTGCCGTCGAAGGCACGAACCACCATTGAACTCGGCTTTAGGTGGGAGGCATTGAATGGTAATTTCTCCAAAGTGCTCTTAGGCATCACGTTTAAACTGGAACCATTATCGATGAGCACCTTGGCTACGATATGGTCCATACACTTGACTGATACATGCAAAGCTTTGTTATGCCCTCTCCCCTCGGCGGGGATTTCTTCTTCGGCAAAGGCGAGATAGTTGTTGGCAGTGATATTATTGACCAGCCCCCCGAAACCTTCTACCGAGATGTCTTGGGCCACGTGGGCCTCGTTCAAAACCTTCACTAGCAGAGCCCGATGAGGCTCGGAGCTCATGAGTAACTCCAACAGCGAGACCCTGGCCGGGGTTTTGTTGAGCTGTTCGATAACCTTGAATTCGCTCTGCTGAATTATACGGAGGAACTCGCTGGCTTCCTCTAGTGACACCTCATTTTTACCATCCTTTTTCTCCGGAAGACCTTTCGCAGGAATATCTTTATTCGAAGTGAGGGGTGCTTCGTCATCTTGTTCCTCCACCACTTTTGCTTTCCCTTTGACATTCGCGGGTTGGACTGGTAGGTCCGGGGGTGCAAACACACGACCGCTACGGGTCACACCACTCAGTCCCGTGATATTTGTTACCTTAGCCGACAACGAGCTGACGTCGGTGGCTTCTTCTTCCTTCCCCCTCGGAGGTGTATATCTCCATGGGACTGCGTGGCTATTTTGGTACGGGAAAGGGACAGGTTTAGCTGCCAATGGGGTGTTCGGGCTTTTGCGAAGCTGTGCCCTTGGTGAAGTATATCACCAAGGGTTTGGGCTTTACAACAGTGCTCCCATCCGTGGACTGCATGCATATGTGCTGCTCCTCTCTTCCTTCACTGCCAACTTCCAGTCGACCTTGATCTATCATCCGCTGTAACAATTCCTCTACTCCCAAACACGTTTCCATGTCATGCAGCTCGCCGGAATGCATCAAACAGGAATCCTCCTTACGCCCATTATGGGGAATCACTCCTCCCTTTTGTAGGGCCTCAAAGATAAACCTCCTAGGGGTTGCCACATCCCTTAAAGGTTTAGACCTGCGCGGCCTATCGGACTCAACGGCATTAACCGCTCCCCTTCCATGATTGGCGAGCGGGTTGGTTTTCACATTGGGCCGATCCTCTTGGAAAGTCAGCCATCCAGCATCTATCAAATGTTGGACCTTGTGTTTAAAGGCCAAGCATTTTTCAATGGAATGCCCCGGGGCACCCCCATGGTACTTGCAAGTCGCGTTAGGGTCATACCACTTTGGGAAAGGGGGTTGGAAGACCTTTCCGGGAGTTACCACAGCCAATTGGTTGGCGATGAGGGACGGCAAGAGGTCTTCATACGTCATTGGGAGTGGGGTGAATTCTTGAAATGGCCTCGGAGGGAAGTTCCTCATTGCGTTGGAATTGCCGGCCGGGCAAGTCGTGTTCGGAGTTGGAACTTAGGGAGCTTCCCTCTAGGTGGGTGCCTTAGGCTGCACAGGTACTGAACTAGAGGCGTTCCCGGCGTGAGCCGAGAAGCTCGGGTGATGTTGCGTGTACTGATGGGTACCATGAGGTGGCTGCGGGGGTTTGACCCACACGGGCGTTGAAGAGACAGCATGGGCATCTCCTTCCTTCCTTTTTGCCCCCGTTGTCCCGATTCTTTTGGCATTCGCACTCGTGGAGGAAACGTAATCGAACTTTCCTCTTTTCAATCCTACCTCGATTCTTTCCCTGGCGAACACTAGGTTCGCGAAGCTGGACGGCATGTAACCTACTAGCTTCTCATAGTAGAACACTGGCAAAGTGTCTACCATCATAGTGATCATCTCTCTCTCGACCATGGGAGGAGCCACTTGTGCTGCCAGGTCTCTCCACCGCTGTGCGTATTCTTTAAAGGTTTCGCCCTCTTTCTTGAACATATTCTGCAGCTGGGTGCAATCGGGAGCCATATCAGAATTATACTGATATTGCCTTAGGAAGGCAGTAATCAGATCCTTCCAAGTACGGATACGGGAAGCTTCCAAATTAGTGTACCAAACTACTGCGGCTCCGGCCAAGCTATCTTGGAAAAAGTGTATTAATAGCTTCTCATCCTTAGAGTGTGCGCCCATCTTGCGACAGTACATCTTGAGATGGTTCTTGGGACAAGTTGTCCCTTTATACTTGTCGAAGTCCGGTACTTTGAACTTCGGGGGGATAACAACATCGGGTACTAAACAGAGATCCGTCATGTCTGCAAACGGATAGTCACCAAATCCTTCTACGGCCCTCAATCTCTCCTCGAGGAGATCGAGCTTCCTCCTTTCCTCAGTTGCCGGGGGCGGTCCTTCCATGGACAAAACTATTGGTTGTGCTGTGAGGTTGGGTTGAGGCAACGCGTTGGGTGCCGGCCCTTCGGGGATCGGGGGATAGAACTCGACATCCCTCCGGGCATAGTCTTGAGGGTTTTCATGGACCTCGTCGGGTTGTTGAGGAGGCTCCCCTTCAAGGACGGGGGAAGCAAAATGGCCCGCATCGTCTTGCAGGATGGGTGGTGAGTAGTTGGGTGGCAATCCATAAGGGTAAGCCGCTCGGTTGTATCCCAGATGAGGGTTGCCGTCATGCCCCAGCGTGTTCCTTCCCCGTCCTACTGTGTTTGAGGGAGGATGGCACGCGGTAGCCAAGAGAGTTGGGTCTGCTTCGGCAGCCGAACTGACAGCGGCAGCGGTGGCCACGTTTTTCTCCATGAGCTGCCTCATTCCTAACATGGCCTCCATCATGGAAGCCATCTGTTCTTTCAGAGCCGACATGTCGGCTTTCATCTGTTCCTGTATCTCCTCTTGATCACCCATCGTTCCAGATTTGGATCTGCTGCGATAGGGATGCCTTGTGGCGCGTTTAGTTATGGTGTTTTTCCCTAAAAAAACCAAACGTGAGGAGTGGGTAAAGAAAGAAAAAATGCATGCTAAAGATAAAATGCAGGAGTGATTTGATTTGCACAAGCTTTTTTGGAATAGAAACATGGGACCAACTCATTTTATTTCAAAAAGTCGTATCTAGTCAAGATCTGAGAGACCATACAAGTTTCCTAGCGGTTTCTAATAATATGGGCCATTAAGTCTATCATATGCTGACAATAGCCGAGAAGCCCATGAATTTCTTCAGGGGCGGAGTAGGTGTCCGCCATTGCCTTGGCCTTGGCTAACAATCGGGGAAGTTCCTGACTCCCGTTCAAGGTAAGAGCAAACTGATCCATCCACATGGTTGCCTCTTGGTGTAAAGAGTCGATCACCCTTCCTCTAGCCTCTTTTTCTGCGTATACTTGGGCATACTCGTCCGCGACCCTATGCTCGTGGGCCGTGGCTAGACTTAACTCTTCTTGGTACTTGGCGATGATAGCTAGCATGTTGGTCTCTGTCTCGCATAAATGCTGAGACAAACTCCTTTTGGACCTTGAACAGGCAACTAACTCCTCTTTCAAGACCATGCTATGTGCTCGCGAGTCGTCCCTCTCTTCCCTTCGCAGCTTGAGTTCACTGTTGCTACTCCACAGAGCTCCGCGAAATTTGTTACGGCCATACTCTTCCTAGCGAGCCCTCTTGGTCTCTTGTTCAAGGGCTCTTGCAGTAGTTGCATTCTCTTCCCGTAATTCGGCATACTCCTTCCGGATGTGTGTAGCGGCTAACTTGAACTTCTCCTTGGCAAGTTTCGCTTTTCCTAACTTGTTTTTGAGAGCTTGGACTTCTTTGTCTTCTTCCGGTGCTTCGAAACTGTCTTTGCTGAGGACTTTTAACTTGGCGAGCCAATCTAAACCTCGTATATGAACTTTCAGCCATTCATGATAACCACCAATGATGCCATTACGAATGCCCCTAAGTTCTTGATCTTTCCTTAACGGGGTTTCCCATGCCTTATGGATTCTTTGTATAGCCTTGAAATTTTGCGTGCCGAAATCTCTCACAAGGAAAGGAGACATGCTTTCTTCCATTGGTGCTCCCCTCATGGGGTACCCTAGTTGTCTTATAGCGAGCGCGGGATTGTAGTTGATACAACCCCTCGTTCCTATCAGCGGAATGTTTGGGTACCCTCCACATGAGAAAAGGACTCCCTCCTTTCCTTCCTTCCATCGGGGGAACCAACTAATTGTTCTACCTCCTATCCCGGACAAGAGTTGGTCCCAATCTATTCCTCTCTTTTCAGCACACGAACGATGGCTTTGGAGCGGACATGGATGCCTCGTGTTTTGCTGGAACAGGTGTGAAACCAACCAAACACAGAGAGCGGGCAAGCAACAGATGATCCGTGCGCTACTCTTCTCGCACCTTCGGTCAAATGTGTCAAATAAATCTGCCAAGTTAGCTACCACTGGGCTTTCCTTGCTATGGTGGTATGCAAGGAAAGCGTCGATGGCGACTAGGTCCACCAAACCATCCACGTTTGGAAAGAGGACGACCCCAAAGATTAGCAATGCTAACACATCCATAAACGGGACCCAATCTTCTTGATTTGCCATATCCCTCGCCTTGTCTTCTAGGTACTTCCGTGGTAGGCCCGCTATGCCGTTTCGAGTTTGTTTTACGCGGTCCAAACCTCTTGCTGAATCTTTGACCACGGTCGCAATTCTGCTCTAAGAGGGGAGACACCCGGAGAAAAGATATGGTTTTCTTCCCCCGAGAGGACATCCTAGAATCTCCTCAAATTCTTCAATGGTCGGTACCAATTGGAAGTCTTCGAACGTGAAGCATCTCAAAGGTTGGTCGTAGTATTGGGTGAGTGACGCAATGGCCTCTATGGATACCTCTGCTATGGTCAAATCTAAGATCTTTCCGTAAGTCTTGCGGAAGGCTTGCATTTGGAGAGGTTCCATCAACCGCCCTAATTCCTTGATGCTGGTGGTATCTAGGCCTTTAACCTTGACTTGGTAAAACCTCTTGCTGGTTTGATTTGTCCCCATGCTTACTAAAGTGAGACAAAAAGCTGGTGCAAATCAAAACTCCGACATCTCATGGGTGGAATGGATGAATGCATGAAGGAATGCATATGACACAGATGTATTTTAGGAATGCGGGAGCCCGGGGAACTGTCTCCTTCTTAGACACAACGTCTAGGGGTAGCAAAGTGCCCCAACGTATGTATTTAAGACGGTGACCCAGACCCTCGGTTGATTTGTCTATAGAGGGGATCAAGACAGAACCCGTGTGCGATGCATATGCAAAAGGTGCAATACGGGAATGTACACAGTATGACAATACTTACTGAATATAAGCAAAAGGGTATATGATACTTATGCATGGCAGTGTGAAAAAATGGCACGCAGCGTGTTTGCTCTGTGCCCCTATTTAAGGGACCTATAAGGGAGAGAGCTAACTAGGCTTTTAGTGATAACCCCCAAAGTAGTCATATCTCTCTTGATGGTTTCTAGAGGTATCATCCCCTTCGAAGAACATACAGCAGCAGTAGGGACTACTAGCAACAGTATGTTTTCAAAGACAAAAACTCTAGATGAGGGTTCACTGTAATCAAGCAAGTCGGAGACCTAGCATGATCACAGATTCACCTCCACTCCTTATGTTCCCATGAACCCGGGTATAGGGCCCCTTTTTTTTAACTCATAGTGTGTGCAAATAGTGTTGGTGTTTGTGTGCATCAAATGAATAAATATTTACCTCATGCATACATTTTAAAAAATGCACTAAAAGCAACAAAGAGTTTATATACACAAGAACATAAGACAAATAAAGGGAAACCAACAAAGGATAAAGTCATGATAAAACATTGCACAAGATTAAATGGCCTAACTCTCTAAAAATGGTCCCCAGTGGAGTCGCCAACTGTCGCAACGTGCCCTTTTGCGGGCGGGCGACGCGTGACTCGCGGGATGCGTGTTCCATGAAAGGAATACGTGCGGAGTCGCCACCAACGTTTATTTGAGGAAAACGTCGGAAAAACCGAAGGAAAACCGGTCAAAAATGAAAATTCTAAGTTCGGGAGTTGTATTTACGCTTGAGTAAGGTATTAGCACCTCTCACGTTTGCCTCAAAGGACAACAGCCTTTAATCGAATGTGCAAACATGACTTTGATTTTTATGTTCCCTTTTATGTCCTTATATCCTTTATATTTTTTTTCTCTTTTTGTGGTCGACAAGGGTGTTCCCCTTTGCTCCTACGTATTCCTCAATTGTGATGGGGAAATCAGACCTACGTAGTTCTTGCCTATGCGTGAATCAAGTGATTCTTTTTTACTTGAAAGGTGATCATTTTAAGGCGTTGGACCTTGAAAAATGATCCATTTTACTTAGTAAGAAACAGAAATGATAAACTTTCAAAATCCTATTTTTGTGGACGAGCTTGACTAGGCGAATCGGTTTTAGCCTTAGTTTCACTTTAGTTATTTAGTCAATTCAATTAAGAATGAGAAATCCCAAAGAGAAATCGTCCGATTGATTTTTCGCTTTATTTTACTAAAAGGTATTTTTTTTATTATTATATTATTATTTACCTCTTTTTTTGATTTCCAACGTGGTCGCGGCACGACCGATCGGTCGGAATTCATTTCAACCAAAATTAACGAATGATACAATTCAAACGATCGGTGGAAATTTATTTTATTTTTAGATTAAGCGAGAAATGACTTAAATAAATGGCTTAAGCACGTCAAAAGGGGGTATAAAAAGTAAATGAAAACGAGAATAAAAATACATGAAACCAAATGTGGACCACCACGGGTACATAGAATGAATTAAAAAGCTTGGTTTGAGGTACTTACCCACTGAAGACTGAAGAACGATGAAGAACGAATGAAGAAGGTCAAAGAACGGTCGAAAACCTTCGCGAAATCACTCACGGAAACGTTACGGAAGCGCTTTGGCTTGGATTTTTTTCACGGAATTAATTTTCCTCAGCTATTTTGAGAAAGAGAGAAGTGCCTAAGGGGCTGAACCCTTTTCTACTTCACTTCTCCCCCTATTTATAGAAAATTGGGGGAGAAGCTTGCCCCCCAGCTCACCCAGGCGAGCTCAGCTCGCCCAGGCGAGCAAGGTTGCTTCCTCCAGAAGCAACAGCCTTCTGGAGGAATCTTCTGGAGGGCCCAAGTGGGCCTGGTTGCTATTTGCACCCCCATTTTTACTAAACACACCCCCTTGCCCTTTTTTTGGTGATTCTTTTTTCGTAAAGTTATGGAAACTTACGACTTTCGTAACAATACTTGTTTTCTTTCCGTAATGTTACGGAACCTTGCGGATTACATAATCATCCCCTTTTTGACTTACGAAATGTTACGGAACCTCACTATTTGTGCAACGATGCTTCCTTTTGATTTCCGGTGTGTCACGGAACCTTACGGATTGTGCATCAATATTTTCTTTTGATTTCCGGCACGTCACGGAATTTTCACAAATCGCCTAATGATGGGTGCCAAACACCTCAAAATGACCAAACACAAGTTGCATGCCACCAAGCAAAGGTCCCCGGACGAAAATTAGGGTATGACAGCTGTCAAATGCTATTGTTCAATAAAAAAATAGAAAAAGAATGAAGTTGAGTAAATGAGGTCTTGTTTTGAGGACTTGGACTGGTTTGAGGAGTTGGTTGATTTTGTTGATATTGGAGGTTTTGGGTTTACTTTTTATGCTTAATTTTTAATTTTGGTTTTGGGTTTACTACTTTTGCTTAATTTTCACTTATTCCCCATTGCTCCTCTATTCCTTTGGGTTTTAGCTACGTATCCCATACTTTCCTCTACCTTGTCCCTGGCCCTATTCCAACCTTAAAAGACCTTTTGATCCTCATGTGCGTGTGTTTGTGGTGTTTGGTTGTCGATTTTAGAGTCTTGCCAAGTCTATGTGGTGTTTGTTTTCATGGGTGCTCTGAGAGTAAACAGTAGCCTAGACACTTGAGAGATAGAGTGCATATTTTGTAAGGCTTTATCACTTTTCGTTCAATTCTTGAGCTGATTGACTACCTTGCCATGTTTGAGGTGCTTGGATGATTTTCATGACTGTCTTGATTCTTCAACTCTTTACGTGTTGGGTGTTGCCCATTCCTTTCATTCCTTGAGATTCATTGAGAAATATGTAAATGTTTTTGTGTTTGTTTGTCTCTCTTTAATGTCTCTGGATTTGTTCCTTGCTCTACTTTGTGATTTTGCCCAGGAATGCAAAAGGCTAAGTGTGGGGGAATTTGATGTGTCATTATTTTCTCCTATTTCTCACCCCTTTCTGTCACCATTTTAATTACTGATTAACCTTAATTGTCAAATTAATTATGCAGTTTTATCATTTGGGCCTACTTGACTAATTGATGCAATCCTCCCTAGGAAGGGACCAATCACTAGAACCATGAGCAAGAGGCTCCAAGAAGATTGGGCTAGAGCTGCTGAAGAAGGCCCTAGGGTTCTCATGAACCTCAGGGTAGATTTCTGAGCCCATGGGCCAAGGTTGGGTCCAATTATCTTTGTACATATTAGACTAGGATGTCATTATATTTGGTCCTTGTATTTAGGGCTCCATATTGTAGGTAGGGTACCCTAGAAATATAGGATTTTTTCAGCCCTTGTATTTTAGGGCACCTAGACTAGTTTTTGTACTAGGGGTAGTTTTGTAATTTCACATGCACTAAGTGGATATTTGATGTGTGTGGTTGGAAATAAATTTAATTGAATTGGTAGAATCCCAATCCAATTAAATTTTAGAGGGGGAGGTGAGCATTTGCTTACTACACCCCATTGCCACATCATATAGTCACACTTTGTGCATGTCCTTCATGCTTTTCATGCCTCATGACATCTAAGCACACTTAGTGGAGAATCTTGGAATTGATCTTGGATTAGTGGGCTGAACCATAACTAAAATTCACTAATCATAATTAGTGAAATTTTGGCTCCAAAGTTTGGCTCCACAAATTCAAGTGAAATTTGAATTTCCCTCCAATTTTGTGTGACACTTAGGCTATAAATAGAGGTCATGTGTGTGCATTTTTTAAAACTTTGATCATTTGAATATTAACTTCAGATTTCAGAGCTCTTTTAGAGCACAAAATTTTGTGCTCTTCTCTCCCTCTCCCTTCATTCATCTCCTTCTTCCTCCAAGCTCTTATCCATGGCCTCCTATGGTGGTGATCTTCTTCTAGACTCATCTTCTCCTTGAAGTGGCATCTCCTCTCTCCCTTCCTTCTCCATTCCGCTGTCATTCATCTTCCAAGAAGCAAAGGAATCCATTGATGAAGAAGATCCTAGGCCTACAAGCTCCAATGGAGCTTACATCACTAATTCTATATTTTAATTTAATTTCAGGAGAATTATAAGCAATTGGGCTTGGATCCGGAATTGGGCCTATTTGTCGTCTAGTTTTATTTTAATTCATTTTTGGGCTGTATTTTTGTAATTGGGCCACCAGACCTTATTGGGCCCGATAATCAGGTTTGTAAGCTTTGGGGCCTAGTGACCTTTAGTGAGCCCAGCTGCTAGGGTTTTAGGTTGTCGGTTACTGTTTACGTAGAGGGAGATATTGTAGGGTTTCATTTTTCAGTTTTCCGTGTTACTGTTCACGTAGCAACTCTATTTTCATTTTCTGCTTCAAATTCCAGTTTCATTTTCTACTTTTAATGCCAGTTTCGTTTTCATTTCTGTCTTCTAATTTCAGTTCGTTTTCTGCCTTTGATTTCCTATTCATTTCTGCATTTTTTTTCCAATTGCAATTTCATTTTCGGTTTCTGTTGTACATTCATTTCGTTTCTATGTTGCAATTAGTTTCCAGTTGTTGTGTTTCGTTTCTACTGTTAATGGAAGGTTGAATCTCTAGTGTTGTTTTCTCTTGAGGATTAAGCATATCTCTCTTTGAGGTTTTGTTATTAATATTATATTCTGATAATTTTTCCCCTTTACCAATTATTCTGTATTTGTTGATGATATTAATCCATGCATGCTTAATGCTTGATTAATTGTCTTTGTGCTTAATTAACGTTCATGCTTAATGGACATGTCAGAGGAATTAATTGGTGTATGTGTTGCTTAATCACATGATGACAACCTTGTGTTAATTTTTGCTTAGTAAATTAATTTCGGGTTGGATTAAGTGGTTGAATTGATTAGGGATAAATTGTCGTAACCTAGGATAAGAGACTTGCTTTTGAATCAAGGGGAAACAACATGTTTTAGTTCTGTTATTTTTTTAATTCAAGTTTGCTGCTGTTTAAATTACAAAAACAAACAAACCGCCCCCCCAATTTCGTTACTATTTTATTATTATATGTTATGAACATTTATTTGATCATTGCTCACTGGGAGACGACCTAGGATCACTTCCTAGATACTGCATTTTAATGTTTATTTGATTCGGGTACCACCCCGATCACATGCTTGTAGCTTGATCATGCATATGTGTGTGTACTGTTAAGGGCTTTAGCATTGAAAGATGTATTGTCTCCTTAGAACTTGAGAGAGCAAGATTAGGTTACCGTATGTCTAGACACGGAGTGCGGTAATTCAGTTTCTATTATGTTGTGATCATAAAGTTGTTCAATTAAGCTAAGTTCAACAAGAGACATCTGCGAACGAAGTTTAATTAGAATTAGGCTAAACTCACGAGACATCGATGTTTAGTACTTGAGCCTTCAGCATAGAACACAAAAACATCTTTAATTAGAGAAACATCCTTAATTGCATTAATTTGCTTAGTAAGAGGACCCAACGCCTTTAGATATCTATTTTCACACTTGCTCACGTTTATTGCTTTGTAATTAGAATAGAACATACTTTTGCTTTCAGTCAGTATCATGATTTATGTTTGCAAATTCCTGCTTATTAAACAAACCTTTACCAAATGAACAAGTTCCCTGAGTTTGATACTCGGTTCACACCGTTTTAATTATTTACTTGATCACCTGGTGCATTTGCCGGTAGATTTCGTATCCACACAAACAAGTAGTATCCCGAAGCGCGAATCAATTATTTTGGCGCAGTTTCCGGGGAACTTTTTCCATTTGGAAAGTTTAGTTCAATTTGAAAGCATTAATTCATTATTCTTTGATTTATTAATATTTGTTTTTGTAAGTATTTGTTTAGTTTAGAATTTATTTTCTTCTTGAATTGGTTAACTGTTGTTCCTGTTAGTGTTTGCATACGTAGATCTTATGCAGGTGAGTTGGTTCCATTGGATTTAGAAATTGAAGCAACCTTTAGTAGAAACAACACAGAGAGAAAAAGAAAGCTTTTGCACGACAGAACAGTAGCATCAATCCTTGAAGAGGCTCACTTTTCTGAGTCATCATCTTCTAATTCACCTACATCCAGGGAATCTCAAACAGTAGAATTTGAAGCCAAAGTCATGTCTAAAGAGCAACCTCGACGAGTGACCCTGGAAGATTACTCAAGTACATCTGTGTTGCAGTTCTTTACTAGCATTGCACGGCCAGAGGTTCAAGCACAAAATATAACCTATCCACATTCATTAATTTAGTTGATTAAGAACAATTTGTTTCATGGTCTGCCAAAAGAAGACCTGTATGCACATCTAGCCACTTATATTGAAATTTGCAACACTGTCAGACTGGCTGGCGTGCCTGAAGATGCTGTTAGATTGAGCTTGTTTTCATTTTCCATGTCTGGAGAGGCAAAAAGATGGCTCCATTCATTTAAAGGTAATAGTCTTAAGACTTGGGATGAAGTGGTTGAAAGATTCTTGAAGAAATACTTCACAGAGTCCAAGACTGCTGAAGGACATCCCAACCAAAAGAAGCGTGCTGGAACTTTCATCATATGATGCATTGTTGGCACATAACAAGTTGCTATCCAAGCAAATTGAAGCTTTAACTGAAACACTAAGTAAGTTACCAACTTAATTGCATCTTGGACAACCTTCACCCTCTTTTGTTTTGCAGGTTGTGTTATATGTGGTGGAGCACATGATTCTGGTTGCTGCATTCCCACAAAAGATACAGTACATGAAGTGAACTATATGGGGAACCAGCCAAGACCAAACTTTAATGCAGGTGGGTATTCTGGATTTCAACATGGCCAGCAATATAATCAATAACAGGGACAGTGGAGAACCCACCCTGGTAATCAGTTCAATAAAGACCAAGGTGGGCCATCTAATAGGCCACAGCAACAAGGGCCTAGTCTCTATGATAGAACGACAAAGTTGAAAGAAACTCTTGCTCAATTCATGCAAGTATCCATGTCCAATCAAAAGAGCACAGATTCAGCCATCAAGAATCTAGAAGTCCAGGTGGGACAATTGGCAAAAAAACTGGCAAACCGACCGTCAAGCAGTGTTGGAGCTAACACAGAGAAGAATCCGAAGGAGGAGTGCAAGGTTGTTATGAATAGAAGCAAAATGGTGAGCATGAATGAAGGTGAGAAGAGGATAGGTGAAGAAAAACAATAGCTGGTGACTGAACCAGAAATTGACCCAGTGGTAGAACCTTTGAGTGAGACTGAGGAAGAAGTGGAAGCAGAAGATGATCAGCAGAAGGAGATACCAATAATTATGAGTGAAAAAGAAAAAAGTGAGAAGAAAAAGAAAGAGAGAAAGAAAAAGAAAATGAGAGAAATGGAGAGAAGAAAAAGACCAAGAATGAGCTGGCTAGAGAAAACAGAAAGGAGGCAAGTCCAAGCAAAAGGGAGGAGGTGCCATATCCATTGGTACCAACAAAGAAAGACAAGGAACGACATCTGGCTCGTTTCCTTGATATCTTCAAGAAATTGGAGATTACTATGCCCTTTGGAGAAGCTCTTCAACAAATGATGTTGTACTCTATGTTTTTAAAAGATATGCTCACACGAAAGAATAATTACATTTACAGTGAAAACATCATTGTGGAAGGAAACTGTAGTGCTGTAATTCAGAGGATTCTTCCACCGAAGCACAAAGATCCTGAGACTGTGACTATTCCATGAGCAATTGGTGAAGTTTATGTTGGCAAGGCTCTTATTGATTTGGGAGCGAGTATTAATTTGATGCCGCTTTCCATGTGTTGGAGGCTTGGAGAGTTGGAGATAATGCCGACTAGGATGACTTTACAGTTAGCAGATCGCTTCGTCACTAGACCCTAGGAGTGATAGAGGATGTTTTGGTTCGAGTCAAACACCTTATCTTTCCTGCTGATTTTATGGTAATGGACATATAGGAAGATACATATATTCCCTTAATTTTGGGACGTCCATTTATGGCTACTGCAAGCTGTGTAGTAGACATGGGAAAGAAGAAGCTAGAAATGGGTATTGAAGACCAAAAGATTAGCTTTGAGCTATTTGATGAAGAAAGGACACGGTTGGACCAGAATGTTTGACTAGAGGTGAAGGAGAGCAAAGAGAAGGTTCTAAAGGAGAGAACCAAGATTGATCTGGGCTGACAAAGACTTTTGCGTCAAGCTAATGACGTTAAAAGAGCGTTTACCGGGAGGCAACCCAGCCCTTTTTAATTCTGTTTTTCTTGCAGTTAAGTTTGATTGCTTGTGATTGTTTGAAATTAGCATGTTCAGTATTGGAAAAGGGGTTAAAAATCTTTTGTGAATTTGTGGACAGAAAAGTAACATGAAAAAAAAATTTGTTGTCCACTCGCTAAGCGCACTCCTCGCGCCAAGCGCCATCTTCTTCACGCGCTAAGTGAGCTGTTGTTTGCGCTAAGCGCATTGATCCCTGATCATTGGTTGTATGGTCCAGCTAAGTGCGTGACCTATGTGCTAAGCCCACAAAACTCTCTGTCCATAAAATTTTTGGAATTGGGCTAAGCAAGTCGTCTCGCTAAGCGCACAAGTATGGTTTCGCTAAGCGCGCTGACGTGCTAAGCGCTATTCTTCTCTGTCTGATTAATTTTGAGAATTGGGCTAAGTGAATGCTCTCGCTAAGCCCAATTCCTTCTCTGTTTGGAATAGCGCTAAGCGAGACGAACACGCTAAGCATGGGCCACTATTGCATTCAACGATCATTTTATTCACTAAGCACGGCTTTGGCCCGCTAAGCGAGAGTTGCAGAACTCGCCCAGCACGTACCTTCGCACTAAGCCCAATAACTTCTCCTGAATTTCATAATTTTGTATTGGGCTTAGCGAGCAAATCCGCTAAGCGCATGAGCTTTAAAACTCAAATGTTATTGTCCCAACCTACCCTTCGGCGGGAGGGCGACGCGAGGGCTCACGGATGCGTCTTCCATGGGAGGAAAATGCGTGGAGTCGCCACCAACATTTATTCAAGGAAAACGTCAGAAAAACTGAAACGTGTGGTCTACAAACTTTAAGTGTGAAAGGTTCGGGAGTTGTTTCTACACACGGGGAAGGTATTAGCACCCCACGCGTCCATCACAAAGGACGAAAGCCTTTAATCAAATGTGCAATATCATGTCTTCAATTTGTTTTATTTTCCTTTTTTATGTTTTTATGATTTTATGGGCCTTCTGTATTTTTTATTTTTTTGTGGTCGACAAGGGTGTTTACCTCACTCCTATGTATCCTCAATTGCGATGAGGAAATCAGACCTACGTAGTTCTTTCATAACTAAACATTGGTTAAGTTGTTTTGATCTTTTTCCGCAAGAACGATTTTAACCAAACAAAAGTCATTTAAGTCGTTGGACCATTAAATGATCTTTTGATTCTTTTGAAAGGAGAGAAAACATTAAGGCATTGGACCATTAGCAATCTCTTGGTTTTGAAAGGAGAGAAACGTAAAGGCGTTTGGACCATTAACGATCTCTTGGTTTTTGAAGGGAGAGAAGCGTTAAGGCATTGGACCATTAACGATCTCTTGGGGAGGTCGACAAAAGCGGAGCTTTTGCTCGTACGTATCCTCAATTGTAATGAAGAAATCAGACCTACATAGTTCTTGTGAAAGTGGTGAAGTTATGGGTTGATTTTATGCTTTTGAACGGTCCATGTTAACCAATAAAAGCAAAGAGGACTGTTTAAGGCGTTGGACCTTAAAACGGTTTTAAGTGACTTTTGCAGACAAAGCTTGATTTGTGAGTTGATTTTAGCCTTAGTTTCACTTTGGTTATTAGTCAATTCATTCAAGGAAACTTCCAAAGAAAAACGTCCGATTGATTTTTTTATTATTTTCTTCAAAGATATTTTGATTATTTTATTATTATTTTTTT
Organism: Glycine soja; assembly: GCF_004193775.1. Lineage (NCBI taxonomy): Eukaryota > Viridiplantae > Streptophyta > Magnoliopsida > Fabales > Fabaceae > Glycine > Glycine soja. The sequence continues at coordinate 27,404,596 of NC_041011.1, forward strand.
CAAGATATTTTGATTATTTTATTATTATTTTGCCTTTTTTTTATATAACTAGGTTACAGCGTGAACGATCAGTTGGATTTTATTTTAATAGTGATTAAACGAGATTACAATACAAATGATCGGTTGAAATTCATTTTATCAATTATTAGGCAAGAAAACGGCTTAAATAAACGGTAAAAAGCTCGTTAAAAATGGAAGAAAAGAAAATTGAAAGAGAACGAGATGAAGATGAAAGCAAACAAAACAAGAAATGAATTGAAAGTCTCGAATTTGAACACTTACCGGTTGAAGAATGAAGAACGGACGAAGAACGGTGAAGAACGACGGAAAATCTTCACAGATTTGCTCACAGAAACATCTCGAAAGCATTACGGAAGCACTTCGACTCGATTTTTCTTCACGGAAACATGTTTTTTCACCCAAAATAGCCGAAATGCATAGCCTAGGGGTCATGAACATTTTTGAAACAGCCCCCCTCCCCTATTTATAGGGAAAAAGGGAGGTGTTTGCCGCCTAGAGGCTTCTTGAGGAAGATTTCTGAGCGCACCCCAATTAGTAAATTCACCTCCTTTTCGTACTTTACAGAAAAGTTACGAAAGAGTTTCGAACTTGATTTTCGTCTTTTTTTCTCTTCCCTTTCACCAATATTAAGTGAAATATGCTAACCCGAGGTTTTTGGCAATTTTACGGAAGCCCCGGATGCCATTTTTTAACAAAATGGAGGTGGTTGCCGTAATTGATAAGTTCACCCCACCTTCTAGAATGTTCTGGATGAAGTTTCCTGAGTGCACCCCCCATGTTTGATAAGTTCACCCCCGCTTTTGTGTTTTTGTCCGGTTCCTCCCCGAAACATCTCGGAACTTTACGGATTCCACCACGATGGGTGTTAAACATTTTGAGGTGGTCAAACGAAGATTGCATGCCGATAAACAATGGTCCCCGGACGAAATTAGGGTATGACAGTTGCCCCTCTTTACTTATCTTTTATTGGAGATAAAAGGGAAGTAAAGATAAGACACTAATTTCATTCGAGCTGAATCTTTACCCTACCGGCTACTAGCGCAAATCCAAGCAGTAAAACCCATGAAGACATGAAGACATTGAAATTCCTTCTTTTCTCGTTTAATTCATTTTCATTTTCACTCTTCTCTTTTTTTAAAGAAAAAAAATGCGTACAAACAATGGACGTCGAGTCCTACGAAGCACATTGGAAAAATATATTGAAGTTTTTGAGGTGAAGACATTGTTGTCTTCGAAATACAAATGAAGACATTGTCTCCTTTTGAAGGCATTCAATGACTGAAGACATTGCCATTTTTGAAATGTAGATGAGGACATTGTCACCTTTGAAGGCATGCAATGACTGAAGACATTGTCGTCTTCGAAATTTAAATGAAGACATTGTCGCCTTTTGAAGGCATGCAATGACTGAAGGCATTGTCGTCTTCGAAATGTAGATGAGGTTAATTGTCGCCTTTTGAAGGCATGTAATGACTGAAGATATTGTCATCTTTGAAATGTGTGAGGACATTGTTGCCTTTGAAGGCATGCAATGGTTGAAGACATTTTTGTCTTTGAAATGTGTGTGACTACCGTATAGGGCGTCTTCGCATGCTACCTGACTTCTCATAGGTCGGGTTAGCATAAATGTGTGTACGGATAACCCTTGGGTGTCTCCGCATGTCATCGAACTTGATCGTCTTTGGTTAGCAGAGACGAGTCTTGCGCGCCATCGGACTTGAACGTCTCTGGATGACAAAGGTAAAATCTGCAACAATCTTTAACATGATTAGAAGTGGATGACCATCATCATCTCGATATCATCTAACTTGTTCGTCTCTAGATGATAAAAGGGACTTCGATAGTCTTCAGATAGGAAGGGTGCGGGCGACCATATGTTGTCTCCGCGCATCATCGGACTTGTCATCTCTAGACGACGAAGGTCTGGATAACCATGAGGTATCTCCACATGCTATCGGACCCTCGAGTCATGATAGCAGAATTGAGACTTTTCCGCGGTCTCGGTCGGAAGATGCTGACATCTCCAGAAAGGGTGCAGATGACCACATTGGTCTTTGCGTGTCAATGGGCTCGCTTGCCTTTAGTTGACGAAAGGTGTAGCTAACTATAAGGTGTGCCTGCATGCTATCGAACCCTTGGGTCACGATAGCGAAATTGAGACTTTTTCGCAGTCTCGGTCGGAAGATGCTGACATCTCCGGGAAGGGTGCAGATGACCACATTGGTCTCTGCTTGTCAATCGGACTTGGGGTCTTCGAATGACGAGGTGCGAATAACCGTAAGGTGTCTTCACATGCTATCGGACTCTCGGGTCATGATAGCAGAATTGAGACTTTTTCGTGGTCTTGTCCAGAAGACGCTGACATCTTCGGGAAGGATGCAGATGACCACATTGGTCTCTGCTTGTCAATCGGACTTGGGGTCTCCAAATGATGAGGTGCGGATAACCGTAAGGTGTCTCCGCATGCTACAGGACTCTCGGGTCATGATAGCAGAATTGAGACTTTTTTGCGGTCTCGGCCTGAAGACGCTGACATCTCTGGGAAGGGTGTAGATGACCACATTGGTCTCTGCGTGTCAACGGGCTCGCTTGCCTCTAGCTGACAAAAGGTGCAGATAACCATAAGGTGTGTCCACGTTTTATCGGACCCTTGGGTCACGATAACAGAATTGAGACTTTTTCATGGTCTCCACCGGAAGACGTTGACATCTCCGGGAAGGGTGCAGATGATCACATTGGTCTTTGCTTGTCAATCGGACTTGGGGTCTCCGAATGACGAGGTGCGGATAACCGTAAGGTGTCTTCGCATGCTCCCAGACTCTCAAGTCATGATAGCAGATGTGGGGTGGTCGACAATAGCGGGGCTTTTGCTCCTACGTATCCTTAAGATGAGGAACTCAGACCTACGTAGTTCTTGCAAACTGTGAGACTAAAATAGTCTTGGTGTTCTTTCACTAAAATGCAAACATGCTTTAGTAAAGAAACAAAACCTCCAGCTGATCAGAGCAACATATAATTTTGGAGAAAAACAATGTGTCTATTGGGAAAGGAGAGTATGCTAATAAAATTTTCTCATAATCACAAATGAGATTTTGGACGTTAGCGTTTCGTTTCTAAACGACCATTTAGAGGAAACACTGGGTCTAACTAAAAATAGAAAAAAAAAACCACTCAAAGTTTATCAATCTCACGCAAGCAAGTGTTTTATCCTAATTCTGAACGATAGATATGTCATGATTTAACTTTGCAACTCATTTCCTATCAAATCAGAGATAACATGCGTGATCATGGATCAATAGGACTTTTTCGGGAATGGTGTTTTTGGTGGGAAATTTGGCTCTAAGTGTTTTGGCCTTTTCCTTTTCTGTTTTTGTTTAGTGCGGGTGAAAAAGTCGCTGGCGCACAAGATTTTGGTTGGTAATCAAAGGGAGAGGACCATTTCTAGTCGTGGTTTTCTTTCTTTTCTTACTTGCTCATGACAACTCTGTATGTTTGTTCACATACTTTCTGGTCCGAAGACCTTTCTGTATAATTCCTTTTTGTTTTCTTCCGATCTTTGATCGGGAACTTTCTTTTTCTTTTGTTTTCTTTCGATCTTGATCGAGAACTTTCTTTTTTCCTTTTGTTTTTGAAGCGTGTTAGCTGCTCAACAGTGAGTGAATCTTCTTTCTTGGGAGATCCCATTGTTCCTTTCTCCGAGGGCAAGGATGGAAATTCACATCCTGGGTCAAGGTTTATGGTGATTTAAGGTCTTGGCTCAAAAGGCTTGCCGAATGGCCGGACGTGGCGTATGTCAGGGTGTTGGTTTGGCCAGCAACTCAGGGATAAGGGCAATGTCCCACATTATTTCCATGACACGCATGCAACAATGATGATTTAGAAATTTATGCAAAGCTAGTCATGCATGCACCTATGCGGACACTCAAGCATGAAGTTTTGAGGTTGTGTGACACTAGGGCTCAAGATTCATTTTCCCTATTTAAGTCAACCCAGTGTTTCCAAAACATGCTCTTTTATCAATTTATGCATTCGTCCGAGTCCATTTTGGGTGTTCTAAAAATTCCACAGCATTCACCCTTCAGGTTGTAGACACATTTTTTTCTCAAAAACCCTTGTGTTTTGATTGGTGACTCTTTCCAAAGAAAAGCTGGAGTCTATTTCTTTTCGAAAGCGTGTTGGCTTTTTTAGTTAACCAATTTTATTTTTTATTTTGTTTTTTTTTTCATGAGGCATTCTACTACCTAAACATATGCATATTTTTGTGAAGCATTTTGCTACCATACATATTCAAAGTATTTTTGCTACCTAAACATATACATATTTTGTGTGAGGCATCTTTGCTACCTAACATATACATACATATTCAAAGCATTTTTGCTACCTAAACATATACATATATATATTTTTTGTGAAGTATTACTACCTTCCCAGTTTGTGCTTGCTTATTTAAGTTCCTAGGATTATGAGCAACTAGGCGTGTTCAACCGTGGCTTAAGAAACATAGGTGAACAAAATAACAAGCGGAAATTTAAAAGGTACTAGGTTGCCTCCTAGTAGTGCTTCTTTAACATCTTGAGCCGGACGCGTGATGACTTGTCGGTCACGGACCTAGTACTTTTGCTTACCTTTGGCTTTGGACTTGGTCGCCTACTGGTCAGCCATGTGTCGTGGGCAATGCTCCAGCCTTTTTGTGGATGAGCTGAGGTGAACTCTGGAGGTGGTGGCGATGCGTCTGTTGCCTTCTACTATGATGCCTCACCCTGCGCTTGCCTGGGGGCGTAGTACTTCTCGATGAAAGCCCTGTTAATAAGGGCCTGATGACCCTGTTGAGGGCGACGAGCACTCCGTAGAACCGATAGAGGCCCGTAATCAGAGCTAGAACCCCAGGACCCTGTTGAACTTCTTTGGGTCCACTAGGTGTCTTGCGGGCGCGATCCCTGCAAACAGTAGATGGCATTAGAAACCAGTTGTGCCACGTGCATACTTACCTATGTCATGATGGCATAAACCAGCTGACACTTTGGTAGGGGGAGGTTGTGACATCCTGGAATTTCTACCCAGAATTTTGTAAGTATTACATTTAAATAATTATAATTATATATATATATATATATATATATATATATATATATATATATATTCTTGGTAGAAGTATGTACATTGGGGGAGAAATACGCGGATTAGACTAATTAACGAAGAGTAACCCATAACTGGACGGTTATAGATTAATTTGCAACTAATTAGTCTAAAAATTATACTTTTGTGTGCAACTTATAATTAAACAAAATCAACCTCTGAACCACGCTCAGGGTCTCATTCTGAGCGTTTTGATATATATATTGCCTACCTTTGAAAATGGGCCCCGACGGGTGCAGAGAAATGCGAAGAACTGGAACCGGAGAGGCGGTACGCAAACCGAGGCATGATTTCAGCATCCAAAAAGGTCCAGTTTTTTTCTTCTTTTATGGCTGAGTATGTGGTCAAGTCAAAGGTAAAGGTGGGCCCTTTTTGCTCCAATTAAAAAATGACATGTGGAATTGCTTTTAAAAAGAAAATGAAAAAGAAAAGAAAAACCATTTTAAAAGCAAAATCTTCTCTCTCTTTCTCCAGAAACTTCCAGCACAGCTCTCTCTTTCTTCCTCCACGTTTATTTTTCATTTTCTTCACCACCATTGTTGTCTCTCTTCAAGCTTCAAATCCCCCTTCATTTCCACACCAAATTGCAAGATAAAGTTGTTTTTGGAGTCTAGGAGCCTACCTCTACCTCGTGGGACCTTCAATTTCAGGTAAGGGTGGACTTCTCCTCACTTGAAATTTGTGGGTGTTGGGTTCTTAGGAGCTATAATGGGTAGTTCTACTAGGTTATTGCTTTAGGGTAGTTGTTTGTGAAGGAAATTGTTGTAATTATGCTAAACTTGACATGTTTAATGTAAGCAAAACTACCCATGTTGATTTAGGGTTCAATAATGATGTTTTGAGTTATATGTGTGCTTAAAATGTAGATAGAAAACTGGTAGAGAGGATGGGGAGAGTTAGCTTAGAGTTAAATGTGAGAATGGTAGTGTTGTAGGTGGAAAAGTGTGAGATTTTGAGGTTAAGAAAGCCAAATTTGGTGTTAGTGGAAATTTGAATTTAAAGTGAGTTGATTCTAGTTTAGAATGTCAATTAGGACTTGTAGGAAAGCTTGGTCAGAGCAAATGAGGAAAATTAGTGGCAAATGTGAAAGAAAAGGGCCATTTATAGTGTAAATTGAGTGTTGAGAGATCAAATTTTGAATAGGTGGACATTTTACCTTAAAATTAGTTTGAGCAAGTCTAATTCAATGTTATAGACTTGATGAAGATGAGAGTTTACCCCAAAATCACCCTATTTTCATTTTCACCTTTCAAACCTTGAAAATTCACTAAATTTGGTGGGTTTTGGATACCTATAATTTGCTTTACCTTGGTTTGAAGTTTGTTTTTGGCTTGAACATGATTTATACATGGATTAGGACTTGTAGGATCCAATTTGAGTGGAATTGGATGCATGTAAGCTAGATTTTGAAAATCTGCAAAATTATGCAGAAAAGATGCCCAATTATGCAGCAAATTTGCCAATTATGCAGAAGAAGAAAAACTGGTTGTGCAGTCTCACTGTAATGGTATTATATCTCGTGTTCTAGACATTCTTTATCAGATCCCAACGGTCAAAACATAGATTTCTATATTAGGAACCCCCAGTTACATTTTCAAGGCGATCCAATGGTTAACAAATCAGGGATAAGGACTTTACTGAGGTATGTCGGTAGGAAAAACTCTGTGGAATTCGAATGAATCTTGTGTAAAGATTTCTGCCTCCACTCTGTTTTTTTCCAAGGTAGTTTCATGTCAAATGGAATTGAATTGATTTGACATTGTGAAGGCTTGGAGGGGTTGATGGGGACCCGATGCTGAGAGGAACGAGGAGAAGGGCTACGTACGTGTACATGAGCTCAATTTAAAGGTGGGCAACTGGGGATGGTGTGCTTATGTCTGGGCTTGTGGAAATGGGATATTTGTTTTGTGCCATCTCCAGATCGCCACCTAGTACCACATGTGACGGGTGTCCCATAACCCAATAAGCCCTGTGTGAGAAAGCGTGGAAGAGTCAGTCTTCCAACTTTTATTAGTTGACCACAGAGTGGTACCTGAGGATATGTCCCGGGGGTCAGGAGACCTTGGGGACGTCAGGTGGGGTGCTATTGCCCAAAACCAAGGTTGGCCAATCCCAACCCAAACCGGGCATAGTCAGTCAATGAGAAACTATGATGTACCTCAACAGGCGAGCTCCTAGCAGTCAACCAATAAAGGAACAAAAGTCCACGAAGCAGGGAGGCTTGTGTGGCGACTGGCCAGCTATCTATCTTGTGTTTTTATCTGAAAGATTCCCTCTGGTAATCGATTACAAGACATTGTGTAATCGATTACAGGGTTTAAAAATTGAAACAGAACGTTCAGTAGCTGCTGGTAATCGATTACCATTTGTGTGTAATCGATTACACAGTGTTATATGCTGCTGGTAATCGATTACCATTTATGTGTAATTGATTACACAGTGTAAATTTTAAGTTCCAATGTGCAATGGCTGTTGTAATTCGTTTTTGGGCACTGGTAATCAATTACATACTTTGGTAATCGATTACCAGAGAGGAAATCTCTTGAAAAGGACATTTTGACTGTGCGTAGCCGGTATGGGACGCATTGTATTGTTACCTGTGTAGTTAGATTTCTTGTGAAAGAGTTTACCCCCTTTCTTTTATCTCTTGTAGATCACGATGGCAGCGCCGTTGATCCATGATCACGTCGTGATGGAGTGCCTAGAGGGTGTTTGGGAGACCCTCAAAGGCAATGAGAGGTGCCGATTTCGTGGCACAGTTCGACTCACTGCTACTTCGCTAGTACATCCGGAGCAATCGACACGCATACTTCAGCAGCCTGTGGAGTGGATACTACCTACGCCTACTCCATATCGACTAGTTGAGCCTGTTCAATTGATAGAGGTGTCATCCTCTGAAGAGGATCTTCAAGAGGACCCAGAGGAGTTATCTCCTGAACCTGCTATGGATGCCCCTGACTTACCAGAGGATGATGAGGACCCGCTCCCTGATGTTGATTCTCCAAAGGATATTATGCCAGCATCTAAGGTAGACTCTATAGAGGAGAGTGGCCCTGGAGGGACAACGACTAGTGACGACTCTTCATCATAGCAGATGGTTCCTTAGATTAAGCGTATATACTTTTGTGGGTGGGTGTATCTAGTTCAGACTGCTAGGTTTACTATTTTGATTTTTGGGTAGGTAGACCTCTTGTATAGAAATTTTGATGATTGTATATATATTGTGGCTGAAGCCACCACAGTTGTTACCTTTGCTCTGGATGTCACTGTGCTATTTTGCAAACTCCCATGTTTTGGACAATTTTTGATGATGAAAACAATTGTTTTATTTTGTTATTTGGTGGGTTTTAGATGCATATAATTTGCTTTACCTTGGTTTGAAGTTTGTTTTTGGCTTGAACATGATTTATACATGGTTTAGGACTTGTACGATCCAATTTGAGTGGAATTGGATGCATGTAAGCTAGATTTTGAAAATCTTCAAAATTATGCAGAAAAGCTACCCAATTATGCAGCAAATCTGCCAATTATGCAGAAAAAAAACTGGTTGTGCAGTGCTAGTTTCTGCTGTCACGGGAAAGGTAGTATATCTCGTGTTCTAGACAGTTTTTAGCAGATCCCAACGGTCAAAACTTAGATTTCTGTATTAGGAACCCCCAATTAAATTTTCAAGGTGATCCAATGGTTAAAGAATCGGGGATAAGAACTTTACTGAGGTATGTTGGTAGGAAAAACTCTGTGGAATTCGAATGAATCTTGTGTAAAGATTTCTACCTCCACTTTGTTTTTTTCCAAGGTAGTTTCATGTCAAATGGAATTGAATTGATTTGACAATGTGAAGGCTTGGAGGGGTTGATGGGGACCCGGTTACGTGAGCTCAATTTAAAGGTGGGCAACTGGGGATGGTGTGCTTATGTCAGGGCTTGTGGAAATGGGATATTTGTTTTGCGCCATCGCCCGATTGCCACCTAATACCACATATGAAGGGTGCCCCATAACCCAATAAGCCCTGTGTGAGAAAGCGTGGAAGAGTCAGTCTTCCAAGTTTTATTAGTTGACCATAGAGTGGTACTTGAGGATATGTTGCTGGGGTCAGGAGACCTTGGGGACGTCAGGTGGGGTGCTATTGCCCAAAACCAAGCTTGGCCAATCCCAACCCAACCTGGGCTTAGTCAGCCAGTGAGAACCTGTGACGTACCTCAGCAGGCGAGCTCCTGGCAGTCAATCAATAAAGGAACAAAAGTCCACGAAGTAGGGAGGCTTGTGTGGCGACTGGCCAGCTATCTATCTTGTGTTTTTATCTGAAAAATTCCCTCCGGTAATCGATTACAAGACATTGTGTAATCGATTACAGGGTTTAAAAATTGAAACAGAACGTTTAGTAGCTACTGGTAATCGATTACCATTTGTGTGTAATCGATTACACAGTGTTATATGCTGCTAGTAATCGATTACCATTTATGTGTAATCGATTACACAATGCAAATTTTAAGTTCCAATGTGCAATGGCTATTGTAGCCAGTATGGGACGCATTGTATTGTTACCTGTGTAGTTAGATTTCTTGTGAAAGAGTCTACCCCTTTTCTTTTATCTCTTGTAGATCATGATGGCAGCACAGTTGATCCGTGATCGCGTCGTGATGGAGTGCCTAGAGGGTGTTTGGGAGACCCTCGAAGGCAATGAGAGGTGCCGATTCCGTGGCACAGTTCGACTCACTGCTACTTCGCTAGTACATCTGGAGCAACCCACACGCACACTTCAGCAGCCTGTGGAGTGGATACTACCTACGCCTACTCGATATTGACTAGTTAAGCCTGTTCAATTGATAGAGGTGTCATCCTCTGAAGAGGATCTTGAAGAGGACCCAGAGGATTTATCTCCTGAACCTACTATGGATGCCCCTGACTTACCAGAGAATGATGAGGACCCGCTCCCTGATGTTGATTCTCCAAAGGATATTATGCCAGCATCTGAGGCAGACTCTATAGAGGAGAGTGGCCCTGGAGGGACAGCGAATAGTGACGACTCTTCATCATAGCAGATGGATCCTTAGATTAAGCGTACATACTTTTGTGGGTGGGTGTATCTAGTTCAGACTGCTAGGTTTACTATTTTGATTTTTGGGTGGGTAGACCTCTTGTATAGAAATTTTGATGATTGTATATATATTGTGGCTGAAGCCACCACAACTGTTACCTTTGCTCTGGATGTCACTGTGCTATTTTGCAAACTCCCATGTTTTGGACAGTTTTTGATGATGAAAACAATTATGTTTTATTTTGTTATTTGAAAAAGAAATGTTAACAAACTTTATTTGAAAAGAGTTTACCGACCGCACCTTATTATTTCTCACGTGACGACCCAAAATGATGGCTGGTATTTTTTCTGAAAAAGAAAAATAGTTTGGAGGTTATAAGTGATCAGAAAGAAATGAATCCGAATAGAGTTGTGAACTGGCCACTCAGGACTCTATAGTGATAATTTTCCTTCTGAAATTAATTACCGTGAAATAAATAACAGTGCGAAAAAAAAGAGAAAAAAAAATTCCCATGGTTTCTGCTATTTAATTTATTACTATTAAACCAGTTATTATTTAGGGACGCCACAGAGGTCGGAGTGGTGGTCACTCTGTAGAACCGATAGAGGCCCGTAATCAAAGCTAGAACCCCAGGGCCCTGTTGGACTTCTTCAGGTCCACTGGGTGTCTTGCAGGCACAATCCTTGCAAACAGTAGATGGCATCAGAGACCAGTTGAGCCACGCGCATACTTACCTATGTCATGATGGCATAAACCAGCTGACACTCGGCAGGGGGAGATCGGAGTGGTGGTCACTGGGAAGAAGGTTGCTAAGTAGCAACATCATCCATATGTTAGTGCGCACGATCCACACTCGTCTCCTTGCAACGGCTGGGTGAAATCTTGCCCCGGTATGCATAGTAGCTGTGCGATAGTCTCCTCATCAAAGTTGGAGACTTGCCCTATCCTCTGGTTGTGCTGGCACAGTTGGTCGCCCTCCAACATCAGGGGTGGCCCAGGAACTAATAAAAGCAAAGTACCTCGATTAAGTATTAAGGACAGAGGACCTTGAGTTCTCTAAAGGCGCAGATGTGGAGCCCTCTGAAAGCGAGGACGTGTAGTCCTCTAAAGGTGAGGACGTGTAATCCTCTGAAGGTGAGGGCGTGTATCCCTATGAAGGCAAGGATGTGCAGCCCTCTGAAGGTGAGGGCGTGTAGCCCTCTGAAGGCGAGGACGTGTAGTCCTCTAAAGGCGAGGGCGTGTAGCCCTCTGAAGGCGAGGACGTGCAGTCCTCTGAAGGTGAGGACGTGCAGTCCTCTGGTGGCGAGGAAGTGCAGTCCTCTGAAGGTGAGGATGTGTAGTCCTCTGAAGGCGAGGACTTATAGCCCTCTGAAGGCGAAGGCGTGTAGCCCTCTGAAGATGAGGGCATCTAGCCCTCTGAAGGCGAGGACATATAGCCCTCTGAATGCGAGGGCGTGTAGTCCTCTGAAGGCGAGGACGTGTAGTCCTTTGAAGGCAAGGACGTGCAACCCTATGAAAGGCGAGGGCGTGCAACCCTCTTAAGGTGAGGGCATGTAGCCCTCTAAAGGCAAGGACATGTAGTCCTCTAAAGGCGATGGCGTGTAGCCCTCTGAAGGGGAGGACGTGTAGTCCTCCGAAGGCGAGGACGTGTAGTCCTCTGAATGCAAGGGCATGCAGCCCTCTGAAGGCGAGGACGTGTAGTCCTCTGAAGGCGAGGGCATGTAGCCCTCTGAAGGCGAGGGCGGGTAGCCCTCTAAAGGCAAGGCAAGGGTGTGTAGCCCTCTGAAGGCGAGGACAAGCAGTCCTCTGAAGGCGAGGACATGCAGTCCTCTGGAAGCGAGGACCTGTAGTCCTCTGAAGGCGAGGACGTGTAGCCCTCTAAAGGCGTGGACCTGTAGTCCTCTGAAGGCGAGGGCATGTAGCCCTCTAAAGGCAAGGACATTTAATCCTCTAAAGGCGATGGCATGTAGTCCTCTAAAGGCGATGGCGTGTAGCCCTCTGAAGGGGAGGATGTGTAGTCCTTCGAAGGCGAGGACGTGTAGTCCTCTGAAGGCAAGGGCGTGTAGCCCTCTGAAGGCGAGGACGTGTAGTCCTCTGAAGGCGAGGGCGTGTAGCCCTCTAAAGGCAAGGCAAGGGTGTGTAGCCCTCTGAAGGCGAGGACATGCAGTCCTCTGAAGGCGAGGACGTGCAGTCCTCTGGAAGTGAGGACCTGTAGTCCTCTGAAGGCGAGGACGTGTAGCCCTCTAAAGGCGAGGACGTGTAGTCCTCTAAAGGCAATAGGTACTAGTACCCAAGGGTCCACCCTTATGAGAAAGCAAGAGATTGACTCATCGAGAGGGCCTCTCATCCCAAACTTAAAATTTTGCACATTAGATTTAGGGAATCTTAACATGTTTTTTTGGGGATGCAGATGCATGCAACCTTTGTCTTGAAATGCGGTAAATGCAAACTTTGTATGCAACTATTCAATGTAATGGAAAGTTGTACAATGTTCATGAAATTCTTTCCCTATTTTGTGATTTTGATTTTGATTTGATTTTTTTGGAAAACACAGATTGACTGTCCTTTTGAAAGAGGTGATAATTCATGCAACTTTATCCTATCTTTTGCAAATCTCTCTGAGAACTCCCTCAGAGTATATGTTCTGTTTGATTTAGTCACTTGACCATTTTGGAGTGACGATAATGGAGCCGTTTGTCGTTTAATCAATCCATTGAAATCCCAGGGTTTTCCCCCCTTTTTTTGTTTAAGAACATTTACGGGTGAGAACTTTTGATCCGCCCCTAGGTTGGCTTGAGGCTCATGCACAGTGCCCCTCATTGCCCCAGTGAAAGGCTTTGAGGTACCAATCATTGTCTTTCGTCAATACCTTGTAGCAGGGAACCTATTGGGTGAGAACTTCTAATCTGCACCTATGTTCGCTTGAGGTTTATGCATAGTGTCTTTCATTGCCCCAGTGTAGAGCTCTGAGGTATCCATCGTTGTTTTGTTTTTATAACCTTGTAGCAAAGAAGAATGAAAGAGGCGGTTGATTCTCGCAAAAAAGAATTTTTCAAGGACAAGAAATAGTTGAAGGATTTTTTCAGTTGACAGATTAAGTCAAATGACTCCTATTCTTCATAACTCACTTCTCTATAAAAAAGACAAACTTTTCGGAATGATAAAATGAGGTCACATGAACGTCTATATTTTACTTGAAAGCATAGTCAATCAAATGCTTTTTTCCTTTTCTTTTTGAACTTTTCTACTTTACTCGTTGTTTACGGCATCCTCACCATATGTGTAGCATGAGTAATTTCTAATTGAACGGTTTTAGAAGTCCAAACTCAGGAGCGCAGGTCACTTGAGCAAACAAACCAATGGCTTGCACCCACATTCCAATGGAAGAAAAGATGTAATTACGAGAGGATGAAGGACAAAGATGTCAAATTTATCCATTTTAGTTAGCATTGTAACTGTGGTTTACAATAATGGCATAAACTTGAAAATCCTAATGAGTCATTAAAGACATCTAACAACATCTTTCAAAATTGCCCCATATGTGGTGTCGCTTGTCAACGTTAGGATTCACAAGTGATTCTCCTCAAATTTTAGCCAGCCCACATCAATTAGACTTTGCACCTTAAGCTTCGAGGTCATACAATGCTTAATGAAATGTCCCGAAACTCCTCCATGATATGCACATGTTGCGTTCGAGTCATATCCTCGGAAAAATGGAGGTTGAGGAACCCTGGCAGGGGTTATGGCTACCATTGCATTATCAAGTAGATATGGGAGTAAGCTAGCATATGACACTGGAATTTGGGGTGAATCCAACAGGTTTTTTGCTACAAAATTCCTTTTGGTTGGTGTTTTGGCACCAGATGTGCGGCGGGCAGGCTTTGTGGTTGATTTAGGGATGGCCTTTCTGGATGACTAGATGGTGGGTAATGAGAAGGACAGATATTGGCTGAGTAATGACATTGTTGGGCTGATGGGAAATTTGACCGTGTAGGAATGGCAGTCATAGCAAGGGTTTCTCCCTCATTCTCATCCTCTTCATTTGCCCTAGTTTTTGCATTTATTAAAGCAGGATGATCAGATATACCTCTTTCCAAACACATTTTGATCCTTTTTCCGGTGAAGACCAAATCCGCAAAGCTTGAAGGTGTGTAACCCACCATTTTTCCATAGAAGGGTTGTGGTTGGGGGAGAAATTGAGGCCCCTCCAAAGTGTTTTGCAGGGGTGCCCTTCAGTGGCATATCTGAGGCAAGGCTCGAAGTCGGCTAGATTGTGGTGGGGAATTTCATGTGTCTTCCCCATGGGTTGAGAGACATGTGCATGATCAGATTGAGGTTGTTGACTCTCAAAGAGTATGGGAGTGGAGTTATTGACATTCTCACTGGGAGTGCACGCCACATTGGGTGGTGTATAGTTGGGAGGCAAGCCATATGGCAGGAAGGCGTGCTTGTTTTGAATTTGCACATAATGGGGGCCACCCATACTTCCCAAATCTTTTCCTACCATATCTAAGGTTGGATGATTCATTTGGTTGAGGCCAGATTGGGGCGTCGGGTTCACCTTAGCAACAGTGCTAGTAGCGGCAACTGCAACCGCATTGGCTTCCATTATCTTCTTCGTGCTCATCATGGCCTTCATCATTGTGGCCATTTGCTTTTTCATGGCCTCCATGTTGGCCTTCATCTGCTCTTGCACCTCTTCTACTTCACCCATTACTTTAGCTCTAGCACGGGTTCGGTAAGGGCACCGAAAAGCGTGTTCTTTTCTTTTTGATAACAATGATTAAGTTCGTTTTTTTCAAGGAAAGATTGCAATGGGCAATGCAACCAATGAAAAGCATGGATGTATGCGAATGATACACAGTTGAAGTATTGCGAAATTTTACGCAGGACATGGGGTTGAATCAATTTAGATTTTCAACATGGTCCATGACATCTTGGTCAAAGTGAAACTGGAAGTAACAAGGACATCAACAGTCCTAAATGTGTTTGGCAGTAAACAAAGTAGCGATGTAACTCAATTCATTTTTTTCCCCAATTTGCAAGTTGGTTACTTCCATACTTGACCTTGACTTGATGAACTTTTTCTAGAAAGCATGAGCTTGGTTCAACCCTATAATCCAAGGAATGGCAATTTCGATTGCCAATAATTTGACAACATTTCACAGAGATGAATGACTCGAGCATACTTAAGCTATGCATGGCAAATGTAATTATGAAATTGAGATGCCCGAAGAAACATCTTTTCTTAGTTAACCATGCATTAGGTACCGTGTTCAATCATTTTGTTTTTATGTGAAACGGGTTTATGATCCCAACATCGTTGGCTCATGGAACCGAACATATGCAACTAAGAATGCAACATGAATTTTCATGCTTCCTTTTTTGTTTTTGTTTTGCAGAGGAAAATGCAAGGATCATCCATGAGTAAACATGAAAACAAATGACAT
Source organism: Glycine soja (assembly GCF_004193775.1). Lineage (NCBI taxonomy): Eukaryota > Viridiplantae > Streptophyta > Magnoliopsida > Fabales > Fabaceae > Glycine > Glycine soja. Next base: position 27,420,242 of record NC_041011.1, read on the forward strand.
GCAAAAAACCTATTACATGCAGATGCATGATGATGAAATGACTTATGAAAAATGCAATGCATGAATATGGTAAGTGACAAATGCAGGAACGATATGTCCATTACGATGCCATGAAGAGATGCTTATGCGGTGCATGATATGAATGCATTTACGGACACGAGAGCCTGAAAAATCATCTCTTCTTGCTTGCGCATTTGGGGTCGCAGTGTCCCATGTGTGCAGTCAAGAAGGTGATATGGACCTTCCGGCTTCCCGTGTCAAAAGACAAGACCAACATACAACGTGTGCATGACGACATGATGCAGATGCGCAAAAGCGTAACAGGGGGATGTACACAGCATGGAAATATCCACAAAATAATCATACAACAAAGGCGTACATGACATTTAGGTTATATGCATGGCAGTGTTTAAAAGAAAACAAAAAACATAGCGTGTTTGCTCCGTGCCCCTACTATACTCTGGGAACCTAAATGGGAGGAGCTAAAGGTCTTTAGTAACATTTCCCGAGGTGGTCATATCTCTTTTGATGGTTTCTAGAGGTATCATCCCCTTCAAAAACATATTGCGGTAGTAGGGACTACCAGCAACAATATGTTATCAAAGAGAAAAACTCTAGATGAGGGTTCACTGTTATCAAGCAAGTCAGAGACCCAGCATGACCACAGATTCACCTCCACTCCTTATGTTCCCATGGACTCGGGTGTAGGGCCTAGTATCTCAATGTGTGTGTGAAGGGTAGGTGTCATGTGTGTGTAGAAAAATGGTATTTCTAACTATAAATGTAATTGATAAACAAACACACCAAACACAACAACATAGCAAAGGTTATGTACAAATATGGACAAAAACCAAAGATAAAAGGGAAGGGAGAACATAAATAAAGAAGAAGTCATGATGAGATGTTGCACACTGATTGATTGGCCTAACTCTCTAAAAAATAGTCCCCAATGGAGTCGCCAACTGTCATAAGCCACCCTTTGGCGGGAGGGCGACGCGAGGGCTCACGGGTGCGCCTTCCATGGGAGGAAAATGCTCGGAGTCGCCACCAACGTTTATTCGAGGAAAACATCAAAAAAACTTAAACGTGTGGTCTACGAACTTTAAGTGTGAAAGGTTCGGGAGTTGTTTTTACGCATGGGAAAGTATTAGCACCCCACGCGTCTGTCACAAAGGACGACAGACTTTAATCAAATGTGCAATATCATGTCTTCAAGTTGTTTTATTTTCCCTTTTTATGATTTTTATGGGCCATTTGTACTTTTTATCTTTTTGTGGTCGACAAGGGTGTTTCCCTCGCTCCTACGTATCCTCAATTGCGATGAGGAAATCAGACCTACGTAGTTCTTTCAGAACTAAACGTTGGTTAAGTTGTTTTAATCTTTTTCTGCAAGATCGATTTTAACCGAACAAAAGTCATTTGAGGTGTTGGACCATTAAACGATCTTTTGATTCTTTTGAAAGGAGAGAAAACATTAAGGCATTGGACCATTAACAATCTCTTGGTTTTGAAAGGAGAGAAACGTTAAGGCATTTGGACCATTAACGATCTCTTGGTTTTTGAAAGGAGAAAAGCATTAAGGCATTGGACCATTAACGATCTCTTGGGGTGGTCGACAAAAGCGGAGCTTTTGCTCCTACGTATCCTCAATTGCAATGAAGAAATCAGACCTACGTAGTTCTAGCGAAAGTGGTGAAGTTATGGGTTGATTTTATGCTTTTGAACGGTCCATGTTAACCGATAAAAGCAAAGAGGGCCGTTTAAGGCGTTGGACCTTAAAATGGTTTTAAGTGACTTTTGCGGACAAAGCTTGATTTGTGAGTTGATTTTAGCCTTAGTTTCACTTTGGTTATTAGTCAATTCATTCAAGGAAACTTCCAAAGAAAAACGTCTGATTGATTTTTTTGATTATTTTATTCAAAGATATTTTGATTATTTTATTATTATTTTTTTCAAGATATTTTGATTATTTTATTATTATTTTGCCTTTTTTTTATTTAACCGAGGTTACAGCGTGGACGATCGATTGGATTTTATTTTAACAGTGATTAAACGAGATTACAACACAAATGATCAGTTGAAATTCATTTTATCAATTATTAGACAAGATAACGACTTAAATAAACGGTAAAAATCTCGTTAAAAACGGAAGAAAAGAAAATCGAAAAAGAACGAGATGAAGATGAAAGCAAACAAAACAAGAAATGAATTGAAAGTCTCGGATTCGAACACTTACCAGTTGAAGAACGAAGAACGAAGAAGAATGGACAAAGAACAGTGAAAAACGACGGAAAATCTTCACAGATTTGCTCACGGAAACGTCTCGGAAGCGTTACGGAAGCACTTCGACTCGATTTTTCTTCACGAAAACGTGTTTTTTCACCCAAAATAACCGAAATGCATAGCCTAGGGGTCATGAACATTTTTGAAACAGCCCTCTTCCCCTATTTATAGGGAAAAAGGGAGGTGCTTGCCGCCCAGAGGCTTGAGGAAGATTTCTAAGCGCACCCCAATTACTAAGTTCACCCCCTTTTCGTACTTTACCGAAAAGTTATGAAAGCCTTACGAGAGAGTTTCGAACTTGATTTTCCTCTTTTTTCTCTTCCCTTTCACCAATATTTAGTGAAATATGCTAACTCAAGGTTTTCGGAAATTTTACGGAAGCCTCGGATGCCCTAGATGCCATTTTTTAACAAAATGGAGGTGGTTGCCGCCCAAAGGCTTCTTGAGGAAGATTCCTGAACGCACCCTGTAATTGATAATTTCACCCCCTTCTAGAATGTTCTGGATGAAGTTTCCTGAGTGCACCCCCGTGTTTGATAAGTTCACCCCCACTTTTTTGTTTTTGGCTGGTTTCTCCCTGAAACATCTTGGAACTTTACGGATTCCACAGCAATGGGTGTTAAATATTTTGAGGTGGTCAAACAAAGGTCGCATGTCGATAAACAATGATCCTCGAACGAAATTAGGGTATGACAGTCATGTTGACTCGCTTAGCGAGTCCATGCGCTAAGCAAGTCATTCGAAACTGCCAGTAAATAAGGCGACTGCCTTAGGCAGTTGCCATTTTATTTCCTCTGAGCATTTTCTCCCATTCATTGCATTCACCCTCTGCACAATACTTCAATCTCCCTGCATTGCCTGCATTTTTGCTCCCTCTTCGCACTCATATTCAACAGCACAAATAAACTTCTTAACTTTATTCATTTTATTTCCAAATTTCAAACTTTAGGCTAGTTAACTTAGTAGTGTTAGCTTGAATTTCTATTAATACTTAGTCTGTTAGGTTAGTTTTTCGTTAGACTAGAATTAGGGTTTATCATGGATACAACGTGCTTTTTTTATTAGGGTTAGACGGCCTAATAGGGGTCTAAGTGGAGGGGTGAGAGGCCCATGCTTTTTCTAGAAATCGCGAAGAGCACGCTAAGTGAGTTCATCGTTTATGTTGAACATCTGGATTTCCAGATGAACTCGCTAAGCACGGTTGTGCGCTAAGGGAGTAATGTGTTCTCAGACACAATCATGATTTCTGTTTGCAAATGCATGCTTATTGAACAAACCTTTACCAAATGAACAAGTTCCCTGAGTTCGATACTCGGTTCACACCGTTTTAATTATTTACTTGACGACCCGGTGCACTTTTCGGTTGATTTCGCATCCACACAAACAAGTAGTATCCCAGAGAGCAGATCACCTGTGTTTAAGTGTAAGTGGGTTAATGGAAATACCAGTGTGCATGATGATCAATTGGGATTTACTTTAGTAGATCTTAATAAGGTGGCTTACATGGATGAACCTTTCATTATGGCAGAACAAGCAAGACAAGTGTTTGATGTCCAAGATCCATGTGATTCAAGATTTTCAGTCATTCTACAAGGAAGACCAAGTGGTATCACTCACCAAAATGATGATCCAACACTTGACTTTTGTGAGGCGCCTGCTTTTTCAAAACTAATGCCTTCTATAAGTGAACAACAAGACGTCGATGATGTACAAGCAAATTGTACTGATCATCATGAGGGTTTATAGGAGAACATTCCTACGTAACTGCATTGTATGAAAGTAATGTATATCATATTACTTTATTTGTAACCTATTTTTTGAATTTGTGTATATATACAAGTTTTTATGTATATGGTTTTTTTAATCGATGTTAATGAATTTTTTATTTTGACAAGGTGATGGGTATACCGCCAAGGTATCCTCTGCATTTAGATGGTCAATCAGAGGCTACTTCTAGGAGGAATAGACAGTTGACATAGCTACGATGATTGACTTTGAGAACACTGGATCAGCCCAGACCAACAGTTAACATTGATCCAGCAACTAGTAGAGGATCATGCCCACACAAAGAGAAGTTCCAATCCTATCTAGGGGTCGTAGCTCAAGAAAAGATTCCTATTATACATAGCAATTGGAAAGATGTACCGCATTCTCTCAAGGACCTAGTATGGGATGACATTTTGGTAAGCTGACTTTATGAATACATGAAGATGTTCACATTCATTAATGGTTACACAACAATCTTTTGTGTAGGCCAAATTCGATATCCCAAAGGTACCGAATGCCAAGAAGAAGGTCATGTCGAAAGTGGCGACCAGATGGAGACAATTCAAGTCTACCCTCACCATGAAGTTTGTGTATCATAACAATGAGGTGCAGGATAAACAAGACCCTTTTTATAAATATGGTCTAGATCCACAAACTTGGGAGGAATTTGCTGCAACTCAGCAGACCCTTAACTAGCAGGTTAGAAGTGGATGTGTTTTAATTTATATTTCAATTTAAATATATCATTTCATTTCAATTCATTACATTTAAATAGTATATGTTGCATGACGGGGAATAAGGAAAAATGCACAAGAAATTCAAAAACACAATGACTACTCTCATGTACTGTCTCGTGGGGGTTATGACTTGCTTGAAAAGAAACTATTAGACGAGAAAAGGAAGAGAATGGTAGAGCAAGAAGAAAGAGAGGTTTCAATGTCCAGTATTTATTTTACTCATTTTTGGATAAAGCATGCATTAAAGTGTATCTTTCCTTTGCGTTGAGTTCCATAATGATGAGATCCTCCTCGGTGCATTTAACTTTAGGTATGGTAATAGGTATATTGTAGATGCAAATGCCTTTGGTGTTTTGATGATGATCATGATGAAATGATGCAATTGATGCAAATGGGCTTTTCAAGTTTAACTTCAAGACAATACTTCAAGAATACAAGTCACAACATCAAGATGATCACTAGTATATTAGGAAGGGAATTCCTAATTGAATTAGCAAAAGGTTTGGCCAAGTAATTTAAATTAAAAAGTGTTTTTCAAAGGATTTACTCTCTGGTAATCGATTACCAGAGGATGTAATCGATTACCAGTGGCCAAATATGTTTTACAACAACTACTAAAAATTTGAATTCAAATTTTAGACTGTGAAATCGATTACACAATTGTGGTAATCGATTACCAGCAGTTAATAAACGTTTTAAATTCAAATTTTAAAAGCTGTAATCGATTACACAAATCCTGTAATCGATTACCAGACAAGACTTTCAGAAAAATTATTCTAAGAGTCACAACTTCTCAAAAGGCTTTTTCATGACCACCAATGGTCTATATATATGTGATTTATAACACGAATTTACTCAGAGTTTTTCAGAACAACAAGTGTTTATTCTCTAAAAGAGCAAAATCATTTTATCCTCTTAAGAATTCCTTGGCCAATTCAATTGCAATTCATTAAGGAATTATTTGAGTGCTCAATCTGTAAAATCTATCTCTTTCAAGAGAGATTCATTCTTCTTCTCCTTCTAATTCTCTAAGGGATTAAGAGACGGAGGGTCTCTTGTTGTAAAAGAATTCTAAACACAAAGGAAGGATTGTCCTTGTGTGTTTAGAACTTGTAAAAGGAATTTACAAGATAGTGGAACTCTCAAGCGGGTTGCTTGGGGACTGGACGTAGGCACAAGGGTGTGGCCGAACCAGTATAAATCTGAGTTTGCACTTTCTCTTCCCTTAAACTCCTTTATTTATTATTGCTTTACATTCATATTCAAATTGTTTTATTTGAATCAATATTTAAGAAGTTCATTGTTAAGGGAATTTATAAATTGAATAAAAAGTGAAATAGATTTTTATTTGGGGAAGTAGTTTGGAATATCTTAATTCAACCACCCCCCTTCTTAAGATATCTGAGGCCACTTGTCTAACAAGTGGTATCAGAGCTTCATTCTTGTATAAAGTTTAGAAGCTTCAAGAAAAAGATGGCCTCAGCAAACTCCTTATTTCCAGAAGGGAATTCTATCAATAGACCTCCAATCTTTAATGGAGAGGGTTACCACTACTGGAAAACCCGAATGCAAATTTTTATTGAGGCAATAGACCTAAATATTTGGGAAGCCATAGAAATAGGGCCTTATATACCCACCACGGTAGAAAGAGTTACAATAGATGGCAGTTCATCAAGTGAAAGTATAACAATAGAAAAACCTAGAGATAGATGGTCTGAAGAGGATAGAAAACGAGTACAATACAATTTGAAAGCCAAAAACATAATAACATCTGCCCTGGGAATGGATGAATATTTTAGGGTTTCAAATTGTAAGAGTGCTAAGGAAATGTGGGACGCTCTTCGATTAACACATGAAGGAACTACAGATGTTAAAAGATCTAGGATAAATGCACTAACTCATGAGTATGAACTATTTAGAATGAATGCAAATGAAAATATTCAAAGCATGCAAAAGAGATTTACACATATAGTAAATCATCTAGCAGCCTTAGGTAAAGAATTTCAAAATGAGGATCTCATAAACAAGGTGTTAAGATGTTTAAGTAGAGAATGGCAACCTAAAGTAACGGCCATTACTGAATCAAGAGATTTGTCTAACATGTCCCTTGCCACTTTATTTGGAAAGTTACAGGAACACGAGATGGAATTATTGAGATTACACCAACATGAAGAAAATGACAAGAAAAAGAAAGGAATTGCTCTTAAAGCTTCATCCTCAATTCAAGAAGAAAGTGATCAGGAAAATGATCCAGATGATGATGATGATCTAAGTCTTTTTGTAAAAAGATTCAACAAGTTTCTTAAAGTAAGAGGAAATCAGAGGCGACCCAATTTTAAATCAAAGAGAAGGACAGAAACTTCATCCTCTACTTTAAAATGCTTTGAATGCAATCAACCTGGACATCTGAGGGTTGATTGTCCCATCTTCAAGAAAAAGATGGAGAAATCTGAAAAGAAAAATCTTAGTGAAAATAAACTGAAGAAAGCATATATCACATGGGATGAAAATGATATGGAATCTTTTGAAGATTCAGAAAATGAAGAGATAAATCTCTGCCTTATGGCTAAAAGTTATGAAAGTGATGAAGAGGTAACATCTTTAAATAACTTATCTATTTCTTTTGATGAATTGCAAGATGCATTTGCTGATCTGCATAAAGAGTCAATTAAACTTGCAAAGTTAGTTTCATCTTCTAAGAAAACAATTTCAAATTTAGAAAATGAAATTTCAAAATTAAACAAATAATTAGATCATCTTAGAAATGAAGTTTCAATTTCTAAAACAAATGAAAAAGTTAATATCTCCACTATTTCTGACAAGAAAATATCAGATTCTTGTAGTTGTTGTGAAAAATATGAAAAAGAAATTAAAGAGTTGAAAAATTCACTTGCAAAATTTTCTTATAGTAAAAATAATTTAGATGTTATATTAAGTAAACAAAGATATGTTTCCAATAAGAATGGACTAGGGTATAAATCTGAAAAACAACAAAAGTTTCATAAAAACTTCTCTGCTTCCACACAAAAATGTAATTCTAATTCTATCACTTGTTTTTACTGTGGAAGAAGAGGACATGGCATATCAACTTGCTACTTCAAGAAAAATTACAACAACATTAAAATGATATGGGTCCCAAAAGGATCCTCAGTTTATACTAACATACAAGGACCCAATAAAGTTTGGGTACCTAAGTCAAAAACTTGATTATGTAGGTATCTTTGAGGAAGAAGTGGTACATAGATAGCGGATGCTCAAAACATATGACTGGAGATGCATCAAAGTTTACACATATCTCTCCAAAGAAAAGCGGGCATGTAACATATGGTGACAACAACAAAGGAAGAATCCTTGGAGTTGGTAAAATAGGTACAAATTCTTCAAACTCCATTGAAAATGTTCTACTTGTTGAAGGCCTTAAACACAGCCTGCTTAGTGTTAGTCAATTATGCGACAAAGGCTATCTAGTATCATTTGATTCTCAGAAATGTCTTATAGAACATAAGCATGCCATTAATATAAAACATGTAGGACATAGAGTTAATAATGTTTACATGATAGACTTAAGCATAAAACTAGAAAACAATCATTGCTTTCTTAGCAAAGATGATGATCCATGGTTATGGCATAAAAGAATTGCTCACATAAACATGGATCACTTAAATAAATTAATTTCAAAAGATTTAGTAGTTGGTTTGCCTAGATTGAAATTTGAAAAAGATAAACTATGTGATGCATGTCAAAAGGGCAAACAAACAAGAGTCTCATTCAAACCTAAAAATGTTGTTTCAACCACTCAACCTTTACAATTATTGCATATGGATTTATTTGGTCCGTCTAGAACCATGAGTTTTGGAGGAAATTACTATGCCCTAGTTATAGTTGATGATTTCTCTAGATATACTTGGACATTATTTATTACACATAAAAGTGATGCATTCCAAGCATTTAGAAAACTTGCTAAAGTTATACAAAACAAGAGAAAATCTTAAGATTGCATCCATTAGAAGTGATCATGGGGGTGAGTTTGAAAACAAAGATTTTGAATTATTCTGTGATGAACATGGTATTGAACACAATTTTTCTGCACCTAGAACCCCTCAACAAAATGGAGTTGTTGAAAGGAAAAATAGGTCATTGGAAGAAATTGCTAGAACTTTATTAAATGATACTTCTCTTCCAAAGTATTTTTGGGCTGAAGCGGTCAATACTGCATGTTACATCATGAATAGGGCCTTAATAAGACCCATTTTAAAGAAAACCCCATGCGAGTTATATAATGGTAGAAAACCTAATATTTCTCATCTACATGTTTTTGGTTGCAAATGCTTTGTGCTCAATAATGGTAAAGATAATCTAGGAAAATTCGATGCAAAATTTGATGAAGGTATTTTTCTTGGATATTCATTACAAAGTAAAGCATATAGGATATATAATAAAAGAACTATGAATATCGAGGAATCCATTCATGTTACCTTTGATGAATCTAATGCTATCTTGTCAAGAAAGAATATGCTAGATGATATTGCAGATTCTTTAGAACATATGAATATTCATGAACAAGATTCCAAAGGAAATGATAAAGGAAACAATGAAGTTCCTCTAGAAGAAGTCAAATCCAATGATGAACTTCCAAGAGAATGGAAAGCTTCAAGAGATCATCCCCTCGACAATATTATTGGTGATATCTCAAAAGGGGTAACAACTAGACATTCTCTTAAAGATTTATGAAATAATATGGCTTTTGTATCTATGATTGAACCCAAAAATATAAAAGAAGCCATAATAGATGATAACTGGATCATTGCCATGCAAGAAGAACTGAATCAATTTGAAAGAAACAATGTGTGGAAATTAGTAGAAAAACCTTAAAATTATCCTGTCATAGGAACAAAAATGGGTTTTTAGAAATAAATTAGATGAACATGGTATAATTATTAGAAATAAAGCCAAGTTAGTAGCAAAAGGGTATAATCAAGAAGAAGGAATAGACTATGAAGAAACATATGCTCCTGTTGCAAGAATAGAAGCCATTAGAATGCTCTTAGCATATGCATCCATAATGGATTTTAAACTTTATCAAATGGATGTTAAGAGTGCTTTTCTAAATGGCTTAATTCAAGAAGAGGTATATGTTGAACAACCCCCTGGTTTTGAAATTTCGGATAAACCAAATCATGTTTATAAATTACAAAAGGCTCTTTATGGTTTGAAACAAGCCCCTAGGGCGTGGTATGAACGCTTAAGAAATTTTCTTCTAGAAAAAGAATTCTCTAAAGGTAAAGTGGATACCACATTGTTCATAAAGAGAAAGCACAATGATATTGTCGCAACCTACCCTTCGGCGGGAGGGCGACGCGTGACTCGCGGGATGCGTGTTCCACGAAAGGAATACGCGCGGAGTCGCCACCAACGTTTATTTGAGGAAAACGTCGGAAAAACCGGAAAAGACGCGATCTAATAACTTTTAAGTGAAAGGTTCGGGAGTTGTATTTACGCACGGGGAAGGTATCAGCACCCCACACGTCCGTCCCAAGGGACGGCAGCCTTTAGTCGAATGTGCAAACATGACTTTGATTTTTACGTTCCCTTTTATGTCCTTATATCCTTTATACCTTTTTTATATTTTTCCTTTTTTGTGGTCGACAAGGGTATTTCCCTTTGCTCCTACGTATTCCTCAATTTGCGATGAGGAAATCAGACCTACGTAGTTCTTTCGGAACAAAGTGTTTGGTTAAGTTGTTTTTGTCTTTTTTTTTGCAAAATATGTTTTTATTTGAACAAAAGGTCATTTAAGGTGTTGGACCATTAAACGGTCTTTTGATTTTGAAAGGAGAGAAACGTTAAGGCGTTGGACCATTAACGATCTCTTTTTTTGAAAGGAGAGAAACGTTAAGGCATTGCACCATTAACGATCTCTTGGGGTGGTCGACAAAAGCGGGACTTTTGCTCCTACATATCCTCAATTGCGATGAGGAAATCAGACCTACGTAGTTCTTTCTTATCAAGTGATTCTTTTTTTATCTAAGAGGTGATCATTTTTAAGGCGTTGGACCTTAAAAATGATCCATTTTACTTAGCAAGAAATTGAAATGACAAACTTCAAAAACCTATTTTTATGGACGAGCTTAACTAGGCGAATTGATTTTAGCCTTAGTTTCACTTTAGTTATTAGTCAATTCGATTAAGAATGAGAAATCCCAAAGAGAAAACGTCCGATTGATTTTCCGCTTTATTTTACTAAAAGATGTTTTTTTGATTATTATATTATTTTTTACCTCTTTTTTGATTTCCAACGTGGTTACGGCACGACCGAACGGTCGGAATTTATTTTAACCGAAGTTAACGGATAATACAATTCAAACGTTCGGTGGAAATTTATTTTATTTTTAAGTTAAGCGAGAAATGACTTAAGTAAAATGGCTTAAGCACGTCAAGAGGGGGTATAAAAAGTAAACAAAACGAGAATAAAAATGCACGAAACACAATGTGGACCACTACGGGTACATAGAATGAATCGAAAAGCTTGGTTCGAGGTACTTACCCGTCGAAGATCGAAGAACGATGAAGAACGTCGAAGAACGGTCGAAACCTTCACGAAATTCTTCACGGAAAACGTTACGGAAATGTTTCGGAAGCGCCTCGGCTTAGATTTTCTTCACGGAAACAATTTTTCCAAGCAAATTCGAAAGAGAGAGAAGTGCCTAAGGGGCTGAACCCTTTTCTTCTTCACTTCCTCCCCTATTTATAGCAAAATAGGGGAGGTGGTTGCCGCCCAGCTCGCCCAGGCGAGCCAGGTTGCTTCCTCCAGAAGCAACAACCTTCTGGAGGAATATTCTGGAGGGCCCAAGTGGGCCTGGGTGCTATTTGCACCCCCATTTTTACTAAGTACACCCCCTCTGCTTTTTTTTGGTGATTCTTTTTTCGTAAAGTTACGGAAACTTACGAATTTCGTAACGATACTTGTTTTCTTTCCGTAATGTTACGGAACCTTGCGGATTACATAATCATCCCCTTTTTGACTTACGGAATGTTACGGAACCTCACTTAATTATGCAACGATGCTTCCATTTGATTTCCGGTGTTTCACAGAAACTTACGGATTGTGCATCAATATTTTTTTGGTTTTCCGGCATGTCCTGGAATTTCACAAATTGCCTAATGATGGGTGCCAAGCACCTCACAAGGACCAAAGAAAGGTCGCATGTCATCAAGCAAAGGTCCCCGGACGAAATTAGGGTATGACAGTTGCCCCTCTTTACTTGTCTTTTATTGGAGATAAAAGGAAAGTAAAGATAAGACACTAATTTCGTTCCTCTCGATTTGACGAGAGTCGCGGGTGACCATAAAATCTCCACATGCAAATGACTTGTTGTTCCCGGAATTTCACAAATTGCCTAATGATGGGTGCCAAGCACCCCACAGGGACCAAAGAAAGGTCGCATGTCATCAAGCAAAGGTCCCCGGACGAAAATTAGTGTATGACACTAATTTCGCTCCTCTCGGTTGACAAGAGTCGCGGGTGACCATAAAATTTCCGCATGTAAATGACTTGTCGTTCCCGGAATTTCACAAATTGCCTAATGATGGGTGCCAAGCACCTCACAAGGACCAAAGAAAGGTCGCATGTCATCAAGCAAAGGTCCCCGGACGAAAATTAGTGTATGACACTAATTTCGCTCCTCTCGGTTGACGAGAGTCGCGGGTGACCATAAAATTTCCGCATGTAAATGACTTGTTGTTCCCGGAGGAACAAAAGGTGCAGAAGACTATGTCAGTCTCTGCATGCTATCAAGCGTTCTGTCTTACAGATAGCAAAAGAATGTTTATACGGATAACCACTCGGGTATTTCCGCGTATCATCGGACCCGCCGCCTCTGGATGACACAAGGGTGCATAATGACCAAATTTTGTCTCTGCTTATCATCGGGCCCGCCGCCTCTGGATGACAAAAGGGTGCGGATAACCATAAGGTATCTCCGCGTATCATCAGGCCCGCCGCCTCTGGATGACAAAAGGGTGCGGATAACCGTAAGGTATCTCCGCGGGCTACCAGCTCTTGGATCATGGTAACAAAAGCGGTGCGGTCGACAAAAGCGAGGCTCTTGCTCCTACGTATCCTCCCATGAGGAACTCAGACCTACGTAGTTCTGGATAACTTGTGAGACTTGAAAAAGTCTCGGTGTTTTCTCCACTAAGATGCAAACATGCTTTAGCAAAGAGACAAATATTCCAACTGATTAGAGCAGCATATGCTTTTTTGAGTGAAAAACAATGCGTCTACCGGGGAAGGAGAGTATGCTGATGAAATTTTCTCATAACCATAAATGAGATTTTGGATGTTAGCATTTCGTTTCTAAATGACCATTTAGAGGAAACACTGGGTTCGACAAAATAGAAGAAAATCACTCAAAGTGTATCAATCTCGAACAGGTAAGTGTTTCATCCTAATTCCGAACCATAGATATGTCATGACTTGACTTTGCAAATTATTTCCTATCAAATCAAAAATTACATGCGTGATCATGAATCAATAGGACTTCCCTTGGGAATGGGTTCTTTTAGTGGGTTTTTCGGCTTTTGTGTGTTTTTGGCTTTTGATTTTTGGTTGGCTTTTTCTTTTCTGTTTTTGTTTAGTGCGGGGCGAAAAAGTCGCTAGCGCACAAGATTTTGGTTGGCAATTAAAGGGGGAAGACCATTTTAGGTCGTGGTTTCCTTTCCTTCCTTTTGTTCATTTGGTGACAATTCTGTATTGTTCAGATATTGTCCGGTCCAAAGACCTTTCTGCATATTTCTTCTGTTTTCTTTGATCGTGGACTTTCTTCCCTTTCTTCTTCTTTTTTTCTTTCTCCCATTCTTTGATTGGGAATTTTCTTTCTTTTCTTTTTGCTTTTCTCCCACTCTTTGATTGGGAATTTTCTTTCTTTTCTTTTTGCTTTCTCCCACTCTTTGATTGGAAACTTTCCTTCTTTCCTTTTTTTGCTTTCTCCCACTCTTTGATTGGAAACTTTCCTTCTTTCCTTTTTTTTGCTTCCGAGGGTAAGGATTGACATTCTCACCCTGGGTCAAGGTTTATGGTGAGTCAGGATTTCGGCTCAAGACTTGTAGAATGGCTAGACATGATACATGTCAGGGTTTGGTTTGGTTCAAGGATAAAAGGGATGTCCCACATTATTTCCATGACACAAAAGCAAAAATGATGATTTGGAAATTTTATGCAAAATTGGTCATGCATGCACCTATGCGGACACTCAAGTGTCAAATTTTTATGGTCATGTGATGCTAGGGCTCAAGATTCATTTCCTCTATTTTAAATCAACCCAATGTTTCCAAAATATGTTCTTTTATCAATTTGTGCATTCATCCGAGTCCATTTCGGGCGTCCGGGAAAATTTTCACAGCATTCACCCTTCAGGTGTACACACACATTTTTTTTCCAAAAACTAGCTATGATCAGCGAATTTTTCTTTAAAGAAAAGTTGGAAGTCATCTCTTTTCAAAAGCATGTTGGTTTTTCAGCTAGACAACTTATTTTTCTTTTTTCTCTCTTTTTCCTTTTTTTTATTTGTTTATTTCTTTTTCTTGTTTGTTTTTGTTTTTTTTTCCCATTTTTTTTCATGAGGTATTTTGCTACCTAAACATGTGTATATTTTTGTGAGGTATTTTTGCTATATACATGCATATCCAAGGTATCTTGCTACCTAAACATACATATATATATTTTGTGAGGTATCTTTTTGCTACATACATGCATATCTAAGGTATCTTGCTACCTAAACATACATATATATATTTTGTGAGGTAGTTGTTTGCTACCTAAATTACATACATGCATATCTAAGGTATTTTTCACTACCTAAACACGCATACATATATTTTGTGAGGTATGACTACCTTCCGAGCTTGTGCTCGTTTTATTTAAATTCTTAGGATCATGAGCAACTAGGTGTGTCCAATATGACTTGAGAAACAAAAGGTGATCAAATAGCAGGCAGAAATTTAAAAGTTACTAGGTTGCCTCCTAGTAGCGCTTCTTTAACGTCTTGAGCTGGACGCTTGATGACTTGTCGGTCACTGACCTAGTACTTTGCTTACCTTTGGCTTTGGACTTGGTCGTCTATTGGTCGGCCATGTGTCGTAGGCAACGCTCTAACCTTTTTATGGATGAGCTAAGGTGAACTCTAGAGGTGGTGGCGGTGTGTCTATTGCCCGCTACCGGCCATCCCAATGCTGATGTGGTGTTTCACCCTGCGCCTGCCTGGGGGCGCAGTACTTCTTGATGAAAGCTCGATTGGTAGGGGGGCCTGATGCCCTTGCTGGAGGTGACAGGTACTCCGTAGAACTGACAGAGACCCATAATTAGAGCTTGACAACTCCAAGACCATGTTGGACTTCTTCGGGTCCACTGGGTGTCTTGCAGGCGCGATCCCTGCAAACAATAGATGAAATCAGAAATCAGTTGAGCGATGTGCATACTTACCTATGATGATGTGACCTTGCCGGGGGGGTATGGGCACCCTGTAGGACTGATAGAGGCCCGTAACCAGAGCTGGAAACCCCAGGGCCCTGTTGGACTTTTCCGGGTCCACTGGGTGTCTTGTGGGTGCGATCCCTGCAAATAGTAGATGGCATTAGAAATTAGTTGGAAATAATGCATACCTACCTATGTCGGGACGGCACAGACCAACTGATACTTCCGCAGGGGGAGATCAGCATTACGATCACTGGGCAGAATGTTGCTAAGTAACAACGTCATTTATATCTGTGTAAGAGTGGTCATGTTGGTGCGCATGATCCGCACTCGTCTCTTTGCAGCGGCACGGGTGAAAACTTGCCCCAGTATGCATAGTAGCTGTGAGATAGCCTCCCTCTCTGGTTGTGCTTGCACAGTTGGCCCTCCTCCAATATCAGGGGGTGGCCCAGAAACTGATAAAAGGAAACTACTGGCCCCTTAACCGGGAGCACGAGTCTCGGTTAAGCTTTTAAGGGCAGAGGACCTTAAATTATCTTAAGGTGTGGATATGGGGCCCCCTGAGAGCGAGGACGCGTAGTCCTCTAAAGGCGAGGGCGTGTAGCCCTCTGAAGTTCAGGACGGGTCGCCTTTTGAAGGCGAGGGAGTGTAGTCCTATGATGGCAAGGAGGAGCAATCCTCTAAAGGTGAGGGCATGTCCCCCTTTGAAAATGGGGAACATGTAGTCCTCTGATGGCGAGTACGTGTAGTCCTCTAAAGGTGAGGACGTGTAGTCCTCTGAAGGTGAGGGCGTGTAGCCCTACAAAGGTGAAGGCACATGACCCTTTGACGGCGAGGACGTGTAGTCCTCTAAAGGTGAGGACGTGTAGTCCTCTGAAGGTGAGGGCGTGTAGCCCTACAAAGGTGAAGACACATGACCCTTTGACGGCGAGGACGTGTAGTCCTCTGAAGTTGAAGGTACATGACCCTTTGAAGGCGAGGACGTGTAGTCCTCTGAAGGCGAAGGTAACTAGTACCCAAGGTGAGGGCGTGTAACCCTCTCAAGGCGAGGACGTATAGTCCTATGGAGGTGAGGGCGTGCAGCCCTCTGGTGGTGAGGACGTGTAGTCCTCTCAAGGCGAGGACGTATAGTCCTCTGATGGTGAGGGTAACTAGTACCCAAGGTGAGGGCGTGTAGCCCTCTCAAGGCGAGGACATGCAGTCCTCTGGAGGTGAGGGCGTGCAGCCCTCTGATGGTGAGGACGTGTAGTCCTCTCAAGGCGAGGACGTGTAGTCCTCTGACGGTGAGGGTAACTAGTACCCAAGGTGAGGGCGTGTAGCCCTCTCAAGGCGAGGACATGTAGTCCTCTGGAGGTGAGGGCGTGCAGCCCTCTGGTGGTGAGGACGTGTAGTCCTCTCAAGGCGAGGACGTGTAGTCCTCTGACGGTGAGGGTAACTAGTACCCAAGGTGAGGGCGTGTAGCCCTCTCAAGGCGAGGACGTATAGTCCTCTGGAGGTGAGGGCGTGCAGCCCTCTGATGGTGAGGACGTGTAGTCCTCTCAAGGTGACGGCATGCAGCCCTCTGATGGTGAGGACGTGTAGTCCTCTGACGGTGAGGGTAACTAGTACCCAAGGTGAGGGCGTGTAGCTCTCTCAAGGCGAGGACATGTAGTCCTCTGGAGGTGAGGGCGTGCAGCCCTCTGATGGTGAGGACGTGTAGTCCTCTGAAGGTGAGGACGTATAGTCCTCTGGAGACGAGGGTACTAGTACCCAAGGGTCCATCCTTATGAGAAAGCAAGGGATCGACTCATCGAGAGAGCCGGTCATCCCAAATTCAAAAGATTTGGACATTTAGATGTAGGGAATCTATGTAGTCAACATGATTTTTAGGGATGCAGATGCATGCAACCTTTGTTGTGAAATTTGGTAAATGCGGACTTCATATGAAATAATGCAATGAAATGGAAAGTTTGTACAATGTTCATGTCATTCTTTCCTTGTTTTGTGATTTTGATTTTGATTTAATTTTTTTTTTTTTTTGGAAAACACAGATTGACTGTCCTTTTGAAAGAGGTGATAATTCATGCAACCTTATCCTATCTTTTGCAAATCTCTCCGGGAACCCCCTCAAAGTGTATGTTCTGTTTGATTTAGTCACTTGACCATTTTGGAGTGATGGCAATAGAGCTGTTTGACGTTTAATCAATCTATTAAAATCCTAGGGTTTGTCCCCCCTTTTTTTTTTGTTTAAAAACATCAACGGGTGAGAACTTTTGATCTGCCCCTATGTTCACTTGAGGCTCATGCACGATGCCCCTCATTGCCCCAGTGTAAGGCTTTGAGGTACCAATTGTTATCTTTCGTCATGACCTTGTAGCTGGGAACCTATTGGGTGAAAACTTCTAATATGCCCCTAGGTTCGCTTGAGGTTTTTGCATGGTGCCTTTCGTTGCCCCAGTGTAGGGCTTAGAGGTACCAATTGTTGTCTTGCTTTCATGACCTCGTAGTTGAAGGATTTTTCAATTGATGGATTAAGTCAAATGACTCCTATGTAGAAGCAAGATGTTTTGATGTCTTGATGATGCTAAAGGATCAAGTGCTTCTAAGTTTTATTCAAGACAAGAATCCAAGAAACTCAAGATATATGATCAAGTTTGATCTCTTAGAATCTTTAGGAAGAAGTTTCAAAATTGAAACAAACAAAAGGTTTGACCAAAGAATTCTATCATTTCAAATTGAGATTTGCTCTCTGGTAATCGATTACCAGTAGTTGAAAATGTTTTAATTCAAATTTTTAAAACCTGTAATCGTTTACACAAGTCTTGTAATCGATTACCAGAGGGGATTTTCGGAAAATAATTTCCAAGAGTCACATCTATTCAAATGGTTTATGAATGGGCATCAAAGGTGGCTTGGAAGCACGAATTTAAAGAGAGTTTTCATTGCCCACAAAGTTTATCCTCTCAAAAGATTAAGAGTTTTTCTGAACTGAACTATCTTATCCTCTCAAAAAGATTCCTTGGTCAACCACTTGCATATTCAATAAGGAATTTTGATTGGTCTTCATTGTACAATCTATCCCTTTCAAGAGAGATTTCTTCTTCTCTTCTTCTTACTTCTGAAAAGGGATTAAGAGACCGAGAGTCTCTTGTTGTAGAGGATTCCTGAACACAAGGGAAGGATTGTCCCTGTGTGGTTCAGACTTTGTAAAAGGAGTTTTTACAAAGAGAGTGGAAAATCTCAAGTGGGTTTCTTGAGGACTGGACGTAGGCACGGGAAGTGGCCGAACCAGTATAAATCAAGTTTGCATTCCTCTCTTCCCTTAAACTTCTTTTATTGCTATCTATCTTTTGCTTTAAAGAAGTTTATTTTGATTTGTCTTTTGAGTAATTCATGTTAAGGGTGCATTGTTAATCCAAAAAGAAAGAGTGATAGTTCAATTGGGGAATAGTCTTTGCATCTTAATTCAACCCCCCCTTTCTTAAGATAACTGAGGCCATTTGTCCAACATCCTATTCTTGATAACTCACTTCTCTCTAAAAAGACAAAATGAGGTCACATGAACGTCTATATTTTTACTTGAAAACACAGTCAATCAAATGCCTTTTTATTTTTTATTTTGAAACTTATTTGTTTTGAACTTTACTCGTTGTTTTACGGCACCCCACCAACGTGCAAGACGAGTAATCTCTGATTGAACGGTCTTGGAAGTCAACACTCAGGAGCGCAGGTTGCTTGAGCAAACAGACCAATGGCTTACACTCACATTCCGATGGAAGTTGAATAAGCAAAGATGTGTTTGTGAGAGGATGAGGGACAAAGATATCAACTTTATCCATTTCATTTAACATTGTAACTGTGGTTTACAATAATGGCATAAACTTGAAAATCCTGATGAGTCATTAGAGACACCTAACAACAGCCTTCAAAATTGCCCCATGTGTGGAATCTCTTGTCAATGTCAGGATTTACACGCGATTCTCCTCAAATTTCTGCCAGCCCGCATCAATTAGACCTTGCACCTTACGCTTCAGAGCCCTACAATGCTCAATGGAACGCCTCGAGGCTTCTCCGTGACAAGCACACGTTGCGTTCGAGTCGTATTCTCGGAGAAATGGAGGTTGATGAACCTTGGCTAGGGTTATGGCTACCATTGAATTATCAAGTAGATATGGGAGCAAGTCAGCATTGGGGTGAATTCTACAGGCTTTCTCGCTGCAAAATTCATTTTTGGTTGGTGTTTTTTGGTTTGTGCTAAAGGTGGTCTTCGTCATTGGAAGTGCGATAGACAGGCTTTGTGGTTGATTTAGGGATGGTCTTTGTGGATAACTGGGTGGTGGGTAAGGAGGTTTGTTATTGGCTGAGTAATGACATTGTTGGGTTGGTGGGAAACTTGGTCGTATAGGAATGGCAGTCACAGCATGGGTTTCTCCCTCATCGTCACCATCTTTATTTGCCCCAGTTTTCTCATTCGTCCAAGCAGGATGATTAAATTTGCCTCTTTTCAGATCCACTTCGATCTTTCTGCTGGCGAAGACCAAATCTGTAAAACTTGAAGGTGCGTAGCCCATCATCTTTTCATAGTGGAGTACCGATAATGTGTCTACCATCACGATTATCGTCTCCCTTTCCATCATTGGGGGTACCACCTGGGCCGCCAGATCCCTCCACCTTTTGGGCGTGTTCTTTGAAAGATCCGTCCCCCTTTTTGCACATGTTCTGTAGTTGCATCCTATCCAGAACCATATCAAAATTGTACTGATACTGCCTAACAAAGGCAACCATTAGGTCCTTCCAAGAATGGACTCGGGAAGGTTCCAAGTTAGTGTACCAGGTAACAGCTACCCCAGTAAGACTTTCTTGGAAGGAATGTATCAGCAATACATCTTTAGATGGTTCTTGGGACAAGTAGTCCCCTTGTACTTGTCAAAGTCCAGCACCTTGAACTTGGGAGGGGTGATGATATTAGGTACTAGTAACAACTCTTCTAGGTTAGCAAAGGAATAATCTTCACCTCCTTCAATGGCCCTGAGCCTTTCCTCTAGATGATCCGCCTTTCCCTTTTCGGCCATAGCAGGAGGGGCTCTTCCCACCGCAAAATGCAATGGTTGTGGTTGTGGGCGAAACTGAGGGCCCTCCAAAGTGTTTTCAAAGGGTATACCACCAACTGCTTGCCCTTCAGTGGCATATCCGAGCCAAGGCTCGAAGTCAGCTAGATTGTGGTGGGGAATTTCATGTGTCTCCCCCATGGTTTGAGAGATATGTGCCTGATCAGATTGAGGTTATTGGTTCTCAATGAGTATCGGAGTGGAGTTATTGAGATTTTCATTGAGAGTGTATGCCACATTGGGTGATGTATAGTTGGGAGGCAAGCCATATGATGGGAAGGCATGCTCGTTTTGAATTTGCACATCATGGGGGCCGCCCGTACTTCCTAAATCTTTGCCTACCATATCTGAGGTTGGATGATTCATTTGGTTGATGCCGGAAGGGGACGTCGGGTTCACCTTAGCAACAACGCTGGTAGCGGCAATTGCAACCGCATTGGCTTCCATTATCTTCTTCATGCTCATCATGGCCTCCATCATTGTGGCCATTTTCTCTTTAATGGCCTCCATGTCGGCCTTCATCTTCTCTTGTATCTCCTCTACTTCACCCATTACTCTAGCTCTAGCACAAGTTCGGTGAGGACGCCGTAAAGCATGTTTTTTTTCTTTTTGATAACAATGATTAAGTTCATTTTATTTTATTTTATTTTATTTTTCAAGGAAAGAATGTAATGAGCAATGCAACCAATGAAAAGCATGGATGTATGTGAATGATGTACAGTTGAAGTATTGCGAATTTTTACGCAGGATATGGGGTTGAATCAATTTAGATTTTCAACATGGTCCATGACATCTTTGTCAAGGTGAAACTGGAAGTAACAAGGACATCAACAATCCTAAATATGTTTGGCAGTCGACGAAGCAGTGATGTGACTCGATTCATCTTTTTCCCCAATTTTGCAAGACGGTTACTTCCATATTTCAACTTGACTTGATGAACCTTTTTGTAAAAGCATGAGCTTGGTTCAACCCTATAATCCAAGGAATGGCAATTTTGATCGCCAATACTTCAACAACATCTCATAGGGATGAATGACTCGGGCATACTTTAAGCTATGCATGGAAAATGTAATTATGAAATTGAGATGCCCGAAGAAACACCATTTCCTAGTTAACCATGCATTAGGTACCATGTTCAATTATTTTGTTTTGTTGTTGTTGTTTTTTTTTTTTTTTAGAAATGGGTTTATGATCCCAACATGGTTGGCTCATGGTACCTAACACATGCAACTAAGAATGTAGTGTGAAGTTTCACGCTTCCTCTTTTTTTGTTTTTGTTTTGTAGAGGAAAACGCAAGGATTAGCAAACATGAAAACAAATGGTATGCAATTTTGCAGATCAAAAAGTTTGTTGAACGCATATGCATGATGATGCCATGACTCATGCAAAATGTGAGGCTGTAATATGATAACAGACAAATGCAGGAACGATATGTTCATTATGATGCCATGAAGAGATGTTTATTCGATGCATGATATGAATGCATTTACGGACACGAGAGCCCGAAAAATTATCTCTTCTTACTTGCGCATTTGGGGGCGCAGTGCCCTATGTGTACAGTTAAGAAGGTGATATGGACCTTCCGGGTTCCCGTGACAAAGGACGAGACCAACATACAATGCATGCTAGAGATAAAATGTGGGAGTGACTTGATTCGCGCTGATTTTTGGAGTAAAAACGCGGGATAAACTCATTTTATTCAAAAAGTTATACCTAGTCAAGATCTGAGCGACAATACAAACTTCCTAGTGGTTCCTAATCATATGGTCCATTAAGTCTATCATATGCTGACAATAGCTAAGAAGCCCGTGAATCTCCTCGGGGGCGGAGTAGGTGTCCACCACTGCTTTGGCCTTGGCTAGCAATCGGGGAAGTTCTTGACTCCTGTTCAAAGTAAGAGCAAATCGGTCCATCCTCATTGTTGCCTCTTGGTGCAATTGATCGAGGCCGTACCCGAATCAAATAAACATGAAAATGCAGTAACTAGGAAGTGATCCTAGGTCGTTTCCCAACGAGCAGTGACAAGCCAAATGTTCATAATATACTTGCAGTAACAGTAACGATGGGGGGGGGTGTCATACCCTAATTTCGTCCGGGGACCTTTGCTTGATAACATGCGACCATTCTTTGGTCCTTGTGAGGTGCTTGGCATCCATCATTAGGCAATTTGTGAAATTCCAGGACATGCCGAAAAACCAAAAAAATATTGATGCACAATCCGTAAGTTTCCGTGACACACCGGAAATCAAATGGAAGCATCGTTGCATAATTAAGTGAGGTTCCGTAACATTCCGTAAGTCAAAAGGGGGATGATTATGTAATCCGCAAGGTTCCGTAACATTACGGGAAGAAAACAAGTATCGTTACGAAATTCGTAAGTTTCCGTAACTTTACGAAAAAAGAATCACCAAAAAAAGCAGAGGGGGGTGTACTTAGTAAAAATGGGGGTGCAAATAGCACCCAGGCCCACTTGGGCCCTCCAGAATATTCCTCCAGAAGGCTGTTGCTTCTGGAGGAAGCAACCTGGCTCGCCTGGGCGAGCTGGGCGGCAACCACCTCCCCTATTTTGCTATAAATAGGGGAGGAAGTGAAGAAGGAAGGGGTTCAGCCCCTTTGGCACTTCTCTCTCTTTCGAATTTGCTTGGAAAAATTGTTTCCGTGAAGAAAATCTAAGCCGAGGCGCTTCCGAAACGTTTCCGTAACGTTTTCCGTGAGGAATCTCGCAAAGGTTTCAACCGTTCTTCGACGTTCTTCATTCGTTCTTCATCGTTCTTCGATCTTCAACGGGTAAGTACCTCGAACCAAGCTTTTCGATTCATTCTATGTACCCGTAGTGGTCCACATTGTGTTTCGTGCATTTTTATTCTCGTTTTGTTTACTTTTTATACCCCCTGTTGACGTGCTTAAGCCATTTTACTTAAGTCATTTCTCGCTTAACTTAAAAATAAAATAAATTTCCACCGAACGTTTGAATTGTTTTATCCATTAATTTCGGTTAAAATAAATTCCGACCGTTCGGTCGTGCCGTAACCACGTTGGAAATCAAAAAGAAGTAAAAAATAATATAATAATAAAAAAGACATCTTTTAGTAAAATAAAGCGGAAAATCAATCGGACGTTTTCTCTTTGGGATTTCTCATTCTTAATCGAATTGATTAATAACTAAAGTGAAACTAAAGGCTAAAATCAATTCGCCTAGTCAAGCTCGTCCATAAAAATAGGCTTTTGAAGTTTGTCATTTCATTTTCTCACTAAGTAAAAATGGATCATTTTTAAGGTCCAACGCCTTAAAATGATCACCTCTTAAAGTAAAAAAGAATCACTTGATAAAAAAAAGCTACGTAGGTCTGATTTTCTCATCCCAAATTGAGGAATACGTAGGAGCAAAGGGAAACACCCTTGTCGACCACAAAAAGAGAAAATATAAGAAGGGTATAAAGGATATAGAGACATAAAAAGGGAACATAAAAAATCAAAGTCATGTTTGCACATTCGATTAAAGGCTGCCGTCCCTTGGGGCGGACGTGTGGGGTGCTAATACCTTCCCCGTGCGTAAATACAACTCCCGAACCTTTCACTTAAAAGTTCGTAGATCGCGTCTTTTCCGGTTTTTCCGACGTTTTCCTCAAATAAACGTTGGTGGCGACTCCGCGCGTATTCCTTTCGTGGAACACGCATCCCGCGAGTCACGCGTCGCCCTCCCGCCGAAGGGTAGGTTGCGACAGTTGGCGACTCCACTGGGGACTGTTTTTAGAGAGTTAGGCCATTTAATTTTGTGCAATGTTTTACCGTGACTTACCCCTTTGTTGGTTTCCTTTCATTATGTTCTTGTGTATATAAACTCTTTGTTGCTTTTAGTGCGTTTTAAATGTATGCATAAAGTAAATATTTATTCGTTTGATGCACACAAACACCAACACTATTTGCACACACTGTGAGTGAAAAAGGGCCCTATACCCGGGTTCATGGGAGCATAAGGAGTGGAGGTGAATCTGTGATCATGCTAGGTCTCCGACTTGCTTGATTACAGTGAACCCTCATCTAGAGCTTTTCTCTTTGAAAACCTATTGTTGCTAGTAGTCCCTACTGCTACAATATGTTCTTCAAAGGGGATGATACCTCTAGAAACCATCAAGAGAGATATAACTACCTTGGGGATTATTGCTAAAAGCCTAGTTAGTTCTCTCCTTTATAGGTCCCTTAAATAGGGGCACGAAGCAAACACGCTGCGTGCCATTTTTCACACTGCCATGCATGAGTATCATATACCCTTTTGCTTATGTTCGGTAAATATCGTCATACTGTGCACATTCCCGCATTGTGTCTTTTGCATAGGTATTGCATATGGGTTCTGTCTTGATCCCTACTGTAAACAAACCAACGGAGGGTCCGTGTCGCCTTCTTAAAAACGTGCGTTGGGGCATTTCGCTACCCCTAGACGTCGTATCTAAGAAGGGGACAAACTCCCCGGACCCCCGCATTCCTAGATTGCATCTGTGTCATATGCATTCCATCATGCATTCATCCATCCCACCCATGAGATATCGGAGTTTTGATTTGCACCAGCTTTTGTCTCACTTTAGTAAGCATGGGAACAAATCAAACCGGCAAGAGGTTCTACCAAGTCAAGGTCAAAAGCCTAGATACCACCAGCATCAAGGAATTAGGGCGGTTGATGGAACCCCTCCAAATGCAAGCCTTCCGCAAGACTTACGGAAAGATCTTAGAGTTGACCATAGCAGAGGTGTCCATAGAAGCCATTGTATCACTTACCCAATACTACGACCAGCCTTTGAGGTGCTTCACATTCGGAGACTTCCAATTAGTACCAACCATTGAAGAATTTGAGGAAATTCTAGGATGTCCTCTCGGGGGAAGAAAACCATATCTTTCCTCCGGGTGTCTCCCTTCTTTGAGCAGAATTGCAACTGTGGTCAAGGATTCAGCAAGAGGTTTGGACCGCATAAAACAGACTCGGAACGGCATAGCGGGCCTACCACAGAAGTACCTAGAAGACAAGGCGAGGGGTATGGCCAATCAAGGAGACTGGGTCCCGTTTATGGGTGTGTTAGCTTTGCTAATTTTTGGGGTCGTCCTCTTTCCAAACGTGGATGGTTTGGTAGACCTAGCAGCAATCGACGCTTTCCTTGCCTACCACCATAGCAAGGAAAGTCCGGTGGTAGCTGTCTTGGCAGATCTATTTGACACATTTGACCGAAGGTGCGAAAAGAGTAGCGCACGGATCATCTGTTGCTTACCCGCCCTCTGTGTTTGGTTGGTTTCACACTTGTTCCAACAAGACACAAGACATCCATGTCCGCTCCTGAGCCATCGCTCGTGTACTGAAAAGAGGAGAATAGATTGGGACCAGCTCTTGGCCGGGATAGGAGGTAGAACAATCAGTTGGTTCCCCCGATGGAAGGAAGGAAAAGAAGGAGTCCTTTTCTCATGTGGAAGATACCCAAACATTCCGCTGGTAGGAACGAGGGGTTGTATTAACTACAATCCCGCACTCGCTATAAGACAACTAGGGTACCCCATGAGGGGAGCACCGACGGAAGAAAGCATGTCTCCTTTCCTTGTGAGGGATTTCGGCGCACAAAATTCCAAGACTATACAAAGAATCCATAAGGCGTGGGAAACCCCGTTAAAGAAAGATCAAGAGCTTAGAGGCATTCGTAATGGCATCATTGGTGGGTACCACGAATGGCTGAAAGTTCATATACGAGGTTTAGATTGGCTCGCCAAGTTAAAAGTCGTCAGCAAAGAGAGTTTTGAAGCACCGGAAGAGGACGAAGAAGTCCAAGCTCTCAAAAGCGAGTTAGGAAAGGCAAAACTTGCCAAGGAGAAGTTCAAGTTGGCCGCTACACACGTTCGGAAGGAGTGTGCCGGGTTACGGGAAGAGAATGCAATTACCGCAAGAGCCCTTGAACAAGAGACCAAGAGGGCTCGCAAGGAAGAGTATGGCCGGAACAAATTTCGCGGGGCTCTATGGGGTAGCAATAGTGAACTCAAGTTGCGAAGGGAAGAAAGAGACCAGTCGCGAACACATAGCATGGTTCTGAATGAGGAGTTGATTGCTTGTTCAAGGTCCAAAAGAAGCTTGTCTCAGCGTTTATGCGAGACAGAGACCAACATGCTAGCTATCATCGCCAAGTACCAAGAAGAGTTAGGTCTAGCCGCGGCCCACGAGCATAGGATTGCGGACGAATATGCCCAAGTATACGCGGAAAAAGAGGCTAGAGGAAGGGTGATCGACTCTTTACACCAAGAGGCAACCATGTGGATGGATCGGTTTGCTCTTACCTTGAACGAGAGTCAAGAACTTCCCCGATTTTTAGCCAAGGCCAAAGCGATGGCAGACACCTACTCCACCCCCGAAGAGATTCACGGGCTTCTCGGCTATTGTCAGCATATGATAGACTTAATGGCCCACATAATTAGGAATCGTTAGGAAAACTTGTATGGTCTCTCAGACCTTGACTAGATATGACTTCCTTTTTGAAATAAAATGAGTTGGTCCCATGTTTCTACTCCAAAAACTTGTGCAAATCAAATCACTCCTACGTTTCATCTCTAGCATGCATTTTCTTTCTTTACCCACTCCTCACGTTTGGTTTTTTAGGGAAAAAACACCATAACTAAACGCGCCGCAAGGGATCCCTATCGCACCAGATCCAAATCTAAAACGATGGGTGATCAAGAGGAGACGCAGGAACAGATGAAAGCCGACATGTCGGCTCTGAAAGAACAAATGGCCTCCATGATGGAGGCCATGTTAAGTATGAAGCAGCTCATAGAGAAGAACGCGGCCACCGCCGCCGCTGTCAGTTCGGCTGCCGAAGCAGACCCGACTCTCTTGGCAACTACGCACCATCCTCCCTCAAACATAGTAGGACGGGGAAGGGACACACTGGGGCACGATGGCAGCCCTCACCTGGGATACAACCGAGCGGCTTACCCTTATGGATTGCCGCCCAACTATTCACCGCCCGTCTTGCAAGAAGATGCGGGCCACATTGCTTCTCCCGTCCATGAAAGAGAGCCTCCTCAGCAGCCCGACGAAGTCCACAAAGACCCTCAAGATTATGCTCGAAGGGAGGTCGAGTTCTATCCCCCGATCCCCGAAGGGCCGGCACCAGGCACGTTGCCTCAACCCAACATCGCAGCATCACCAATAGTTTTGTCCACGGAAAGGCCGCCCCCAGCAACTGAAGAAAAGAGGAAGCTCGATCTCCTTGAGGAAAGATTAAGGGCTGTGGAAGGATTTGGGGACTATCCATTTGCAGACATGACGGATCTTTGCTTAGTACCCGATGTTGTTATTCCCCTGAAGTTCAAAGTGCCGGACTTCGACAAGTATAAAGGGACGACTTGTCCCAAAAACCATCTCAAAATGTACTGCCGTAAGATGGGCGCCCACTCTAAAGATGAAAAGCTGTTGATACACTTCTTTCAGGATAGCTTGGCCGGAGCTGCGGTAGTGTGGTACACTAATTTGGAAGCTTCCCGTATCCGTACTTGGAAGGATCTGATTACCGCCTTCCTAAGGCAGTATCAGTACAATTCTGATATGGCTCCTGACCGTACTCAACTGCAGAATATGTTCAAGAAAGAGGGCGAAACCTTTAAAGAATATGCGCAGCGATGGAGGGATTTGGCGGCACAAGTAGCTCCTCCCATGGTTGAGAGAGAGATGATCACCATGATGGTAGACACTCTGTCAGTGTTCTACTATGAGAAGCTAGTGGGTTACATGCCGTCCAGCTTTGCGGATCTGGTGTTTGCCGGGGAAAGAATCGAGGTTGGATTGAAAAGAGGAAAGTTTGATTACGTGTCCTCCACAAACGCGAATGCCAAAAGAATCGGGGCAACAGGGGCAAAAAGGAAGGAAGGAGATGCCCATGCCATCTCTTCAACACCCGCATCGGTCAAACCCCAACAAACACCTCATGGTACCCATCAGTACGCGCAACATCACCCAAGCTTCTCGGCTCATGCTGGGAACGCCTCTAGTTCAACACCCGTGCAGCCTAAGGCACCCACCCAGAGGGAAGCTCCCCAGGTTCCAACTCCGAACACGACTCGACTGGCCAGTAATTCCAACACGACAAGGAACTTCCCTCCGAGGCCATTGCCGGAATTCACCCCGCTCCCAATGACGTACGAAGATCTTCTACCATCCCTCATCGCCAATCATTTGGCCGTGGTAACTCCCGGAAGGGTCCTCGAACCCCCTTTCCCGAAGTGGTATGACCCTAACGCAACTTGCAAGTACCATGGGGGTGTCCCGGGGCATTCCGTCGAAAAATGCTTGGCCCTTAAATACAAGGTCCAACATTTAATGGATGCCGGATGGCTGACTTTCCAAGAGGATCGGCCCAATGTGAGAACCAACCCGCTCGCCAATCATGGAGGGGGAGCGGTTAATGCAGTTGAGTCCGATAGGCCGCACAAGTCTAAACCTTTAAGGGATGTGACAACCCCTAGGAGGTTTATCTTTGAGGCCCTACAAAAGGGAGGTGTGATTCCCCATAGTGGGTGTAAGGAGGATTCCTGTCTGCTGCATTCCGGCGAGATGCATGACATGGAGACGTGTTTGGAAGTAGAGGAATTGTTACAGCGGATGATAGATCAAGGTCGACTGGAAGTCGGCATTGAAGGAAAAGAAGAGCAGCATATATGCATGCAATCTACGGAGGGGAGCGGTGTTGCGAAGCCCAAACCCTTGGTGATATACTTCACTAAAAGCGCAACTTCGCAAAAGCCCGAACACCCCTTAATGGCCAAACCTGTCCCTTTCCCGTACCAAAATAGTCACGCGGTCCCGTGGAGATATACACCTCCGGGGAAGAAGGAAGAAGAAGTCACTGACGTCAGCTCGCTGTCAGCTAAAGTAACAAATATCACTGGACTGAGTGGTGTGACCCGTAGTGGTCGTGTGTTCGCACCTCCGGACCTACCAGTCCAACCCGCCGACGTCAAGGGAAAGGGAAAAGTGGTGGAGGAACAAGATGGCGAAGCACCCCACGCTTCGAATAAAGATATTCCAGCAAAGGGGCCCCCGGAGAAAAAGGATGGTAGAAAGGAGGTGTCGCTAGAGGAAGCCAGCGAGTTCCTTCGGATAATTCAGCAGAGCGAATTCAAGGTTATCGAACAGCTCAACAAAACCCCGGCTAGGGTCTCGCTGTTGGAGTTACTTATGAGCTCCGAGCCTCATCGGGCTCTGCTAGTAAAAGTGCTGAACGAGGCTCACGTGGCCCAAGATATCTCGGTAGAAGGTTTCGGAGGGCTGGTCAACAATATCACTGCCAACAACTATCTTGCCTTCGCCGAAGAAGAAATCCCCGCCGAGGGGAGAGGGCATAATAAGGCTTTACACGTATCAGTCAAGTGTATGGACCATATCGTAGCCAAGGTGCTCATCGATAATGGTTCCAGTTTAAACGTGATGCCTAAGAGCACTTTGGAGAAGTTACCGTTCAATGCTTCCCACTTAAAACCAAGTTCAATGGTGGTTCGGGCCTTCGACGGCACTCGCCGAGAGGTCAGGGGAGAGATCGATCTCCCAGTACAAATAGGCCCTCACACCTGTCAAGTCACCTTCCAAATAATGGATATTAACCCCCCCTACAGCTGCCTGTTGGGGCGCCCGTGGATCCACTCAGTGGGAGTTGTGCCTTCTACACTCCACCAAAAGCTGAAATTCGTAGTGGAGGGGCACTTGGTCATCGTGTCAGGCGAGGAAGATATCTTGGTAAGCTGCCCATCCTCCATGCCTTATGTGGAAGCCGCAGAAGAATCGTTAGAAACTGCTTTCCAGTCTTTTGAGGTGGTCAGCATTTCCTCCGTGGACTCCCTCTTTGGGCAGCCTTGTCTGTCCGATGCAGCGGTAATGATGGCCCGAGTTATGTTGGGGAATGGTTATGAACCCGGGATGGGTTTAGGAAAAAACAACGGCGGCATAACTAGCCTGATAAATACCCAAGGAAATCGTGGGAAGTATGGTTTAGGCTATAAGCCCACTCAGGCGGACATGAAAAGAAGCATCGCGGGAAGAAGGAACAATGGTCAAAGTTCGCGTTGGAGACAAGAAGGTGAAGGAAGCCCGCCCTGCCACATAAGTAGAAGCTTTATAAGCACGGGTTCGGGAGACAAAGGTCAAGCGTTTGCGATATGCGAAGATGGTATTCCGAGTACTTTGGATTTGGTACGACCATGCCCTCCTGATTTCCAGCTGGGAAATTGGCGAGTGGAGGAACGCCCCGGCATTTACGCAACAAGCATAATGTAAACCTTTACGGTTTTAAAAGCTCTATAGTTGGGCCTAGGCTTTAGAGTTTTTCCTTTTGTTAAGGCTTTGTGTCTTTTGTTTTTGAATTTATAATACAAGGATCTCTCTTCATCTGTTCCTGGTCTCTACCCATTCTCATTCATTTGCATGTTTACTTCTTTTTCTGAAACGGCAGATCCGATGACGAGTCCCCCGAAGGTACTAATACCTGGGACCCGTCTATCGACTTCGAGCAAGAAATGAATCAAACGGAAGATGAAGGAAATGAGGATGTGGGACTTCCCCCAGAACTAGAAAGAATGGTCGCCCATGAGGACCAAGAAATGGGGCCTCATCAAGAAGAAACAGAGCTAGTAGACTTAGGAATTGGCAGTGGAAAGAGGGAAGTAAAGATAGGTACAGGTATTACCGCACCTATCCGTGAAGAATTAATAATCCTGCTAAAAGACTACCAAGACATCTTTGCTTGGTCATACCAAGATATGCCCGGTCTGAGTTCTGACATTGTACAGCACCGATTACCTCTAAATCCCGAGTGTTCCCCGGTAAAACAGAAACTGAGGAGGATGAAGCCCGAAACATCCTTGAAGATAAAAGAAGAAGTGAAGAAGCAATTTGACGCTGGATTTCTGGCCGTCGCTCGGTATCCAGAATGGGTTGCCAACATCGTACCAGTTCCTAAAAAAGATGGGAAAGTACGAATGTGTGTAGATTATCGGGACCTGAATCGGGCCAGTCCCAAGGACAATTTTCCTTTACCACACATCGATATCCTCGTAGATAACACGGCCAATTTCGCTTTATTTTCCTTCATGGACGGTTTCTCTGGTTACAATCAGATAAAAATGGCGCCCGAGGATATGGAAAAGACTACTTTCGTCACCCTGTGGGGAACGTTCTGTTACAAGGTGATGTCCTTTGGACTCAAGAATGCCGGGGCAACTTATCAACGGGCCATGGTAGCTTTGTTCCATGATATGATGCATCAAGAGATCGAGGTCTACGTGGACGACATAATTGCTAAATCTAAATCCGAGGAAGAACACCTTGTCAACCTGCGGAAATTGTTCGAAAGGCTTAAGAAATATCAATTAAGGTTGAACCCCGCTAAGTGTACCTTTGGGGTCAAATCAGGGAAATTGCTTGGATTCATTGTAAGCCAGAAAGGGATAGAGGTAGACCCCGAAAAAGTGAAGGCTATCCTTGAGATGCCAGAACCCCGTACAGAGAGGCAAGTCCGAGGTTTCCTGGGGCGCTTGAATTATATTGCCAGATTCATATCGCAGCTCACCGCCATTTGTGAGCCGTTGTTTAAACTCTTGCGCAAAAACCAAACTGATCGGTGGAATGAGGATTGCCAAGAGGCTTTTGGAAGGATCAAAAAGTGCCTAATGAATCCTCCCGTGCTTATGCCACCAGTACCTGGAAGGCCTCTCATTTTGTACATGACAATCTTGGACGAGTCAATGGGGTGTATGCTGGGGCAACATGACGAATCCGGGAAGAAAGAGCGCGCTGTTTACTACCTAAGTAAGAAGTTCACGACCTGTGAGATGAATTACTCCTTGCTCGAAAGAACGTGTTGTGCTTTAGTATGGGCATCCCATCGCCTAAGGCAGTACATGCTGAGCCATACTACCTGGTTGATATCCAAAATGGACCCGGTTAAGTACATCTTTGAAAAGCCAGCTCTCACAGGACGAATCGCCCGGTGGCAAGTCTTGCTATCTGAGTTTGATATAGTCTACGTCACCCAAAAGGCGATAAAAGGAAGCGCTTTGGCAGATTATTTGCCTCTTAATGACTACCAGCCCATGCATCCGGAATTCCCGGATGAGGACATCATGGCCTTGTTCGAGGAAAAGTTGGACGAAGATCGGGACAAATGGACTGTATGGTTTGACGGAGCGTCAAACATTCTAGGTCATGGCGTTGGGGCAGTGTTGGTCTCTCCGGACAATCAATGTGTACCTTTCACAGCCAGGCTAGGATTCGACTGCACCAACAACATGGCCGAATATGAAGCATGTGCCCTAGCCGTCCAGGCAGCAATTGACTCCAATGTCAAACTACTCAAGGTGTACGGCGACTCAGCGTTGGTAATCCATCAGCTGAGAGGGGAATGGGAAACTAGAGATCCCAAGCTGATACCCTACAAAGCCTATATCAAGGAATTGGCTAAGACTTTCGATGAGATCTCCTTCCATCATGTTCCCCGCGAGGAAAATCAAATGGCGGATGCACTTGCTACGTTGGCGTCTATGTTCCAGCTAACACCGCACGGGGATCTACCCTACATTGAATTTTGGTGTCGTGGCAAACCCGCACATTGTTGCCAAGTGGAAGAGGAACGGGACGGAAAGCCTTGGTATTACGACATCAAGCGATATGTCGTAAGCAAAGATACCCGCCAGAGATTGCCGACAACGATAAAAGGACATTGAGGAGGTTGGCAGCCGGTTTCTTCATGAGCGGAAGCATACTGTATAAAAGAAATCACGACATGACACTCCTGCGGTGTGTGGATGCCAAGGAGGCAAATCACATGATCGAAGAAGTCCATGAGGGCTCGTTTGGAATGCACGCCAACGGACATGCTATGGCCAGGAAGATCCTAAGAGCAGGTTATTACTGGCTTACCATGGAAAGTGATTGTTGTGTCCATGTGAGGAAGTGCCACAAATGTCAAGCATTCGCAGATAATGTCAATGCCCCACCACATCCTCTGAATGTCATGTCCGCCCCTTGGCCTTTCTCCATGTGGGGAATAGATGTCATCGGGGCCATTGAGCCCAAGGCCTCGAATGGTCATCGCTTCATCCTCGTAGCGATAGATTATTTCACCAAGTGGGTCGAGGCGGCTTCATATACCAATGTCACGAGGAATGTGGTGGTCAGGTTCATTAAGAAAGAGATCATCTGCCGATATGGTTTGCCAAGGAAGATTATCACGGACAACGGCACCAACCTGAATAATAAGATGATGGCGGAAATGTGCGAGGAGTTTAAAATCCAGCATCACAATTCCACGCCCTACCGGCCAAAGATGAATGGAGCCGTGGAAGCGGCCAATAAGAATATCAAAAAGATTATCCAAAAGATGACCGTGTCATACAAGGATTGGCACGAGATGCTCCCCTTCGCGTTGCATGGTTACCGGACTTCAGTGCGAACGTCAACTGGGGCAACGCCGTTCTCATTGGTATATGGGATGGAGGCTGTGTTGCCGTTTGAGGTAGAAGTCCCGTCATTAAGGATCTTGGCAGAATCCGGATTAAAGGAATCAGAGTGGGCTCAAACACGCTACGATCAGCTCAACCTCATTGAGGGTAAGCGCTTAACGGCCATGAGTCATGGGCGCTTATACCAGCAAAGAATGAAGAGTGCATTCGACAAGAAAGTACGCTTACGCAAGTTCCATGAGGGAGACCTTGTGCTAAAGAAAATGTCCCATGCTGTCAAGGACCATCGAGGGAAATGGGCCCCGAACTACGAAGGGCCATTTGTTGTGAAGAGGGCTTTTTCCGGAGGAGCCCTGGTGCTTACCAACATGGATGGCGAAGAGCTACCTTCACCCGTGAACTCTGATGTCGTCAAACAATATTATGCTTAGAAGCTGGGGCAATTAAGGATGTCGCTGCATGTTCTTTATCTTTATGCGTTTTCTGGATTTCCCCCAGGGATTTCCTGTCTGTTGTATCTCTCGTTACAATCTTTCAAAGAAATGAACGTAGGATTCGAGGCTTTTAGTCCTCACGTTAGTCTCACACCTTGCGTTAATCTGTGATCACCTGAGCCCTTCCGCTCAGTTCATGGGATCCCCCAAGCGTTTAATTAGAATTGAACCTGAACCAACTTTCCCTAAATTTTCTGTGTTTGAAAACATTCATGCATACGCATACGCATACGCATGTATATTGTTGTGGTAAAACAGGGGCAGGATCACCTGGGGCTACCTTCTGGAGTAGAGACGAAACATGAACGGCAGAAATCAATCAAGGTAGGGTAATGATGCGGTCAAGATTGGCCATACCTGGTTGTTTATTACTTGCAGGTACTTAAGGACGAACGCAAGGGGGGATGGGGTCACGACCGACCGATCGTTGCCCTTCTCTGTGCGAAACAAGCAGAGAATGTCGCTGCAAGGCAGCCCCGTATCCTTTGTATTTTGCAGCTTTCTTTTACTTTTTGTTTGTTTTAAAAAAGGTAAAAAAATAAGTAATCAACACCTAAATTCTAACCTAAGTAAGTTCAAGTTAGGCAAGATGCTAATCTATAGGAAGGGAGGGGACATGGTTAATGTTCCCCTCAAAAAAAAAAAAAAAAAAAAAAAAAAAAAAAAGTGCAGGTTAGCTCGCCTGGGCGAGCCACCCCTGCACCAAATTATAAGAATGACGAAAGGGGGGGCGTTTTTACATTCAAAAACTTCTTTTCCCCCCTTTCAAAAGCCATACCCACGGGATTGACGAGTTTGCAGCCCTAGGGTCATCCTTTTTCGCATTTTTTGATTCCGTTTTGCGCTTTTGTTCATCACCACCAAGAAATGGCCCCGAGGAAGCTTGCCTCAAAGAGGTCCAGGAAGGACAAGGCAGCTGAAGGAACTAGTTCCGCTCCGGAGTATGACAGTCACCGCTTTAGGAGTGTTGTACACCAGCAGCGCTTCGAGGCCATCAAGGGATGGTCGTTTCTCCGGGAGCGACGCGTCCAGCTCAGGGACGATGAGTATACTGATTTCCAGGAGGAAATAGGGCGCCGGCGGTGGGCACCACTGGTTACTCCTATGGCCAAGTTTGATCCAGAAATAGTCCTTGAGTTTTATGCCAATGCTTGGCCAACAGAGGAGGGCGTGCGTGACATGAGATCCTGGGTAAGGGGTCAGTGGATCCCGTTTGATGCCGACGCTATCGGCCAACTCCTAGGATATCCGTTGGTGTTGGAAGAGGGCCAGGAATGTGAGTATGGCCAGAGGAGGAACCGGTCTGATGGGTTCGATGAGGAGGCCATCGCCCAGCTGCTATGTATACTGGGGCAGGATTTCGCCCGGACTGCTGCAGGGAGGCGAGTGCGAATCATGCGCACCAACATGACCACCCTGACCCAGATATGGATGACGTTGCTCCTTAGCAACATCCTGCCCACCGATCATAATTTCGACCTTCCCATGCCGAAGTGTCAGCTGGTGTACGCCATCCTGACACGGATGAGCATCCATGTGGCTCAGTTGATCGCTGATGCCATCTATATTTTTGCAGGTATGGCGCCCACTAGGCACCCTTTGGACCCAGATAAGTCCAACAGGGCCCTGGGATTCCCCGCACTGATCACAGGACTCTGCCAGTCGTTCGGAGTCCCCGTTGCACCTACCAAGGTGATTCGGCCGCCCATCACCCGGGCTTTTATTGAGAAGTACTGTACCCAGAGACAGGCTCAGGGTGATGCTCCACAGGCCGCAGGCGCGCCCCCACCACCTCATCAGGCTGGCCAGGCTGGGGCATTTGACATGGAGCAGTATTTACGGCATTTGGTTCGCCAGCAGGCGGCCAACCACCGAGCACATGTACGGACCCATGATTGTCTGTACCAGATGAGCCTTAGCATGCAGAGCCAGGGCTTCGCTTCTTTTTCATGCCCTACTCCAGACCAGTTCAGGGCAGAGGTTGCATGGCCCGGAGATTGGCCCGAGGCCCAAGCAGGAGAGGCACCCCCAAAAGCTCCCGGCGACGGAGAAGAGGCCCACGAGGATGAAGAGATGGCCGATTTGCTTGACTTCCTGGGAGGGAGTGGAGATACGTGACTGGGAGATCCCCAGATTCATGTTTTCTTTCATATTTCTTTTGTCATTTTTATTCTATGTTATTGTTTTGACTTGAGAGACTAATGTTTGTTTTTGTTGTTTCGATTGTCATTTGTACAGCGCATACATTTTTGTTTAGGTTGTTGCGTTAGTGTTTATATATCATTACTATTGATGATGTTTGGAATTCTGGAACCGTGTAGAGTTCTTCGTTTAGGAACATCGTCCAAAAAATATATGTGTGAAATAAACAAAAAAAAAATCATGATAAAAATAAAAATAGAAAAGAAAAAAAATGAAATGAATGAAATGGAAAAAAGAACAAAAAGGAAAAGAAGAAAGCAAGTAAGGAAAAAGGTAGAAAAAGAGAAAATAAGTTGTCAAGCTGAAAAACCAACATGCTTTTGAAAAGAGATGACTTCCAACTTTTCTTTGAAAAAAAATTCACTGATCATAACTAGTTTTTGAAAAAAATGTGTATACACCTGAAGGGTGAATGCTGTGAAGATTTTCCCAGACGCCCAAAATGGACTCGGATAAATGCACAAATTGATGAAAGAACATATTTTGGAAACGTTGGGTTGACTAAAATAGAGGAAATGAATCCTGAGCCCTAGCTTCACATGACCATAAAAATTTGACACTTGAGTGTCCGCATAGGTGCATGCATGACCAATTTTGCATAAAGTTTCCAAATCATCATTGTTGCATTTGTGTCATGGAAATAATGTGGGGCACCCCTTTTATCCTTGAACCAAACCAAACCCCGACATGTATCATGTCTAGCCATTCTACAAACCTTGAGCCAAAATCCTGACTCACCATAAACCTTGACCTAGGGTGAGAATGTCAATCCTTACCCTCGGAAGCAAAAAAGAAAAGAAGGAAAATTTCCAATCAAAGAGAAAGCAAAAAAGAAAAGAAAGGAAATTCCCAATCAAAGGGTGGGAGAAAGCAAAAAGAAAAGAAAGAAAATTCCCAATCAAAGAATGGGAGAAAGAAAAAAAGAGAAAAGAAGGAAAGAAAGCTCCTGATCAAGGATCAAAAGAAAACAGAAGAAATGTGCAGAGAGGTCTTTGGACCGGACAATATCTGAACAATACAGAATTGTCACCAAATGAACAAAAAAGGAAGGAAAGGAAACCACGACCTAAAATAGTCTTCTCCCTTTGATTACCAACCAAAATCCCGTGCGCTAGCGACCCTTTTTTTCTCGCCCCGCACTAAACAAAAAAAAAACAGAAAAAGAAAAAGCCAGAAAAATCAAAAGCCAAAAACACACAAAAGCCGAAAAAAAAAACCACCAAAAGAACCCATTCCCAAGGGAAGCCCTATTGATCCATGATCACGCATGTAATTTTTGATTTGATAGGAAATAATTTGCAAAGTCAAGTCATGACATATCTATGGTTCGGAATTAGGATGAAACACTTACCTGTGCGAGATTGATACACTTTGAGTGATTTCTTCTATTTTTGTCGAACCCGGTGTTTCCTCTAAATGTTCATTTAGAAAATGAAATGCTAACATCCAAAATCTCATTTATGGTTATGGGGAATTTCATCAGCAGACTCTCCTTCCCCGGTAGACGCATTGTTTTTCACTCAAAAAAAGCATATGCTGCTCTAAATCAGTTGGAATATTTGTCTCTTTGCTAAAGCATGTTTGCATTTTAGTGGAGAAAACACCGAGACTTTTTCAAGTCTCACAAGTTATCCAGAACTACGTAGGTCTGAGTTCCTCATTGGAGGATACGTAGGAGCAAGAGCCTCGCTTTTGTCGACCATACCCCCTTTTGTTGCCATGACTCAAGAGCTGGTAGCCCGCGGAGACACCTTACGGTTATCCGCACCTCTTCATTCAGTCACCCCAAGTGTGATTGACGAGCAGAGGCCAATATGGTCATCTGCGCCCTTTCCGGAGATGTCAGCATTTTTCGATGGAGACTTTTCAAGTCTCACAAGTTATCCAGAACTACGTAGGTCTGAGTTCCTCATTGGAGGATACGTAGGAGCAAGAGCCTTGCTTTTGTCGGCCGCCCCATAATCTTTGTCATACTGACCCTGAGGTCATGTGACGTGCACCCTTGTATCATCCAGAGGCGGCGGGCCCGATGATACGCGGAGATACCGTATGGTTATCCGCACCCTTTTGTCATCCAGAGGCGGCGGGCCCGATGACAAGCAGAGACCAAGTTTGGTCATTCTGCACCCTTGTATCATCCAGAGGCGGCGGGCCCGATGATACGCGGAGATACCGTATGGTTATCCGCACCCTTTTGTCATCCAGAGGCGGCGGGCCCGATGACAAGCAGAGACCAAGTTTGGTCATTCTGCACCCTTGTATCATCCAGAGGCGGCGGGCCCGATGATACGCGGAGATACCTTATGGTTATCCGCACCCTTTTGTCATCCAGAGGCGGCGGGCCCGATGACAAGCAGAGACCAAGTTTGGTCATTCTGCACCCTTGTATCATCCAGAGGCGGCGGGCCCGATGATACGCGGAGATACCTTACGGTTATCCGCACCCTTTTGTCATCCAGAGGCGGCGGGCCCGATGACAAGCAGAGACCAAGTTTGGTCATTCTGCACCCTTGTATCATCCAGAGGCGGTGGGCCCGATGATACGCGGAGATACCTTACGGTTATCCGCACCCTTTTGTCATCCAGAGGCGGCGGGCTCGATGATACGCGGAGATACCTTACGGTTATCCGCACCCTTTTGTCATCCAGAGGCGGCGGGCCCGATGACAAGCAGAGACCAAGTTTGGTCATTCTGCACCCTTGTATCATCCAGAGGCGGCGGGCCCGATGATACGCGGAGATACCTTACGGTTATCCGCACCCTTTTGTCATCCAGAGGCGGCGGGCCCGATGACAAGCAGAGACCAAGTTTGGTCATTCTGCACCCTTGTATCATCCAGAGGCGGCGGGCCCGATGATACGCGGAGATACCTTACGGTTATCCGCACCCTTTTGTCATCCAGAGGCGGCGGGCCCGATGACAAGCAGAGGCCAAGTTTGGTCATTCTGCACCCTTGTATCATCCAGAGGCGGCGGGCCCGATGATATGCGGAAATACCCGAGTGGTTATCCGTATAAACATTCTTTTGCTATCTGTAAGACAGAACGCTTGATAGCATGCAGAGGCTGACACAGTCTTCTGCACCTTTTGTTCCTCCAGGAACAACAAGTCATTTACATGCGGAAATTTCATGGTCACCCGCGACTCTCGTCAACCGAGAGGAGCGAAATTAGTGTCATACACTAATTTTCGTCCGGGGACCTTTGCTTGATGACATGCGACCATTCTTTGGTCCTTGTGAGGTGCTTGGCATCCATCATTAGGCAATTTGTGAAATTCTAGGAGCGACAAGTCATGGTCACCCGCGACTCTCGTCAACCGAGAGGAGCGAAATTAGTGTCATACACTAATTTTCGTCCGGGGACCTTTGCTTGATGACATGCGACCATTCTTTGGTCCTTGTGAGGTGCTTGGCATCCATCATTAGGCAATTTGTGAAATTCTAGGAGCGACAAGTCATGGTCACCCGCGACTCTCGTCAACCGAGAGGAGCGAAATTAGTGTCATACACTAATTTTCGTCCGGGGACCTTTGCTTGATGACATGCGACCATTCTTTGGTCCTTGTGAGGTGCTTGGCATCCATCATTAGGCAGTTTGTGAAAATTCTGGGAACAACAAGTCATTTGCATGTGGAGATTTTATGGTCACCCGCGACTCTCGTCAAATCAAGAGGAACGAAATTAGTGTCTTATCTTTACTTTTCTTTTATCTCCAATAAAAGACAAGTAAAGAGGGGCAACTGTCATACCCTAATTTCGTCCGGGGACCTTTGCTTGATAACATGCGACCATTCTTTGGTCCTTGTGAGGTGCTTGGCATCCATCATTAGGCAATTTGTGAAATTCCAGGACATGCCGAAAAACCAAAAAAATATTGATGCACAATCCGTAAGTTTCCGTGACACACCGGAAATCAAATGGAAGCATCGTTGCATAATTAAGTGAGGTTCCGTAACATTCCGTAAGTCAAAAGGGGGATGATTATGTAATCCGCAAGGTTCCGTAACATTACGGGAAGAAAACAAGTATCGTTACGAAATTCGTAAGTTTCCGTAACTTTACGAAAAAAGAATCACCAAAAAAAGCAGAGGGGGTGTACTTAGTAAAAATGGGGGTGCAAATAGCACCCAGGCCCACTAGGGCCCTCCAGAATATTCCTCCAGAAGGCTGTTGCTTCTGGAGGAAGCAACCTGGCTCGCCTGGGCGAGCTGAGCTCGCCTGGGCGAGCTGGGCGGCAACCACCTCCCCTATTTTGCTATAAATAGGGGAGGAAGTGAAGGAAGGGGTTCAGCCCCTTTGGCACTTCTCTCTCTTTCGAATTTGCTTGGAAAAATTGTTTCCGTGAAGAAAATCTAAGCCGAGGCGCTTCCGAAACGTTTCCGTAACGTTTTCCGTGAGGAATCTCGCAAAGGTTTCAACCGTTCTTCGACGTTCTTCATTCGTTCTTCATCGTTCTTCGATCTTCAACGGGTAAGTACCTCGAACCAAGCTTTTCGATTCATTCTATGTACCCGTAGTGGTCCACATTGTGTTTCGTGCATTTTTATTCTCGTTTTGTTTACTTTTTATACCCCCTGTTGACGTGCTTAAGCCATTTTACTTAAGTCACTTCTCGCTTAACTTAAAAATAAAATAAATTTCCACCGAACGTTTGAATTGTTTTATCCATTAATTTCGGTTAAAATAAATTCCGACCGTTCGGTCGTGCCGTAACCACGTTGGAAATCAAAAAGAAGTAAAAAATAATATAATAATAAAAAAGACATCTTTTAGTAAAATAAAGCGGAAAATCAATCGGACGTTTTCTCTTTGGGATTTCTCATTCTTAATCGAATTGATTAATAACTAAAGTGAAACTAAAGGCTAAAATCAATTCGCCTAGTCAAGCTCGTCCATAAAAATAGGCTTTTGAAGTTTGTCATTTCATTTTCTCACTAAGTAAAAATGGATCATTTTTAAGGTCCAACGCCTTAAAATGATCACCTCTTAAAGTAAAAAAGAATCACTTGATAAAAAAGAACTACGTAGGTCTGATTTTCTCATCCCAAATTGAGGAATACGTAGGAGCAAAGGGAAACACCCTTGTCGACCACAAAAAGAGAAAATATAAGAAGGGTATAAAGGATATAGAGACATAAAAAGGGAACATAAAAAATCAAAGTCATGTTTGCACATTCGATTAAAGGCTGTCGTCCCTTGGGGCGGACGTGTGGGGTGCTAATACCTTCCCCGTGCGTAAATACAACTCCCGAACCTTTCACTTAAAAGTTCGTAGATCGCGTCTTTTCCGGTTTTTCCGACGTTTTCCTCAAATAAACGTTGGTGGCGACTCCGCGCGTATTCCTTTCGTGGAACACACATCCCGCGAGTCACGCGTCGCCCTCCCGCCGAAGGGTAGGTTGCGACAGGGGGGTTTGGTTGTTTGGTAATTAAAGAGCAGAACAAATAAAATGGAATACGAAACTACTAATATTAAAAACGGGTTGTTTCCTCTGATTCAGAAGCCACTCTCTTATCCTGGGTTATGGAGAATTCGTCCCTAACAGTCAACCACTTAATCCAACCCTATTTCAATTTACTAAGCGAAAATCAACTTAGGGTTTTCAATACGTGATTAGGCACCACATACACCAGTTAGCCCTTCGTCCATTAAGCATGAACGCAAGTTAGGCTCAGAGGCAATTAATCGAACACGAAGCGTGCACTGATTAATAATCACGAAATTGGGATAACTGGTGAAGGGAAAACTGCCAGGAAACCACATTACAAACGAAACCTCAAAGAGAGTTGGGCTTCGTCCTCAAAAGGAAACAATACCAGAAAATCTAGCCTTCTATGGATTCAAACAGAAAACGCAAATGAAACATGAAGCAGAAACGTAAATGAACAAGAACGTAAATGAACAGAAACGTAAATGAACAAGAACGTAAATGAACAGAAACGTAAATGAAAGTAGAAGAAGAAGCAAGAATGAACTCGTAATTAGAAGCAGAAAACGGAAATTTGCATTAAGAACGAAAACTGTAACATGGCACAGAAAAACGTGAAAACCTAAAACCAAAGCTCTGAATAATGAAAATAGCATAGCAGAATAGAATGCCCTGCAAGAATCCCAAGGCAGCTATTTAAAAAGAGTCACTCAAAGTCACTGGGCCCTATTACAATACTATGGCCCAAAACGAAATAAACACTGAACAACATAAAATAAAATTGCGAAATTTCCTAATTAGAAATTAACTAAGGTAAGCGCTGCTTTATTTGCCCTCTTCAAGTCCACAACCAAAATCCGGATTAAGCCCAATGTTTCATTAATTCCTGAAATTAGATTAAAAACATCAAATTAGCTAAATGAGCCCAAATAATAAAACTGCCTAATTAATTGACAATTAAGACCAATCCATAATTAAAATGGTGCAAAAAGGGTTTAGAAAATAGAAGAAAATGGTGCCTAATTAGTTTCAATGCATCTATTCAAAACTTTTTCCAAACTATTCAAACAACCATCAAAAGAGGATCCATATACAGTGAAATCATCCATAAACACCTCTATGCAATTTTCTAAAAAA
This sequence comes from Glycine soja, assembly GCF_004193775.1. Taxonomy (NCBI): domain Eukaryota; kingdom Viridiplantae; phylum Streptophyta; class Magnoliopsida; order Fabales; family Fabaceae; genus Glycine; species Glycine soja. Next base: position 27,463,328 of record NC_041011.1, read on the forward strand.
TCACTGAAAATACTAATCATGCACCGCTGGAAGGTACCAGGGGCATTGCACAGGCCGAAAGGCATCCTCCTATAAGCAAAAGTGCCGAAGGGGCAGGTGAATGTGGTCTTTTCCTGATCCTCAGGAGCAATAGTAATTTGCATATAACTAGAAAAACCATCAAGGAAACAGTAGTGGGATTTACCTGCCAGGCGTTCAAGCATCTGGTCAATGAATGGCAGGGGAAAATGGTCCTTTTTGGTAACCTGGTTCAGCCTCCTATAGTCAATGCAGACTCTCCAACTGTTCTGCACCCGAGTAGGAATCAGCTCCTCCTTCTCATTTCTGATCACTGTGAGGCCAGTCTTTTTCGGGACTACCTGGACGGGACTCACCCATTGGCTGTCGGAGATAGGATAAATGATTCCAGCTTGCAAAAGCTTGGTTATCTCCTTCTTCACTACATCAAGAATCACCGGGTTGAGTCTTCTCTGTGGCTGTCTTACTGGTTTAGCTCCATCCTCTAAATTTATTCGATGCATACATGTGGATGGGCTAATACCAGGAATGTCCGCCAGGGTCCAGCCTATAGCCTTCTTATGCTTCTTGAGAACTGACAACAACTTCTCCTCTTGCTCATCAGCAAGGGAGGCAGATATAATCACTAGAAAACTCTTGCTATCATCCAAGTAAGCGTATTTTAAATTTGATGGCAGAGGCTTCAATTCTGGTGTGGTCGGCTGGACAGTGGTAGAAGGAGATGGTTTCTCAGCCTTTACCTCATAAAGAAAGTCAGAGGTATGTGTACTTCCTGAAACATGGTTAGTCCTATCTGACTCTATAAAATCAATCTCAAGAGGTAAAACACCACCACCAGGCATGCAATCAATATCACTCTCAGATTCACTCTCAGCATCAAGTTCAGACATATGATCAAGTACAATTTCAGACTCAATGCATGAAGAGTGAGAGGCATGCAGATTAGAATAAAGATCAGTCATGTATTCATCAACAACATGGTCAATTATTTCAGCACGAAATACAGAAAGATCTTCAGATGGGTATTTCATAGCATCTAGAATATTAAAATGAACAGTTATATCACCAAACTCCATGGACAGTGTGCCTGCATAAACATCTATCTTAGTTCTAACAGTTTTCATAAAGGGTCTGCCTAGAATGATGGGAACTGATCCTTGAGAAAATCCATCTTCCATATTCAAGATATAAAAATCAACAGGGAAAATCAGTTCACCAACTCTAACTAAGACATCTTCTATGAAACCAACAGGATAGGCAACACTTCTATTAGCTAAATGAATTACCACATCAGTTGACTGCAAGGGACCTAGAGATAGAGAATTAAAAATCGACAGAGGCATAACACTAACAGAGGCTCCTAAATCTAGCATGGCATTGTCAAACTTACTATTCCCTATAATACAAGGTATGCTGAATGTACCTGGATCTTTGAATTTTTTAGGAATTTGAGGAACAAATTTACCAATCAATGCGGAGACATTTCTGCCCATGCTAATTCGTTCACTTCCTTTAAGCTTCCGCTTATTAGTGCACAGCTCCTTCAAGAATTTGGCATATCTTGGAATTTGCTTTATTGCATCCAACAGAGGTATGTTTACCTCTACTTTTCTAAACGTTTCCAAGATCTCTTTCTCTGCCTCTTCCATTTTTTTGTTGGAAACTGCTCTTGGAGGGAATGGAAGAGGGGGAATGTGCTGCTTCTGCAAATCAGAATTACCTGTGGAAGAAGATTCACCTGCACAGAAATTGTTAGGTAGATTTTTGTCATCACCTTTTTCTGGAATAGAGTGAAGTTTGGCAGGTTCATTTGCAGATGAGGAAGGTGCTACGGGTTGAGGTCCTTGACACTGCTTTCCCGACCTCAATGAAATGGCACTGACATTTTTGGGGTTTTGGACAGCTTGAGAAGGCAGCTTGTCAGAATTCTGGGACTGTTGTTGATTCAATTGAGTAGCTAATTGTCCCATCTGATTGGTTAAGCTTTGAATGGAGGCTCTGGTCTCTTGCTGAAACTGCATGTTCTGCATAGTCATTTGCCTCACAAGTTCTTCGAGGGAAGGTTGTGGAGGGGCCTCAACTGTTGGCTGTTTCTGGGGTTGTTGCTGTTGTTGGATTGGTGGAGGAATGTATGGTCTGCTTGGGCCAGCAGCATTTTGGAAGGAAGGAGCAGGCTGTTGTTGTTGTTGCTGAGGGCTGGACCATCTGAGGTTAGGGTGATTCCTCCATCCAGGGTTGTATCTGTTGCTGGAAAGGTCATAATTGCTCTGCTGTGTTGATTTTGCTGCTGAGGTTGAGGAGGTCTATTGTAAATATTTGCAGCATAAGCTTCAGGCTGCTCAATTGCTCCAGGTTGCTGCATGGAAGGGCAAAGGTCTGTATGGTGGTCAGCAGAGGAGCACAAGCCACAAACCCTTGCGACAGGTACAGATTTCTGATTCAAGGCCAGCTGGGTTACCAAGTTGACCAACGCATCCAGTTTGCCTTCAAGCTTCTTAGTTTCAGATGATGCAGATGGGTTTGTAGCTACCTCATGCACTCCTCTAATGACTATGGCATCATTTTTGGCGCTAAACTGCTGGGAGTTGGAGGCCATCTTCTCAATTAAATTTCTGGCTTCAGCAGGAGTCATGTCTCCAAGGGCTCCACCACTGGCAGCATCTATCATACTTCTCTCCATATTACTGAGTCCTTCATAAAAATATTGGAGAAGAAGTTGTTCTGAAATCTGATGGTGGGGGCAACTGGCACATAGTTTCTTAAATCTCTCCCAGTACTCATACAGGCTCTCTCCACTGAGTTGTCTAATACCTGAGATATCCTTCCTGATGGCTGTGGTCCTGGAAGCAGGGAAAAATTTTTCTAAGAATACTCTCTTAAGGTCATCCCAGCTCGTGATGGACCTTGGAGCAAGGTAATACAGCCAGTCCTTTGCCACTCCCTCTAATGAATGAGGAAAAGCCTTCAGAAATATGTGATCCTCTTGGACATCTGGGGGTTTCATGGTGGAGCAGACAATGTGAAATTCTTTCAAATGTTTGTGTGGGTCTTCACCTGCAAGGCCATGAAACTTTGGAAGCAAATGAATCAGTCCAGTCTTAAGAACATATGGGACATCCTCATCAGGGTATTGGATGCACAAGCTTTCATAGGTGAAATCAGGTGCAGCCATTTCCCTTAGAGTCCTCTCACGATGTGGAGGTTGTGCCATGTTCTCAGAACGTGCAAAATCAGAATGCTCAGAATCAGAATGCTCAAAATTATAATGCTCAAGATCAGGATGTTCAAAATCACCAATAACAGAATGCACAGATTCACCAGTTATGGAATGCTCAGAATGATCAAAAGGTATAAAATGATGCCTAACTAATCTATGAAATGTCCTATCTATCTCAGGATCAAAGGGTTGTAAGTCAGATGGATTGCCTCTAGTCATACACTACATTCAGCACGCACACAACTAGTTGCCTTGTCATGTAAATAAAGGTGTAGGTTTGAACTACAGCTACCCTCAAATGATATCCAAATGACTTGAAATTTTGTGAGCAACCTTATAAAATGATGAGAAGATAGCACAAAACATTTCAGACAAAAATTCAAAGTCTAACTATGAAAGCTAAAATTGGTAGGTTAAGAAAAATAAGTGAATAAAACTTGAAAAATAAAAAACTTTTGACAGAATCGCTTTTTTTGGACGATGGAGACCTCAGCCGGCCTATGGCAGGCTGACACGGTGTAGGAAATTTTATTCTACCCCAAATGCATATATAATAATTGCGATTCTGATAACCGGAGCAAAAGTTATGGCCGTTTGAAGTTTTGACAAACACAAAATTTGCTAGTTTTTTGGAACTTTCAAATCTGACCAAACTAAAGGCTCTAGCTATTTTTCCCACAAAATATGGGTTAAAAGAAGTTACCACAAAATAATTCAGCCAAAAATAACAACCCTAGCTACTAAAACAAAAAATCCCAATTAATTCAGCATGGGTGGTCGCTAAAATCCGTCTCTAATTGATTTCTACTACTACTCTGTTTTCCCGCAAGCTGATTTCTACTACTACTCTGTTTTCAAGCACAATCTTCACAGCAAAACACCCAAGACTGAAACAGGGGAAACACTTAATGGGAAAACTGAAACAGAACACACATTAAACAAAATACCAGGACACTAAACAACACTAACACACATACTAACACAATACTAACAATTAAACATAAAACACGAAAGGATTAAACACACAACACTAGCTAGCTATTATGAACCTTTGGACACTGCTCCCCGGCAACGGTGCCAAATTTGATCGAGGCCGTACCCGAATCAAATAAACATGAAAATGCAGTAACTAGGAAGTGATCCTAGGTCGTTTCCCAACGAGCAGTGACAAGCCAAATGTTCATAATATACTTGCAGTAACAGTAACGATGGGGGGGGGGGGTTTGGTTGATTGGTAATTAAAGAGCAGAACAAATAAAATGGAATACGAAACTACTAATATTAAAAACGGGTTGTTTCCTCTGATTCAGAAGCCACTCTCTTATCCTGGGTTATGGAGAATTCGTCCCTAACAGTCAACCACTTAATCCAACCCTATTTCAATTTACTAAGCGAAAATCAACTTAGGGTTTTCAATACGTGATTAGGCACCACATACATCAGTTAGCCCTTCGTCCATTAAGCATGAACGCAAGTTAGGCTCAGAGGCAATTAATCGAACACGAAGCGTGCACTGATTAATATTCACGAAATTGGGATAACTGGTGAAGGGAAAACTGCCAGGAAACCACATTACAAACGAAACCTCAAAGAGAGTTGGGCTTCGTCCTCAAAAGGAAACAACACCAGAAAATCTAGCCTTCCTTGGATTCAAACAGAAAATGCAAATGAAACATGAAGCAGAAACGTAAATGAACAAGAACGTAAATGAACAGAAACGTAAATGAACAAGAACGTAAATGAACAGAAACGTAAATGAAAGTAGAAGAAGAAGCAAGAATGAACTCGTAATTAGAAGCAGAAAACGGAAATTTGCATTAAGAACGAAAACTGTAACAAGGGCACAGAAAAACGTAAAAACCTAAAACCAAAGCTCTGAATAATGAAAATAGCATAGCAGAATAGAATGCCCTGCAAGAATCCCAAGGCAGCTATTTAAAAAGAGTCACTCAAAGTCACTGGGCCCTATTACAATACTATGGCCCAAAACGAAATAAACACTGAACAACATAAAATAAAATTGCGAAATTTCCTAATTAGAAATTAACTAAGGTAAGCGCTGCTTTATTTGCCCTCTTCAAGTCCACAACCAAAATCCGGATTAAGCCCAATGTTTCATTAATTCCTGAAATTAGATTAAAAACATCAAATTAGCTAAATGAGCCCAAATAATAAAACTGCCTAATTAATTGACAATTAAGACCAATCAATAATTAAAATGGTGCAAAAAGGGTTTAGAAAATAGAAGAAAATGATGGCACATCAGCAATGAATCAATTACCCTTTCCCTTGCTTCCCTTTCTGCTGATATCTTGGCGTACTCATCCTCTAGCCTTTGCTCGTGAGTCGCTGCTAGATTTAGCTTCTCTTTGCACTCATCGATGATGGCCCACATATTCCCTTCAGTCTCACTTTAACTGTTGGGACAAATTTCTTCTCGACCTAAGGCAAGCCTTTAGCTCGTCCTTCCAGATCATGCCTTTGACCCATGATGATTCCTTTCACCTCTTCGAAGTTTGAGCTCACTATTGCTGCCCTATAAAGCCCCTCAAAACTTGTTTTGGTCGTGTTCTTCCTTTCGGGCCTTCTTGGTTTCTCATTCCATGGCTTCATCGGTGGCCATATTGACGTCCCTTAGTTCATCATACTCTCTTCAGACTTTGATGGCTATGGACTTGAACTTCTCTTTGACTACCCGGGCTCTTTCAAGCTTTGCCTTTAGGGCTTGTACCTCATCACTTTCTTCCGAAGCTTTAACCTCATTGTCTCTCACAGTCTTTAGATTTGGGAGCCAATCCAATCCTTGTGTCCGGACTCTCAGCCACTTATGATAGCCGCCGATGATCCCATTACTGCTTCCCCTAAGCTCTCTGTCCTTTCTTCACGCCGTATCCCATGCCTTGCAAACTCCTTGGAGTACCCTTGCGTTGTAGTCACTGAAACCCCATACAATGAGAGGCGTGATGCTTTCGTCTGATGGCACTCCTCTCATGGGGTAGCCATGCTGTCTTATGGCGAGGACAGGATTATAATTAATACAACCCCTTGTTCCCATCAAGGGAACATTTGGACATCCTTCGCATGAAGATAGAATCCTGATTCTTCCTTCTTTCTAGCGAGGGAACCAATTAACAAACGCCCCTCCATGCTAGCCAAGATTTGGTCCCAATTCGCCTTTCCTTTTTCGACGCACGAGCGGTGACCTTGTAGCGGATAGACGGGCCTACCTTCTTGGAGAAAAAAGGTGTGAAACCAGCCACACATAGAGAGCCAGTGCACAACAAACAATTCTTGCGCCACTCTTTTCACATCCCCGGTCGAACGTGTCATACATGGCCAAAATGGCGACGACCGGGCTTTCCTTGCCATGATGAAAGGCGAGGAAAGCGTCAATCACTGCTAGGTCCACTAACCCTTCCATATTCGGAAAGAGGACAAATCAAAAGCGCCAAGATGTCAATAAAAGAAAGCCCATTCGCCTTGATTTTCCAAGGCCTTTGCCCTTTCCTCTAAACACTTCCTTGGTACTCCAACTACCCCATTCCTGTTTTGCTTTACACGGTCCAACTCTTGTGCTGAGATTTTCACTACCTTGGCAACTCTTGTCGTGGAGGGATAGAACCCAGAGAAAAGGTATGGCTTCCTTCCTCCCAGTGGGCATCCCAGGATTTCTTCAAACTCTTTCACAGTCGGCACTAGCTGGAAATCCTCAAATGTGAAGCACCTTAAGGGCTGGTCATAATACTGGGAAAGGGATGCAATTGGTTCCATGGAGACTTATACCCTAGCTAGGTCCCAAATGCTTACCATAGGCTTTGCGGAAGGCTTGCCGTTGAAGTTGACCCATTAATTGCCCCAACTTTCGTAAACTGGTGACCTCTAAGCTCTTGATTTTGACTTGATAAAACCTCTTTTTAAGCGAAGGCTTTTGACTTGATCCCATGTTTTACTAAAGTGAAACAAGATCTAGTACGAATCAAAACTCTGACATCTATCATGGGTGGAATGGATGAATGCACGAAGGAATGCATATGACACGGATGCAATTTATGAATACGGGAGCCCGGGAAATTGTCTCCTTCTTAGATACAACGTCTTGGGGTAGCAAAGTGCCCAACGTGTGTATTTAAGAAGGTGACATGGACCCTCCGTCGGTTTGCCCAAGAGAGGGGATTAAGACGGAACCCGCACATGATGCATATGCGAAAGGTATAATACGGGGATGTACATAGTACGACAATATTCACAAAATATAAGCAAAAGGGTACGTGATAATTATGCATGGGAGTGTGAAAAATGGCACGCAGCGTGTCCGCTCCGTGCCCCTATTCAAGGGACCTATATGGGAGGGAGCTAACAAGGCTTTTAGTGGTAATTCCCAAGGTGGTCATATCTCTCTTGAAGGTCTCTAGAGGTATCATCCCCTTCGAAGAACATACTGCAGCAGTAGGGACTACTAGCAACAATATGTTTTCAAAGAGAAAAACTCTAGATGAGGGTTCACTGTAATCAAGCAAGTCGGAGACCTAGCATGATCACAGATTCGCCTCCACTCCTTATGTTCCCATGAACCCGGGTATAGGGCCCTTTTTCACTCACAGTGTGTGCAAATAGTGTTGGTGTTTGTGTGCATCAAATGAATAAATATTTACTTCATGCATACATTTTAAAACGCACTAAAAGCAACAAAGAATTTATATACACAAGAACATAATGAATGGAAACTAACAAAGGGGTAAGTCACGGTAAAACATTGCACAAGATTAAATGGCCTAACTCTCTAAAAACAGTCCCCAGTGGAGTCGCCAACTGTCGCAACCTACCCTTCGGCGGGAGGGCGACGCGTGACTCGCGGGATGCGTGTTCCACGAAAGGAATACGCGCGGAGTCGCCACCAACGTTTATTTGAGGAAAATGTCGGAAAAACAAAAAAAGACGCGATCTACGAACTTTTAAGTGAAAGGTTCGGGAGTTGTATTTACGCACGGGGAAGGTATCAGCACCCCACACGTCCGTCCCAAGGGACGGCAGCCTTTAATCGAATGTGCAAACATGACTTTGATTTTTACGTTCCCTTTTATGTCCTTATATCCTTTATACCCTTTTTATATTTTTCCTTTTTTGTGGTCGACAAGGGTATTTCCCTTTGCTCCTACGTATTCCTCAATTTGCGATGAGGAAATCAGACCTACGTAGTTCTTTCGGAACAAAGTGTTTGGTTAAGTTGTTTTTGTCTTTTTTTTTTGCAAAATATGTTTTTATTTGAACAAAAGGTCATTTAAGGTGTTGGACCATTAAACGGTCTTTTGATTTTGAAAGGAGAGAAACGTTAAGGCATTGCACCATTAACGATCTCTTGGGGTGGTCGACAAAAGCGGGGCTTTTGCTCCTACGTATCCTCAATTGCGATGAGGAAATCAGACCTACGTAGTTCTTTCTTATCAAGTGATTCTTTTTTTATGTAAGAGGTGATCATTTTTAAGGCGTTGGACCTTAAAAATGATCCATTTTACTTAGCAAGAAATTGAAATGACAAACTTCAAAAACCTATTTTTATGGACGAGCTTGACTAGGCGAATTGATTTTAGCCTTAGTTTCACTTTAGTTATTAGTCAATTCGATTAAGAATGAGAAATCCCAAAGAGAAAACGTCCGATTGATTTTCCGCTTTATTTTACTAAAAGATGTTTTTTTAATTATTATATTATTTTTTACCTCTTTTTTGATTTCCAACGTGGTTACGGCACGACCGAACGGTCGGAATTTATTTTAACCGAAGTTAACGGATAATACAATTCAAACGTTCGGTGGAAATTTATTTTATTTTTAAGTTAAGCGAGAAATGACTTAAGTAAAATGGCTTAAGCACGTCAAGAGGGGGTATAAAAAGTAAACAAAACGAGAATAAAAATGCACGAAACACAATGTGGACCACTACGGGTACATAGAATGAATCGAAAAGCTTGGTTCGAGGTACTTACCCGTTGAAGATCGAAGAACGATGAAGAACGAATGAAGAACGTCGAAGAACGGTCGAAACCTTCGCGAAATTCTTCACGGAAAACGTTACGGAAACGTTTCGGAAGCGCCTCGGCTTAGATTTTCTTCACGGAAACAATTTTTCCAAGCAAATTCGAAAGAGAGAGAAGTGCCTAAGGGGCTGAACCCTTTTCTTCTTCACTTCCTCCCCTATTTATAGCAAAATAGGGGAGGTGGTTGCCGCCCAGCTCGCCCAGGCGAGCTCAGCTCGCCCAGGCGAGCCAGGTTGCTTCCTCCAGAAGCAACAGCCTTCTGGAGGAATATTCTGGAGGGCCCAAGTGGGCCTGGGTGCTATTTGCACCCCCATTTTTACTAAGTACACCTCCCTTTGCTTTTTTTTGGTGATTCTTTTTTCGTAAAGTTATGGAACTTACAAATTTCGTAACGATACTTGTTTTCTTTCCGTAATGTTACGGAACCTTGCGGATTACATAATCATCCCTTTTTTGACTTACGGAATGTTACGGAACCTCACTTAATTATGCAACGATGCTTCCATTTGATTTCCGGTGTGTCACGGAAACTTACGGATTGTGCATCAATATTTTTTTGGTTTTCCGGCATGTCCTGGAATTTCACAAATTGCCTAATGATGGGTGCCAAGCACCTCACAAGGACCAAAGAAAGGTCGCATGTCATCAAGCAAAGGTCCCCGGACGAAATTAGGGTATGACAGATATTTTGTTGGTTCAAATATATGTTGATGATATAATTTTTGGATCCACTAATGATTCATTGTGCAAGGAGTTTTCCCTTGATATGCAAAGTGAATTTGAAATGTCAATGATGGGAGTACTAAAGTACTTTCTGGGATTACAAATCAAGCAAACTCAAGAAGGTATATTCATCAATCAATCCAAGTACTGCAAGGAATTGATCAAAAGATTTGGGATGGAAAGTGCAAAACACATGTCTACACCAATGAGCACTAGCTGTTACTTAGATAAAGATGAATCTGGTCAGTCTATAGACACAAAACAATATCGAGGTATGATCGGATCTCTTCTCTATTTATCTGCTAGTAGACCTGATATTATGTTTAGTGTATGCATGTGTGCTAGGTTTCAATCCAACCCCATACAATCACATTTGAGTGCAGTAAAGAGAATCATGAGATATCTATTAGGTACAATCAATTTAGGATTATGGTATCCTAAGAATTCAACATGTAACTTAATAGGATATTCTGATTCTGATTTTGCCGGATCTAAAACTGAAAGAAAGAGCACAAGTGGAACTTGTCAATTCATTGGATCGACTCTTGTCTCATGGCATAGTAAGAAACAAAACAGTGTTGCTTTATCCACTGCTGAAGCGGAGTATATCACTGCTGGAAGTTGTTGTGCACAGATTTTATGGATGAAGCAACAATTATCTGACTATGGCATCCTTCTTGATCGCATACCTATTAGGTGTGATAATACTAGTGCCATAAATCTATCCAAAAACCCAGTTCAACACTCTAGAACTAAACATATAGAGATTATACACCATTTTCTTAGAGATCATGTCCTAAAGGGAGACTGTGTATTAGAGTTTGTTGATACTAAGAATCAACTCGCTGATATTTTAACAAAACCTCTCCCCAAGGAAGTATTCTTCTCTATTAGAAGAGAATTAGGCCTTTTAGATGTTAGTAATTTAGAAAAATAAGGATTGATTGATTAATTTACTCTTATGATTGATTGTTTATAGATTATTTTGATTGATCTTGTTTAAATTCTTGTTATTATGATAGAATTTATAATTTCCTTTGTATTTAATAGTTGAATGATTGAATTAAGTGCATTAGTAGTGATAATTAATCATATTGGATGTGTTTTAGCATAAACATAGATACTCTCTTAAGATACTAGCCTAGGATAGGCTCTGGTAATCGATTACCATCAAGTGTAATCGATTACACATGAACAGGCAGCCTGTAATGGATTACAACATCCTGTAATCGATTACCAGAAGGCTTATTGCTCCTGTAATCGATTACCAATCCCTGTAATCGATTACAACTCGTCCTCGTCTATAAATACTCACGAAATCAGCATTGCTGCGCAGCCACAACCTCCCCTCACGTCTCTTCATACCTAAATCTTCCAAACTTCGTATCTTACTCAAATCTTCACCAAATCGCGTCCCGTAAAGCCCAATCTTCCTCTTTTTCACTCCTCTTTCACTTCCACCTATTGAAATCCACTCAAACTTCATCAAAATTGCAGAACCATCGAAGAAGAGAAAGGGATCATCCTCCACCACCGTTGCTGCTGCCCATCGCCGCCACGGACCATCCGGAGCACCCACAACACCTATTCATCCCTCTTTGTCATCTCCAAGATCATCCACATTGTTTTCATCCGATGATCAGCGTCTACGGTACCTTTCTCAGTTTTCTTCTAGAATCATCTTAGACCCTAAGTACCTAGACGTAGAATTCTTTAATGATGAAACATTTGATTGCTATCAAGTGTTTTAAAATTCTGGCCTTGTTGATTTCATGTCATTAAAATTGCCATATTATCCTGAACTTGTAAAGGTCTTCTACTGCAATTTAAAAATTCAGGATGGCATTATTATTTCTGAGGTGCATGGTATTCCTATGGTCAATGACCAGTCACTGTTCTTTTCTTTAACTAATTTACCCAGTCAAGGTGCACCTTTTGAGGGCACCATTGTTGATGACTGGAAATTTGATTATTCGAGTCATGATGCTCATCGTATAGTCTGCAATGATCAAGCTGAAATGACCGGTAGATTGCTGGCCGGGTCATTCACATTTGATAATCGCATCATGCACTATATAATTGTTAGAATTTTGCTTCCTCGGTCTTCAAATTTAGCACAAGCCTCTGAGGAGGATTTGATTCTTATGTGGGCTTTTCTTACCGGTCGTCAGATCGACTGGGCCCATTTGGTTCGGTACCGAATGCATAAGGCATTACAGGCCAATGCACCTCCCCCTTATCCACATTTGATTACTCTGTTTCTGCGTCATTTTCAAATTCCGCTTAATGATGAACCATTTGTTCAAGTCAAGCGTTCCTTTGCAATTGGTGCTGGTGCAGTGACTTCCTTTGGGTACCGTAAAGATTGGAATGGTCAATGGCTGAAGAAGGATGCACTCCCTCCTCAAGATGAATGTACTCCTTCACCTCCTCCTCAGCGCGATGATTCAACACTCATGAATGAAGTCCTCTCCGAATTACGGGGTCTTCGTTCTTATGTTGGTGACCGTTTCGACTCATTAGATACACGCTTTGTCGGCATGGACATTCGCCTCACACAGCTTGAAGAGGATGTAGGTTACATTCGTCAGAGTTTCGATCTTCCACCACCACCTCCACCTTCTTAGAATTCAGTTTCTAATTATATGTCACTTATAAGCCGTGTATTTTGGCTATTTAGTTTCTTAGAATTTAGATTATTATGTTAAGTACTTTATTTATCTTGTAGAATTTGGATTTCAAACTTTTATGCTTTGATACTATGTGGTTTGTTTTTTATTATTTGGATTATGGTTTGGTTTCTTTTCTCATTTGTGCATTTGGTTGCTTATGCCTTACACTTTGATGTTCATCTGTTTCTACTCCATTATTATCTCAGGTTTACTTCCCAATAACTTTGGCTTTTTGATGTTGCCAAAGGGGGAGAAAAATGGGGTGTAGAAAAGCTTAACAAACTTTGAAATCAAGTGATCTCAAGTGATCATAAATTCCAAAACATAGGGGGAGTAAACGTAAATTTTATATATATACAATTGTTTGTTGCTTGCTCTTGAATCTTGATTTCAGGACTTGTATTGTCATCATCAAAAAGGGGGAGATTGTAGATGCAAATGCCTTTGGTGTTTTGATGATGATCATGATGAAATGATGCAATTGATGCAAATGGGCTTTTCAAGTTTAACTTCAAGACAATACTTCAAGAATACAAGTCACAACATCAAGATGATCACTAGTATATTAGGAAGGGAATTCCTAATTGAATTAGCAAAAGGTTTGGCCAAGTAATTTAAATTAAAAAGTGTTTTTCAAAGGATTTACTCTCTGGTAATCGATTACCAGTGGCCAAATATGTTTTACAACAACTACTAAAAATTTGAATTCAAATTTTAGACTGTGTAATCGATTACACAATTGTGGTAATCGATTACCAGCAGTTAATAAACGTTTTAAATTCAAATTTTAAAAGTTGTAATCGATTACACAAATCCTGTAATCGATTACCAGACAAGACTTTCAGAAAAATTATTCTAAGAGTCACAACTTCTCAAAAGGCTTTTTCATGACCACCAATGGTCTATATATATGTGATTTATAACACGAATTTACTCAGAGTTTTTCAGAACAACAAGTGTTTATTCTCTAAAAGAGCAAAATCATTTTATCCTCTTAAGAATTCCTTGGCCAATTCAATTGCAATTCATTAAGGGATTATTTGAGTGCTCAATCTGTAAAATCTATCTCTTTCAAGAGAGATTCATTCTTCTTCTCCTTCTAATTCTCTAAGGGATTAAGAGACGGAGGGTCTCTTGTTGTAAAAGAATTCCAAACACAAAGGAAGGATTGTCCTTGTGTGTTTAGAACTTGTAAAATGAATTTACAAGATAGTGGAACTCTCAAGCGGGTTGCTTGGGGACTGGACGTAGGCACAAGGGTGTGGCCGAACCAGTATAAATCTGAGTTTGCACTTTCTCTTCCCTTAAACTCCTTTATTTATTATTGCTTTACATTCATATTCAAATTGTTTTATTTGAATCAATATTTAAGAAGTTCATTGTTAAGGGAATTTATAACTTGAATAAAAAGTGAAATAGATTTTTATTTGGGGAAGTAGTTTGGAATATCTTAATTCAATCTCTCCCCCCTTCTTAAGATATCTAAGGCCACTTGTCTAACATATATCTCCATTCATGATGATTAGCTAGAGCCTATATTGAGTGGACTAGATGTACGTTTCCATACAGTCCTTCTATTATGGATAGTTATCTCTTATAAAGCTTGGGGGCCTTGTGAGGGAAGCTTCCTTAGGAATAAGCTGATTGTTTTTATTTTCCATCAGGATCTTTTTCTCTAGATACTAAGTTCTTAACCATTATAAAGCAAGCCTATCAAGTTGTTGCAACATATTCACATGGATTTAGCTTCACCTTGCTTCAGTGTTTAAAATGTAATATTAAACAATTATGGCGGTTTATATCGTAAGAAATTTCTTCGGATCGGTATCTTGTATAGGCATCGTCAATAAGAAAAAAATTGCAGCATGTTCACATCATAAATCCATATCAGATCCAAATCAAAATTAGTATTGAATTCTTCAAACCTCATCATCACTCTAAACCTCCCTCCCATGTCTCCACCCAATTCATCTCCACACCAATCGCCGCAAAATGTCGCTCCCAAGATCCAAATCCAAAAAATTCCATCGTGAGTCATGATTGTGAACGCCTCAGATTCGGGCTTCTATGGGATTCTTCTCAGCGGTGCCTCTTCGTGGCACAAGCTCTGGTAGTGTCTCGCGACAACTATCGAAGAAATTGAAACGTAGATCCTAACTGTCACCATTCACAGAGGATCTGGATGGCGCAAGTGGGTCATTTTCAGAACTGGTGTAGTTAGGGAAGGAGCATATCTCGTGGGAGACGGAGATCCAACAAGAGCACAAGATCGAAGAAGTCGTACTGCGATGTGCGACAGTGGCAAATGTGGGAGAACCTCGTGGTGAACATAAGGGACTTCACGCGGCAAGGGATGAGATATCGAAGTTACATTAATGACAACCTAGCTATATCCATTGATTACTCCATAACGACAAGTTTTTCTGATTTTGCTCTTATAATAATCCATTCCATAATAAATAGATTTCTTAATTTTCAAAAGGGGAAAAATACTGATATACTATATGTTTTCCTTTTATTTTAAAAGTTTAATGTGTCTTTAATTTTTGCATTTGAAAGCAAGCTCTTTACATTAATTGTACATTTGAAAAACAAGCGAAGGATGCTCCATTGTTGTGGCTCTTATATTTGATTTTGGATTTGGTTGGGTTTGGGGTTGTTGATCTGTGTTTCTTGATCTAATTAGATATACATATAGTATTAATTGGCGAGAAACAAATTTTGTCGGTTCTAAACTGCCAAAATTGCTTAATATTACATTTTAACACTCAAGCAAACATTTTTGACAGTTTTTAGAAAATTAATCCTCACAAAATATAATTACATAATTAAAAAACAAATGTTATGTGGTTAGTTAACTGAGAATTGGGCACAAGAATTAAAAGTGTTTGATGAATAAAAAATAACTAAGATTGATATATTTTTTATTCAGCAATTAAAAATAAAAATTTCAAAAAACTCAGACCCAAAAACATAATTAGTCCTTAATAAGATTGAACTTTATCAAAAAAAGAAATGATTAATTGCACGATTTCTGGTTCATGTCTTTGAATTTGACATGCCAAAATCAACAATTAATTAATATCCAGCGAATTATTTTTAATCCACTAATTGTGTTTTGATGATAGTGGCACTCACTTCCTCCATGTATGGAAACAAGTGTCCAGAACCTGGCACTTCATGGTAATGAATCCAGGGAATATTTTGGGCAATATAGCGTTGCAACATAACTGGGACAAGCTTATCGTCATCGCCTTGCCATAGATGAACATGGCCTGTGCTATCTGGGAAAGGATTATTAATATCAAGGGGATCAAAATCCCAACTTCCAAACCCAACTATGGCGTCACGACAAATGGATTCAGCTTCACCTTGTTGCTGCACCTGTGACTGCATTAAATTTATTAATTTATATTATTTGGGGAGTAAAATAATTAAGGATATTTTAATAATAAAAAATTGAAACAGTACTCTTCTAAAAAGAGACGTGAAAATTTTAAAAGAATATATTTTAATTAGGGACCACGGAAGTAGTAATTCACATTAGGAAAATCCTTGGGGTGAAGCAAATAAAGCTCTAGCTTTAGACTCAAAATAATTTTACTTATTGATAATATTTTTTTTTAAAAAAAATGGGTGATTAATTAATAAATAATAATAGTATAATTAATTAGTAATTAAATATTTTTAAGGAAAAAAAGAAGAAAAAAGACAGCCAAGTGAGTGATTAATTAATAAATAATAATAGTAAGGGTTATCAAACTGTCAAATTAACTCTTACGAGTTTACGAGTTCACTTATACTCTGCGAGTTGACTTTTTGAATAAACTCTTTTTTAGTAGGCTCTGACTAAACTCTATAAATTCTCAGTAAACTCTGTAGACTCTCGAGTTTACCACCGAGTCAATGAGTTAGCAAGTTAAAAAAATTAAATCAAAATGTAAGTAATTTTTTATTGTTTTCTATGTGTTTAACATTCAACATATATTCATTTAGCGTGCTTTTCTCAAATAGAAAATTCTTAACTTTAATAATACCAAACTTAATAACATCAAACCCTCGATGAGAATGATTTATCACTACTATAACTTCTACAAGTTATTGTCTACTAGTGATGTATTATTACTATACTTGGTTATTTAAATATTCTGAACTTTGTGATACTGCTTTGCTTTATTATATTGTTGAAATGTTTAATTAGTATGTTATTTATAAATATTTTGATATTATTTTTATATGAAGTAAACTCTTACCAGTCTGTGAGTTGAGTCTACGAGTCGAATTCATGAAATTCTCACGAGTCTGTGTAAACTCTCGAGTTAATAAATAATAATAGTATAATTAATTAGTAATTAAATATTTTTATGGAAAAAAAAGACGAAAAAAGACAGCCAAGTGAGTGATTAATTAATAAATAATAATAGTATAATGATTAATTAACTGTTTTTATGAAAAAAGAAAAAAAGAAGAAGAAAAAGACAGCCCCGCTCATTTTAAAATTTGGTTTCTTTAGAATGAGTACCATTGATTGAAAAGTTAACGATTAAAACTGATACTAAATTATGTAATATTTGAATATTAACAACCCCCATATTTTAGCAACAGTATTGGATCTGATGATTATGGCCCATGAACACCCATAATTACGGCTAGTGGCTATATATAGGATTGATAATGTAATAATGTTTATACTGACTCTGTTAAATACTTTCATAAATAATTTTTTAATAGTTTCTATTATTTTTTAAAATGATATTTGAAGTAATGCTCTTTAAAATATATATTGGTCTCTAGTTTTTTATATTTTACAATTTTTTATTTTTAAAATATTTATTAAATTTTTTATTACCCTTTATTTTATATTTGATTAAAAATATTTTAAAATATAGTATAAGATTAATAATATTATACATAATATGAAAAAAATATATAATAATTGAAACTAAAAATATAATTAAAATAATGGAGGGATATATTATATACCACACATGACACATGGAGAGAATTTGGCAAAAAATAATCATGATGAAGAGGTGCATTTGGTAGCTATATTACCTGTTGTTGTCTGTTAATTAAGAACTTGGAAACGATTGATAAATCTTGATTGGAGAAAACAGCAGGATTGCGTTGTACAACACTAGATGAAGGAAACCACTCCTGAGTAAACCACCAATATGTTAGCCAAGGAAAGTAGTGAGCAACTCTTAGTGCCCATTGATCATGTTTGGGTTGCTTGTAGTAGGCTTTTGTGGTCATGTTCAAAGGAAGGTTATGCCACCAATAATTCACCACTGGAGTCATTAGTGTCGCCCCAGCAAGTCTGTTAATTAGCATCATAATTAGTTACTAATTAATCAATGTATGACTAAGGACCAAACTCATTGTGTGCACAAAAGTTGAAAACATAGTAGCAGTTCAGTCAAAGATTTTAATTTTGTACATATTTTAAAATAAAATTCTAAGCAACCTAGTCAAATGTAGTAGTTTAAAAAATATATGTATATATGGCATTATTTTCAAATATATGTATGACATGTTGACATTATTTCCCAACAAAGAGAAAGGTTAACAATAGTTTTAATTATAAGCTCTTAATTAAATATTGAGACGTGAGACACATATCTTCATGTTGAAAGGTCAAAATATTGATTTTTTTAATTAAAAGGGTGTTGAAAAGAGTTCATTAATATAGTTAATACCTTGATAACCTTCCTCACCCAACACATATTACAACCAACATCTTTTTTTATTGGATAAAATTCGCCTACATTAATTCATTTACACAGATCTTTCAAAATTTAAAAAACACGTCTTCCGTTTAAATCAAAGTAATTAAGTTGAGTTAAAGTATATTTACTATGACATTTTTTGAAATAATTTACTTTGACTTTCAAACCTGTTTTTAATTTTTTTTATTAAATTAGAATTTCCCTAAGATAATAAGTGCCAATCATGCATCAATATTAAACCCATATCAACAAATTATTGATTCAAGTGATATTAATCATCCATAATACAATAATCTTGGGACAATAAATTAATATCATATTTTAGTTTTCATTTAAAATATATATAGAGAGAGATTAATCATAAGTAACAAAAAAATCTTGAGACAATAAATTGATATCATATTTTAGTTTTCATATTATATATATATATATATATACTATCGCTTGAAGCGTGGATATTGAAAAAAAAAAACACTTAGAATTCAATGTCTTTAAGTTTTGTCCTTAGAAAGGTGAAACTCGTAGGAATAAAGTCACCTAATTTATTTCCAAATCTACTAGCCTTAAAAATCAAAATTTAAATAAAAAAGTAACTGCAAAAATTGAAGACAGCTATAAACGATTTTATAACAACTCATAATATGCTGAACTGGACTAGATCGTTTTAATAAAAAAAAATTAAATTCCTAAACATTTCTTAATTCAAAATGGTCAGCCACTTGATCCAGCGTTACAAGTGGTGTTCAGTTCTATATATGTAAAATCTTTTGACAGAGAAAAGAAAAACGTACAAAAACAAAACAAATTAGTTGGGGGTGAATGATTGTACAATTAGCAATTCTCTGCCAATAAACTTTTTTGGGTAGTTCTGCCAACAAACTTCAAATTAATCTTAATTGGTTTTGGCTTTTAAGTCTTTTAAGATTTGGCTATAATGTTATTGTTGGAGGCTTATCATCCATCATTACTCGTTTATCCTGACTTTTATTAGAACTAAAGATAGGGAGAAGAAAACAGAACAAAAAATCTTAAACAAAGGAAAAATAAGAACCAGCAGCTACCTATGAGGTATGAACTTGAGGCAACCCCAAACAGCTTGTCCTCCCATAGAAAATCCCATGACATAGAACTTAGCTCCCATCCCCAACTTATCTGCAAGCTCTTCAACATCAAGAGCCAAACTTTTCACCGTTCGATTAGGATCAGGGTCACTTTCTCCATACCCTGGTCTATCAAAAGACACAATGTACACTCCAAGTTCCTCAACAAGTCCCTAATTAACCATACACCCAGAAAATAGAAATTAAAATCAACTAAAGTGAACACAAAAAAGGACAAAACCATCATGATCTTATGAACCCACTAGCAGAGTCGACCTAGTAATTAGGGTTTAGAGTAGTGAGTCATAGGTTCGAACCATGATTTTAAATTGTGATTGTTGTTGTGTTGCATTGCATTGAGCCAGAAAACCTTTATATTACAAAAAATGCGACTGTTGAGGCCATAATTGCGGTTACGGTACGATTGCAAAGAGTCAAAATACCTTAATTTTGCGGCAAAAATTGTGCTTGCAGACCGCTATTTAAAATCATGGTTCAAACCTCAGCATAATTATTGTATACCAAAAATCAAAATCACTTGGCTCGAACTAGTGATAGGAAGTTTGAGTAGTATACATAAGATCATAATTTCGAATTTCAATTCGACAATTGTTATAAAAAAGATCATATATAAATCTGACTAGTAATAAATATATATGTACTTGGGGAAGGTGTGTTGCAATCACAGCATCATGTCTACTAGAACCGAACCCATGTAAGAACACAATCTTCTTCTTGGCTTCTTCTCTAGGAACACCATGTTCCTTGTATGCTATGTGCCTTCCATCTCTGAGCTTAATCCTTGGCCCTGTGATAAGAGGACCTTCAGGGGAACTACCACATGTTCTTGGGGGTGGAGGGTGAATGGCTTGATATGCCAAGGCCAAAAAGCCTATCAAGAAAATTGCTGCAATTCTTCTCAACATTTGTTTGTGAAGCAAAGGAGAGAGAGCTAGAGTATAGTATTTATTTATAGTGGTGATGACAATTACTCGAGAGCCAACAACACATGAAGAATGATGAACATGACCTTACCTGATCTGTTTATTTTTGGTAGGTTCAATGTCTTTACTTGTGTTAATTAGGTTGTATCAGGAGACCAAGTGGCCGTATACAGTCCACATGTAGGTTGGCGTAAGTCTTCTTTGAGATTTGACTTTTAAATTTTGTCTCTTAAATATGAGTTTGTTAAATATGAAAATGATCATGTTAATGATTAGATTAAAATTAAAATGAAAAATTAAGATTAAAATATTTTAAATTAAAATTAAAATTTAGTTTAATCTAAAATCTCTAAATGATTTATCAAACAGAAAATTAAATATCTTAAAGATTTAATTTGTCACCCTAAAATATTTCAGACTTATCACCAACATAACTACCATAATATGGTTTAGTGCAATTTTAGCTTAAAATTAATCCGAAACAAACAAGTACATTAAGTGTGATACTTTGGTTCAATTTAAATTATTTATGAAATATAAACCAAACCAAATCAATCTTTTGCGATTCCGTTTGGATTTTGCAATTTGAAAATTCTACTAATAAGTATTAAAGAAATGCTAAAAAAGTTTGTTATTAATTGGACAAAAATTAAATAATAATTAGTTCAACAATCAACGATATACATGGACAACAAAAGGTTCAACAATTGAACTTAAATTAAAATAGTAATTGTTTCCCAGGTGAATAATACTTGAATAACCATTCAACTTAAAAGTAAGGTTAAATCACTCATTTGGTCCCTATAGTTTCACGATTCTTACCTTTTTAGTCCACATAGTTTGAACGTGATTTTTTTAGTTCCTATAGTTTATATTTTTAGTTCTTGTAGTTTAAAAGTGGTTTTGTTAGTCTTTATAATTTGCATTTTAATTCCTTTTTAGTTCCTATAGTTCGAAAGTGATCTTTTTAGTCCCTATGCTCTATATTTTAACCCCCTTTTAATCTTTACCATCATAACATGAATAATATTATCAATTACAATTCACTATAAAAATATTAGCAAGTAATTCGTAACAAATTTATCTCAAGATAATTTGTAATAAAAAAATAGTTGATAATTTATAACTAACTTGTAGCTAATTACTTTTATATTTTGGTGTAGTAAAGACTAAAAGGTAATTAAAATAAAAATTATACGGACTAAAAATATCACTTTCAAACTATAGAAACTAAAAGACAATTAAAATACAAACTATAAGGACAAGAAAAATACTTTTAAACTATAAGGATTAAAAGAAAATTAAAATGTAAAATATAGGGACTAAAAAAACCACTTTCAAACTATAGGGACAAAAAAGGTAAGAATCGTGGAATGGTTAAATTACTCATTTGATTCCTATGATTTCACGATTCTTACATTTTTAGTCCTTATAGTTTAAAAGTGATTTTTCAATTCCTATAGTTTACATTTTAATTTTTTTTAATCCCTTTAGTTTGAAAGTGGTTTTTTTAGTCATTATAATTTGCATTTTAATTCTTTTTAGTCCCTATAGTTTGAAAATAGTCTTTTTAGTCTTTATACTTTACATTTTAATTCTCTTTTAGTCCTTACTATTAAAATGATTAATATTATCAATTACAATTAACTTCAAAAATATTAACAAGTAATTCGTAATAAGATAATTTGTAGTTAATTTTTTTATAGTAAAGACTAAGGTAATTAAAATACAAATTCTAGAGACTAAAAGATCACTTTCAAACTCTATAGGGACCGAAAGAGAATTAAAATACAAATTATAATGATTAAAAAGAACGCTTTTAAACTATAGGGACTAAAAAAACCACTTTCAAACTATAGAGACTAAAAAGGTAAGAATCGTGAAACTATAAAAATTAAATGAGTAATTAAACCTAAAAGTAATAACAATACATAATACTTACTTACAAGTTTTGTTTGGTTCAATTTTTGTATGTCAAACTGCAAACTGAATCAAACCGTATGTTTGAAAAATAAAAAATAAATAAATCAATAATCATCAATTTGTTTGGGGTTTTTGATTTTTTGTTTGTAGGTTTTCGTTTTTATATTCAATTCTAAACACCCCCAATAGTAATAGCTATGTTAATAAAATGAAAAGGGTTCGAGGCCTGCCCTCAACTTTTTATAATTTTACTTTTAATATATATATATATATATATATATATATATATATATAAATTGTTAATCCACATATACTCGTTTTTAGTATCAATACATTAGCAATCAATATTATAAATTTTGGAAAAAAAAAATCAACAAGTGCATTTATAACAGTAAATTTAATTTAAGGATATCACAATAATTTATCATTCAATTTAAATAAATCATTTATCTCTTTTATTTTATTTTTAACAACATTAAATATAGAAATTATCTTTCCTCTCTCTCCTCTCACCAGGATTAATTTTAGGAATCTTTGTCTTCGATCTCTTACGTTTCACTATAGTATAAATTAATTATAAAAATATGTATATTATAAAAATTGTTACTTTTATAATTTCTTCTTCTTATTAAATATTTGTCTAAAAAAGAGCTTACATTAGATAATTTTAGTAAACTTATTTTTATTAAAAATTATCAAATGCTTTTTTTAAAGAAAAATAATCATTTATGTTTAATATGAAATGTTATTATATTATGTTGATATAATATGCTTCAAAAACTATTACGTTGATATATTATGCTTACTATATCACAAGAACCATAAGCTAAAAATATACACTAAATTGGAAAAAAAAATTATATTTTTTATCTTTTTAGTTGTCTTTAATTTTGATTTTAGATTTTCTTTAAATATTTTTACAAATTTAATCTTTTAATTATATAGAATGACATAAATTTGATCCCAAACTTAAATTTAAAGGTTGACTGATACAAAGTAACATGGTAGGTCCTGCTTTTTACCCTCTAGCTTCAACTTCTTCATTTCAGATTCACACACACCTTCCTAACTTCCTTGGCCGACAGCAAGGTTGCGATGTCGTGGGCATGCGGTGAATTATTTTATGTCTTCACAAGCTGCTCATCTCCCTCTAATTCTCACCCCAACTGCAGTGCCATTCTTCCGCAGACAGTTGTTCCCTTTCCTTTTGTTCCTTTCCACATATGCTGAATTTTTATTTGGTGAACTTTTATTTCCATAAATCATAAATCCACGCTTTCACCTACACCTTCAACAAGTTATTTTATCTGCCTAACTTTTCTTTTGTTTTCTTTTCTTCAGTGTCCCCCAACCTTCCATAAGGGATTAATGCCAAACAATAAAGTGCAAGCAGAGAACGTCGATGAACGTGGTGAAGTGAAACAGAACGTGTGTTTTGTTTTTTGTTATTTTTTATTTAATGGTGTACCTGATCATGATCCAATCACATAAATTGGAGACTAAATTAGTGAATAAATTTAAAGAAAGATTAAAATTGAAATTGGAAAAACCATAAATACAATTTTACTAAAAATAATGAAGGTAAGCTTTTTTTTTGTTACCAAATGCAAGCTAAATTATTACGCTTAATATATTGTGCATAAAATGATTTTTTTCTTTAAATTTATTTTTATAAAAATATTTAATATGTACATGAAATTATAAAAAAAAAAACTATAAATTGAAATATACAAATTTCTATAATACATTTACTGAGAGAAGAGAACATTAAAAAAATTAATGTTGATGAGGGGAGAGAGAATTTCTACATTTAATGCTGGTTAAAAATAAAAGAAGTATAATTATTATTGTAAAGATAATTACATTCTTTCATGATAAATATTTTATTTTCCTTTTATAATTATACTACAAAGATAATTATTTTATTTTATTTTTCAAACAAAATATTTTATTTTACCACTCATTATTTTAAAGACTTTAAATAATTAAACTTATATGATTGATATAGTGGTATAAGGTCATGCTGCATTTACCACTACTAAAAAATAGGATTTCTACATCGGTTATTAAGGACTTTTAACCCAACATGGTTATTAACCCATGTTGAAAGTAGCGACGTTGAATGTATTATCGTTAACATTGGTTTTCTAAAACTGATGTTAATATAAAATTACAACATCGGTTATTTAAATAACCGATGTTTTTTATAATAAGAATTATAAAAAAAAGTTATATATCTTCATATCAACATCGATATAATAAAATATTGCATGATATAATACTGCATTGGTCTAGCATCATTGAAATACATGCACTGGATGCGAAGTGCCTTCAATCTCTCTGGTTCCATTGGTCTAGCATCATTGAAATATTGTATGATATAATAAAATATAAGTTAATAATATAATATCAATGATAACAAAATGAAATTTGTTTGAATTAAACAATTACCGTTTCCCAATTATTCTTGAAACTTCCTAAGATCATAGTTGACATCTAGTGCATGACGTAATACCCACACTCAGTGCTTCCTTTTTGTCTATTACACTAAATACATTATGAAATTTAGATATTCAACGTTAAGTACAAATTAGTCTACACGGTACTAAAATATAACTAGAAACATTGTTTAAATGACTTACTTTAACAACAATCCACCTAGCAGCAACAACCTTGGATTTACTTTGTGGAGTATCGTCAAATCCTTTCAAAGCACTATTGAATACAAACATGGATGCATATTGTACAATTACAATATTGATGTTCCCAACTAATGCTAATGTAAATGTATTGAAAAACAACACTGACCTGTTAATTATTCCTTTGAGGCAGTTGTCTGACCTATTATGCAACAAACAAAACCAGATGACAACATTTTCCTTAGGCAAAATGACGACCATTTGTCAATGTGCACCGCAGTGGAGACCAATATAGGTTATTATACTATTATACATTATTTAAATTCATTTGTTCAGTTTAACTTATCCATTCAAGTAGGCTCCTAGGTACACATCCCTCTTTGATTTCTGCATCCAATTCTTAATATAACTTTCAGATTCAAATTGGGATTGCCCGAATCTCTGTATGGACTGTGGCTCGAGGAATCCATACACATCGGTATTCCCCACTTGCATACTTGTCTCAGTCATATGCTTATTGTTGTTAA
Organism: Glycine soja; assembly: GCF_004193775.1. Taxonomy (NCBI): domain Eukaryota; kingdom Viridiplantae; phylum Streptophyta; class Magnoliopsida; order Fabales; family Fabaceae; genus Glycine; species Glycine soja. Next base: position 27,488,852 of record NC_041011.1, read on the forward strand.
CATAAAGTAAATTATGTATAAATTTAAAACAATAAGTTAGGTAATAAACAATAATGTAAATGACTTACAGAATCCACAACTGTATAATAGAGATACTGAGGCATTGACCACCATGTGCTATTTCAGACAGATCTTCATGCTTTATGTACAAGGGGTAGCTTTCATTAAACATCCCAAACACGGTAGCATCCCACATAACCTGCAACAGCTTCAGAAAAAGTTGTGGGATGGTCAATGTCATCAGATATAGGGGATCATTGGCATCATGATTCGGCCTATCTGCAGGTTTTGCTGGTCCCACATCTCCTTGTTTATCCAACACAATTAATTAACATAATTTAATTATAGTGAACACTTTAATTTAAAAAAACATTTAATGACATTGAAATATCTATTCTGATAAATGCTTGACAAGATGTGTCGGCCAAGCAAGGAAGGTTTTAAGTGCCTGCTCCACTAACTTAACCTCTTCAGTGGGTACAAGAATGGGAGCATCTGCATCTCTAACCTCCTCAACACCAAGCTTGACTTGATCATGGAGTAAAGGAATGTTGTGAACGGTTGTGGACCCCTCATAAAGTCTTCCTAGGGCAACTAGGCAGGGAGGATTTTCTTCGACGTACAACCCACATTTGTCTGAGTCACCCATGTCTGGATCGTTCCTGAGTGATCAACACAACTCTCCTTTGTGTTGACACGAGCAGCTGAAGGACCAACCTTAGGCTCAGGAGGCAGTGCCAGTCCCTGTGTTTGCATCTGCGATTGAAACTGAGACTGCATCTGGCTGAAGAATAACATTAGTTGTCGAGTCACTTTTTCTATGATCGACTCCTCCAGCTGGTCCTTGATTTTTTGCGTCAGCTGCTCCAGGTCTTCGGGAGCCATGGATCCTTGGAGCCGGTCCAAAGTATTGTTTGATTGTGACACTGGCTCCAGCAGCACGCACACGACCAGGGTGTTCTGGTCGCCTAATGGCAGCAATCAGTACATCTTGACGTCCATGGGCAATAAAGGAACCCTGTGAGGCCTGCTTCTCCAATGAATCTTGTAAAGAACAAATTTATTGGTTTACTCAATCACACAACAAACACAAATAATTGCAATTAACAATTGAAAGTGACTTACAATCTTGTCAGTAATTTCCTTTGCTACATCAGATGTCATTTGCCCAGTTTTCTTGGTGCGGACCATCTTCCACTTCACGTGTCGTCTGATGGGAGATGGAGGATCAATCATGGTGTCAGTGCTTCCGAATTGAACAGCTTCCTCCCCTTTTTTCTTTTTCTTCTCCTCCATCAACTTGTTTTCTAGATATTCATAACCCCCACGAGACAACACGTGAGGGGCAGTGTTTTGTTTCTAGATGGCCTATGCCTTTTTTCGCATATCCTGTAAAAATTAAACATTATTGAAAGTTATCATTACAATGTATTATACTAAGTGAATTTAAAGTTTAAAACAATGAAAATAAAAAACTTACCTCCCACGAAGGGTCTCTGCGGGTCTGACAAAATTGAGCCCACTTCTCATTGCCAATGTCGTACTTTTTGCATACAGTGTCAACGACACTTTCCTTGTCTGCTGCAAGTGACCAAGGGTGCTGAACCCCTTCCCCTTAGCCTCCCACACCCTTTTATAGCCAAAATAGGGGAGGATCTTGCCGCCCAGCTCACCCGGCAAGCTGGTGGCTTAGTTTAGAAGCAACATGCTTGCCCAGGCGAGCTGATTGCTTCATGTTGAAGCTTCTTAATGGGGCTAGATGGGTTTAGGGCTAAAAAACACCCCCAAAATTGATCTTTTCACCCCCATTTTGAGATTTTGCTTATTTTCCTTCCGAAACATCGCGAAATCTTACAGATTGTGCGACAATTGGCTTTAAGCAGCTCAACGTGACCAGCAAAAATCCGCATGTCGACAAACAATTGTCCCTAGACAAAATTAGGGTATAACAGTTGTCTCTCTTTACTAATCTTTTATTGGAGATAAAAGGGAAGTAAAGATAAGACACTAATTTCGTTCGAGCCAAATTTCCGCCTGACCGACCACTAGCTCAATCAGTGAAACCTATCAAAAGAAAGAGCATAAAAGACATTTGGCGCATTAGCAAATGCCTTGGTGCCTTGAAATCGATAAAATTAGATAACCGTGATGGTCTCCGCATGCTATCAGACTTGCTTGTCTCGGGATAGCAGGGGAGACTTCAGTTGCTTTGGTTGACAGACATTGGGTCTTTTGACAAGGGAAGCAGACGACTATGTTTGTCTCTGCATGCTATCAGCCTTGATTGTCTCCAGATAGCAAAGTGAACTGCAAAAATCTCAAAAAAAATATCAGAAATGGATGACCATCATCGTCCACACACACCATTGGAATTGCTTGTCTCTGGATGATAAGGGGACTTTGATAGTCTTGGAACAACGAAAGCGAGTGACCATTACAGTCTCCACATGCCATCAGACTCGGTTGTCTCTAGATAGCAAAGGGTAGACTGTAACAGTCTCGGTCGAAAGACATTGAGTCTTCAACCAAAAGGGGCAGATAACCATATTCGTCTCTGCATGCTATCGAACTTGATTGTCTCTGGATAGCAAAAAGGGTGCAGAGGACCATAATTTTGTCTCTGTGTGCCATCAGACTTGATTGTCTCTGGATGACGTAAAGGGTGCGGGTGACCATAATTTTTCTCCGCGTGCCATCGGACTTGATTGTCTCTGGATGACGTAATGAAGACTGCAATAGTATTGCTCGAGAGACATTGAAGTATCCAAAAAGGAGCAGATGACTTTATTTGGTCTCTACATGTCAACTGGCTCGCTTGCCTTTGGTTGATGAAGGGGAGACTAAAGTAGTCTTAGTCAATAGACATTGAGCCTTCAACAAAGGGTGCAGACGACCATGTTGGTCTCTGTGTGTCATCAGAATTGATGGTCTTTGGATGATGAATGAGATACTAAAGTAGCCTCGGTCGATAGACATTGAGTCTTCGATGAAAAGAATAGATGACCACATTTGTCTCTGTGTGTCAACGGGCTCGCTTGCCTCTGGTTAAAAAAGAGGAGACTAGAGTAGTCTCGGTCGATAGACATTGAGTCTCTGACAAAAAGAAGAAGATGACCACATTTGTCTCTGCGTGTCAACAGGCTTGCTTGCCTCTAGTTGATGGTGGGGGGGGGGGGGGACTTCGGTAGTCTCGGTCGATAGACATTGAGTCTCTCAACAAGGGGAGCAGATGACTATGTTGGTCTCTACGTGCCATCGAACTTGATTGTCTCTGGATGATGATATGGAGACTAAAGTAGTCTTGGTCGATAGACATTGAGTCTTTGACAAAAGGGTGCAGACGACCATGTTGGTCTCTACGTATCATCGACTTGATGGTCTCTGGATGACGATATGGAGACTAAAGTAGTCTTAGTGTTCTTTCACTAAAATGTGAACTCGCTTAGCAAAGAAATAAATCTTCTAACCGATCAGAGCAACATGTATTTTTGAAGAAAAACAATGTGTCCATTGGGGAAGGGAGGCATGCTGATAAAATTTTCTCATAGCCACAAATGAGATTTAGGATATTAGCATTTTGTTTCTAAACGATCATTTAGAAGAAACATTGGGTCCAACTGAAATAGAGGAAAACCGCTCAAAGTGTATAAATCTCACACAGGAAAGTATTTCATCCTAATTCCGAACCATAGATATGTCATAACTTGAATTTGCAAATTATTTCCTATCAAATCAAAGATAACATGCGCAATCATGGATCAATAGGACTTTTTTGGGAATGGTGTGTTTGGTGGGAAGTTTGGCTTTGGGCATTTTGGCTTTTTCCTTTCCTGTTTTTTTTTTTAGCGCGGCGCGAAAGATATGCGGGCACAAAGATTTGGTTGGTAACCAAGAAGGGGACCTTCATGTGTTTCAAATCATGGTTTATTTTCTTTTCTTTCTTGCTTGTGACAACTCTGTACATCATTCAGACATTGTCTGATCCAATGACCTTTCTGTATATTCCTCTTTTGCTTCCTTTCGATCTTTGATCGGGAATTTTTTTCTTGCTTTCCTCCAATCTTTGATCGGGGATTTTCTCTTTTTCTTTTGCTTTTTTAAGCATATTCACAACTTAACAGTAAATGAAACTTCTTTTTTGGGAGATCCTTCTGTACTTTCTTCCAAGGGTAAGGGTAAAAATTCCTATCTTGGGTCAAGGTTTATGGCCAAAGGGTTGAGGTTTTGGCTAAAAAGGCTTGCGGAAGGCAAGACATGGCGTATGTTAGGGGATTTGCTTGGCAAGTGGTTCAGAGATAAGGGAATGCCACTATGTGGACACTCAAGCATATAACAATGATGATTTAGAAATTTATGCAAAACTGATTATGCATGCACCTATGTGGACACTCAAGCATCAAGTTTTGTGGCCATGTAACACTAACGCTTAGGGTTCATTTTCCCTATTTAAAATCAACCCAGTGTTTCCAAAAAATGTTCTTTTATCAATTTATGCACACATCTGAGTCCATTTAGGCATTTGGGAAAACTTTCACAGCATTCACCCTTCTGGTGTACACACATTGTTTTTCAAAATCCACTTGTGTTTTGACCGGTGAATTTTTCCAAAGAAAAACTGGTAGTTATTTATTTTCAAAAGTGTGTTGGCCTTTTCTCTTTTTTTTTAGTTAATTGATTAATTATTTTTTTGTTTTTCTTTTTAGCAATTTCTTTCAATCAATTTTCCTCAAGCAAATAAAAGATTAAAAATAGTTTGCAATCCGGGCACGGTTGGTATCTGAGATTACACTTTATCGAAAAAAGGTGTGTGAATGAAAGTACACAAGATCTCTATTTTCGGCGTTTTAGACAAACCATCGCAAAGTGCATACGACAATATGCTAGACGCGATAAAATAACTCACAATGAGCAAGAAATAATTGAAAGCAATAACAGCATGTTCAGTTCAATCACAATAGACATAATAACTGTAAGCAAATAATGTCAAATCACAACGGGAATAACAAAATAACCGAAAGCAAAAATGTCAAATCATAATGGAAATAACAGAATAACCAAAAGCAATAATGTCCAAATGAAAACAAATCACAAGTTTGGCAACCCGACTGTACAGCTTTGACTCCTCACAGGAGGAAGTCCAACATGTCGGCCATGTCCTCATCCTCCTGGGCTTTGTCTCCACCTCCGGAGGTCCCCGTGGGCCCCGCCTAGGTCTCAAAATCGGTCTCGTCCCCAGGCCAGGTCACCGTGGCCTCGAACTGCTTGGGGGTGGGCCAAGGGAAAAGACTAGGGTCCTGACTCTGCTAGTGCATGTTGTAATGATAGAACGTCTCGTTCGGCTACCTCTGCCCTTTGTGATTAGCCGCCTGCTGGCTAGTCACGTGATGCATATACATGTGCATATGAAGTTCTATCCTCTGTAGGCGATTGGAGATGGACCTCAGAGACGGTACCTCCTCTTGAGGTGGCGGTGGCACATCTGCAGTTGGCTGTTGGTCCTCATTTGGCTGTTGTGGCGCCTGGCCCTGCGCCTTCCTGGGGATGCAATATTTCTTGATGAAGGCCATGTTAATAGGCGACCGGATGACCTTGCTGAGGGTGATAGGCACTCTGTAGAACTGACAGAGGCCCATAATCAGAGCGGAAAACCCCAGGGCCCTGTTGGACTTCTCTGGGTCCATAGGGTGTCTCGTAGGTTCAATCCCTATAAACTAATAAATAGCGTCAGATATGAGCTAGGCCACATGCACACTCACCTGTGTCAGGATGACATAAACCAACTGACACTTTTGTAGAGAGACATCAGAGTTGTGGTCACTGGGCAGGATGTTGCTAAGTAGCAATGCAATCCATATCTGTGTGAGGGTGGTCATGCTGGTGTGCATGATCTGCACATTATTTGATAAGAGAGCAGACAACTTTATCAAATCTTATCTTATCTAGATCAAATCTTATCTTATCTAGATTTTATCTAATCTAGACATTATTTCATCTAGATCTTATCTTATTTAGATTTTATTTCATCTAGATTTTATTTTATCAAATCTTATCTTGTCTTGTCTAGATTTTATTTTATTTATGGGTTTGGACTTAAAACAGATTTGTAAGCTTTGGGGCTGAAAATATATAACAGCACCAAGGCTCTAGTTTGAGGGCTGCTCTTTCGTTTTTAGTTTTAGGCTTCTCTTCTTCTTTTAGACACTTTTTCGTTTTGCAATTCTAGTTGTTACTTTTCATTTTAGCAATAAAATTTCGTTCTCTATTGATTAATGGAAGACTAAGTCTCCAGTGTTGTTTTCTCTTGAGGATCAAGCACAACTCTCTTTGAGGTTCTATTATTACTATTAAATTTTGCTGAGTTTTTCCTCTTCACCAATTACTCTGTATTTGTTGCTATTAATTCATGCATGCTTAGTGCTTGATTAATTGTCTCTGTGCTTCATTTACATTCATGCTTAATGATCGTTCATGATTAATTGGTGTATGTGTTGCTTAATCACATAATGAATGCCTTATGTTAAATTTCGCTTAGTAATTTAATTTAGGGTTGGATTAAGTGGTTGAACTGATAAAGGATAAACTCTCGTAACCTAAGATAAGAGACTTGCTTGTGAATCAAGGGGAAGCAATGTGTTTTAATTATGATATTTTCTAGTTCAAATTTATTCGCTATTTAATTTACAAAAACAAACAACCCCCCCCCCCCCCAATTCATTACTATTTTCCTACTATCTGTTATGAACGTTTGGTTGACCATTGCTCGTTGGGAAACGACCTATGATCACTTCCTAGATACTGCATTTTTAATGTTTATTTGATTAGGGTACGACCTCGATCAAATTTGGCGTCGTTGCCGGGGAGCAATGTCCAAAGGTTCATAATAGCTAGTGATTCGTGTTGTGTTAGTGTTATTTAGTGTTGTTTAGTGTCGTTTAGTGTCTTGTTATTTTTTTTAGTGTGGTGTTTTGTTTTAGTTTTTCTGTTCAACGCTTTCCCTGTTTCAGTTTTTGTGTTTTGCTGTGAATAGTGCTTTGCGACGGATTTAGCGACCACTTTTGCTGATCTAGAAAACAGAGTAGTAGTGCAAATCCCTTAGCGACTGAATTAGTGACTGCTGTTGACAATTTAATTGGCGATTTTTGTTTTGATAGTTAGGGTTGTTATTTTTGGCTGCATTTTGGTGTGGTAGGTTCTTTTTATTGTTTTATTTTTCTAAACTTTCCTTAGGTAGTTTCCATAGTTAGACTTTAAATTTTTGCCTGAAAATTTTTGTGGCATCTTTTCATGATTTAAGGGTGTTGTTCACAAAATTTCAAGTCATTTGGATATCATTTGAGGGTAGCTATAGTTCAAACCTACATTGTTACTTGCATAAGAAGGCAACTAGTTGTGCATGTTGAATGTAGTGTATGACTAGGGGCAATCCATCTGACTTACAACCCTTTGATCCTGAGATAGATAGGACATTTCATAGATTAGTTAGGCATCATTTTGTACCTTTTGAGCATCCTGAGCATTCTGTTATTGGTCAGTCCGAGCATTTTGTGGTTGGTAATTTTGAACATCCTGATTTTGAGCATTACAGTTTTGAACATTATGATTTTGAGCATTCTGATTTTTAACATTCTGAGAGCATGGCACAACCTCCACCCCATGAGAGGACTCTAAGGGAAATGGCTGCACCTGATTTCACCTACGAAAACTTGTGCATCCAATAGATGTCCCATATGTTCTTAAAACTGGACTGATCCATTTGCTTCCAAAGTTTCACGGCCTTGCAGGTGAAGACCCGCACAAACATATGAAAGAGTTCCATATTTTCTGGTCCACCATGAAACCCCCAGATATCTAGGAGGATCACATATTTCTGAAGGCTTTTCCTCATTCTTTAGAGGGAGTGGCAAAGGACTGGCTATATTACCTTACTCCAAGGTCCATCACGAGCTGGGATGACCTCAAGAGAGTATTCTTAGAAAAAATTTTCCCTGCTTCCAGGACCACGGCCATTAGAAATGATATTTCAGGCATTAGGCAACTCAGTGGAGAGAGCCAATATGAATATTGGGAGAGATTTAAAAACTATGTGCCAGTTGCCTTCACCACCAGATTTCTGAGCAGCTTCTCCTCCAATATTTTTATGAAGGACTCAGTAACATGGAGAGAAGTATGATAGATGCTGCCAGTGGTGGAGCCCTTGGAGACATGACCCCTGCTAAAGCCAAAAATTTAATTGAGAAGATGGCTTCCAACTCCCAGCAATTTAGTGCCAGAAATGATGCTATTGTCATTAGAGGAGTGCATGAAGTAGCCACGAATTCATCTTCATCAGCTGAGACTAAGAAGCTTGAAGGTAAACTAGATGCCTTGGTTAACCTGGTAACCCAGCTAGCCTTGAATAAAAAATCTGCACCTATCGCCAGACCCTGTGGTTTATGCTCCTCTGCCGACCACCACACAAACCTTTGCCCTTCTGTGCAACAATCTGAAGCAATTGAATAGCCTGAAGCTTATGCTGCAAAAATCTACAATAGACCTCCTCAACCTCAGCAGCAAAATCAGCCACAACAGAACAATTATGACCTCTCCAGCAACAGGTACAATCCCGGGTGGAGGAATCATCCCAACCTTAGATAGTCGAATCCTTCACAACAGCAGCAACAACAACAACAACCTTATTTTCATAATGCTGCTGGCCCAAGCAGACCATACGTTCCTTCACCAATCCAGCAGCAACAACAGCAACAGCCCCAGAAACAGCTAACAGTTGAGGCTCCCCGCAACCTTCCCTTGAAGAACTTGTGAGACAAATGACTATGCAAAACATGCAGTTTCAACAAGAGACCAAAGCCTCCATTTAGAGCTTAACTAATCAGAAGGGACAATTGGCTACATAGTTAAATCAATAACAGTCCCAGAATTCTGACAAATTACCTTCTCAATCTATCCAGAATCCCAAAAATGTGAGTGTCATTACATTGAGGTCGGGAAAACAGTGTCAAGGACCTCAACCAACAACATCCTCCTCATCCGCAAATGAACCTGCCCAACTTCACTCTACTCCAGAAAAAGATGATGACAAAAATTTAAAGAGTAAGTTACCTAACAATTTCTATGCAGGTGAATCTTCCACTGGTAATTCTGATTTACAGAAGCAGCATATCCCTCTTCCATTCCCTCCAAGAGAAATTTTCAACAAAAAAATGGAAGAGGCAGAGAAGGAGATCTTGGAAACATTTAGCAAAGTAGAGGTAAACATACCTCTATTGGATGCAATAAAGCAAATTCCAAGATATGCTAAATTCTTGAAGGAGTTGTGCACTAATAAGTGGAAGCTTAAAGGAAGTGAAAGAATTAGTATGGGCAGAAATGTCTCTACATTGATTGGTAAATCTGTTCCCCAAATCCCTGAAAAATGTAAAGATCTAGGTAAATTCAGCATACCTTGTATTATAGGGAACAATAAGTTTGACAATGCCATGCTAGATTTCAGAGCTTCTGTTAGTGTTATGCCTCTGTCTATTTTTAATTCTCTATCTCTTGGTCCTTTGTAGTCAACTGATGTGGTAATTCATTTAGCTAATAGAAGTGTTGCCTATCCTGCTGGTTTCATAGAGGATGTCTTAGTTAGAGTTGGTGAACTGATTTTCCCTGTTGATTTTTATATTTTGAATATGGAGGAGGGATTTTCTCAAGGATCAGTTCCCATCATTCTAGGCAGACCTTTTATGAAAACTGCTAGAACTAAGATAGATGTATATGCAGGCACACTATCTATGGAGTTTGGTGATATAACTGTTCATTTTAATATTCTTGATGCTATGAAACACCCATCTGAAGATCTTTCTGTATTTCGCGTTGAAATAATTGACCATATTGTTGATGAATACATGACCGATCTTCATTCTAATCTGCATGATTGTCACTCTTCATGCATTGAATCTGAATTTGTACTTGATCATATGGCTGAATTTGATGCTGAGAGTGAATCTGAAATTGATATTGATTACATGTCTGGTGATGTTTTACCTCTTGAGATTGATTTTCTAGAGTCAGATAGAACAAACCATGTTTCAGGAAGTACACATACCTTTGACTTTCTTTATGAGGTATAGGCTGAGAAACCATCTCTTTCTACCATTATCCAGCCGCCTACACCAAAATTGAAGCCTTTGGCATCAAATTTAAAATATGCTTACTTGGATGATAGCAAAAGTTTTCCAGTAATTATATCTGCCTCCCTTGCTGATGAGCAAGAGGAGAAGCTGTTATCAGTTCTCAAGAAGCATAAGAAGGCTATAGGCTGGACCTTGGCGGACATTCCTGGTATTAGCCCATCCACATGTATGCATCGGATAAATTTAGAGGATGGGGCTAAACCAGTAAGACAACCACATAGAAGACTCAACCCGATGATTCTTGATGTAGTGAAGAAGGAGGCAACCAAGCTTTTGCAAGCTGGAATCATTTATCCTATCTCCGACAGCCAATGGGTGAGTCTCGTCCAGGTAGTCCCGAAGAAAACCGGCCTCACTGTGATAAAAAATGAGAAGGAGGAGCTGATTCCTACTCGGGTGCAGAACAGTTGGAGAGTTTGCATCGACCATAGGAGGCTGAACCAGGTTACCAAAAAGGACCATTTTCCCCTGCCATTCATTGACCAGATGCTTGAACGCCTGGCAGGTAAATCTCACTACTGTTTCCTTGATGGTTTTTCTGGTTATATGCAAATCACTATTGCTCCTGAGGATCGGGAAAAGACCGCATTCACCTGCCCCTTCGACACTTTTGCCTATAGAAGGATGCCTTTCGGCTTGTGCAATGCCCTTGGTACCTTCCAACGGTGCATGATTAGTGTTTTTAGTGATTTTTTAGAAAATTGCATAGAGGTGTTTATGGATGATTTCACTGTATATGGATCCTCTTTTGATATTTGTTTGGATAGTCTGGAAAAGGTTTTGAATAGATGCACTGAAACTAACCTTGTTCTAAAATTTGAAAAATGTCATTTTATGGTTGAGCAAGGTATAGTTTTAGGCCACATTATTTCCAATAAGGGCATTGAAGTAGATCCTACAAAAATTTCTGTTATTTCACAATTGTCGTACCCCTCTTGCGTGCAAGAGGTGCGATCTTTTCTTGGTCATGCAGGATTCTACAGGCGCTTTATAAGAGATTTTAGCAAAGTAGCCCTTCCACTATCCAACTTGTTGCAAAAGGAGGTGGAGTTTGACTTTAATGATAAATGCAAAGAGGCTTTTGATTGCCTCAAAAGAGCACTGACTACCACCCCCATCATCCAAGCACCCGACTGGATAGCCCCTTTTGAGCTTATGTGTGATGCATCAAATTATGCATTGGGGGTTGTCCTTGCTCAGAAAATTGATAAATTGCCTAGGGTGATATATTATGCTTCTAGGACTTTAGTGTTGGATCGAGTGGCCTCAGAATAATTAAGAAGGGGGGGTTGAATTAATTATTCCTAAACCTTTACTAATTAAAAAATTACTCTTCTAAGGCTTTTACTAAATTGTTAAGAGAATGAGGAGTAGGAGAGAAACTTACCAAAAAGTAAAAGCGGAAATTAAATGCACAACGGAAAGTAAAAGAGTAGGGAAGGAGGAAACAAACACACAACAGTTTTTATACTGGTTCAGCAACAACCCGTGCCTACATCCAGTCCCCAAGCGACCTGCGGTCCTTGAGATTTCTTTCAACCTTGTAAAAATCCTTTTACAAGCAAAGATCCACAAGGGATGTACCCTCCCTTGTTCTCTTTGAACCTAGTGGATGTACCCTCCACTAGAACTGATCCACAAGAGATGTACCCTCTCTTGTTCTCAGTTAAACCCAAGTAGATGTACCCTCTACTTGTACCACAAAGGATGTACCCTCCAATGTGTTAAGACAAAGATCTCAGGCTGTTAAACCTTTGATACTTTGTGAATGGGGATACAAAATAATTCTCAGGCGGTTAGTCCTTTGAAAAATTTTGTATTAGGGAATGGGAATAATCAAAAGAATTATCAGACTGTGTCGTTTTGAATTCTTTGACAAGGGAGAAGGAAGACACAAAAGAATTCAGGCGGTTAGTCCTTTGTTCTTTTGGAAAAGGGAGAAGGGAGAAGAGAGACACAAAAAGAATTCAAGCGGTTAGTCCTTGGCAAATTCTTTTTGGCAAAGGGAGAAGAGAATGAAAAGATGAATAGCACAAGTTTTCAAGATTTGGAAAACCAGAAAACTTCAGAAAACTTTTGGTACAAAGAAGAAGAAGTTCAAAGAGATTCAAGGCTTGTAAAAGATTGATTGAATAAGTGTAAAAGTGTTGAATGAATGAATAAGTGTATAACAAAGCCTTGCTTTTATAGATTCTTCATGTCTGGTCAAGAAGACCATTTAGAAGAGTTATAACTTTTAGAAAAACTTAAAACCAATTTGAAAAAGTCAAAAACCTTTTGAAGAGTTACATCTTTTGATTTATAAAGAAACAATCATTGGTAATCGATTACCAAATCAGTGTAATCGATTACACAAAGCTTTTATGTAAAAGGATGTGACTCTTCACATTTGAATTTGAATTTCAACGTTCAAAGGCACTGGTAATCGATTACCAAAACATTGTAATCGATTACAGCTTTTTGAAATTAATTGGAACGTTGTAAATTCAATTTGAAAACGTTTTCAAAACAATTTTGCTACTGGTAATCGATTACAACAATCTGGTAATCGATTACCATAGATTTAAAACTCTTTGGTAAACATGTTTTGAGAAAAATCATGTGCTATTCAATTTTTGAGAAAAACTTTTCATACTTATCTTGGGATTGAGCCTTCTCTTGATTCTTGAATCTTGAGTCTTGAATCTTGATCTTGATTCTTGAGATCTTGAACCTTGAATCTTGATTCTTGAGATCTTGAACCTTGAATCTTGATTCTTGACTCTAAACTTTCTTCTTGAGTCTTGAATTCTTCTTGATTTACTTGAGTTGTTCTTTGATTGATCTTTGATTCACTTAAGTTGTTCTTTGATTGATCTTTGAACTTTTTGTCATCACCTTTGTCATCATCTTTTGTTATCATCATTGTTATCATCAAAACACCTTTGAATCACCTTTGATTCACCATGAAGCTTTGCTTCTACATTTAGATGTTGCCCAAGCGAATTATACTACTACTGAGAAAGAGCTACTAGCCATAGTTTTTGCTCTTGAAAAATTTCGTTCTTATTTGCTTGGTACTCGCATTATTGTTTATACTGACCATGCAACTTTGAAGTACTTGTTGAAGAAGGCTTATTCAAAGCCTAGGTTGATCCGATGGATGCTCTGGCTCCAAGAGTTTGACTTAGAGATCCATGATAGGAGCGGAGCACAAAATTTAGTTGCTAATCATTTGAGTCGGATCGAACATGTGTCTAATGAGGACTCACCCATTCGGGATGATTTCCCGGATAATCATTTATATATATTGTATAGTATTTCTGATTCTCTTTCTAGTCCCTGGTTTGCTAACATTGTCAATTATTTAGTTGCTTCTATTTTTCCTCCCTTAGCATCTAAGGCTCAAAAAGATAAAATTAAAAGTGATGCTAAGCATTTTATTTGGGATGACCCCTACTTGTGGAAATTGTGCAGTGATCAGGTCATTAGACGATGCATTCCAAATCATGAGACTGACTCTGTCCTCTAGTTCTATGATTCTTCCGCACCGGGAGGTCATCTGGGTGTTCAAAGGACAGCTCGAAAAGTGCTTGACTGTGGCTTTTATTGGCCCACCATCTTTAAAGATGTGTGGAAGATTTGTAGCACTTGTGAGCAATGTCAGAGAGCAGGAAGTGCACTTACATGGAGACAACAAATGCCTCAGCAACCTATGCTATTCTGTGAGGTGTTTGATGTCTGGGGCATAGATTTCATGGGCCCTTTTCCTGTATCTTTTGGTTATGTTTACATTCTCCTTGTAGTTGATTATGTTTCTAAATGGGTGGAAGCCAAGCCCACTAGAACTAATGATGCTAAGGTTGTTGCAAATTTTGTTAGATCTAATCTGTTTTGCAGGTTTGGAGTACCTAAAGCAATCGTTAGTGATCAAGGAACCCATTTTTGCAACAAATCAATGCATGCCTTGCTTAAAAAGTACGGGGTTGTACACAGGGTATCCACACCATACCACCCCCAAACCAATGGACAGGAAGAAATTTCTAACAGAGAGATCAAGAGAATTTTAGAGAAGATTATGCAGCCAAGTAGGAAAGATTGGAGTTCCAGGCTAGATGATGCTTTTTGGGCACATAGGACATCCTACAAAGAACCCATAGGAATGGCTCCTTATCGGGTTGTCTTTGGAAAGGCATGTCATCTTCCAGTGGAGATTGAGCACAAAACATACTGGGTAGTGAAGACCTGCAACTTCTCTATGGATCAAGCTGGTGAGGAAAGAAAGTTGCAACTAAGTGAGTTAGATGAGATCCGCCTAGAAGCGTATGAGAATGCCAAGTTCTACAAAGAAAAGATGAAGAAGTTCCATGATAGCATGATAATTAAGAAGGACTTCAGGGTTGGGCAAAAAGTGTTATTGTATAATTCTAAGCTCAGACTCATGAGTGGTAAGTTGAGGTCTAAGTGGATTGGTCCTTTTGTTGTTACTAATGTTTTTCCTTATGGTACAGTTGAGATAAAAAACGACTCCACAAACAAGAGCTTCAAGGTCAATGGACACCGACTTAAACCATTCCTCACAAACCCTTCTTTAGTGGACGTAGTGGTGGAAGGGACTTCCTTACTCCACCCTACTCTTCCTCCACCATGACTTAGGGAGTTCTTCTTTTCCTATCTCCTTCTTTGATTTTATTACACTTGTCCGATTCTATTTGATGGTTTAATTGCTTTTAATCTTTTTATTGTGCTACATTGAGGACGATGTGTTGTTTAAGTATTGGGGGGGGGGGGGAGTGTTCTTTGGTTTTGCTAGTTTTGTTAGTTTTGTTAGTTGTGTTCTTAGGTCAATTCTGTTTGCATGTACAACTTTGCATATTTTTCTTTGAATTATAGGATATGTTCAAGAAATGGGTAATTGTTCTGAAAATAAAAGTCTCTTGCCATTTTTGTGATTTAAAGTCCTTGTTTTTCCTCTACATGTCATGATAGTTTTGAAAGCTCAATTTGAAAGTGATAAGTTTACCTTTGTGAGAATTTGAGCCATCCATCATCATAATCTTTTGGTGTGTTTTGCCCCATTGATTGCTTGCACAATAGCCTTGGCTTGATTCTTGTTGATGCTTCCTAATTCACATACATATTTGGAAATGATTTAGGCAATCTTGTTCTTATAAGCCTCTAGCCAAATGGACTTACCTTGAATTAATTCCTTTGATAGCCCTTTTGAGCCTTGTTTCCCTTTCCTTGTTTTGAAGCTCACTACAAGCCTTAAGTGAAAAACCATGATATCACCTTACCCTTAAGGAATTTTGGAGCTTTGGAATTGTTTTGGGAATAAGTGTGGGGGGGTTTTGTTGGATAACATGTTTTGTTGGCTATGCTTCATGATGTATTTTTGGGCCATACTGATGTACATTGTATATGGGTAAAATGTTGGACATGCTGCTGAATGATATGCTAGTTCTCAAATGCTACTGTTAAAAAAAAAATGCAAAAAAAAAAATTTCAAGTTGAATCAATTCAAAAAAAAAAGGAAAAAGAAAAGCAATAAAGTTGAGTGAATAAGATCTTAAATAGAAAAAGAATGACGAGACTCTTGGCTCTACTCTTTGCGTTTAAAATTTTATCTTTAGGTTTTCTTATTTTTTCTTAATATGCACTTATTCCCCATTGCTCCTCTATTCCTTTGGGATTTAGCTACTTATTCCATATTTTTCCTTACCTTGTCCTTGGCCCCATTACAACCTTAAAAGACCTTTTGATCCTCATGTGCTTGTGTTTATGGGTTGATTGTCAATTTTAGAATCTTGTCAAGTTTATGTGGTGTTGGTTTTCATGGGTGCTTTGAGGGTAAATAGTAGCCTAGACACTTAAGAGATAGAGTGTATATCTTGTGAGGCTTTATCACTTTTCATTCTTGAGCTGATTAACTATTTTGCAATGATTGGGCTACTTGGATGATTTTCACGAATGTCTTGACTCTTTGGATCTCTTCATGTTAGATGTTACCCATTCCTTTCATTCCTTGATGTTCATTGAGAAATATGTAAATGTTTTTGTTTGTCTCTCTTTGATACCCTTGGATTTTGTTCTTTGTTTCATTTTGCCCAGGAGTGCAAAAGGCTAAGTATGGGGGGTTTTGATGTGCCATTATTTTCTCCTATTTCTTAACCCTTTTTGCACCATTTTAATTACTGATTAGTCTTAATTATCAAATTAATTATGCAGTTTTATCATTTGGGCCTATTGGACTAATTTTGTGTTTTTAATTTAATTTTAGGAGAATTATAAGCAATTGAGCTTGAATCCAGAATTGGGCTTGGACTTATCTTATCTTATTTAAATTTTATTTCATCTAGATTTTATTTTATCAAATCTTATCTTATCTTGTCTAGATTTTATTTTATTTATGGGCTTGGACTTAAAAAATATTTGTAAGCTTTGGGGCTGAAAATATATAACAGCACCAAGGCTCTAGTTTGAGGGCTGCTCTTTCGTTTTTAGTTTTAGGCTTCTCTTCTTCTTTTAGACACTTTTTCCTTTTGCAATTCCAGTTGTTACTTTTCGTTTTAGCAATAAAATTTTGTTCTCTATTGATTAATGGAAGGCTAAGTCTTCAGTGTTGTTTTCTCTTGAGGATCAAGCACAACTCTTTTTGAGGTTCTATTATTACTATTAAATTCTGCTCAGTTTTTCCTCTTCACCAATTACTATGTATTTGTTGTTATTAATTTATGCATGCTTAGTGCTTGATTAATTGTCTCTGCACTTTATTTACGTTCATGCTTAATGATCGTTCATGATTAATTGGTGTATGAGTTGCTTAATCACATAATGAATGCCTTATGTTAAATTTTGCTTAGTAATTTAATTTAGGGTTGGATTAAGTGGTTGAACTGATAAAGGATAAACTCTTATAACCTAGGATAAGAGACTTGCTTGTGAATCAAGGGGAAACAACGTGTTTTAATTCTGATATTTTCTAATTCAAATTTATTCGCTGTTTAATTTACAAAAACAAACAACCCGCCTCCCCAATTCGTTACTATTTTCCTACTATCTGTTATGAACGTTTGGATGACAATTGCTCGTTGGGAGATGACCTAGGATCACTTCCTAGATACTGCATTTTTAATGTTTATTTGATTTGGGTATGACCTTGATCAGTAGGCCAGGCATTAACATAGAACTCCATGACTATCTCCGAATCGAATTTAGCCATGGGTGTCACAAGTAGTGCCCAGCACCTGCGAGCTATCTCTCCCTGGAAGTCAGGAAACTCATTGTCCCTCAGCTGGACCTGTCTCTCTCTGAGGAACGACCATCCCTT
The DNA here is from genome assembly GCF_004193775.1 of Glycine soja. Classification (NCBI taxonomy): domain Eukaryota; kingdom Viridiplantae; phylum Streptophyta; class Magnoliopsida; order Fabales; family Fabaceae; genus Glycine; species Glycine soja. The sequence continues at coordinate 27,506,336 of NC_041011.1, forward strand.
GATGGTCTCGAAACGCTGTTGGTGTTCCGCACTCCAAAACCGGTGTCTGTCGAAGTCCATGTCAGCTTGCGGGGCTGCATTGGAACCTTCTCTAGTGGTGTCCTTCCTGGACCTCTTCGCGGGGAGCTTTTAGAAGACACATTTATAAAGTCAATTTACAAGGAAATACCATTTTAAAGCAAAAACAACATACAATTCCTTCTGACAAAACACAAATATCAATATGAATTTAGAGAAAACTTGCGCATCAATGCGTATGCTTCTCTAGGATGCACATATATTTACACATACTCTTCTTGAGGAAAAACATTTTACAAACATACGTACATATTTGCAAGGTATTTTGCTAGGCTACATCAATATGCAAATTGGCAAGGTATTTTTGCTACCTACATTAACATACAAATTGGCAAGGTCTTTTTGCTACCTATATCAGCATACATACATATTCAAAGTATTTTTGCTACCTATATCAACATACATGCATATTCAAGGTATTTTTGCTACCTATATCTACTCCATTTTGGGTGGCATTTTTTGCTATATGTTCACATTTTATTCACACATATGTACGCACTTAAGAGTCAATTTCATGTTATACACATATTTGCATTTATTTGAAAAGAAATTTCATGTTACACATTCATGGGAAAGGCAATTTTTTACTACTTATTCATATTTTGAAAAGCAATTTCATGCCATATGCTCCCATTTTGAGAAGCATTTTTGTGCCATTTTCAGCATATATGCATATTGGCAAAGCACTTGGCTATCTACCCAATACACGTAAGCTTTATTTACCTTTTGCTACCTACTCTATGACCAACATTTCCTCATCATCTAGGCGCAAAGAACCATCAAGGTACAGCCTTCATCAAATGCTGGCCTAAAGGGGGAACCTTACCAACATGCGCTCATTTCCATGCTCTCTTGCATTCAAAAACCAAAGCTTGGGTCTCTAGGCCTAAGCACATATTTGGGCACCTATCCTAGTTTCTACAAGCTGTCCCTAAACTCAACAATGGCAGCCACTTATGCCCAAGTCAATTTCATAAGCAAAATTCACAGAATTGTGCTCAAATGCCATTGAGGCATTTCACCGAGCACTTGGTGGGTGCACTTTTAGGGGGAACCTTACCAATTCAACAAAACAAGCACAAATTCAAGGACAATTTGCTTCACGGATTTGAGCAAATACATACAATTTAGAGCACAAAAATGCATCAATGGAAAGCTAGAGAACCAAAGGATGGTGTACTTAGTTGAATGGAGTGAGCAATAATGCCAAATGGAACCAAAAATGCAAACAATGGTGACTTAGGGCTGAAAAATCGCAAATCCCATGAGTGCCTTCATTCTTGGAAGCTTGGGGGAGGTTTTGGGGTGAATGAAGCTTCACCCATGGCCCCCTTTTTATGTTTTCATGCAGATGATGCTCGCCCAGGCGAGCTAACTCTGTTTTTTTTTGTTTGCAAGAATTCTTTGCAAAATTTGACTAACCTCCGAGTTTTCGCTTGTTTATTTTAACTCCTAGGATTACGAACAAACTAGGCATATTCAACTATGCCTTAAGAAAAATAGATGAATAAATAACAAGAAGAAATTTAAAAGGTACTAGGCTGCCTCCCAGTAGCGCTTCTTTAACGTCTTGAGTCGGACGCAGGATGATGATCTGTTGATCACGGGCCTAGCACCTGCTCGTACCTACCCCTAAGTCTCTAAATACAGGAAATGGCACTACGCAGTAAAATATGACTATGCTACCACTTACCTTTGTTTATCTTTGCCTTGAATTCGGCGTGGTATCGACCAAACCTTTGCTTATCCTTTGACTCATAGGATGAAAAAATGCATATGCATGCATGCTCATGATTAGGCAGTTCAAATGCAACGATTTAAACAAATGTTTATTATGTTCAATTTTATTTAAACGCTTTGCGGCACCTCCATAGATTCGAGCCGGATGGCTCGAGATTTAAAATGAGAGTATGTATTCTAAAGCAGTAACAAACACAACACACAGGTCGAAATGCAAACCATCGATCCAATGTTTATTAAAATGTTACGATCATGGTTTACAAAGGACTGGAAAACTTTAGGGAGCCTTAGAGTACAATCATGTATTGACTCTCCTAGCAACCCCAAGTGCTAAGCATAATATTGTTTGACGATATTGGCGTTCACAGGTGAAGGCAACTCTTCATCGTCCATACCAGCAAGCACCAGTGCTCCTCCCGAGAACGCCTTCTTCACGATGAAAGGCCCTTCATAGTTTGGAGCCCACTTCCCCCTATTGTCCTTTTGCGCCTGGGATACTTTCTTCAAGACAAGATCCCCTTCGTTAAACTTGCGTAGGCGTACCTTCTTGTCGAAAGCATTCTTCACCCATCTTTGATACAAACGCCCGTGGCTCATAGCTGTCAGTCTCTTACCTTCTATAAGATTGAGCTGATCAAAACGCGCGCTTGGGCCCACTCCGATTCTTTCAACCTGAACTCTGCCAGAATCCTTAAAGAGGGGATCTCTACTCCAAATGGCAGTACGACTTCCATTCCGTACACCAATGAAAACGGAGTTTCCGCAGTTGATGTGTGCACTAAGGTTCGGTAACCATGCAGTGCAAAATGGAGCATCTCATGCCAATCTTTGTATGACACTGTCATCTTCTGAATGATCTTCTTGATGTTCTTATTGGCCGCCTCAACCGCCCCATTCATCTTGGGCCTGTAAGGCATGGAATTATGGTGTTGGATCTTGAAATCTTCACACATTTCCTTCATCATCTTGTTATTCAGGTTGGTGGCATTGTCCGTGATAATCTTCTTGGGCAACCCATAGCGACAGATTATCTCCTTCTTGATGAATCTAACCACCACGCTCCTCATCACACTGGATTATGAAGCAGCTTCAACCCATTTGGTGAAGTAGTCAATCACAACCAAGATGAAGCGATGCCCGTTCGAAGCCCTGGGCTCAATGGCTCTAATCACATCTATTCCCCACATAAAGAAGGGCCAGGATGCTGCTAATATGTTCAAAGGCATTGGTGGAGCATGGACATTGTCCGCGAATGCCTGGAACTTGTGGCATTTTCTCATATGGATGCAACGGTCGCTTTCCATGGTGAGCTAGTAATAGCTTGCCCTTAGAATCTTTCTGGCCATGGCACGCCCATTAGCATGCATCCCAAAAGACCCTTCATGTACCTCCATAAGCATTCAATTGGCTTCTTTAGCGTCCACACATTGAAGCAAAACCATATCATGATTTTGCTTATACAGGATACCTCTGCTTAGAAAGAAACCAGCTGCCAACCTCTGCAACGTCCTCTTGTCGTTGTTAGAAGCCCCCCTGTGGATACTCCTTATACTCTACGTACCGCTTGATGTCGAAGTACCATGGTTTACCGTCTTGCTCTTCTTCTATCAAGCAGCAATACGCGGGCTTGCCGTGACATCTGAACTCGATGTACGACAAGCCTCCATGTGAGGTTAATTGAAACATGGATGCCAAAGTGGCAAGTGCATCAACCACCTGATTTTTCTCTGGGAACATGGTGGAAGGAGTCCTCGTTGAAGAACTCAGCCAGTTTCTTGATGTAGGCCTGATAGGGTATCAACTTGTGATCCCTAGTTTCCCATTCTCCCCTCAGCTAGTGAATTACCAAGGCTGAGTCTCCGTACACTTTGAGCAATTTGACGTTAAAGTCAATTGCCGCTTGGATTCCAAGGGTAGATGCCTCGTATTCAGTCATATTATTCGTGTAATCAAAACCCAATCTGGCTGTGAAGGGAATGCATTAGTTGTCGAGAGAGACCAAAGCCGCCCCAACCCCATGGCCTAGGGTGTTGGACGCGCCGTTGAACCACACGATCAATTTATCCCTGTCCTCATCCGCCACCTTCTCCCCGAAGAAGGCCATGATGTCTTCATCTAGAAACTCTGGATGCATGGGCTGGTAGTCATTAAGAGGTTGCTGAGCCAAATAGTCCGCTAAGGCGCTTCCTTTTATCGCCTTTTGAGTGACATAGACAATGTCAAACTCAGGTAGCAGAACCTGCCATCGAGCGATCCGTCCTGTAAGAGTGGGTTTCTCAAAGATGTACTTGGCTGGGTCCATCTTGGATACCAACCAAGTAGTATCGCTTAACATATATTGCCTTAGACGATGGGACGCCCATACCAAGGCACAACACATCTTTTCCAATAGAGAGTAGTTCATCTCGCATGCAGTGAACTTTTTGTTCAAGTAATAGACAACCCGTTCTCTCTTTTCGGAATCGTCATGCTGCCCCAGCATGCACCCCATCGACTCATCCAACACCGTCATGTATAGGATAAGAGGTCGCTTGGGCACTAGCGGCATCAACACATGAGGGTTCATAAGGCATTGCTTGATCCTACCGAGTGCCACTTGACAGTCGTCATTCCATCGGACCGAATGATTCTTGCCCAAAAGTTTGAAGAGAGCCTCACAGGTAGCGGTGAGCTGCAATATGAACCTTGCTATATAGTACAGGCACCCCAAGTAACCTCAGACTTTCTTTTTGGTGCGCAGCTCAGGCATCTCAAGGATGGACTTTACCTTTTTGGGGTCCACCTCTATCCCTTTCTAACTTACGATGAAACCAAGCAATTTTCCCGACTTGATCCCGACGGTGCACTTAGCGGGGTTCAATCTTAATTGGTACTTCCGTAGCCTCTCAAACAACTTCTGCTAGTTGACGAGATGTTCCTCCTCGGTCCTAGACTTGGCAATCATGTCATCTATGTAGACTTCAATCCCTTTGTGCATCATATCATGGAATAATGCTACCATAGCCCGTTGATAAGTTACCCCGACGTTCTTGAGCCCAAAGGACATCGCCTTATAACAGAACGTTCCCCACAAGGTGACGAACATAGTCTTCTCCATGTCCTCCGGCGCCATCTTTATCTAATTGTAACCCAAGAAGATGTCCATGAAGGAAAACAAAGCAAAATTGGTTGTGTTATCTACAAGGACATCGATGTGTGGTAAAGGGAAGTTATCCTTTGGACTGGCTTGGTTTAGGCCCCGATAGTCCACACACATTCGTACCTTCCCATCCTTCTTAGGGACTGGCACAATATTGGCCACCCATTCGGGGTACCGAGCCACTGCCAAAAAGCCAGTGTCAAACTGCTTTTTCACCTCTTCTTTGATCTTTAAGGACATCTTGGGCTTCATCCTTCTTAGCTTTTGTTTTACCGGGGAACAACCAGGATTCAACGGTAACCGATGTTGTACAATGTTGGGGTTCAAACCGGGCATATCTTGGTACGACCAAGCGAAGATGCCTTGGTAGTTTCATAGCAAAACCACCAATTCATCTCGGACCCATGTGGTCATGCTCGTACCAACCTTTACCTCTTTCCTTTCCTCGCAAACACCCAAGTTTACGATTTCCATTTCTTCTTGGTGCGACTTCATCTCTCGATTTTCCTGAGAGACCATCCTTTCTAGCTCCAGGGAAAACCCTATATCTTCATCTTCTCCATCCTCAACTTGGCTTGCTATTCGTTCAAAATCGATGTCAGGGTCCTCGGTGTTAGTACCTTCACCGGACTCATCATTGGATCTATATCGTTTAATTGCAACAAAAATAAACATGCAGATGAATGAGAATGGGTGAAGGTGCAAGAACAAATGAAGGAAATATCTTATATTATATATCTTGATAGCAAAAATACATAACGCCCTAACAGGGAGAAAACCCTAAAGCCTAGGCCCAGCTATAAGGTTAAAACTAACGAATTACATTATGCCCGCCATGGAAACTTCGATGTGTTCAACAACTTGTCAGTTTCCTAATTGGAAATGAGGAAGGCACGATTGTACCCAGTTTGAATGGTCTTGGAGGACTTCGTCGTGCATCATGGCGACTTGCTCTTCACACCTCCAGCCCGCATTCACGAAACTCTTGTTGATGTGACATGGATGGGCCTCTTTCACTGGTGGCCTTTGCTGTTGGCCCATGCCCCCGCTTCTCCTCTCTAGGGCGCTTCTTCTTACATCAGCATGCGTGGATGTTAGTCGGTGAAAACGACTAACTTTTATGTAGAAAACTTGTGTATATTGTATCAAACTTCTCCAATTTATAGTTGTTTTCATAATATTATAAGTACTTTTTGTTAAATATAGGTAATAGAAAATTTATACTTTTGTTTTGTGTGTTTAATAATCAATTTCTCTCAATTTCAGGTTAATTAGGCAAATTGGCAAAAGTGTTGTTTTCACCTTCTCGCTAAGCCAATATGCTGGCTTAGTGAGCATTCGCTAAGCGCAACACTCAGTGGCTAAGCGCGAGGAAGAATCCAGAAGAAGATGAGCTGTCAAGTTCGCTGAGCGCACCGCTCCAGGTCATCAAGCGCACCGCTTCATCTCATCCACTAAGCGAGAGAAGCACACTAAGCCAAAAATCACTAACGTGCGCTAAGCGGTCCATACGTGCGCTAAGCGCACGAGCACGAACAAGGCCACCTATTTAAGCCTGAAATCAGATTTGCAAAAGGAGTTTGGCATTTTTCTTAAAGAAGCCTCTGCATGCACGAGAGTCTGGCCTTGGCTTGAAGCTTTTGCATGTTTAGGAAGTTCTAGTGAGAGAAAGGTCCAAGTTCCAAAGAGTTCTGAGAGATTTTGTTTTGTGAAGATCTACAGAGACGCGAGTTCGAAGCTGAAGCCGTTCTAAGAGCTTAAGATGAGTTTGTGAGTGATTGTGAGATCCTAGAGGTGAAGGAGACATCCTCACCACTTGTGTTTTTACAGTCTTTCATCTTGTTCTTCTCTTTGTTGTTAAGGAGGTTTCCGGACTATGGAAAGCTAAATCCTCTGTTGGATCTTCCCTGTAGGTACTTGATGTAAATATATTTCTATCTATGTAATGATGTTTTGTGTGTTCTCTGTTCTATCTGCTTTTCATTCCAGTGTGCATTTACCTTGATCACATAGATGCATGCTTTGTTAGGGTCATTCAACAGTGGGAACTAGTTTGATTCTAAAGTCCTTGATAGTATGGGACTAAGTTGTTGTGCTATCATGAGGGATCAGGGTACAAGAACTTAGTTGTGTATGTGTGTCTTAATGCGGTATTGGTTGAGTTTAGTCTTACAAGAGGGATCTATGGACGAGGCTTGATCAGGACTAGGCTATCATGAGGAATCGGGGTCTAGCAGTCCGGGAGACAACATAGGAACGCATGAGCATTGTTAAATAGAGAACATCCTTTTTAGCATTAGGAACCTATGAGGAAGACCAACGCTTTCTCTACTTGTTTTTACACAGTATTTCTCTTGCGTGATTTTCTTTCTTTTTGCCTAGATAGTTTAAATACATGTTCATAACCACAGTCATATTTTCATACCAGACGCCTATTTATCGAAATAGCTTGCCAGATAACACAAGTTTCCCGAGAGTTCGATACTCGGTTCTTACCGTTTTATACTACTTGTGCTATCCGGTACACTTGCCGGCCGCGAACAGTGGGCCTATAGCCTAGTCCAAACCTCCCGCGGTTTTCCTTGAATTCTACCAAGCTGGCCATTCCATCGTGTGGAAGCAAAGCTTTCCAAGTTTATTTTGATGATGGCAAAGACTGAAGTCAAGAATCAAGAGTCAAACAAGTTTCAAGAATCAAAGAGTCGTTCAATCAAGAATCAAGATTCAAGTGAAGATTCAAGAGAAGACTCAAGATATGCAAGAACTTCAAGAAAAACATCAAGATAAGTATAAAAATATTTTTTCAAAAGAAAAGATTGAATAGCACAATTTTTCCAAAAGATTTTTTCAAAGAAAAATCTTTTACCAGAGTTTTTACTCTCTAGTAATCGATTACCAGAAGCCCAAACAGTTTTATAACTATTTTACAAAGTAGTAATCGATTACCATGGGCATGTAATCGATTAACAATGTTTTTAAACGTTGGATTTCAAATTTCAAAAGTCATAACTTGTGATAAAACATTTTCAAACTTGTATAATCGATTACACAACATTTGTAATCGATTAGTAGTGTTTCTAAATGTTTTAATTTTTAAATTTAAACATGAAGAGTCACATCTGTTGATGTGTAATCGATTACACTATGATGGTAATCGATTACCAGTGACTTATTTTGAAAAATAAATTACCAAAAGTCACAATTCTTAAAGTGACTAGCTTCTGAAGATTTTCTAAGAGTCACAACTTTTAAAGTGACTAGTTTTCAAAAAGAGTCACAACTTTTAAAGTGTCTAGTTTTTAAAGAAATTGCCAAGAGTTACAAACTTTAACTTGAGTCATCAAATGACTATAAATATGTGACCATGGCACGAATTTCAAAAATAGATTCCTCTCATTCTAAAAGAGATTCCTTTCATTCATTTGCGAATTAAGAACAGATTTCTTTCATTCATTCAAAGCATTCTTCTAAGAGTTTTAGTTCAATACTTTCTTTATTCAAGAGAAGTTCATTGGCAAAAAACTTGTGCTATTCGTCTTCTTCATTTCTTCTCTCTCTTGCCAAAAGAATTCAAAGAACTAACCGTCTGAGAATTCTTTTGATTCCCCAAACAAAGAATTCAAAGAACTAACAGTCTGAGAATTCTTTTCCCAAACACTGAATTCAAAGAACTAACCGTCTGAGAATTCTGTGTAAGAAGCGAGTAGCTTCTTGGTTGTAATAATGAACACAAGGGAGGGTACATCCTTTGTGGTTCGCTTCAAGTAAAAGGTGCATCTACTTGGTTGTTCAAAGAGAACAAGGGAGGGTACATCCTTTGTGGCTTTTTGCTTGTAAAGGATTTTACAAGGTTATTGGAAATCTCAAGAACCGTGGGTTGCTTGGGGACTGGACGTAGGCACGGGTTGTGGCTGAACCAGTATAAATCGACGTAGGCACGGGTTGTGGCCGAACCAGTATAAATCTTGTGTTTGCTTTCTTCTTCCCTACACTCTTTACTTTTCAGCTGTGCACTTTTTATTTCCGCTTTACTTTTGTCTAAGTTATTGTTTCTGTTCTTTACCTTCTCATAACTTAGTAGTAAATCCTAATTGAATCTAGTAATATTAAGAAAGATAAATTTTAATTAGTCAAGACACATTAATAATTAATTCAACCCCCCTTCTTAATTATTCCGAGGCCACTTGATCCAACACATAGTTGTTCCGTCCTAAACCCATTCCGGGCTTATACCCATGTCCTAACATCACACGGGCTACCATCATCGCAGCGTCAAACATACGGGGTCGCATCGAGAAGGATTCCACAAAAGCATTGCTCACTACCTCAAAGGACTGAAAAGTCATCTCCAAGGATTCTTCTGCAGCTTCAACATATGAAATAGAAGAAGGGTAGCTTACTAAAATGTCCTCTTCCCTCGAGACAATGACCAAATGCCCTTCCACCACGAACTTCAATCTTTGGTGGAGCGTTGTTGGTCGCCTTATACGACTAAATTTTGTATAGAAAACATTTTCCAAAACTTGTATATTTCCCCAATTTATGGTTATTTTTGTAGTAATTTGTAAATAAATCTTGCTTTGTTGTTAAAGTTGTCTCTAGAATATTTCCATTGGATTTAATGATGAAATCTATGCAATTTTAGGTTAAAAAGAGGCTAAGTCATGAAGTGCTAAAAGTGACAGTTGAGCTCAGCTCTGTAGTTGGGCTAAGTGCAGCTTCAGCGCGCTTAGTGCAATAGAAGAATCTAGTAAAGCACCAATATCAAGGCCGCACACTAAGCGCGAGATTAGTGCGCTAAGCACAGCGGTTGTCTTCAGCCAGGCTCAGCGCATGACTGGCGCTAAGCTCAAATCCACTTATTCGCACTAAGCGTGAGGGTGGCGCTAAGCACAACGTCGCGGATTCAGAGCCTATTTAAAGCCTGTCTTGTGCAGAATTAGGGCAGACAGATTAGCAGAGAATTCCAGAGCACACCACAATGTCTATTTCGAGAAAAGAGCTCTGGAGGCAGCAAGAGGAGCAACTTTTGCAAAGAGACCTAGGTTTTGTAATTAGATAGAGATTAGTGAGTTACAGAGTGTTTGTGAGATGCTGAGAAAAGGAGGAGGGATCCCCCTTCTTGTGTAAGGAACAATTATTCTGTACTCTTAATCTCAATTATTGTTAGGGTTTTTTTGTAATGGCTGGCTAAACACCCTTGTTGGGGATTTCTAAGAAACAACTAATGTAATTATTTTAATATCTATTTGATTGTGTTTATTGTGTTCAATGCTTCTTTCAGTGCTTAAATTATGGATGCTCTTGGTCAGATCACCCATTTGTGTGCATACTTAGGTGACTTTAGCATTGGGAAATGTATTGTTGCCTTAGAACTTGATTGAAGCAGGATTGAAACTTAGTCTTGAATGAGGGATCTGCATATAAAGTTTTTGTTTTAAATATGCTGTTACAATAATGTTGTTTGATCTAAGCTTAGTCTTAAATGAGGGATCTGCGGATGAAGCTTAGGTTAAGTTAGTCTAAACTTTTGTAAGCTATTTAAGCTGAGCCTAGTCTTAAATGAGGGATTTGTGGATGAATCTTAGTTTAAATTAGTCTAAACCTACGAGGGTTGTCTAAATTAAGCCTAGTCCAACAAGAGGGATTTGAGGACGAAGCATGGATTGATTCAGCCTAACTAGGGATTGAGGTTTAATACTTTAGGCTACAACATAGAACACAAAAGCATGATTGATTAGAGAAGTATCCTTATATGCATCAGCTTGTTTGTTAGAAAGACCCAACACTTTTACCTACTGTTGTTAATTTTACTTACTTGCATTTTTACTATTTTTAGCCTAGACTTAGTTTAATTCTGTTCTAAACCATCAATTATCAATGTTTCTTTCAACAATGCCTTATTTATGAATTTAACCCTGTCTAATACTAGTTCCCTGAGTTCGATACACAAATTCATCTGTTTTAATTTTAAATACTGGACGATCCAGTGCGCTTTCCGGAAAATCGGATTTCCCTTGAACATATTTGTATAAAGAAAAATTGGACCACAAAGTAACTGCAGCAAAAATCCAACAAGCGTCAAAGGGACCACTCCAACCAAGTGAATCCACGGCCGGCTCAAAAGACAGTTGTATGTCAGATTAATGTCCATCACTTGGAAGGTGATCTAGAAAGGGTGGGGTCCAATTTGAACTGGGAGATCAATCTCCCCTATAACATTTCGGCGGGTGTCGTCAAAATCCCGTACTATCATAGAGCTCGGCCTTAGATGCGACACATTGAAAGGCAGCTTGTTTAGTGTACTCTTAGGCATGACATTAAGCGATGAGCCGTTGTCGACGAGTACCTTAGCCACAATGTGGTCCATACACTTGACGGACACGTGCAGGGCCCTATTATGTCCTGGCCCATCGACAGGGACTCCTCCTCGGCGAAGGCGAGGTAGTTATTAGCCATGATATTGCTGACGATGCCCTCGAAGCCTTCCACAAAGATATCTTGGACCACACGGGCCTCATTCAAAACTTTAACTAGCAACACCTAGTGAGGTTCGAAACTCTTGAGCAGCTCTAACAGAGAGACCCTAGCTAGGGTCTTGTTGAATTGCTCAATCACCTTGAAATCACTCTATTGAATGGTCCGGAGGAACTCGTTGGCTTCTTCTATGGACACTTTCTTTCCGTTGAAGTCTCCTCCTTTCTCAGTGGATCTCCTGACCAGAACATCCTATCTAGAGTGGGGCTCACTTCGTTGGTCTCTTCTGCGATCACCTTCACTTTTCCTTTGGAGTCTTTAGACCGTACCAATGGGTCAGGTGCCGTGAAGACGCGTCCACTACGGGTCACACCACTTATGCTAGCGATGTTGGTAACTTTGGAAGAAGGTAAGCCACCCTTGACAGCCCCGTCCCTCTTTTCGCTGGGCTGGCGAGGGGCGTATCTCCACGAGACTGCCTTGTTGCTTTGATTAGGGAAGGGGACAGGTTTGCTGCCCGGGATAGGTCGAGAACCTTGGGGTTTCTGGGAGGCCACATCCCTGGTGAGGTGTATCACCAAAGGCTTGGGTTTAGTAGGGCTTTCTTTGTCCGCCGACTGCATGCATATGTGTTGTTCTCCCTTGTTCCCTTCACTGATCTCAAACCGGCCTTGGTCCATAATTTGTTGTAACAGCTCCTCCGCCATTGAACATGTTTCCATGTCATGTGATGCACCTGGATGCATCAAACGGGAGTCCCCTTTGTGCCCATCAAACGAAACCATGCTCTCCTCTTGCAAAGCTTCAAAGATAAACCTTCTTGAGGTTACCACGCCCTTCATTTGCTTAGGCCTCTGTAGCCCGTATGCCTCTATTGCATTTATCGCCAGTCCCCCATGATTAGCGAGCGAATTTGTTTTCACATTTGGGTCATCTTCTTGGAATGTTAGCCATCCCACATCAATCAAGCTTTGGACCTTATGCTTGAGGGCCACACACTGCTCAATTGAATACCCCGGAGTACCTCCATGATACGCGCAGTTCGCGTCGGGGTTGTACCACCTCAGGAAAGGAGACTGGTAGATTCTTCTGGTGGTTACCACCGCCAACTAGTTGGTGATTAAAGATGGCAACAAGTCCTGTATGACATCGGAATCGATGCGAACTCTGAAAGCTTCTTCACTAGAGGGTTCCTCCTCGAATTAGAACTTGTGCTAGGATTGAAATCGCCGGCAGGATGAGGCCTTGTAGGAGCCGGGGCTTGAGCGGGGGCTCTTTGTGGTGGGGCAGATGTCCTTTGCTGGACGGGTGCCGAGTTGGAAGGGTTTCTAGCGCGGGCCAAAAAGCTGGGATGGTGTTGGGCATACTGTTGAGTATTGTGAGGGGTTGATTGGGGTTTTGGCCAAGCAGGAGCTGAGGTTACGGCATGAGCATCCCCATCTTTCCTCTTTGCCTCAGTCGCCCTGGATCTTCTGTTGCTTGTGCTGGCAGGAGCGACATAGTCAAACTTCCCCCTTTTTAGGCCTACCTCGATCCTCCCGCCCGGGAATACTAGATCCGCAAAGCTAGAGGACATGTACCCTACTAACTTCTCATAGTAGAACATTGGGAGTGTGTCCACTATCATGGAGATCATCTCCCTTTCCATCATGGGAGGTGCTACCTGAGCCGCCAAATCCCTCCATCTCTGGGCGTACTCTTTGAAAGATTCGTGCTCCTTTTTGCACATGTTCTGGAGCTGCATTCTATCTGGAGCCATATTAGCATTGTATTGATATTGCCTAATGATGGCAACCATTAGGTCCTTCCAAGAATGGATCTGGGAGGGTTCCAAGCTAGTGTACCAGGTGTTCGCTGCCCCGGCTAAGCTGTCTTGGAAAAAGTGCATGAGCAACTTCTCATCCCTTGAATACGCCCTCATCTTTCGACAATACATTTTTAGATAATTTTTGGGGCAAGTGGTCCCTTTGTATTTGTCGAAATCTGGTACCTTGAATTTGGGAGGGATGATAACATCTGGTACCAAACATAAATTGGTCATATCAGCAAAAGGGTAATCAATGGAACCTTTGACCACTCTTAATCTCTCCTCCATGAGATCAAGTTTTCCTTTTCCCTCCGCTGCCGGAGGTGGTCCCCCTACGGAGAAATGTAGTGGTTGCATCGAGCGGGGTTGAGAGGCTCCCGCAGTATTAGTCTAAGGCATGGCATGGAATGTCGGTCCCTCAGCGGTGAATGGGGGGTACGAGTCGACGTCAAGTGAGGCACGCTCCCAAGGCTCTTTGTTGGTGCCCCCTATAGACTGGGGAAGCTGACCTTCGAAGGTTATGGGAACAGCATGATCCACGTTCTCAAGCATGGTGGGCGGTGTGAAATTGGGGGGTAAGCCATAGGGGTAGGCATTTCTGTTATACCCTAGATGCGGGCCGCCGGTGCTCCCCAATATCTCTCTTCCTCGTCCCCCCATGTTCGGGGGGGGGGGGGGGTTGATGTGCTTGATTCGTGGCAGACGGAAGAGTAGGATCTGCCTCGGCGGCGGCAGCCGTGGCCGCATTGCTTTTCATTAGTCTTTTCATTCTTAGGATGGCTTCCATCATGGAAGCCATTTGGTCTTTTAAGGCCACCATATCGGCTTTCATCTATTCTTGCACCTCTTCTACGTCACCCATGACTATAATTTTAGCCCGGGTTTGATAGGGGTGCCTTAGAGTGCGTTTAGTTATGGTGTTACTTCCTAAAGGAACAAAATGCGGTGAGTAATGGACAAAGAAAATAAACATGAATGCATGCTAAAGATAAGTTGTTGAAGCATTGGATTCACACAGAGATTTTAAGTAAATACATATGATTAAATCAACCTCATTTTATTAGGGAACAAAAAGGGTTTATCTAGTCAAAATCAAAGCGATAATACAATTGCCTTAGTGGCTCCTAATTATGTGGGCCATCAAATCAATCATGTGTTGGCAATAATTGAGGAGCCCGTGAACCTCCTCGGGTGCCAAGTACACATCCGCCATTGCCTTGGCCTTGGGTAGCAGTCGGGGAAGCTCTTGACTCCCATTCAAAGTAAAGGCGAACCTGTCCATCCACATCATTGCTTCTCTGTGCAATGAATCAATCACCTTTTCCCTTGCTTCCCTCTTCGCTTGCAGGACTGATACCTTGGCATACTCGTCCTCTAGCCTTTGCTCATGAGTCACTGCTAGGCTTAGCTTTTCCTTGTACTGGTCGATGATGGCCTACATATTTTCTTCGGTCGTGCTTAATTGCTCGGACAAGCTTCTTTACGACCTTTGGCAAGCCTTTAACTCATCTTTCAAGATCATGCTTTCGACCCGTGACTGATCCCTTTCGGCTCTTCAGAGCTTAAGCTCACTATTGCTGCCCCACAAAGCTCCTTGGAACTTGTTTCGACCGTGTTCTTACTTTCGGGCCCTCTTGGTTTCTCGTTCCAAGGCTTCGGCAGTGACCATATTGATGTCCATTAGTTCATCGTACTTATTCTGGACTTTGATGGCTGTTGACTTGAACTTCTCTTTGACTACTTGGGCTCTTTCAAGTTCTGCTTTTAGGGTTTGCACTTCCTCACTCTTCTCTGGAGTTTCAGCCTCTTCCTCTCTTGCAGCTTTTAGCTTTAGGAGCCAATCCAACTCTTGCGTTCGGACTCTCAGCCACTTATGATAGCCGCCAGTGATCCCGTTGCTACTTCTCCTAAGCTCCTTATCTTTACTTTTCACTGCACCTCATGCCTTGTGAACTCCTTGAAGTACTCTCGCATTGGGGTCACTAAAACCCCAGGCGATGAAAGGCGTGATGCTTTCCTCCGACGATGCTCCTCTCATGGGGTAGCCAAGTTGTCTTATGGCAAGGACGGGATTATAATTAATACAGCCCCTTGTTCCTATTAGGGGAACATTTGGAAATCCTTCGCATGAGGATAAACCCTGGTTCTTCCTTCCTTCCAATGGGGGAACCAATTAATGGATGCCCCTACTTTCTTGACGAAAAAGGTGCAAGATAAGCCACACATAGAGAACTGGTGTACAACAAACAATTCTTGCACCGCTTTTTTTGCATCTTTGGTCGAACGTGTCATAAACATCGGCCAAAATAGCAATGATCGGGCTTTCCTTGCTATAGTGATAAGCAAGGAAGGCATCAACTGCTTCTAGGTCCACTAATTCCTCCACATTTGGAAAGAGGATGACACCAAATATCAACAGTGCCAAGATGTCAATAAACGAAGTCCATTCCCCTTGATTTGCCAACGCCTTCGCCTTTTCCTCCAAATGCTTCCTTGGTTTTCTGACTACCCCGTTCCTATTTTGCTTCACATGGTCCAACTCTTGTACCGAGATTTTAACTACCTTGGATACTCTTGCCATGGAAGGGTAGAACCCTGAAAAGAGATATGGCTTTCTTCCTCCCAGCAGACATCCCAGGATCTCTTCAAATTCTTCCACAGTCGGTACTAGCTGGAAGTCCCCAAACCTGAAGCGCCTTTGGGGCTGATCATAATACTGAGTAAGGGATGCAATTGCTTCCACAGAGACTTCTACCATAGCTAGGTCCCAAATCTTCTTATAGGTCTTGCGGATGGCTTGACATTGGAGCTGACCCATCAATTGCCCCAATTCTTGCAAACTGGCGACCTCTAAGCTTTTGATTTTGACTTGATAGAACCTTTTCTTAATCAAAGGTGTTTGATTTGATCCCATGTTTACCAGAATGAAAAGTTCTGTTTGAATCAATACTTTGATATCCTATCATGGAGGAAATAGGATGAATGCAAGAAGGGATGCTTATGCTATGCATGACACAAATGCATTTTACGGATACGAGAACCCAAAAGATCATCTTTTCTTAATTGCAACATTTGGCAGCGCGGTGCCCCATGTATGCATTTAAAAAGGTGATACAGACCTTCCTACTTCCCGTGACAAAATGACGTGACCAAATGCAACGCATGCGTGATGATGCAATACAAACATAAATGCGTAAAAGTGCATGGTTGATAGCATAAAAGAGGAACATACAAGCATGGCAATATCATCAACCAAACATACAGCAGAGACGCACATGAGCATGACATTAAAAAGATATGCATGGCAGTGTTAAGGAAAACAAACACACTGTGTGTCCGCTCATGCCCCTATTTCAAGAACCTAAATGGGAGGAACTAAAAGGCATTTAGTGATGATTCCCAAGGTGGTTATATCTAGCTTTCAATGGTCTCTAGAGATATCATTCCCTTTGATATCAATATTGTGGAGGTAGGGACTACCAGCGACAACATATCATCAAAGAGAAAAATTCTAGAGGAGGCTTCACTGTCATCAAGCAAGTCGGAGACTTAGAATGACCACAAATTCACCTCCGCTTCCAATGTTCCCACAGACCCGAGTACAAGGCCCTTAACAACTCACCGTGTGTGCAAAAAAGTGTAGGTGTTTGTGTGCATCAAATGAATAAATTTTTATCTCATGCATACATTAAAGCAAAAATACACTAAAAACATCATAGAGTTATACACAAGAACACAAGAGAAATAAAGGGAAATCAAAGGGGAAAGTCTTAAAAACATTGCACAAGATTAAATGGCCTAACTCTCTAAAAACAGCACCCATCGAAGTCGCCAACTGTCGCAACCTACCCTTCCGCAAGAGGGCGACGTGAGGCTCACGGGTGCATCTTCCAAGGAAGGAAAATGCGTGGAGTCACCACCAACGTTTATTTGAGGAAAACGTTAGAATAAACCAAAAGTGGGTCTACGAACTTTAAGAATAAATGGCTCGGGAGTTGTTTTTATGCATTGGAAAGGTATTAGCATCGAACGCGTCCATCACAAGGGACGACAGCCTTTAATCAAATGTGCAAAATCATGACTTTTAATTTATTTTATTTTCCCTTTTTCACGTTTTTTATCATTTGGGATCGACAAAAGTGGGGCTTTTGCTCCTACGTATCCTCAATTGCGATGAGGAACTCAAACCTACGTAGTTCTTTGAGAAAGCAAGAAAATTACACGAATTATTGATTTTAGACTTTTTAAACGGTTCATTTTAACCGATAAAAGTAAAAGGACCGTTTAAAGCATTGGACCTTGAAACGGTTTCAAATGACCTTTTTGCGAGCAAAGCTTGATTTGTGAGTTGATTTTATCCTTAGTTTCACTTGGTTATTTCTCAACTCATTAAAAGAGAACTTTCAAAGTCAATGTTCGGTTGAAACTTGCCTTTTTGATGATTAACCAAGGTTACAGCACAAACGATCGGTTGAATTTTATTTTAAAGGTGATTAAATGAGATTACAATGCAAATGATCGGTCGAAATTCATTTTAACATTGATTAAGTGAGATTACAATGCAAACGATCGGTTGAAATTTGCTTAAAACGAAGAAAAAAAGTACCGAAAGTAGACGAGATGAAGATGAAAACATACAAAGCAAGGATGGACCCCTAAGGGTGCATAGAATAAATTCAAAGCTTCGAAATGGAAAACTAACCAGTTGAAGATCGAGAAACAATGAAGAACGAACGAAGAATGTTCACATAATTGGTCACGAAAATGTCACAGAAGCGTTACGGAAGCGCTTGGACCTTGATTTTTTCCTTCTTTCTTCTTCTCCTCACTAATTTTAAGTGAAATTTGAATACCAAGGGTGCTGAACCCCTTCCCCTCAACCTCCCACGCCCTTTTATAGCCAAAATAGGGGAGGGGCTTGCCACCCAGCTCGCCCAAGCGAGCTGATGGCTTAGTTTAGATGCAACATGCTCGTCCAGGCGAGCTGGTTGCTTCATGTTGAAGCCTCCTAGTGGGACTAGATGGGCCCAGGGCTAAGTAACACCCCCTAAATTGATCTTTTCACCCCCATTTTGAGTTTTTTCTCATTTCCTTCTGAAACGTTGTGAAATCTTACGGATCGCGTGGCAATTGGCTTTAAGAAGCTCAACGTGACCAGCAAAAATCCACATGCCGACAAACAATTGTCCCGAGACGAAATTAGGATATGATGTGGAAGCAAAGCTTCATGATGAATCAACAATAATTCAAAGGTGTTTTGATGATAACAATGATGGCAACAAAAGATGATGGCAAAAGTGATGAACAAAAAGCCCAAGTGAATCAAAGAACATCCATCTCAAGAGAATCAAGAACAAGTTAAGAGTTCAAGAATCAAGAAGAATTCAAGACTCAAGAAGAAATCCTACAATCAAGAATCAAGATTCAAGATTCAAGATCTCAAGAATCAAGATCAAGATTCAAGACTCAAGATTCAAGAATGAAGAAAAGACTCAATCAAGATAAGTATTAAAAAGTTTTTTCAAAACTTTGAATAGCACATGAGTTTTTGACAAAACCTTTACCAAAGAGTTTTTACTCTCTGGTAATCGATTACCATAATGTTGTAATCGATTACCAGTAGCAAAATAAGTTTGAAAATGTTTTCAAACTGAATTTACAACGTTCCAAATATTTTCAAAAGGCTGTAATCGATTACAATGTTTTGGTAATCGATTACCAGTGTCCTTGAACGTTGAAATTCAAATTTAAATATGAAGAATCACATTGTTTCACTCAAAAGCTTTGTGTAATCGATTACACATATTTGGTAATCGATTACCAGTGTTTGTTTCTGAAAAATCTAAAGATGTAACTCTTCAAAAAGGTTTTGACTTTTTAAAATGGGTTTTAAGTTTTTCTAAAAGTTATAACTCTTCTGAATGGTCTTCTTGACCAGATATGAAGAGTCTATAAAAACAAGGTTTTGTTTTGCATTTTGAATCAATCATTTTCCAATCTTTCTAACAATCTCTTACAATCCTTTACAAGCCTTGAATCTCTTGAAATCTCTTTGAACTTCTTCTTCTTCTTCTTTGTACCAAAATCTTTCTGAAGTTTTCTAGTTGTCCAAACCTTGAAAACTTGTGCTATTCATCCTTTTCATTCTCTTCTCCCTTTGCCAAAAAGAATTCGCCAAGGACTAACCGCCTGAATTCTTTTTGTGTCTCTCTTCTCTCTTTTCCAAAAGAAGGAAGGACTAACCGCCTGAATTCTTTTGTGTCTCCCTTCTCCCTTGTCAAAGAATTCAAAATGACACAGTCTGAGAATTCTTTTGATTCTTCCCATTCCCTAATACAAAAGCGTTCAAAGGTTTAACCGCCTGAGAATTCTTTTGTATCCCCATTCACAAAGTATCAAAGGTGTAACAGCCTGAGATCTTTGTCTTAACACATTGGAGGGTACATCCTTTGTCGTACAAGTAGAGGGTACATCTACTTGGGTTTGACTGAGAACAAGAGAGGGTACATCTCTTGTGGATCAGTTCTAGTGGAGGGTACATCCACTAGGTTCAAAGAGAACAAGGGAGGGTACATCCCTTGTGGATCTTTGCTTGTAAAAGGATTTTTACAAGGTTGAAAGAAATCTCAAGGACCGCATGTCGCTTGGGGACTGGAGGTAGGCACGGGTTTGTGCTGAACCAGTATAAAAATCTTTGTGTGTTTGTTTCCTTCTTCCCTACTCTTTTACTTTCCACTGTGCATTTAATTTCCGCTTTTACTTTCTGTTAAGTTTCTCTTCTACTCCTCTTTCTCTTAACAATTTAGTAAAAGCCTTAAAAGAGTAAAATTTTAAGTGGTAAAGTTTTAGGAATAATTAATTCAACCCTCCCCCCTTCTTAATTATTCTGAGGCCACTCGATCCAACATATGACACCCTCAATATGATTTTATTGTTTATGTTTGTTCCCTATGGCCATGTTATGCATGCAGATATCCTGACTTAAAGCCTCCAGCATCACCATCTCCTTATGCAAGCAATGGAGTAGCCCAACTTTCAATAGCAGATGAACCAAAGGAAGAACATCTCCCAGAACCCAAGTCAACATCACTCTCAACCTTATACCACGTGAGCTGCTTCTGACTTGCCTTTAAGATTTTAATTTTTCTTTTCCAAAGACTCTTCATTCCTTAATATAATGCATCTTGAGTAATTAAACTTTAGAAAAAAGATATAAGGGGGTGGGGATATCAGCTAATGTGAGAAGGTGAGAAATTTAAAAGAATGAAGAAGTCATAAATTGCTAATGAATGGACTTAAGGTGAGAAGGTGAATAAACCGAACACATTAAGGCTTTGGGTCAAAATGTTATGTCAAGTTCACTTTCACTAGTATGGTTTATGACCCAACATTTTCCTATTAATTTCCTAGGCTAGCTATCTTTTTTTTTCCCTTACCCTATGTTTAGGCCTATCTAATTCATTATCATCATGCTTAGGTGGTTGTCCTTGATGTATAAAATATTTCTATTTTAATCTATGTATATAAACTACAGGCACTACTAGCTAGGAATTAGGATAGAAAACAATGTAAGAATGTGCTTTACACATATACATGTATATATATAAGTATGGTACTAGTATATGAGTATATAAATACTGACACAAAAGTCAACAGAGTAGTGTGTCATAATATATATATATATATATATATACATACTAGTCTGTACATACATACCTAGAGTTTCTTCAAAGAGCTTCCACAACAAGGGCAATTAGCAGTAGTAAATGATAACCTAAAAATAAAAAGCATAGGCCAATTAGCCATGGGCCATACTGCCACAACAAGGATATGTATCACATTTTGAGAAAATACAAAAATTTATATCGATGCTAGGTCCGTGAACAATGTATATGGTTTATCTTAACACAGATCAAATGATCAAAACATATGAAAACAAAAAATTGCTACTTTCATTTTCCCTTTTCTGGTTCTTCTGTAGTAAGGTATGATAGTTTGTTCTCTGTTTGCCTATTTCATAAAGAAAATGAATTACCAAAACAGATAAGATAGACACAGTTTGGTTCTTCTGCGGTATGGTGGCTTCAATTTTAATGTATAGAAATATACAAATATGTGGCTACATAGATTAGCAACATCTCTCTCTCTCTCTTGGTGGTGTTTGCATGTTCACTACTTTGTCAAGCTTAAGCTTTTGTGTCCTATGACCATAAGGCTATCATCATCAATGGACAGAGAAGGATACTTCTTTCTGGCTCCATTCATTACCCCACAAGCACCCCTGAGGTATTTCACTCAAATGTATTTCGGGATTCTTTGCACTTTGGCCTTTTTTTATCAAATGGGCACCTTAAAGTTTCGTTGATGATGACTATTCCCATTTGTAAGAGCATTTTGAATGAGATTCAAAAAATTCAATGGAGGGTTCATGATGTTGCCTAAAGTTCTTGTGAAAATTTGGCTGGAATTAGAGATGCAAGAGGTCTGGTCTATGGGCAATGGAATTGTTGTTAATATGCATAGTGATAAGTGGATTAATGAAGACTTGAGGCTTACTAATATCCAGGTCCAGTTTCAAAATTGGACTGTGAGTCAATTTACTGACATTGATGGTACCTAGAATTTTGCTCTTTTATTTGGAGTATATCCTAATGGAAGCTTGCTTGTGGGGCTTCTATGGAGGGTGGATCTTTGAGCTTCAATGAGGTCCTTTAATGGTGATTTTGCACCATGGAGATGTAGCAGAAGAAAAAGGAGAAGAGGTGAGAGGAGGCGCCATCCACTAGGGAATAAGCCATGGAAGAGGGAGTTTCACCACCAAGATGAGCCTTGGATAAGAAGCTTAGAGAGGATGCTTCAATGGAGGAAAAGAAAGAGGGAGAGAAAGAGAGAGGGGGGAGCACGAAATTGAAGGAAGAAAAAGGGAGAGAAGTTGAACTTTGAGTTGTGTCTCACAAGACTCTCATTCATAAAAGTTACAACAAGTGTTACACATGCTTCTATTTATAGACTAGGTAACTTACTTGAGAAGCTTTCTTAAGAAAACTTCCTTGAGAAGATTCTTTGAGAAAACTTCCATGAGAAGCTAGAACTTAGCTACACACACCCATCTAAAAACTAAGCTCACCTCCTTGACAAAATACATGAAAATACAAAAAAAAGTCCCAACTACAAAGACTATTTAAAATGCCCTGAAATACAAGGCTAAAACCCTATATTACTAGAATGACCAAAATACAAGGCCCAAAAGAAGGAAAAACATATTCTAATATTTACAAAGAAGAGTGGATCCAACCTTGACTCATGGGATCAAAAATCTACCCTAAGGTTCATGAGAACCCTAGGGCCTTCTTTAGTAGCTCTAGCCCAAGCCTCTTGGAGTCTTCTATCCAATACCCATGGGGGTAGGAAACAAAGGAAACAAAGAGAAAGCAATAACCAAATACCAAAAAAATCAAATTAAAACTAAACCAATGGAGTTTTAACAAGACAATTTTTCAAGGATTATTCAACAATTAAAGCAATGAAAAGGACATAGAAGCAAGCTAGGACTCAAAGAGAAACTTAGAATGACTCTAGAGTAGAGTAAAAAAAGAAAAAAAAAGACTCAACAAACCTCTAGCTTTGACACTTGTTTTCACAGTAATTTTCAATTGAAATTTCGGAACTAAGATTGGTATAACATAGGCACCAATAAATTTTGAGCCAAAACAACAAGCACACTTCCCTTTCACTTTTTTTTTCCTGGATACTGATTTTTCTGCCAACTTGTGTGATTTTTTTTTTCCTTTTATCCAAATAACTTGGTTCTTTTTTTATAACTTTTTTCTAGATGTCTAGAAAATTCAGTAAAAATTTCAGCTCAAAATTAGAAGTAACCGATTCTCAGTAATTTTTACAAGTTTGTATGTCCAAGCTGCCAGCACCAGCAATTTTTTTTAAGCATGGTATATTGATTGCCTTGGGCTTGCTTTCAACCTTCCTATGTATGTTGAACTCACTAGGATTGTTTACCACAGTTTTAGGAGTTCAATATTAACTTAGGATCAACATTTCAACCAGCAATTCAATCACCAAAACTCAAATTCACAATAGACACAATCATAAGGAAGCCTAAAAGTTCAAGAAAAGGTTCACAATCAAAGACTATCTAAGAATTTTGCATGAACATGTTAAGGACTAATTAACATGAAAGATTTGACTCAAATCAAATAATATTTTGCTAAAAGAATTTCATACACTCATGAACAAATGAGTTAGACAAAGAAACAAGAAAATAAAATTCAGCACAACATAAGAAATCTTATGTGACAAGTTTCATGACTAGACATGACTTCTATGACAAAACTACAATAGGTGAACAAGTCACTCTAGATTTTTGAGGTTTTCTTCTACTTTAATATTTTTTTAAGAATTTTATGGTTTAGGCTTCAGCCACAAAAAATAACAAGACAAAACTCAAAGGAACCTAAACTCAACACAATTCAGGGTTCAAGAACAAGAACAATAAATTTGAACCATAGAAAATCAAATCTAGCTTCTATAGAAAGTTTCATCGGTGGAAACTCTAAAGAATCATGTTAACAACATTTAGCACAAGACATGTGAGGAGATACATGGAGAAAAAAATGAAGAAACAACAATGGAAGAGAAGGTAAAGCAAAAAAATAAATGGAGGTTTAAGGAGCACATACTTGAAGCTCTTGTGCTCTGATACCACTTGATGGAAGCTTGCATGTGGGGCTTCTATGGAGACTGTATCTTTGAGCTTCAATGAGGTCCTTTAATGGTGATTTTCCACCATGGAGATGCAGCGGAAGACAAAGGAGAAGAGGTGAGAGGAGGCGCCATCCACTAGGGAATAAGTCATGGAAGAGGGAGCTTCACCACCAAGATGAGCCTTGGATAAGAAGCTTGGAGAGGATGCTTCAATGGAGAAAAAGAAAGAGGGAGAGAAAGAGAGATGGGGGAGCACAAAATTGAAGGAAGAAAAAGGGAGAGAAGTTGAACTTTGAGTTGTGTCTCACAAGACTCTCATTCATCAAAGTTACAACAAGTGTTACACATGCGTCTATTTATAGACTAGGTAGCTTCCTGGAGAAGCTTTCTTAAGAAAAATTACTTGAGAAGCTAGAGCTTAGCTACACACACCCATCTAAAAACTAAGCTCACCTCCTTGAGAAGCTTCCTCGAGAAGCTAGAGCTTAGCTACACAAACCCATCTAAAAACTAAGCTCACCTCCTTGACAAAATACATGAAAATACAAAAAAAAGTCCCAGCTACAAAGACTACTTAAAATGCCCTGAAAAACAAGGCTAAAACCCTATACTACTAGAATGGCCAAAATACAAGGCCCAAAAGAAGGAAAAACCTATTCTAATATTTACAAAGAAGAGTGGATCCAACCTTAACCCATGGGCTCAAAAATCTACCTAAGGTTCATGAGAACCCTAAGGCCTTCTTTAGTAGCTCTAGTCCAAGCCTCATGGAGTCTTCTATCCAATACCCTTGAGGGGTAGGATTGCATCATATCCCCTCTGAAGTTATAGAGATGATCAAACCTATTCTTCCTCCTTATGAAGTGAATGACATGAAAATTTGGTCAGGTAATAAATTAGGAGAGTTTGAAGTGGCTAGTGCATACCAAAGACTAGATAAATTGGAAGTTCAAAGCTCCCCAAAGGATTCGTGTTTTATATGGGAGGTTAACAATTAGGTTCAGATCGGCAAAGTGGGGAACTAACAGCATAGACAAGTTTCAAATGGGCACCTCTGAGGTAGGATAAACCAATAGACAAGTTTTCTATGATTTTCATTGTTAGCAACATTATGTTGCTTTTCAGTCGTCCTTCTCTAAGCCCCACTCCAGCACCGAGTTACTCGGTGTTGCTGTTCCATTTGACTCTCTGGGTAGTAAATAAGCCTAGTTCAACTACAACAACTTTAAAGCCTAAACAAACATGTCATTGCACAAAAGTGAAAATTCCCTAAACATTGCTACTACTACAACAAGTCTAGCACATTAAGCTACTAAATGTTATTGTCAGAACTTAGCCATGCGGCCACCATAGTTGAGGCCATTCCATGCCACTCCGACATGGCACTTGGCAAAAACTCAGCCATGCGAGGTGAGCCAAGTTCACCCATGATATTCAATACAATATCTTAAAGAGAAGAAAGAGTCACAAAACGTACCTAGGTAAGGTGGAAAGGTGTCACAATCTCAATAAGGTTGCAGAGACAGACAGATACAGTCGCGAAGAAGAAGCTTAGATGAAGAAGAAGAAAGTGCGAGCAAAATAGGGCTCGCATTTCGATATTTTAAAATGTAAGTCCAAAATCGACTTTCAATACAAAATTGATGTCAACCAAATGATGTTAACGTTAACATCGATTTTCTGGAAGAAACTGATGTTAACTTATCATACGTTAACATCAATTTTCTAAAAATCCGATGTTAATGAACCGACATTAACATCGGTTCTTGAAAAACCGATGTTAATGAGTTAATGTTAACATTTGTTTTCCAAGAACCGATGTTAATGTCGGTTCATTAACATCGGGTTTTCAGAAAATCGATGTTAACGAATACACGTTATTTACAATTATGCCACTGCATTTATCTTAACATCGGTTTTGTTAAAAACCGATGTCAATCTGATGATGTTAAATCTACATTTTGTAGTAGTGTACATGTGAGGAAACAATCTATTAAGAGGAAGAATTTGTGTTTGATTCCTTCGTGTGCAAAATTCTCTTGATCCAATGACATTATTAGTCTCAGACCCATAACCAAAAAAAGGCTTATAGCATTTTTAAGACTTTATTAGTCTTCCTTTTATAATATAAAATTTATTATATTATAAATACTTTATTTAGGAAATATAGGGGCTTAAGCTCCATTATTATAAATAATTTGAGAATTAAAAACTATGTATTACCCTTTGAAGATATAGTAAGCTTATACACTACTAGAAAATAAGTTGTTAACATCGGTTATTTAGGACTTTCAACATCGATTATTAACCGATGTTGAAAGTACCGACATTGAAAGTATTCTCGTTAACATCGGTTTTTGAAAATCGATATTAACGCAAAATTACAACATCGGTTATTTAAATAACCGATGTTATATAATAAGAAATACAGAAAAAAGGTATATATGTTCATACCAACGTTGGTAGTTAACATCGGTTTTTTATCAAAATCGATGTTAAGTTTCAAATGTTAACATCGGTTTTCTAAAAAAACTGATGTTAACTTCCAAACATTATCACGTTAACATCGGTTTTTTAAAAAACTCGATGCTAAGTTTTGAACATTAACATCGGTTTTCTAAAAAACCAATGTTAACTTCCAAACGTTAACATCGATTTTCTAAAAAAATCGATGTTAACTGCCAACGTCAACATCGGTTTTTCAAAAAACCGATGTTGTTATTATACGTTAACATCGGTTTTTTTAAAAAGCCGATGTTGTTTTTAGGAATTTTTTTAATACACTATTTGTTTTTTCAATAAACCCAAAAATTAACCTGCAAATTTGAAATCAGACCACACAGCACAACATATATAATTTTCATTCTGTTTTGAAACAGTTTTTAGCAGATAAATTCCATGATAAATTTATTAATAACTAAGAATTTAAAGAATATTTAATGTTTAAAGGAGACATGAATTGTAAAAAATGTAAAGCAATAAGTAAAATTACAAAATTGCCTAAACTAAAATTATAAAATTGCCTAAACATCCTAAGTTTCATTTCTAACTTTCAAATAATACTTTGCCCACTGGATGCGAAGTGCCTTCAATCTCTCTGGTTCCAGTGGTCTAGCATCATTGAAATACTGCATGATAAAATAAAACATAAGTTAATAATATAATACCAAACATAACTGTAGAAGCAAAGCTTCATGGTGAATCAAAGGTGTTATGATGATAACAAAAGATGATGACAAAGGTGATGACAAAAAGCTCAAAGATCAATCAAAGAACAATTCAAGTGAGTCAAGAACAATTCAAGAGTTCAAGATATAATCAAGAAGAATTCAAGACTCAAGAAGAAAGTTAAGAGTCAAGAATCAAGATTCAAGATTCAAGACTTAAGATTCAAGAATCAAGAGAAGGCTTAATCAAGATAAGTATGAAAAAGTTTTCTCAAAAATTGAGTAGCACATGATTTTTCTCAAAACATGTTTACCAAAGAGTTTTTACTCTCTGGTAATCGATTACCAGATTGGTGTAATCGATTACAACGCGTCCCTGCACCTATATATTCAAATTTCAAATTCTAAAACCTGCAACTCCTTTCTCTCTCGAAAACCCTCGCCTCCAATTTTTCTTCCAGCCATATCTCACTCAATTCTTGACCAAATCACTCCCCCACAAAGCCCAAACTTCATATTTTTTCAATCTCTTTCATTTGAACCGATTGAAATCCTGAAAAAACTCCTCAAATGGCGGAACCATCGAAGAAGCGGAAAGGCACTTCGAGTCAAAGTCAACGACATTTCGGGTCACAGGAAACCCCAATTCCTCCCTCCATTCCCTCTGGATCATTGTTCTCATCAGAGGAACAGTGTATACGGTACACAAACCTCTTTTCCTCTCATTCCATTATAGACCCAAAATTCATAGATATGGATTTCTTCTCAAATGAGAGTTTTGAATGCCTTCAAGCATTTGAAAACTCCAATCTTATTCCATTCATGTCTCTGAAATTACCCGTTTATTCTGATTTAGTAAAAGCTTTTTATTCTAATCTAGAAATCCATGAAGGAACCCTAATGTTTATGGGACTAAGATTGTCATTGACCAGTCCCTATTCTATGATTTAACCCAATTGCCAAGCGAAGGTGTACCATTTGAAGGTGCACTGATTGATAATTGGAAATTCGATTTCTCTGTACATGATGCCCGCCGATTGGTTTGTACTAATCAAGCGGATATGATCGGAAGGCTTCTTGCCGGTTCATTAGCTTTTGAAAGCCGCATCCTCCATTACCTTATTGTTCGCATCTTGCTTCCTAGATCTTCAAACCTTGCCCAGGTTTCTGAAGAAGATCTCATTGTCATGTGGGCCTTTCATAAAGGTTTACAAATTGATGGGGCACACCTTGTTAGATATCGCATGCATAAGGCATTGCGATTGAATGCCCCTTTGCCTTATCCTCATCTTGTTACCCTTTTCCTTCAACACTTCAACATCCCTCTTGATTCTGAACCTTATGTTCCAATCAAGAGATCATTCCTTCTCTTGGGTGAAGAAGGGTGCTAGAAATGTTGGTGAAGAAGGACATGAAGGAGAAGATTCATCTCTTCTTATGAATATTATGGACAGGTTTGATGGTCTTCAAACCTTTGTTGGTGAGAGGTTTGACACTTTGGAATTGCAAGTGGATATGCGCTTCAATGAAATGGAGTCAAGAATCACAAAGGTTGAAGAAGATGTGTCTTACATTCGTTCAAGCTTTTATCTTCCACCGGCGCCGCCACCATCATCTTAGATCTCTATTTTTATATTATTAGTACTTTGATTTTCAGCCTTGTATTTTGGCTATATTATTATGGTATTTGAACAATTTACTATTCCCTATTTGCATGGTATGTTTGAACAAATATTAAGTATGTTATTTGACTATATGGGTTTTATAGATAATCTATTTATGATTGTTGCTTCATGATTCTTGCTTCATGGTTTGGTTGTTAGTTTCTCAATGAATGTTGTATGGATGTTTAGTTATGTTTGATTATTTCAAATTTGTTACGCACTTTGGCTTTTTGTTGATGCCAAAGGGGGAGAGAAATGGGATTAAAATCAAGAAGCCACATGAGCAATCAATTAAATTTTAAGATATGCACAAATTCAAAAACAAAGGGGGAGAATTTATGTGAGTGATCGACTAGGAAAAGGTGTGTGTGTGTTTCTTGATTTCAGAACAAATTCAAAAACAAAGGGGGAGAATTTATGTGAGTGATCGACTAGGAAAAAGTGTGTGTGTGTTTCTTGATTTCAGAAGTTGTCATCATCAAAAAGGGGGAGATTGTAGAAGCAAAGCTTCATGGTGAATCAAAGGTGATTCAAAGGTGTTTTGATGA
Source organism: Glycine soja (assembly GCF_004193775.1). Classification (NCBI taxonomy): domain Eukaryota; kingdom Viridiplantae; phylum Streptophyta; class Magnoliopsida; order Fabales; family Fabaceae; genus Glycine; species Glycine soja. The sequence goes on from NC_041011.1 coordinate 27,535,675, forward strand.
TAACAATGATGATAACAAAAGATGATGACAAAGGTGATGACAAAAAGCTCAAAGATCAATCAAAGAACAACTCAAGTGAATCAAGAACAATTCAAGAGTTCAAGATAGAATCAAGAAGAATTCAAGACTCAAGAAAAAAGTTAAGACTCAAGAGAAGGCTTAATCAAGATAAGTATGAAAAGTTTTTCTCAAAAATTGAGTAGCACATGATTTTTCTCAAAACATGTTTACCAAAGAGTTTTTACTCTCTGGTAATCGATTACCTGTCGCAACCTACCCTTCGGTGGGAGGGCGACGCGTGACTCGCGGGATGCGTGTTCCACGAAAGGAATACGCGCGGAGTCGCCACCAACGTTTATTTGAGGAAAACGTCGGAAAAACCGGAAAAGACGCGATCTACGAACTTTTAAGTGAAAGGTTCGGGAGTTGTATTTACGCACGGGGAAGGTATTAGCACCCCACACGTCCGCCCCAAGGGACGGTAGCCTTTAATCGAATGTGCAAACATGACTTTGATTTTTTATGTTCCCTTTTTATGTCTCTATATCCTTTATACCCTTTTTATATTTTCTCTTTTTGTGGTCGACAAGGGTGTTTCCCTTTGCTCCTAAGTATTCCTCAATTTGGGATGAGAAAATCAGACCTACGTAGTTCTTTTTTATCAAGTGATTCTTTTTTACTTTAAGAGGTGATCATTTTAAGGCGTTGGACCTTAAAAATGATCCATTTTACTTAGTGAGAAAATGAAATGACAAACTTCAAAAGCCTATTTTTATGGACGAGCTTGACTAGGCGGATTGATTTTAGCCTTTAGTTTCACTTTAGTTATTAATCAATTCGATTAAGAATGAGAAATCCCAAAGAGAAAACGTCCGATTGATTTTCCGCTTTATTTTACTAAAAGATGTCTTTTTGATTATTATATTATTTTTTACCTCTTTTTGATTTCCAACGTGGTTACGGCACGACCGAACGGTCGGAATTTATTTTAACCGAAGTTAATGGATAATACAATTCAAACGTTCGGTGGAAATTTATTTTATTTTTAAGTTAAGCGAGAAATGACTTAAGTAAAATGGCTTAAGCACGTCAAGAGGGGGTATAAAAAAGCAAATGAAACAAGAATAGAAATACACAAAACACAATGTGGACCACCATGAGTGCATAGAATGAATCGAAAAGCTTGGTTCGAGGTACTTACCCATTGAAGATCGAAGAACGATGAAGAACGAATGAAGAACGTCGAAGAACGGTCGAAACCTTCACGAAATTCTTCACGGAAAACGTTACGAAAACGTTTCGGAAGCGCCTCGGCTTAGATTTTCTTCACGGAAACAATTTTTCCAAGCAAATTCGAAAGAGAGAGAAGTGCCTAAGGGGCTGAACCCCTTTCTTCTTCACTTCCTCCCCTATTTATAGCAAAATAGGGGAGGTGGTTGCCGCCCAGCTCGCCCAGGCGAGCTCAGCTCGCCCAGGCGAGCCAGGTTGCTTCCTCCAGAAGCAACAGCCTTCTGGAGGAATATTCTGGAGGGCCCAAGTGGGCCTGGGTGCTATTTGCACCCCCATTTTTACTAAGTACACCCCCTCTGCTGTTTTTTTGGTGATTCTTTTTTCGTAAAGTTACGGAAACTTACGAATTTCGTAACGATACTTGTTTTCTTTCCGTAATGTTACGGAACCTTGCGGATTACATAATCATCCCCTTTTTGACTTACGGAATGTTACGGAACCTCACTTAATTATGCAACGATGCTTCCATTTGATTTCCGGTGTGTCACGGAAACTTACGGATTTGTGCATCAATATTTTTTTGGTTTTTCGGCATGTCTTGGAATTTCACAAATTGCCTAATGATGGATGCCAAGCACCTCACAAGGACCAAAGAAAGGTCGCATGTCATCAAGCAAAGGTCCCCGGACGAAATTAGGGTATGACAGTTGCCCCTCTTTACTTGTCTTTTATTGGAGATAAAAGGAAAGTAAAGATAAGACACTAATTTCGTTCCTCTCGATTTGACGAGAGTCGCGGGTGACCATAAAATCTCCACATGCAAATGACTTGTTGCTCCCGGAATTTCAAAAATTGCCTAATGATGGGTGCCAAGCACCTCACAAGGACCAAAGAAAGGTCGCATGTCATCAAGCAAAGGTACCCGGATGAAAATTAGTGTATGACACTAATTTCGCTCCTCTCGGTTGACGAGAGTCGCGGGTGACCATGAAATTTCCGCATGTAAATGACTTGTTGTTCCCGGAGGAACAAAAGGTGCAGAAGACTATGTCAGCCTCTGCATGCTATCAAGCGTTCTGTCTTACAGATAGCAAAAGAATGTTTATACGGATAACCACTCGGGTATTTCCGCGTATCATCGGGCCCGCCGCCTCTGGATGATACAAGGGTGCAGAATGACCAAATTTGGTATCCGCTTGTCATCGGGCCCGCCGCCTCTGGATGACAAAAGGGTGCGGATAACCGTAAGGTATCTCCGCGTATCATCGGGCCCGCCGCCTCTGGATGATACAAGGGTGCAGAATGACCAAACTTGGTCTCTGCTTGTCATCGGGCCCGCCGCCTCTGGATGACAAAAGGGTGCGGATAACCGTAAGGTATCTCCGCGTATCATCGGGCCCGCCGCCTCTGGATGATACAAGGGTGCAGAATGACCAAATTTGGTCTCTGCTTGTCAACGGGCCCGCCGCCTCTGGATGACAAAAAGGGTGCGGATAACCGTAAGGTATCTCCGCGTATCATCGGGCCCGCCGCCTCTGGATGATACAAGGGTGCAGAATGACCAAACTTGGTCTCTGCTTGCCATCGGGCCCGCCGCCTCTGGATGACAAAAGGGTGCGGATAACCGTAAGGTATCTCCGCGTATCATCGGGCCTGCCGCCTCTGGATTATACAAGGGTGCAGAATGACCAAACTTGGTCTCTGCTTGTCATCGGGCCCGTCGCCTCTGGATGACAAAAAGGGTGCGGATAACCATAAGGTATCTTCGCGTATCATCGGGCCCGCCGCCTCTGGATGATACAAGGGTGCAGAATGACCAAATTTGGTCTCTGCTTGTCATCGGGCCCGCCGCCTCTGGATGACAAAAAGGGTGCGGATAACCATAAGGTATCTCCGCGTATCATCGGGCCCGCCGCCTCTGGATGATACAAGGGTGCAGAATGACCAAATTTGGTCTCTGCTTGTCATCGGGCCTGCCGCCTCTGGATGACAGAAGGGTGCGGATAACCGTAAGGTATCTCCGCGTATCATCGGGCCCGCCGCCTCTGGATGATACAAGGGTGCAGAATGACCAAACTTGGTCTCTGCTTGTCATCGGGCCCGCCGCCTCTGGATGACAAAAGGGTGCGGATAACCGTAAGGTATCTCCGCGTATCATCGGGCCCGCCGCCTCTGGATGATACAAGGGTGCAGAATGACCAAATTTGGTCTCTGCTTGTCATCGGGCCCGCCGCCTCTGGATGACAAAAGGGTGCGGATAACCGTAAGGTATCTCCGCGTATCATCGGGCCCGCCGCCTCTGGATGATACAAGGGTGCAGAATGACCAAACTTGGTCTCTGCTTGTCATCGGGCCCGCCGCCTCTGGATGACAAAAGGGTGCGGATAACCGTAAGGTATCTCCGCGTATCATCGGGCCCACCGCCTCTGGATGATACAAGGGTGCAGAATGACCAAACTTGGTCTCTGCTTGTCATCGGGCCCGCCGCCTCTGGATGATACAAGGGTGCACGTCACATGACCTCAGGGTCAGTATGACAAAGATTATGGGGCGGCCGACAAAAGCAAGGCTCTTGCTCCTACGTATCCTCCAATGAGGAACTCAGACCTACGTAGTTCTTGATAACTTGTGAGACTTGAAAAGTCTCCATCGGAAAATGCTGACATCTCCGGAAAGGGCGCAGATGACCATATTGGTCTCTGCTCGTGAATCACACTTGGGGTCACTGAATGACGAGGTGCGGATAACCGTAAGGTGTCTCCGCGGGCTACCAGCTCTTGAGTCATGGCAACAAAAGGCGGTGTGGTCGACAAAAGCGAGGCTCTTGCTCCTACGTATCCTCCAATGAGGAACTTAGACCTACGTAGTTCTGGATAACTTGTGAGACTTGAAAAAGTCTCGGTGTTTTCTCCACTAAAATGCAAACATGCTTTAGCAAAGAGACAAATATTCCAACTGATTTAGAGCAGCATATGCTTTTTTGAGTGAAAAACAATGCGTCTACCGGGGAAGGAGAGTCTGCTGATGAAATCTCCCATAACCATAAATGAGATTTTGGATGTTAGCATTTCGTTTCTAAATGACCATTTAGAGGAAACACTGGGTTCGACAAAAATAGAAGAAATCCACTCAAAGTGTATCAATCTCGCACAGGTAAGTGTTTCATCCTAATTCCGAACCATAGATATGTCATGACTTGACTTTGCAAATTATTTCCTATCAAATCAAAAATTACACGCGTGATCATGGATCAATAGGGCTTCCCTTGGGAATGGGTTCTTTTGGTGGTTTCTTCTTTCGGCTTTTGTGTGTTTTTGGCTTTTGATTTTTCTGGCTTTTTTTTTTCTTTTTCTGTTTTTGTTTAGTGCGGGGCGAGAAAAAAAAGGTCGCTAGCGCACGGGATTTTGGTTGGTAATCAAAGGGAGAAGACTATTTTAGGTCGCGGTTCCCTTTCCTTCTTTTTTCGTTCATTTGGTGACAATTCTGTATTGTTCAGATATTGTCCGGTCCAAAGACCTCTCTGCATATTTCTTCTGTTTTTCCTTCGATCCCCGATCAGGGGCTTTCTTTCCTTCTTCTTCTTCTTCTTCTTCTTTTTTTTTTTTACTTTCTCCCATTCTTTGATTGGGAATTTTCTTTCTTTTCTTTTTGCTTTCTCCCACTCTTTGATTGGGAATTTCCTTTCTTTTCTTTTTTGCTTTCTCTTTGATTGGAAATTTTCCTTCTTTTCTTTTTTGCTTCCGAGGGTAAGGATTGACATTCTCACCCTAGGTCAAGGTTTATGGTGAGTCAGGATTTTGGCTCAAGATTTGTAGAATGGCTAGACATGATACATGTCGGGGTTTGGTTTGGCTCAAGGATAAAAGGGGTACCCCATATTATTTCCATGACACAAATGCAAAAATGATGATTTGGAAACTTTATGCAAAACTGGTCATGCATGCACCTATGCGGACACTCAAGTGTCAAATTTTTATGGTCATGTGATGCTAGGGCTCAGGATTCATTTCCTCTATTTTAGTCAACCCAACGTTTCCAAAATATGTTCTTTTATCCATTTGTGCATTCATCCGAGTCCATTTTGGGCGTCTGGGAAAATATTCACAGCATTCACCCTTCAGGTGTATACACATTTTTTCAAAAACTAGTTATGATCAGTGAATTTTTCCAAAGAAAAGTTGGAAGTCATCTCTTTTCAAAAGCATGTTGGTTTTTCAGCTTGACAACTTATTTTTTTCTTTTTTCTCCTTCCTTTTTTTTTTATCATTATCATTTGTTTATTTCTTTTTCTTGTTTGTTTTTTTTTTTTTTTCATGAGGTATTTTGCTACCTAAACATGTGCATATTTTTGTGAGGTATTTTTGCTATATACATGCATATCCAAGGTATCTTGCCACCTAAACATACATATATATGTTTTGTGAGGTATTTTTTTGCTACATACACGCACATCTAAGGTATCTCTACCTAAACATACAAATATATATTTTGTGAAGTATTTTTTTGTTTACATACACGCACATCTAAGGTATCTTTCTACCTAAACATACATATATATATTTTGTGAAGTATTTTTTTTGTTTACATACATGCATATCTAAGGTATTTTCACTACCTAAACATACATATATATATTTTGTGAGGTATGACTACCTTCCGAGCTTGCGCTTGTTTTATTTAAATCCCCAGGATCAGGAGCAACTAGGTGCGTCCTACTATAAAAAGTGATCAAATAACAAGCATAGATTCAAAAGGTACTAGGTTGCCTCCTAGTAGCGCTTCTTTAACGTCTTGAGCTGGACGCCTTATGACTTGTTGGTCACTGACCTAGTACTTTGCTTACCTTTGGCTTTGGACTTGGTTGCCTATTGGTCGGCCATGTGTCGTAGGCAACGCTCTAACCTTTTTGTGGATGAGCAGAGGTGAACTCTAGAGATGATGGCGGTGCGTCTATTGCCCGCTACCGGCCATCCTAATGCTACTGTGGTGTCTCACCCTGCGTCTGCCTGGGGACGCAGTACTTCTTGATGAAAGCTCGATTAGTAGGGTGCCTGATGCCCTTGCCGGAGGTGACAGGTACTCCGTAGAACTGACAGAGACCCGTAATTAGAGCTTGACAACTCCAAGACCCTGTTGGACTTCTTCGGGTCCACTGGGTGTCTTGCAGGCGCGATCCCTGCAAACAATAGATGAAATCAAAAATCAGTTGAGCGATGTGCATACTTACCTATGATGATGTGACCTTGTCGGGAGGGTACGAGCACCCTGTAGGACTGATAGAGGCCCGTAACCAGAGCTGGAAACCCCAGGGCCCTGTTGGACTTTTCCGGGTCCACTGGGTGTCTCTTGGGTGCGATCCCTGCAAACAAATAAATGGTATCAGAAATCAGTTGAACCATATGCATACTTACCCATGTCGGGACAGCACAGACCAACTGATACTTCCGCAGGGGGAGATTGGCATTGCGGTCGCTGGGCAGAATGTTGCTAAGTAGCAATGTCATCTATATCTGTGTAAGAGTAGTCATGTTGGTGCGCATGGTCCGCACTCTTCTCTTTGCAGCGGCACGGGTGAAATCTTGCCCCAGTATGCATAGTAGCTGTGTGATAGCCTCCCTCTCTGGTTGTGCTCGCACAGTTGGCCCTCCTCCAATATCAGGGGGTGGCCGAGGAACCGTTAAAAGGAAACTACTGGTCCCTTAACCGGGAGTGCAAGTCTCGGTTAAGCATTTAAGGACAGAGGACCTTAAATTATCTTAAGGTGTGGATATGGAGCCCACTGAAAGTGAGGACGCGTAGTCCTCTAAAGGCGAGGGCGTGTAGCCCTCTGAAGTTCAGGACGTGTCGCCTTTCAAAGGCGAGGGAGTGTAGTCCTATGATGGCAAGGACGTGCAATCCTCTGAAGGTGAGGGCATGCCCCCCTTTGAAAATGGGGAACATGTAGTCCTCTGATGGCGAGGACGTGTAGTCCTCTAAAGGCGAGGACGTGTAGTCCTCTGAAGGTGAGGGCATGTAGCCCTACAAAGGTGAAGGCACATGACCCTTTGACGGCGAGGACGTGTAGTCCTCTGAAGTTGAAGGTACATGACCCTTTGAAGGCGAGGACGTGTAGTCCTCTGAAGGTGAAGGTAACTAGTACCCAAGGTGAGGGTGTGTAGCCCTCTCAAGGCGAGGACTTATAGTCCTCTGGAGGTGAGGGCGTGCAGCCCTCTGGTGGTGAGGACGTGTAATCCTCTCAAGGCGAGGACGTGTAGTCCTCTGACGGTGAGGGTAACTAGTACCCAAGGTGAGGGCGTGTAGCCCTCTCAAGGCGAGGACATGTAGTCTTCTGGAGGTGAGGGCATGCAGCCCTCTGATGGTGAGGACGTGTAGTCCTCTCAAGGCGAGGACGTGTAGTCCTCTCAAGGCGAGGACGTGTAGTCCTCTCAACGGTGAGGGTAACTAGTACCCAAGGTGAGGGCGTGTAGCCCTCTCAAGGCGAGGACATGTAGTCCTCTGGAGGTGAGGGCATGCAGCCCTCTGATGGTGAGGACGTGTAGTCCTCTCAAGGCGAGGACGTGTAGTCCTCTCAACGGTGAGGGTAACTAGTACCCAAGGTGAGGGCGTGTAGCCCTCTCAAGGCGAGGACATGTAGTCCTCTGGAGGTGAGGGCGTGCAGCCCTCTGATGGTGAGGACGTGTAGTCCTCTCAAGGCGAGGACGTGTAGTCCTCTCAACGGTGAGGGTAACTAGTACCCAAGGTGAGAGCGTGTAGCCCTCTCAAGGCGAGGACATGTAGTCCTCTGAAGGTGAGGGCGTGCAGCCCTTTGTTGGCGAGGACATGTAGTCCTCTAAAAGTGATAGGTACAAGTACCCAAGGGTCCACCCTTATGAGAAAGCAAGAGATCGACTCATCGAGAGGGCCGGTCATCCCAAATCCACAAGATTTGGACATTAGATGTAGGAAATCTATGCAGTTAACATGATTTTTAGGGATGCAGATGCATGCAACCTTTGTCGTGAAATTTGGTAAATGCGGACTTCATTTGAAACAATGCAATGTAATGGAAAGTTGTACAATGTTCATGACATTCTTTCCCTATTTTGTGATTTTGATTTTGATTTAATTTTTTTTTTTTTTTTTTTTTTGGAAAACACAGATTGACTGTCCTTTTGAAAGAGGTGATAATTCATGCAACCTCATCCTATCTTTTTTGCAAATCTCTCTGGGAACTCCCTCAGAGTGTGTGTTCTGTTTGATTTAGTCACTTGACCATTTTGGAGTGACAGCAATGGAGTCGTTTGATGTTCGATCAATCCATTGAAATCCTAGGGTTTGTCCCCCTTTTTTTTTTGTTAAAAACATCGATGGGTGAGAACTTTTTGATCGGCCCCTATGTTCACTTGAGGCTCATGCACGGTGCCCCTCATTGCCCCAGTGTAAGGCTTTGAGGTATCAATCGTTGCCTTTCGTCATGACCTTGTAGGAGGGAACCTATTGGGTGAGAACTTCTAATCTGCCCCTAGGTTCGCTTGAAGTTTTTGCATGGTGCCTTTCGTTGCCCCAGTGTAGGGCTTAGAGGTACCAATTGTTGTCTTGTTTTCACGACCTCGTAGTGAGGAAGAATGAAAGAAGCAGTTGATTCTTGCAAAAAAGAATTTTCCAAGGACGAGAAATAATTGAAGGATCTTTCAGTTGATGGATTAAGTCAAATGACTCCTATGTAGAAGCAAGATGTTTTGATGTCTTGATGATGCTAAAGGATCAAGTGCTTCTAAGTTTTATCCAAGAAAATCAAGATATATGATCAAGTTTGATCTCTTTAGAATCTTTAGGAAGAAGTTTCCAAATTGAAACAAACAAAGGTTTGACCAAAGAATTCTATCATTTCAATTTGAGATTTGCTCTCTGGTAATCGATTACCAGTAGTTAAAAATGTTTTTATTCAAATTTTTAAAACCTGTAATCGATTACGTAAGTCTTGTAATTGATTACCAGAGGGGATTTTCAGAAAATAATTTCCAAGAGACATATCTATTCAAATGTTTTATGAACGGCCATTCAAATGTTTTAAAGAGAGTTTTCATTGCCCAAACAGTTTTATCCTCTCGAAAGATCAAGAGTTTTTCTGAACTGAAATGTCTTATCCTCTCAAAAAGATTCCTTGGTCAACCACTTGCATATTCAATAATGAATTTTGAATGGTCTTCATTGTACACTCTATCCCTTTTAAGAGAGATTTCTTCTTCTTATTTCTGAAAAGGGATTAAGAGACCGTGGGTCTCTTGTAGTAGAGGATTCCTGAACACAAGGGAAGGGTTATCCCTGTGTGCATTGTTAATCCGAAAAGAGAGATTGATAGTTCAATTGGGGAATAGTCTTTGCATCTTAATTCAACCCCCCTTTTTCTTAAGGTAACTGAGGCCATTTGTCCAACATCCTATTCTTGATAACTCACTTCTCTCTAAAAAGACAAAATGAGGTCACATGAACGTCTATATTTTTACTTGAAAACACAGTCAATCAAATGCCTTTTTATTTTTTATTTTGAAACTTATTTGTTTTGAACTTTGCTCGTTGTTTTACGGTACCCCCACCAACGTGCAAGATGAGTAATCTCTGATTGAACGATCTTGGAAGTCAACACTCAGGAGCGCAGGTTGCTTGAGCAAATAGACCAATGGCTTATACCCACATTCCGGTGAAAGTTGAATAAGCAAACATGCGTTTGTGAGAGGATGAGGGACAAAGATATCAACTTTATCCATTTCATTTAACATTGTAGCTGTGGTTTACAATAATGGCATCAACTTGGAAACCCTGATGAGTCATTAGGGACACCTAACAACAGCTTTCAAAATTGCCCCATGTGTGGCATCTCTTGTCAATGTCAGGATTTACACGCAATTCTCCTCAAATTTCAGCCAGCCCGCATCAATTAGACCTTGCACCTTACGCTTCAGAGCCCTACAATGCTCAATGGAACGCCCCGGGGCTTCTCCGTGACAAGCACACGTTGCGTTCGAGTCGTATTCTCGGAGAAATGGAGGTTGATGAACCTTGGCTAGGGTTATGGCTACCATTGAATTATCAAGTAGATATGGGAGCAAGTCAGCATAGGACACTGGAATTGGGGTGAATTCTACAGGCTTTCTCGCTGCAAAATTCACTTCTTGGTTGGTGTTTTTTGGTTTGTGCTAAAGGTGGTGTTCGTCATTGGAAGTGCGGTAGACAGACTTTGTGGTAGATATAGGGATGACCTTTGTGGATAACTGGGTGGTGGGTAAGGAGAAAGTTTGTTATTGGCTGAGTAAAGATATTGTTGGGTTGGTGGGAAACTTGGCCGTACAGGAATGGCAGTCACAGCATGGGTTTCTCCCTCATCCTCACCCTCTTTATTTGCCCCAGTTTTCTCAGTCGTCCTAGTAGGATGATCAAATTTGCCTCTTTTCGGACCCACATCGATCCTTTCACTGGCGAAGACCAAATCCGCAAAGCTTTGAGGGTGCGCAGCCCACCATTTTTTCATAGTAGAGTATCGATAATGTGTCTACCATCACGATCATCGTCTCCCTTTCCATCATTGGGGGTACCACCTGGGCCGCCAGATCCCTCCACCTTTTGGGCGTGTTCTTTGAAAGATCCGTCCCCCTTTTTGCAAATGTTCTGTAGTTGCATCCTATCCGGAACCATATCAAAATTGTACTGATACTGCCTAACAAAGGCAACCATTAGGTCCTTCCAAGAATGGACTCGGGAAGATTCCAAGTTAATGTACCAGGTAACAGCTACCCCAGTAAGACTTTCTTGGAAGGAATGTATTAGCAATTCCTCATCTTTTGCGTATTCCCCCATCTTCTGACAATACATCTTTAGATGGTTCTTGGGACAAGTAGTCCCCTTGTACTTGTCAAGGTCCAGCACCTTGAACTTGGGAATGACCATGTTTGGGTATTAGGAACAACTCTTCTAGGTTAGCAAAGGCATAATCTTCACCTCCTTCAATGGCCCTGAGCCTTTCCTTTAGATGATCCGCCTTTCCCTTTTCGGCCATAGCAGGAGGGGCTCTTCCCACCGCAAAATGCAATGGTTGTGGTTGTGGGCGAAACTGAGGGCCCTCCAAAGTGTTTTCAAAGGGTATACCACCAACTGCTTGCCCTTCAGTGGCATATCCGAGCCAAGGCTCGAAGTTAGCTAGATTGTGGTGGGGAATTTCATGTGTCTCCCCCATGGTTTGAGAGATATGTGCCTGATGAGGTTATTGGTTCTCAATGAGTATCGGAGTGGAGTTATTGAGATTTTCATTGAGAGTGTATGCCACATTGGGTGGTGTATAGTTGGGAGGCAAGCCATATGATGGGAAGGCATACTCGTTTTGAATTTGCACATCATGGGGTCATCCGTACTTCCCAAATCTTTGCCTACCATATTTGAGGTTGGATGATTCATTTGCTTGAGGCCAGATGGGAGCATCGGGTTCACCTTAGCGACAGCGCTAATAGCGGCAACTATAACCGCATTGGCTTCCATTATCTTCTTCACGCTCATCATGGCCTCCATCATTGTGGCCATTTTCTCTTTAATGGCCTCCATGTCGGCCTTCATCTTCTCTTGTATCTCCTCTACTTCACCCATTACTCTAGCTCTAGCACGAGTTCGGTAAGGGCGTCGTAAAGCGTGTCCCTTTCTTTTTTATAACAATGATTAAGTTCATTGTATTTTATTTTTCAAGGAAAGAATGCAACGAGCAATGCAACCAATGAAAAGCATGGACGCATGCGAATGATGTACAATTGAAGTATTGCGAATTTTTACGCAAGATATGGGGTTGAATCAATTTAGATTTTCAACATGGTCCATGACATCTTTGTCAAGGTGAAACTGGAAGTAACAAGGACATCAATAATCCTAAATATGTTTGGCAGTAGATGAAGCAGTGATGTGACTCGATTCATCTTTTGCCCCAATTTTGCAAGACGGTTACTTCCATATTTCAACTTGACTTGATGAACCTTTTTGTAAAAGCATGAGCTTGGTTCAACCCTATAATCCAAGGAATGGCAATTCTGATCGCCAATACTTCGACAACATCTCATAGGGATGAATGACTCGGGCCTACTTTAAGCTTATGCACGGAAAATGTAATTATGAAATTGAGATGCCCGAAGAAACACCATTTCCTAGTTAACCATGCATTAGGTACCATGTTCAATTATTTTTTAAAGTGAAACGGGTTTATGATCCCAACATGGTTGGCTCGTGGTGCCTAACACATGAAACTAAGAATGTAGTGTGAAGTTTCACGCTTCCCCCTTTTTTGATTTTGTTTTGTAGAGGAAAACGCAAGGATGAGCAAACATGAAAACAAATGGTATGCAATTTTGCAGATCAAAAAGTTTGTTGAACGCATATGCATGATGATGCCATGACTCATGCAAAATGTGAGGCTGGAATATGATAACGGACAAATGCAGGATATGTCCATTATGATGTTATGAAGAGATGCTTATGCGATGCATGATATGAATGCATTTTACGGACACGAGAGCCCGGAAAATTATCTCTTCTTACTTGCGCATTTGGGGGCGCAGTGCCCCATGTGTACAATTAAGAAGGTGATATGGACCTTCCGGCTTCCCGTGACAAAGGACGAGACCAACATACAATGCATGCTAGAGATAAAATGTAGGAGTGATTTGATTTGCACAAGCTTTTTGGAGTAGAAACATGGGACCAACTCATTTTATTTCAAAAAAGAAGTCGTATCCAGTCAAGGTCTGAGAGACCATACAAGTTTCCTAACGATTTCTAATTATGTGGGCCATTAAGTCTATCATATGCTGACAATAGCCGAAAAGCCCATGAATCTCTTCGGGGGTGGAGTAGGTGTCTGCCATCGCCTTGGCCTTGGCTAACAAGCGGGGAAGTTCTTGACTCCCGTTCAAGGTAAGAGCAAACCGGTCCATCCACATGGTTGCCTCTTGGTGTAAAGAGTCGATCACCCTTCCTCTAGCCTCTTTTTCCGCATATACTTGAGCATACTCATCCGCGATTCTATGCTCGTGGGCCGTGGCTAGACCTAACTCTTCTTGGTACTTGGCGATGATAGCTAGCATGTTGGTCTCCGTCTAGCATAAATGCTGAGACAAGCTTCTTTTGGACCTTGAACAAGCAATTAACTCCTCTTTCAGAACCATGCTATGTGCTCGCGACTGGTCTCTTTCTTCCCTTTGCAACTTGAGTTCACTATTGCTACCCCATAGAGCTCCGCGAAATTTGTTCCGGCCATACTCTTCCTTGCGAGCCCTCTTGGTCTCTTGTTCAAGGGCTCTTGCAGTAATTGAATTCTCTTCCCGTAACCCGGCACACTCCTTCCGAACGTGTGTAGCGGCCAACTTGAACTTCTCCTTGGCAAGTTTTGCCTTTCCTAACTCGCTTTTGAGAGTTTGGACTTCTTCGTCCTCTTCCGGTGCTTCAAAACTCTCTTCGCTGACGACTTTTAACTTGGCGAGCCAATCTAAACCTCGTATATGAACTTTCAGCCATTCGTGGTACCCACCAATGATGCCATTACGAATGCCTCTAAGCTCTTGATCTTTCTTTAACGGGGTTTCCCACGCCTTATGGATTCTTTGTATAGTCTTGGAATTTTGTGCGCCGAAATCCCTCACAAGGAAAGGAGACATGCTTTCTTCCGTCGGTGCTCCCCTCATGGGGTACCCTAGTTGTCTTATAGCGAGCGCGGGATTGTAGTTAATACAACCCCTCGTTCCTACCAGCGGAATGTTTGGGTATCTTCCACATGAGAAAAGGACTCCTTCTTTTCCTTCCTTCCATCGGGGGAACCAACTGATTGTTCTACCTCCTATCTCGGCCAAGAGCTGGTCCCAATCTATTCTCCTCTTTTCAGTACACGAGCGATGGCTCAGGAGCGGACATGGATGTCTTGTGTGTTAGTGCTTAGCTTTACTGAGCTTTAAAAGATTGGCTAAAATTTTGTTAAAGCATAAGCACTTAGACAATGAAGGAAAGCTGGAGTTGCTGCACATGATGTCCAACGCTATGTCAAGGAATCAGATCGGGCTGCACAATGCACAAGGCAAGATAAAATGTCAAATGAAGAATTGAAGCTGCAGGATCCACGATGTCGGATACGATGTCCAGGACATCTTGCCCGAAAATACTGGACACATAAATCTGTTATATCTTTAACAGATTAATGTGCAGTTAGCAACAGATTTGGCGATCTATCTTTAGGAACGAATTAAAAGATAATTAAAGTTCGAATTACAAACTTGAATAGTTCGTTCAGGGATTAAAGATTAAAGATAAAAACTAAAAGATCAAACTTTATCTGTTAGATCTTTAAGTGCAGATTTTCAGGAGAATGATAGATCTTATCCAGCGCAAGTTGTTGCAGCCCAGATACGCACACTGCTATATAAACATGAAGGCTGCACGAGTTCGGTACCAAGTCCGAGATTGAAAAGTTATTTTGTGAGTTTTGGGACTTGAGTGTTTTGTGAGCCACCTTGATGTTACCCTAACATCAAGTGTTGGACCTGAGTGTGTAGAGTTGATCTCTTTTGTTCAGAGAGCAATCTCTGGTGTGTATTTGATTTAACTGTAAACACGGGAGAGTGTTTGAGAGGGAGTGAGAGGGGTTCTCATATCTAAGAGTGGCTCTTAGGTAGAGGTTGCACGGGTAGTGGTTAGGTGAGAAGGTTGTAAACAGTGGCTGTTAGATCTTCGAACTAACACTATTTTAGTGGATTTCCTCCCTGGCTTGGTAGCCCCCAGATGTAGGTGACGTTGCACCGAACTGGGTTAACAATTCTCTTGTGTTATTTACCTGTTTAAACTGTTCACACTGTCAAATATAATCTGCATGTTCTGAAGCGTGATGTCGTGACATCTGGTACGACATCTGTCATTGGTATCAGAATTTCAATTGGTATCAGAGCAGGCACTCGAAATCACTGAGTGAGATCTAGGGAGATAAATTCTGATGAACATGGAGAAAGAAGGAGGACCAGTGAACAGACCACCAATTCTGGATGGAACCAACTATGAATACTGGAAAGCAAGGATGGTGGCCTTCCTCAAATCACTGGATAGAAGAACCTGGAAAGCTGTCATCAAAGGCTGGGAACATCCCAAGATGCTGGACACAGAAGGAAAGCCCACTGATGGATTGAAACCAGAAGAAGACTGGACAAAAGAAGAAGACGAATTGGCACTTGGAAACTCCAAAGCCTTGAATGCCCTATTCAATGGAGTTGACAAGAATATCTTCAGATTGATCAACACATGCACTGTGGCCAAGGATGCATGGGAGATCCTGAAAACCACTCATGAAGGAACCTCCAAAGTGAAGATGTCCAGATTGCAACTATTGGCTACAAAATTCGAAAATCTGAAGATGAAGGAGGAAGAGTGTATTCATGACTTCCACATGAACATTCTTGAAATTGCCAATGCTTGCACTGCCTTGGGAGAACGGATGACAGATGAAAAGCTGGTGAGAAAGATCCTCAGATCCTTGCCTAAGAGATTTGACATGAAAGTCACTGCAATAGAGGAGGCCCAAGACATTTGCAACATGAGAGTAGATGAACTCATTGGTTCCCTTCAAACCTTTGAGCTAGGACTCTCGGATAGGACTGAAAAGAAGAGCAAGAACTTGGCGTTCGTGTCCAATGATGAAGGAGAAGAAGATGAGTATGACCTGGATACTGATGAAGGTCTGACTAATGCAGTTGTGCTCCTTGGAAAACAGTTCAACAAAGTGCTGAACAGAATGGACAGGAGGCAGAAACCACATGTCCGGAACATCCCTTTCGACATCAGGAAAGGTAGTGAATACCAGAAAAGGTCAGATGAAAAACCCAGCCACAGCAAAGGAGTTCAATGCCATGGGTGTGAAGGCTATGGACACATCAAAGCTGAATGTCCCACTCATCTCAAGAAGCAGAGGAAAGGACTTTCTGTATGTCGGTCTGATGATACAGAGAGTGAACAAGAAAGTGATTCTGACAGAGATGTGAATGCACTCACTGGGAGATTTGAATCTGCTGAAGATTCAAGTGATACAGATAGTGAAATCACTTTTGATGAGCTTGCTATATCCTATAGAGAACTATGCATCAAAAGTGAGAAGATTCTTCAGCAAGAAGCACAACTAGAGAAGGTCATTGCAAATCTGGAGGCTGAGAAGGAGGCACATGAAGAGGAGATCTCTGAGCTTAAAGGAGAAGTTGGTTTTCTGAACTCTAAACTGGAAAACATGACAAAATCAATAAAGATGCTGAATAAAGGCTCAGATATGCTTGATGAGGTGCTACAGCTTGGGAAGAATGTTGGAAACCAGAGAGGACTTGGGTTTAATCATAAATCTGCTGGCAGAATAACCATGACAGAATTTGTTCCTGCCAAAAACAGCACTGGAGCCACGATGTCACAACATCGGTCTCGACATCATGGAACGCAGCAGAAAAAGAGCAAAAGAAAGAAGTGGAGGTGTCACTACTGTGGCAAGTATGGCCACATAAAGCCCTTTTGCTATCATTTACATGGCCATCCACATCATGGAACTCAAGGTCGCAGCAGCGGAAGGAAGATGATGTGGGTTCCAAAACACAAGACCGTTAGTCTTGTTGTTCATACTTCACTTAGAGCATCAGCTAAGGAAGATTGGTACCTAGATAGCGGCTGTTCCAGACACATGACAGGAGTTAAAGAATTCCTGGTGAACATTGAACCTTGCTCCACTAGCTATGTGACATTTGGAGATGGCTCTAAAGGAAAGATCACTGGAATGGGAAAGCTAGTCCATGATGGACTTCCTAGTCTGAACAAAGTACTGCTGGTGAAGGGACTGACTGCGAACTTGATCAGCATCAGTCAATTGTGTGATGAAGGATTCAATGTAAACTTCACAAAGTCAGAATGCTTGGTGACAAATGAGAAGAGTGAAGTCCTAATGAAGGGCAGCAGATCAAAGGACAACTGTTACCTATGGACACCTCAAGAAACCAGTTACTCCTCCACATATCTATTCTCCAAAGAAGATGAAGTCAAAATATGGCATCAAAGATTTGGACATCTGCACTTAAGAGGCATGAAGAAAATCATTGACAAAGGTGCTGTTAGAGGCATTCCCAATCTGAAAATAGAAGAAGGCAGAATCTGTGGTGAATGTCAGATTGGAAAGCAAGTCAAGATGTCCCACCAGAAGCTTCAACATCAGACCACTTCCAGGGTGCTGGAACTACTTCACATGGACTTGATGGGGCCTATGCAAGTTGAAAGCCTTGGAGGAAAGAGGTATGCCTATGTTGTTGTGGATGATTTCTCCAGATTTACCTGGGTCAACTTTATCAGAGAGAAATCAGACACGTTTGAAGTATTCAAGGAGTTGAGTCTAAGACTTCAAAGAGAAAAGGACTGTGTCATCAAGAGAATCAGGAGTGACCATGGCAGAGAGTTTGAAAACAACAAGTTTACTGAATTCTGCACATCTGAAGGCATCACTCATGAGTTCTCTGCAGCCATTACACCACAACAAAATGGCATAGTTGAAAGGAAAAACAGGACTTTGCAAGAAGCTGCTAGGGTCATGCTTCATGCCAAAGAACTTCCCTATAATCTCTGGGCTGAAGCCATGAACACAGCATGTTACATCCACAACAGAGTCACACTTAGAAGAGGGACTCCAACCACACTGTATGAAATCTGGAAAGGGAGGAAGCCAACTGTCAAGCACTTCCACATCTTTGGAAGTCCATGTTACATTTTGGCAGATAGAGAGCAAAGGAGAAAGATGGATCCCAAGAGTGATGCAGGAATATTCTTGGGATACTCTACAAACAGCAGAGCATATAGAGTATTCAACTCCAGAACCAGAACTGTGATGGAATCCATCAATGTGGTTGTTGATGATCTAACTCCAGCAAGAAAGAAGGATGTCGAAGAAGATGTCAGAACATCGGGAGACAATGTAGCAGATACAGCTAAAAGTGCAGAAAATGCAGAAAACACTGATTCTGCTACAGATGAACCAAACATCAATAAACCTGACAAGAGTCCCTCCATTAGAATCCAGAAGATGCACCCCAAGGAGCTGATTATAGGAGATCCAAACAGAGGAGTCACTACAAGATCAAGGGAGACTGAGATTGTCTCCAATTCATGCTTTGTCTCCAAAATTGAGCCCAAGAATGTGAAAGAGGCACTGACTGATGAGTTCTGGATCAATGCTATGCAAGAAGAATTGGAGCAATTCAAAAGGAATGAAGTTTGGGAGCTAGTTCCTAGACCCGAGGGAACTAATGTGATTGGTACCAAGTGGATCTTCAAGAACAAAACCAATGAAGAAGGTGTTATAACCAGAAACAAGGCCAGACTTGTTGCTCAAGGCTACACTCAGATTGAAGGTGTAGACTTTGATGAAACTTTCGCCCCTGTTGCTAGACTTGAATCCATCAGATTGTTACTTGGTGTAGCTTGCATCCTCAAATTCAAGCTGTACCAGATGGATGTGAAGAGCGCGTTTCTGAATGGATACCTGAATGAAGAAGCCTATGTGGAGCAGCCAAAGGGATTTGTAGATCCAACTCATCCAGATCATGTATACAGGCTCAAGAAGGCTCTCT
Source organism: Glycine soja (assembly GCF_004193775.1). Lineage (NCBI taxonomy): Eukaryota > Viridiplantae > Streptophyta > Magnoliopsida > Fabales > Fabaceae > Glycine > Glycine soja. The sequence goes on from NC_041011.1 coordinate 27,554,538, forward strand.
ATGGATTGAAGCAAGCTCCAAGAGCTTGGTATGAAAGGCTAACAGAATTCCTTACTCAGCAAGGGTATAGGAAGGGAGGAATTGACAAGACTCTCTTTGTCAAACAAGATGCTGAAAACTTGATGATAGCACAGATATATGTTGATGACATTGTGTTTGGAGGGATGTCGAATGAGATGCTTCAACATTTTGTCCAACAGATGCAATCTGAATTTGAGATGAGTCTTGTTGGAGAGCTGACTTATTTTCTGGGACTCCAAGTGAAGCAGATGGAAGACTCCATATTCCTCTCACAAAGCAAGTATGCAAAGAACATTGTCAAGAAGTTTGGGATGGAAAATGCCAGCCATAAAAGAACACCTGCACCTACTCACTTGAAGCTGTCAAAAGATGAAGCTGGCACCAGTGTTGATCAAAGCCTGTACAGAAGCATGATTGGGAGCTTACTATATTTAACAGCTAGCAGACCTGACATCACCTATGCAGTAGGTGTTTGTGCAAGATATCAAGCCAATCCTAAGATAAGTCACTTGAATCAAGTAAAGAGAATTCTGAAATATATAAATGGCACCAGTGACTATGGGATTATGTACTGTCATTGTTCAGATTCAATGCTGGTTGGGTATTGTGATGCTGATTGGGCTGGAAGTGCAGATGACAGAAAAAGCACTTCTGGTGGATGCTTCTATTTGGGAACCAATCTTATTTCATGGTTCAGCAAGAAGCAGAACTGTGTGTCCCTATCTACTGCAGAAGCAGAGTATATTGCAGCAGGAAGCAGCTGTTCACAACTAGTTTGGATGAAGCAGATGCTTAAGGAGTACAATGTCGAACAAGATGTCATGACATTGTACTGTGACAACTTGAGTGCTATTAATATTTCTAAAAATCCAGTTCAACACAGCAGAACCAAGCACATTGACATTAGACATCACTATATTAGAGATCTTGTTGATGATAAAGTTATCACCCTGGAGCATGTGGACACTGAGGAACAAATAGCAGATATTTTCACTAAGGCATTGGATGCAAATCAGTTTGAAAAACTGAGGGGCAAGCTGGGCATTTGTCTGCTAGAGGATTTATAGCAATTACTGTTATCTGAATGTGCTCAAACGATAATAGCGCGTTCTCTACTGGGCCAAAACAAATTCGACCGTTGCTTCACACGTCCCTCTACATTCCTCATTCAAACTCATATTTTAGTGGTAATCTCGTTTTCAGCATTCCACAACAGCTCTCAGATTTTCACGAAACCATTTCAAAAGCTCTGCTTCTCCATGGCTACCTCACCAAAAGATACTTCAGCTCCTGGTTCACCCGCTGTAACATCATCTCCATCATCCACCAAAGCACCATCAAACCAGGAACAACCTGAATTCAACATCCAACCCATACAAATGATTCCTGGTCAAGCCCCTGTTCCTGAGAAACTGGTCCCCAAAAGACAACAGGGAGTGAAGATTTCTGAAAACCCTAGCCTTGCAACAAGTCCTAGGGAAGTAGACCCGGAGATGGATAAGAAGATCCGCAGTATTGTGAGTAATATTCTGAAAAATGCTTCTGTCCCTGATGCTGATGAAGATGTTCCAACATCTTCCACCCCGAATGTTTATGTCCCTGATGCTGATAAAGATGTTCCAACATCTTCCACCCCAAATGCTGAAGTCCTCTCTTCATCCAGAAAAGAGGAATCAACAGAGGAAGAGGATCAAGCCACAGAGGAGACCCCTGCACCAAGGGCACCAGAACCTGCTCCAGGTGACCTCATTGACCTAGAAGAAGTAGAATCTGATGAGGAACCCATTGCCAACAAGTTGGCACCCGGCATTGCAGAAAGATTACAAAACAGAAAGGGAAAAACCCCCATTACTAGGTCTGGACGAATCAAAACTATGGCACAAAAGAAGAGCACTTCAATCACTCCTACCACATCCAGATGGAGCAAAGTTGCAATCCCTTCCAAGAAGAGGAAAGAAATTTCCTCATCTGATTCTGATGATGATGTCGAACTAGATGTTCTCGACATCAAGAGGGCCAAGAAATCAGGGAAAAAGGTGCCTGGCAATGTCCCTGATGCACCATTGGACAACATTTCATTCCACTCCATTGGCAATGTTGAAAGGTGGAAATTTGTATATCAACGCAGACTTGCTGTTGAAAGAGAACTGGGAAGAGATGCCTTGGATTGCAAGGAGATCATGGACCTCATCAAGGCTGCTGGACTGCTGAAAACTGTCACCAAGTTGGGAGATTGCTATGAAAGTCTAGTCAGGGAATTCATTGTCAACATTCCCTCTGACATAACAAACAGAAAAAGTGATGATTATCAGAAAGTGTTTGTCAGAGGAAAATGTGTTAGATTCTCCCCTGCTGTAATCAACAAATACCTGGGCAGACCAACTGAAGGAGTGGTAGATATTGCTGTTTCTGAGCATCAAATTGCCAAGGAAATCACTGCCAAACAAGTCCAGCATTGGCCAAAGAAAGGGAAGCTTTCTGCAGGGAAGCTAAGTGTGAAGTATGCAATCCTGCATAGGATTGGCGCTGCAAACTGGGTACCCACCAATCATACTTCCATTGTTGCCACAGGTTTGGGTAAATTTCTGTATGCTGTTGGAACCAAGTCCAAATTTAATTTTGGAAACTATATTTTTGATCAAACTGTTAAGCATTCAGAATCTTTTGCTGTCAAATTACCCATTGCCTTCCCTACTGTATTGTGTGGCATTATGTTGAGTCAACATCCCAATATTTTAAACAACATTGACTCTGTGATGAAGAGAGAATCTGCTCTGTCCCTGCATTACAAACTGTTTGAGGGGACACATGTCCCAGACATTGTCTCGACATCAGGGAAAGCTACTGCTTCAGGTGCTGTGCCCAAGGATGATTTGATTGCTGAACTCAAGGACACATGCAAGGTGCTGGAGGCAACCATCAAAGCCAACACAGAGAAGAAAATGGAGCTGGAACGCCTAATCAAAAGACTCTCAGACAGTGGCATTGATGATGGTGAAGCAGCTGAGGAAGAAGCAGAAGCAGCTGAGGAAGAAGAAGAAGCCGCTGAGGAAGAAGAAGATGCAGCAGAGGATACAGAATCCGATGATGATGATTCTGAGGCCACCCCATGACCATCAGACCTTTATTTTTGCTTGTACTAGCTATAGGGGCATGTCCCTTTGAACAATTGATTGCTATTGGTCTGTAATATTTGCATGCATTCTACTTTTGTCAAATTCTGTCTAAAAAGGGGGAGTAATAGTATTGTGCATGATTTATGATTTTGAGTAGTAGGATACGATGTATGCATGATTCATGATTTTGAGGGGGAGTTGTATGATACGATGAGTTGTATGATACGATGTATGCATGATTCATGATTTTGAGGGGGAGACTGCTGCTGCTGATGATGACTGATGTAAGCTACTGTAACTACGAGTAGCTGATAGAAGATGCTGCAGCTAGAGCATGGAGACAGGGGGAGCAGAAAGCTGATGTCACGTGAGATGTCTTGACATCCTGGAAAAGACTAGTAGCTGATAGAAGATGCTGCAGTGAACTGCTTCACAGCAGTAAGAGCATGGAGACAGGGGGAGCAGAAAGCTGATGTCACGTGAGATGTCTTGACATCCTGGAAACGACTTGCAACTTGCAGAATTTTGGCTGTCGCCACTACAGATACCGCTGTGCTTGATTACTCTGATAATGGAAGTTGCTGATCCCACTTGCATAACTGCTCGTACCTGCTCAGGAAGTGTCTAAGTATGTTTTAGACAAAATTTGCCAAAGGGGGAGATTGTTAGTGCTTAGCTTTACTGAGCTTTAAAAGATTGGCTAAAATTTTGTTAAAACATAAGCACTTAGACAATGAAGGAAAGCTGGAGTTGCTGCACATGATGTCCAACGCTATGTCAAGGAATCAGATCGGGCTGCACAATGCACAAGGCAAGATAAAATGTCAAATGAAGAATTGAAGCTGCAGGATCCACGATGTCGGATACGATGTCCAGGACATCTTGCCCGAAAATACTGGACACATAAATCTGTTATATCTTTAACAGATTAATGTGCAGTTAGCAATAGATTTGGCGATCTATCTTTAGGAACGAATTAAAAGATAATTAAAGTTCGAATTACAAACTTGAATAGTTCGTTCAGGGATTAAAGATTAAAGATAAAAACTAAAAGATCAAACTTTATCTGTTAGATCTTTAAGTGCAGATTTTCAGGAGAATGATAGATCTTATCCAGCGCAAGTTGTTGCAGCCCAGATACGCACACTGCTATATAAACATGAAGGCTGCACGAGTTCGGTACCAAGTCCGAGATTGAAAAGTTATTTTGTGAGTTTTGGGACTTGAGTGTTTTGTGAGCCACCTTGATGTTACCCTAACATCAAGTGTTGGACCTGAGTGTGTAGAGTTGATCTCTTTTGTTCAGAGAGCAATCTCTGGTGTGTATTTGATTTAACTGTAAACACGGGAGAGTGTTTGAGAGGGAGTGAGAGGGGTTCTCATATCTAAGAGTGGCTCTTAGGTAGAGGTTGCACGGGTAGTGGTTAGGTGAGAAGGTTGTAAACAGTGGCTGTTAGATCTTCGAACTAACACTATTTTAGTGGATTTCCTCCCTGGCTTGGTAGCCCCCAGATGTAGGTGACGTTGCACCGAACTGGGTTAACAATTCTCTTGTGTTATTTACCTGTTTAAACTGTTCACACTGTCAAATATAATCTGCATGTTCTGAAGCGTGATGTCGTGACATCTGGTACGACATCTGTCATTGGTATCAGAATTTCATTGTGTCTTGTTGGAACAAGTGTGAAACCAACCAAACACAGAGGGCGGGTAAGCAATAGATGATCCGTGCGCTACTCTTTTCGCACCTTCGGTCAAATGTGTCAAATAGATCTGCCAAGACAGCTACCACCGGACTTTCCTTGCTATGGTGGTAGGCAAGGAAAGCGTCGATTGCTGCTAGGTCTACCAAACCATCCATGTTTGGAAAGAGGACGACCCCAAAAATTAGCAAAGCTAACACATCCATAAACGGGACCCAGTCTCCTTGATTGGCCATACCCCTCGCCTTGTCTTCTAGGTACTTCTGTGGTAGGCCCGCTATGCCGTTCCGAGTCTGTTTTATGCGGTCCAAACCTCTTGCTGAATCCTTGACCACAGTTGCAAATCTGCTCAAAAAGGGGAGATACCCGGAGGAAAGATATGGTTTTCTTCCCCCGAGAGGACATCCTAGAATTTCCTCAAATTCTTCAATGGTTGGTACTAATTGGAAGTCTGCGAATGTGAAGCACCTCAAAGGCTGGTCGTAGTATTGGGTAAGTGATGCAATGGCTTCTATGGACACCTCTGCTATGGTCAACTCTAAGATCTTTCCGTAAGTCTTGCGGAAGGCTTGCATTTGGAGGGGTTCCATCAACCGCCCTAATTCCTTGATGCTGGTGGTATCTAGGCTTTTGACCTTGACTTGGTAGAACCTCTTGCCGGTTTGATTTGTTCCCATGCTTACTAAAGTGAGACAAAAGCTGGTGCAAATCAAAACTCCGATATCTCATGGGTGGGATGGATGAATGCATGATGGAATGCATATGACACAGATGCAATCTAGGAATGCGGGGGTCCGGGGAATTTGTCCCCTTCTTAGATACGACGTCTAGGGGTAGCGAAATGCCCCAACGCACGTTTTTAAGAAGGCGACACGGACCCTCCGTTGGTTTGTTTACAGTAGGGATCAAGACAGAACCCATATGCAATGCCTATGCAAAAGACACAATGCGGGAATGTGCACAGTATGACAATATTTACCGAACATAAGCAAAAGGGTATATGATACTCATGCATGGCAGTGTGAAAAATGGCACGCAGCGTGTTTGCTTCGTGCCCCTATTTAAGGGACCTATAAGGGAGAGAACTAACTAGGCTTTTAGCAATAATACCCAAGGTAGTCATATCTCTCTTGATGGTTTCAAGAGGTATCATCCCCTTCGAAGAACATATTGCAGCAGTAGGGACTACTAGCAACAATAAGTTTTCAAAGAGAAAAGCTCTAGATGAGGGTTCACTGTAATCAAGCAAGTCGGAGACCTAGCATGATCACAGATTCACCTCCACTCCTTATGTTCCCATGAACCTGGGTATAGGGCCCTTTTTCACTCACAGTGTGTGCAAATAGTGTTAGTGTTTGTGTGCACCAAATGAATAAATATTTACCTCATGCATACATTCTAAAACACACTAAAAGCAACAAATAGTTTATATACACAAGAACATAAGACAAATAAAGGGAAACCAACAAAGGAGAAAGTCATGATAAAACATTGCACAAGATTAAATGGCCTAACTCTCTAAAAAACAGTCCCCAGTGGAGTCGCCAACTGTCGCAACCTACCCTTCGGCAGGAGGGCGACGCGTGACTCGCGGGATGCGTGTTCCACGAAAGGAATACGCGCGGAGTCGCCACCAACGTTTATTTGAGGAAAACGTCGGAAAAACCGGAAAAGACGCGATCTACGAACTTTTAAGTGAAAGGTTCGGGAGTTGTATTTACGCACGGGGAAGGTATTAGCACCCCACACGTCCGCCCCAAGGGACGGCAGCCTTTAATCGAATGTGCAAACATGACTTTGATTTTTTATGTTCCCTTTTTATGTCTCTATATCCTTTATACCCTTTTTATATTTTCTCTTTTTGTGGTCGACAAGGGTGTTTCCCTTTGCTCCTACGTATTCCTCAATTTGGGATGAGAAAATCAGACCTACGTAGTTCTTTTTTATCAAGTGATTCTTTTTTACTTTAAGAGGTGATCATTTTAAGGCGTTGGACCTTAAAAATGATCCATTTTACTTAGTGAGAAAATGAAATGACAAACTTCAAAAGCCTATTTTTATGGACGAGCTTGACTAGGCGGATTGATTTTAGCCTTTAGTTTCACTTTAGTTATTAATCAATTCGATTAAGAATGAGAAATCCCAAAGAGAAAACGTCCGATTGATTTTCCGCTTTATTTTACTAAAAGATGTCTTTTTGATTATTATATTATTTTTTACCTCTTTTTGATTTCCAACGTGGTTACGGCACGACCGAACGGTCGGAATTTATTTTAACCGAAGTTAATGGATAATACAATTCAAACGTTCGGTGGAAATTTATTTTATTTTTAAGTTAAGCGAGAAATGACTTAAGTAAAATGGCTTAAGCACGTCAAGAGGGGGTATAAAAAAGAAAATGAAACAAGAATAGAAATACACAAAACACAATGTGGACCACCATGGGTGCATAGAATGAATCGAAAAGCTTGGTTCGAGGTACTTACCCGTTGAAGATCGAAGAACGATGAAGAACGAATGAAGAACGTCGAAGAACGGTCGAAACCTTCGCGAAATTCTTCACGGAAAACGTTACGAAAACGTTTCGGAAGCGCCTCGGCTTAGATTTTCTTCACGGAAACAATTTTTCCAAGCAAATTCGAAAGAGAGAGAAGTGCCTAAGGGGCTGAACCCCTTTCTTCTTCACTTCCTCCCCTATTTATAGCAAAATAGGGGAGGTGGTTGCCGCCCAGCTCGCCCAGGCGAGCTCAGCTCGCCCAGGCGAGCCAGGTTGCTTCCTCCAGAAGCAACAGCCTTCTGGAGGAATATTCTGGAGGGCCCAAGTGGGCCTGGGTGCTATTTGCACCCCCATTTTTACTAAGTACACCCCCTCTGCTGTTTTTTTGGTGATTCTTTTTTCGTAAAGTTACGGAAACTTACGAATTTCGTAACGATACTTGTTTTCTTTCCGTAATGTTACGGAACCTTGCGGATTACATAATCATCCCCTTTTTGACTTACGGAATGTTACGGAACCTCACTTAATTATGCAACGATGCTTCCATTTGATTTCCGGTGTGTCACGGAAACTTACGGATTTGTGCATCAATATTTTTTTGGTTTTTCGGCATGTCCTGGAATTTCACAAATTGCCTAATGATGGATGCCAAGCACCTCACAAGGACCAAAGAAAGGTCGCATGTCATCAAGCAAAGGTCCCCGGACGAAATTAGGGTATGACATTACCAGTAGCAAAATTGTTTTGAAAAAGTTTTCAAACTGAATTTACAACGTTCCAATTAATTTCAAAAAGCTGTAATCGATTACAATGTTTTGGTAATCGATTACCAGTGCCTTTGAACGTTGAAATTCAAATTCAGAAGTGAAGAGTCACATCCTTTCACATAAAAGCTTTGTGTAATCGATTACACTAATTTCGTAATCGATTACCAGTGATTGTTTCTGAATAAAATCAAAAGATGTAACTCTTCAAATAGTTTTTTTTTTTACTTTTTCAAATTGGTTTTTAAGTTTTTCTAAAAGTCATAACTCTTCTAATGGTTGTCTTGACCAGACATGAAGAGTCTATAAAAGCAAGGCTTTGTTTTGCATTTCAATAATCTTGAATACTTTTCCAATCAATCTATTACAATCCTTTACCAGCCTGGAATCTCTTTGAACTTCTCCTTCTTCTTTGTATCAAAAGCTTTCTGAAGTTTTCTGGTTTTCTAAACCTTGAAAACTTGTGCTCGATGGACTAACCGCCTGAGAATTCTTTTGTATCCCCATTCACAAAGTATCAAAGGTTTAACAGCCTGAGATCTTTGTCTTAACACATTGGAGGGTACATCCTTTGTGGTACAAGTAGAGGGTACATCTACTTGGGTTTGACTGAGAACAAGAGAGGGTACATCTCTTGTGGATTAGTTCTAGTGGAGGGTACATCCACTAGGGTTTCAAAGAGAACAAGGGAGGGTACATCCCTTGTGAATCTTTGCTTGTAAATGGATTTTTACAAGGTTGAAAGAAATCTCAATGACCGCAGGTCACTTGGGGACTGGATGTAGGCACGGGTTGTTGCCGAACCAGTATAAAAACTCTTGTGTGTTTGTCTCCTTTTTCCCTACTCTTTTACTTTTCGCTGTGCATTTTAATTTCTGATTTTACTTTTGGTTAAGTTTCTCTTCTACTCCTTATTCTCTTAACAACGTAAGTAAAAGCCTTAGAACAGTAAATTTTTAATTAGTAAAGATTTAGGAATAATTAATTCAACCCCCCCTTTTTAATTATTCTGAGGCCACACGATCCAACAATAACAAAATCAAATTTGTTTGAATTAAACAATTACCATTTCCCAATTATTCTTGAAACTTCCTAAGATTATTGTTGACATCCAGTGCATCACGTAATATCCACACTCAGTGCTTCCTTTTTGTGTATTACACTAAATACATGGTGAAATTTACATATTGAACGTTAACTACAAATTAGTCTACACAGACATAAAATATAAGTACGTAGAAGCATTGTTTAAATCACTTACTTTAACAACAATCCACCTAGCACTAGCCTTGGATTTAGGTTGTGGAGTATCGTCAAGTCCTTTCAAAGCACTTTTGAATAAAAACATGGATGCTTATTGTACAATTAAAATATTGATGCTCCTTACTAATGCTAATGCAAATGTATTGAAAAGCAACATTGACATGTTAATTATTCCTTTCAGGTAGGTTTCTGGCCTATTATGCAACGAACAAAATCAGACGACAAGATTTTCCTTAGGCAAAATGACAACCATTTGCCAATGTGCACTATAGTAGTGGAGACCAATATAGGTTATTATAGTATTATATATTATTTAAATTCATTTGTTCAGTTTAACTTACCCATTCAGGTAGGCTCCTAGGTACACATCCCATTTTGAATTTTGCATCCAATTCTTCATGTAACTTTCTGATTGAAATTGTGATTGCCCAGATCTCTGGATGGACTGTGGCTCGAGGAATCCATACACATCGACATTCCCCGTTTGCATACTTGTCTCAGTCATATGCCTATTGTTGCTAAAACAAAGTAAATTATGTATGAATTTAAAACAATAACTTAGGTAATTAACAATAATCTAAATTGACTTAAAGAATCCACAACTGTATAACAGAGATGCTGAGACATTGAGCACCATGTGCTATTTCAGACAGATCTTCATGCTTTATGTACAAGGGGAAGTCTTCATTAAACACCCCAAACACGGTAGCATCCCACATAACCTGCAATGGCTTTAGAAAAAGTTGTGGGATGGTCAATGTCATCAGATATAGGGGATCATCGACCTCATGATCCGGCATGTCTGCAAGTTTTGTTGGTCCCGCAACTCCCTGTTTATCCAACATAGTTAATTAACATAATTTAATTACAATGAACAATTTAATTGAAAAAATAAGCATTTAATGACACTGAAATACCTTTTCTGATAAACGCTTGACGAGATGTGTCGGCCAAGCAAGAAAGGTGTTAAGTGCCTGCCCCACTAACTTAACCTCTTCAATGGGCATAGGAATGTGAGCATCTGCATCTCTAACCTCCTCAACACCAACCTTCACTTGATCATGCAACATAGGGATGTTGTGAACGATTGTGGATCCCTCATAAACTCTTTCTAGGGCAACCATGCGAGGAGGATTTTCTTCAATGTACAACTCGCATTTGTCTGAGTCACCTGTGTCTGGATTGTTCCCTGAGGGATCAACGCAACTCTCCTTTGTGTTGACACGAGCAGTTGAAGGACCAACCTCAGGCTCAAGAGGCAGTGCAAGTTCCTGTGATTGCATCTGTGACTGAAACTAGGACTACATCTAGCTGAAGGATAACATTAGATGTCAAGTCACTTTTTCTGTGATCGACTCCTCCAACTGGTCCCTGATTTGTTGAGTCAGCTGCTCTGGGTCTTCGGGAGCCATGGAGGAAGACGTGTGGGAGGTCCTTCGAGCCGGTCCAAAGTATTGCTTGATTGTCACACCGGCTCCTGCAGCACGCACATGACCAGGGTGTTCTGGTCGCCCAATGGCAACAGTTAGTACATCCTGACGTCCATGGGTGACAAAGGAGCCCTGTGACGCCTGTTCCTCCAATGAATCCTGTAAAGAACACATTTATTGGTTTACTCAATCACACAATAAACATAAATAATTATAATTATTAATTGAAAGTGACTTACAATCTTATCAACAATTTCATTTACTACCTCAGACGTCATCTGGCCAATTTTCTTCGTGCGAGCCATCTTCCATTTGACGTGTCATCTGATGGGAGATGGAGGATCAATCACGGTGTTAGTGCTTCTGGATTGAGCAGCTTCCTCCAGTTTTTTCTTTGTCTTCTCATCCATCAGCTTCTTTTCTAAATATTCATAACCCCCACGAGACAACACGTGGGGGGGGGGGGGGCAGTGTTTTGCTTCTGGATGGCTTGCGCCTTTTTCCGCACATCCTGCAAAAATTCAACATTAATGAAACTCATGATTACAATGTATTATAATAAGTGAATTTAAAGTTGAAAACAATGAAAATCACAAAGTATATACCTCCCATGAAGGATCTCTGTGGCTCTAACAAAATTGGGTCCATTTCTCCTTGCTAATGCCGTATTTTTTGCATACAGTGTCATCGACATTGTCATTGTTGGCTACAAGTGCCTATTTTGACGTCAAATCAGACTTAAACTGTCTCGACCGCTCCCCCACAGTCTGAAGTATTTTCTTTTTTGTCCTAACATCATATGCTTTAGGGATATCAAATTCAACTAGACAATAAACATAAAAAATTAGGTTTTATCGTTACTAAATTAAAAATTTTGGCTAATAAACAATATGCAACATGAAAACTAAAATACCTGAATATCCTCCCATATCAAATCCTTATGAGCAGCAGAGACTTGCTTCCAATTCTCGTATGTCACATCAACCTTATCACGAGCGACGATCCCCAAATATGTTATAAACTTCTTTTTGTGAGGATCGTTGGCCTTCCCGGTTATGGCATCGACATGGACCACCGGTCTCTCTGCCCCAACTGGTCTAGTCGCCAATGATCTTAGTCATGTGGCTTTTCTTGTCCGCTTCAAGGTAGACGGTAATTGTGTTGTTGCATTAGTAGCAGGAGGAGGAGGAGGAGAGTTGGGTGGAGTAGCCATTTCTTGTAAAGAAAATAACATTAGTTTATTAACATTATCGCAAAACTGAATAAGTTATGTAAATGAATGGATTTCAAATACATAATAAGAAAATTACATTAGACGATGTTAATTAATTCTCCTTCATCATGATCATTACGATTAGCATGAACGTCATCAACTTCTTCTTCTCTGACGATGTTAGGCGACATTTGTGTGGACAAAGGACTAACATAGTATCAATGTATGAATCATCATCTTCAACATTAACACCAATTGTTTTCTTGTGTAGAACCACTGACCACCTTTCATCACAAGGGTCTTGAACATAAAATACCTGTTTAGCTTGTTCTGCCATCATGAAAAGGTCATTCCGGTAAGCGAGTTTCTTTAGATCTACCAACATAAATCCTACATCATCAGTCCGCACACCGATGTTGTTGTCAACCCATTTACATTTGAAAACACAAACAATAAATTTGATATAGTTAAGCTCCCAAATTTCTTCAATGAACCCAAAGTAAGGGATGGAAGCTACACAGGGATTGTCATCATGTACACTGGCGAAGTGTTGAGATTCAGCCCTTAAGGTGACCCCACTATTTTGCATTGTACTTTTCTCTTCTTGTGCTTTTGTATAAAAGGAATACTTGTTTATATCGTATCCTTTCCAAGTTATAACATTTATTTTAGGCCCATCTGCTAGCTTTCTTAATGTTTCAAAAGCATTATCATCAGCAAAGATTGTATCTTTAAACCAATCGAGGAAAGTCTTGTTATGCTTTTTCAAGACCCAGTTCTTCAACATTTTTGGATTAATTTCTTTCACTAAACCTTCATGCCGAAGTATGTATGGCAAAACTTCATTACTGTTATTCAACACATACAAGTGAGCTTGTAACAAATTTTCTAAAGTTGGAGTGAAAACATGCAGTCCTCTTGAACCCTTACCGCCCACTCTTTCATCATGTCGAGACCCAAAAAGCCCAACAGGTTTAGCCTTTTCAATGTACTTTGAACAAAATTCAATGGGTTCTTCTGCAATGTACCTTTCAACAATAGATGCTTCCGGACAATGTAGATTCTTGGTATACTCTTTTAAGATCTTCATGTATTGCTCAACCGGGTACATCCACCGCAAATAAACAGGACCACAACATTTGATTTCTTTGACCAGATGAACAATTAAATGAACCATTATGTCAAAGAAAGCAGGAATAAAATACACCTCCAATTGACACAGTATAATAGCAACCTCGTTTTCCAGCTCATCTAACTTCGCAGGATCAAGGACTTTGCTACATATGGCATTGAAGAAAAAGCATAGGCAAGTTATGGCTAACCTGACTTTGTTAGGCAAAATGTCTTGTATGGCCATGGCTAACAATTGTTGCATCAAGACGTGACAATCGTGAGACTTTAACCCTACCAACTTAAGATCTTTCAACTGCACAAGGCTCTTAATATTTGAAGAGTATCCTTGTGGGACTTTGACCCAGCACAGACACTGACAAAAATTGATCTTCTCCTTTCTAGACAAAGTATGACAAGCTGGAGGCAAGTATATTATTTTACCATCAGACCTTGGATGCAACTACGATCATATACCCATCTCAACTAGATCTTGACGAGTATTCAAACCATCTTTCGTCTTGCCTTAAATGTTAAGGAGCGTCCCAATGCCACTATCACAAACATTTTTTCTCCACATACATAACATCAATACAATGTCCAATATCTAGATCAGACCAGTACGGAAGATCTAAGAAAATCAACCTTTTCTTCCCTATGCAAGTCTTACTTTTTCCTTCTTTTGGGTCTTTCCAAATACCATATTCTGGTGTTGAACTCGCTGGAAGACCTGGTCACCAGTGAACGGTATCAGCCCAGTTTCATGCTCTTGACTTCCATTAAATGCTTTTTTCAATCTCCTGTAAGGGTGATGAGGTTTTAGAAAACATCGATGCCTAGTGTACATTGTTTTTCTACCATGTTTCAGTTGTATGTAGCTTGTGTTTTCTTCACAGATAGGGCATGCATGATGGCCCTTAACACTGTAACCGTTCAAATTCCCATATGCTTGAAAGTCATTAATGGTACAAAAAAGCATTGCACGCATTTGAAAAGTCTCATTCCAAAACCCATTAAATGCTAAAAACCCCTCATCCCATAACTTTGTCAAGTCTTCAATCAACGAACTTAGATAAACATCAATGTCATTTCCTGGCTGTATTTTTTAGACAACATCATGTATTTTCGCTTCATGCACAACCAAGGAGGCAAATTGTAAATTACAAGCAGAACTGGCCATGAACTGTGTTAAGTGCTTGAACTGCCATATGGATTCATTCCATCACTGGCTAGTCCAAGCCTAAGATTACTTGCCTCTTTGCCTAAATCCAAATACAAACGATCTATCTTCTTCCACTGGGAGGAAACAGCCAAACGACGGATCATTCCATTGCAGTTTCTCCCATTTGCATGCCATGTAAGGTCTTTTGCATCATCTCCATTAGCAAACAGACGCTTAAGCCTTGGAATGATCAGAAGATACCACAACACCTTCGCTGGAGGGCCTTTTTTTGAGTTTCCATCACTACTGCATTCCTCATCATCCTTGACTTTGTACCGTGATACCCCACACCTAGGGCATTTCGGCATTTCTTGAAATTCATGTCTATACAATATGCAATCATTCGGGCAAGTTTGAATCTTCTGATACTCCATACCCATTAGACTCAGTATCTTCTTCGCCTAATAGTAACTTTTAGGCAACGTATTGTCCTCTGGAAGCATATCGTGCACTACTTGAAGTAGTGAACTAAAGCTTTTATCACTCCACCCATATATGGCCTTGACATTAACTAGACTTAACACCACCGACAACAGCCAGATACAAAGGCTTCTTTGAATCAATTTGCAATGCATCATACATAGAGGCGTGTGCTTGCTGAAAAGACTCTTGTCCAAGGTCACGAATCATATCCTCCAAGCAATCTCACATTTCTACATCAAACGATTTAGATTGGGACCCACTCTACATGTCTATCAATTAACCATGTCATATCCACGTTGTATAATTCTTCTTAATCGCATCACACAATAGATGCTCCCGCATGTCGTCCAATATTTGTTGTCTCCCATTCAAACAATTTATACAAGGATAAAAAAAATTTGTCCTCATCTGATCAACTTCTTTCGAAGGAAATTTGCAAGAACTCTTCGACGCCTTCCTCATATGCAGGGCTCATGTGACTTTCGTTAATCCAACTTCTATCCATCTAATTAATAACTCCGTGATACTCACAAAGTTATTCGATGCATGTAAATCTCACTTTTTTATTATAGGTGTGGCCCTATCCCATTCTGGAAGACAATTTTTTATGGTAGGTTCATACGTCAAGGTTAATTCTATTTTGTTAAATTTGACAAAATTTCGGCAGCATTTTGCATTGGTCTCCAAGTACACCACATGAAATTAGTGACATTAATTCCCCGATAATCAAGTCTGCACTCAGAGAACAACTAGAAATGCTTTGTATCGAAATTTCATAAAATTAAACAAAATAATGTTAACCTTAACACATGAATCTACCATAAAAATATCAGTCTCCCCAAATTGTCCAAACGGACAATTCAAGATTGAATAAAATGATTAATGCAAACTGTCCACAAGAATCATTGCATTCAATCTCAAATGGGAATCTAAGGTTCACTCATCATGAACACAATTTGCATAACATATATCAGTTGTCATTAATGGCAGTGAACAAGTGATAAAAAAATTAATGGGTAACAAACATTTGTACATGTGATGATGAGTAGCACGGTCCAGAATCAACGCAACAATCCAATAAATAACTCAATGACCACCTACATCAATCATCATTCCCAAAAACATTAGATATCAATATGTCACAATGAGTAGATTCCTATAACAATGTTCGAATCTAAATCAATGAACCATAGAATAAAGATATTAAATGTCATGCATTGTTCTAATTTTCCTATAACATATTATGCAATGGTTACATGTCACCCATACTTGATGTCATTCCCAAGGTTAGGAAGTATTTGAAGGAAACTAGTGTCACCAAACAACAATCAAGCCTATTCACTAATGGCAGATTTTATGACCTTCAGCAGAAGATTGAACTCAAATTACACAAAACCGAGGTGTTTTGACCCATCGGGTGCCTTGCTTTTGTTTAAATGAAGCTACTGTTTATTGTCACTAATGGCACGATTATTATTTGATAAGATTGAGAACAAGGTTGTTGTTTCTTGGAGCACTATGATTAGGAGCTATGATAGGAGTGGGTTGCTTGATGAAGCATTGGACCTTTTGAGAGATATGCATGTTATGAGAATGAAGCCTAGTGAAATTGGAATGATAAGCATCACACATGTCTTGGCAGAAATGGGAAGTGTAGAAAATCAAGAGTCCCTCTATGTACTACTTTGATTAATATGTATGTTAAATGTGAAAATTTAGCTTATGCAAGAAGGGTTTTTGATGGCTTGTCTAAGGCTAGTACCATTTCTTGGACTGCTATGATTGCAGCCTATATTCATTGCAATAATTTGAATGAAGGTGTGTTTCCAAAAGAAATTACAATGCTTAGTTTGGTCAAAGAATGTGGCACAACCAGAGCTTTAGAATTAGGCAAGTTGTTGCATGCTTTCACATATTGCAAGTTTGTATATGCTATTAACTGAATCCTACTCATAAAAAAATAAAATAAAAACTGTCCTTTGTAATATGACTCAGAATTTTAGGTAGATCACCACAATTGAACTCATTGTAGCCATAGGCACCAACATGTTGCATGCCACAAAAGAAATCTAGCAGTTCACTTATTCTTTCCATGAAATAAAGAACCAAACTGAGAAAAGTGTTGCTGCACTAGATTCGGTTGAACCATGTTAAAACCCCAACCACATAAAAACTACCTTGAACAAATGATTAGAAAAATTGCACTATACAAAAAGATAATTCAAGCTTTGTAGCTCATGATGACAAAGCACTCAACCAAGATGATTAACAACCACTCCTCTATGCAACAATGCCTCTCGAGTTGGTAATCTTTTCCATAAGAGCTTTTGATAGATTAAAGATCTATCAAAACCTAGAGAATAAGCTATAAAACAACACTATGCTATAAAATTATTGGAATTGTCCAATGCATTATTTCATCAAGCCATCTACAGTTAAATACAAGGAAATGGGTCAAAGATGCCATTCCTACACAGTTGGAAAGCACAAAGGATTAAGACAACTAGTATAAACTACCAAAACTGTAAATTCACCATTTAAATAAAAAAAAAACATTCATTTAAGCTGAAATCCCTTAAACTTTGTTGGTGGTCTTTAATTACGTTTGTGCCTTCCTTCCACATTAGACCTTAATTTTATAACAGGCCTATCAATACTCTCTGTCTTAGAATTGTCTTTGTCCTCAAAGAATTGTCTTTCCGCTGTAAATAGCTTTGAAACCATCAGTCTTTTATATCAGTAGTTGCAAACAATCATAATTTACTCAGTGCCAACTTAAAGTGGAATTAAACAAGGAATATATTGTTCATATATAGGGGACGAGGTAGGCATGTTCTTTACTTGTACAGGAAAGTAGTAAATTAGTTTAGATGCTTTCTTTCTTTGAATAATAACAAAGGAAACCAACATCATGTTAAAAGAGCAATAGATTGATGTAGTTGGAGCATTTTATAGGTCCTAAATATTTGAATATTGAAAAATAGAGTTGAAACTACTGATCTCATCTTAATCAGGCAGGCCATTGTTCTTAGGGCTAATCAATGTGGCTAATCTTAAGTTGGAGGGTTTTATCACATTAGTGATTTTAAACTCTTAAACTAGAGGGTCTTAAATGGGACTAATGTTATTCAGTAATCAGTGTGCTTCTCTAAAGTCTAAACTCTAACTTCATCTTCAATAACATTAAGTCTAGGGAGAAAAATAAAAAAAGCAAGGAATCCAATAATAGAACCCTGGGTCAGTTGAAAGGAAACCAACATAGCACAATGTAAAGATAAAGGAAAAGAAAAGGAATCAGTACCACAAAGTCCACTTTGTACTCCAATGACACCACTCTTGGATTAGCTTTCTCTAGTGACTGGATAGTTGCTAGGTGCTACTGATTGAGCCTAAGTAAAAGGTCCAGGATGAACACTCATGTTTACTAACTAGGGTTGGTTTCTAGATGGACTTTTTGGTATTCTAGTCAGTGGTTAGCATTCACTGTTCTCACCTTACACAATAAGCTTGCTAGGACATACTTCTAAAAGCTGCATATGCTTT
The DNA here is from genome assembly GCF_004193775.1 of Glycine soja. Taxonomy (NCBI): domain Eukaryota; kingdom Viridiplantae; phylum Streptophyta; class Magnoliopsida; order Fabales; family Fabaceae; genus Glycine; species Glycine soja. Next base: position 27,572,843 of record NC_041011.1, read on the forward strand.
TGTTTGTTAAACAAAACAAACAGCATATAACATTGATATGTTGACTTTCATGATTTTTTTTATGATATTTTCATTATGCACAACCACTATCAAACCAAACCCACAAACTCATCCATACTGCACTAGCCCAAAAAACAATAGCAGTTCTGGCAACACACTCTTCACTATTGGTTTAAATTTAATTGAAATTACAAACAATTATCATAGAAAAGAATTATCACTAGCCCAAAAAACAATAGCAGTTCTGGCAACACACTCTTCACTTCCCCTAGACTTGCTTCCACTACCCATGGTTGGCTTGTCATTAAATGGTTTCCTGTCAGTCACAACTTCAAAAATAGATGAAAGCTACAACCACAATCAGATTGTACAATTAGTGAATCAGCTCACAAGCAATCCAAGTTTAGCCCACAACAACAATTATATATATTGCAACTACAAGTCAGTCTCTGTATATAGAACAATTAAGAATTTAATAGTTCAATTATAGAACACAGATACTACAAAACCATAATCAATTATCAACTACTATGTCACAATAGAAGCACAATTAAGAATTTAATAGTTCAAATTTTAGACATTAATTGAAACCTAGTTTGCAGCTTTCAAAATGGTGAAAAGGGCTTGAAAGGAACGGCTTCAAAGATGCAATAAGTCCTTAACAAGTATGTAGCTTATAGAAGAGTAAAAGGAGTTTCAACTATACACAATATCAACTCCTACACAAGTAGTTAAATATTAGTAAAACAACGAAATTAAAACGGATGATGTCAAAATTAACGTGTAGAACAGAAAAACAAGACAATACATTGTATGAAGCATTTTAAGTGCTTGTAATACTATTTTTCAATTAAAATTAAATTTTTACATCAGTAATTCACACAAATTAATAATGGTCAAGATGAAAAGTTAATGCTATTTGTTCAAGTAAATTTGTCACTTCGACTAAAGAATAATACCTCAAGTAACTATGATAGTAGTGTACGTGAGTTTTCTTCAAAAACAAAACCATATGATGAGTTTTATGTAGTGCTTAAAACATCAAACTTATTTGCTGAGTAAAATGGCAGCTTCATTGAAATTTGGAAGAATGAGGATATTTGAATTTTCAGTTTTAGTAGACGTGCAACCCTTATTAGGTCAATCTAAAACATGTAAGGGTTGAATTTCAATGTTCCCGAGAAAGCTAGCTTAACTACTTAACAGTGGTTGCCTCAGTAAATTCAGCCATACAGTGATGAATAAGTTAAATAATAAACATGTCACACTATTATATTTGGAAAGCACTTAACCATCTTTTCTTAAACTTGCAGTAAACACATACATCAATTAAGAAATTATTTTGAAATCTGGCCAAGAATTTTTATTCTCTTTTTTTATAACCTAATTGCTTGAATGTGCTTGCGACAAGCCTTCATATGTTGCACATATGGCACTATTTGCATGCCTTTGCTCGGATAACTAATGCTTCATCTATGCAACTAAGTCATGCGAGCATTCTAATTTTCAATTGGTATTTAGTGACTAATAAGGAAACATGTCTTTGCTAAACCTAATATTAATTAACAACAAAATTATGCCTAACATACCTTGGTAAGATTTGTCTTTCTTTTCTAATTTTCTATCTTTACTTAATAATTTTCAATTAGGTGTATTTCATCTTGCTAGCTAAGAGGAGATGTGCAGCTAAAAACATGCATCAAACAATTGAGCAATGAATGAACCTATCAGAAGAGTGTTTTGTTTGAAAACTTAGACAACAAACAAATATATTATGCTTCGTTAGTTAACATGTGTTTCTAGTTTCTTCATGCCAATATTCAACTTAAATTAGGTACTACTTCTTAAAAGTTTTCCAGCCCAACTAGTAAAGAATGAGAAGCATTATGCATATCAAGCGGAAGCACAGACAATGGCGCTTCAAGCTAAACAACTTTTATTACTTGTGCAGCCTTACACTTCTTATTTCATCCACATAAGACTCATAGTTCAATCTCTCATCAACAACACCCACAATATATCAATGGAGGTACCATGCCCCAGAATGCTATCAAACAAGCAACACCCTTTAGTCTTAGGACATAAAGTCACAAACACTAACACTAGACAGTATAGTAGCATGTAGGGTTCCCTAGCCGAAGGTCTTGCAAGGGGTTGTTTGTTTGGTCACTATATAGAGTCTTGTCTCTTCCTTACCCTACCCTACATGTCGCTAACTTCAAAAGCCCAACAAAAAAAAAGTGAGAATGAACCAATGAAGTTTACCTCGACACCAATAACGACAATGGCAACAACCTGGCTGCAAGTGGGAGTGAGAAAGAAGAGCCGTGGCGTGGAGAGGAACACCTACGCGGGCAACACCAGAGCTACGACAGAGACGAAGATGCGCTACAGATGTGACTGACTTAGGGTGTGGAGCCAATAAGTTTTAAAAAATCGAGTTCATTAACATTGGTTTTCTCCAAAAATCGATGTTAACAAAGTTTTGTTAACGTTAACATCGGTTCTTTTAAAAAAAACCGATGTTAATTTATCATTCACCAACATCGGTTTTTTGGGCAAACCGATGTTAAGGAAGTGATGTTAACATTAACATCAGTTTTTTTAAAAATCGATGTTAACTTATCATTTACCAACATCGGTTTTATGGGCAAATCGATGTTAAGGAAGTGATGTTAACATTGGTTTTTTAAAAAACCGATGTTAACCTACTGTGATAACATCGGTTATTTGGATAACCGATGTTAAGAAAGTCACGCTATTTACCATTATGCCACCATGTTTTTGTTAACATCGGTTTTATCAATAACCGATGTTAACTTAGCGATGTTAAATCTACATTTTGTAGTAGTGTTAATTATGAATATTATATAATGGATTGACTATTTAATGTTTGAGATGCACTGATGCAATCCTACCCCCCAAGGGTATTGGATAGAAGACTCCAAGAAGATTGGGCTAGAGCTGTTAAACAAGGCCTTGGGGTTCTCATGAACCCTAGGATAGATTTCTGAGCCCATGGACCAAGGTTGGGTCCCCTCTTGTTTGTAAATATTAGAATAGGTTTTTCCTTCTTTTGGGCCTTGTATTTTGGCCATTCTAGTAGTATAGGGTTTTAGCCTTGTATTTAAGGGCATTTTGAGTAGTTTTTGTAGTAGGGACTTTTTTTTATATTTTCATGTATTTTGGCATAGGGGTGAGCTTAGCTATTATAGGGGGTATGTGTAGCTATGTTGTAGCTTCTTTAGGAATCTTCTCAAGAAGGTGAGCTTAGTTATTAGAGGGGTGTGTATAGCTGAGCTCTAGCTTCTCAAGGAAGTTTTCTCAAAGAAGCTTCTCAAGGAAGTTTTCTCAAGAAAGCTTCTCAAGGAAGCTACCTAGTCTATAAATAGAAGCATGTGTAGCACTTGTTGTAACTTTGATGAATGAAAGTCTTATGAGACACACTTCAAAGTTCCACTTCTCTCCCTCTTTTATTCCTTCAATTTTGTCCTCCCCCTCCTCTCTTTCTTTTCCTCCATTAAAGCATCCTCAAGCTTCTTATCCAAGGCACATCCTTGGTGGTTAAGCTCCTTCTTCCATGGCTTATTCCCTAGTGGATGGCGCCTCCCCTCTCCTCTTCTCCTTTGCCTTCCGCTGCATCTCCATGGTGGAAAATCACCATTGAAGGACCTCATTGAAGCTCAAAGATCCAGCCTCCATAGAAGCTCCACAAGCAAGCTTCCATCAAGTGGTAATCAGAGCACAAGAGCTTCAAGTAGGTGCTCCTTAAACCTCCAGTAATTTTTTTGCTTTACCTTCCCTTCCATTGTTGTTTCTTCATTTTTCTCCATGTATCTCCTCACATGTCTTGTGCTAAATTTTGTTAACATGATTCTTTAGAATTTCCACCGATTAATCTTGCTATAGAAGCTAGATTTGATTTTGTATGGTTCAAATTTCTTGTTCATGTTCTTGAACCATGAGTTGTGTTGAGTTTAAGTTCCTTTGAGTTTTGTCTTGCTATTTTTTGTGGCTGAAACCTAAACCATAAAATTCTTACAAAAACATTAAAGTTGAAGAAAACCTCAAAAATCTAGAGTGACTTGTTCACCTATTGTAGTTTTGTCATAGAAGTCATGTCTAGTCATGACACTTGTCACATAAGATTTCTTATGTTGTGCTGAATTTTATTTTTCTTGTTTCTTTGTCTAACTCATTTGTTCATGAGTGTATGAAATTCTTTTAGCCTATTATTTTATTTGAGTCAAATCTTGCATGTTAATTAGTCCTTAACATGTTTATTCAAAATCCTTAGAGAGTCTTTGATTGTGAACCTTTTCTTGAACTTTTAGGTTTCCTTATGATTGTGTCAATTGTGAATTTGAGTTTTGGTGAATGAATTGCTGGCTGAAATTTTGATCCTAAGTGAATATTGAACTCCTAAAATTGCGGTAAACAAGCCTAGTGAGTTCAACATACATAGGAAGGTTGAAAGTAAGCCCAAGGCAATCAATATTCCATGCTAAAAAAAATTCGAAGTCTGAAATCGCTGGTGTTGGCAGCTTGGACATACGAACTTGTAAAAATTACTGAGAATTGGTCACTGCGAATTTTGAGATGAATTTTTTTACCGAATTTTCTAGACATCTGGAAAAAAGTTATAAAAAAAGAACCAAGTGATTTGGATAAAAGGAAAAAATACTAAAAATCACACAAGTTGGCAGAAAAATCAGTATCCAGGAAAAAAAAAGTGAAAGGGAAGTGTGCTTGTTGTTTTGGCTCAAAATTTATTCTATAATTGGTTCCTATTTTATACCAATCTTAGTTCCTAAATTTCAATTGAAAATTAGTGTGAAAAACTAGGGCCAAAGCTAGAGGTTTGTTGATTCTTTTTTTATAGTTTTTTTTACTCTACTCTAGAGCCATTCTAAGTTTCTCCTTGAGTCCAAGCTTGCTTTTATGTCCTTTTCATTGCTTTAATTGTTGAATAATCCTTGAAAAATTGTCTTGTTAAAACTCCATTGGTTTAGCTTTCATTTAATTTTTTTTTGTCTTTGGTTATTGCTTGTCTCTTTGTTTCCTTGTTTGTGAGTTGCCATATAGGGAATTGGAAAGGAGGATTGGTGCCATCCCTTGAAGAATTTGAGTCAAGAAGCAAGGGGCCAACCACCTTAAGAGCTATTGGACTAAGAAGCACTCCAAATTGAGTGAATCACCAAAGAGAGAAAAACCACCAAAATTGAGGACCTTTTTGCAATTTTGTAATTGACAATTTACTTACTTTCCTTGCTTTCAAATTTTGTAACAAAAAGGCCTTTCATTGGAAGTAATTTGGGAGCCTCCAATAGGTCACCCTACTTCCCTTTGTGTGTAATAATTTTAGGCAATTTTCCCTTAGAATTGTGAGTATTTTGTTGGGAACCTTAAATGTGGTCATCCAAACACTCTTAGGATTCGCCAAGTTTACATTTCTTGCCTACTTTCATAGCTTATTTCCTTTACCTTCCATTGTCAAACCGCCTAGATAGTTTACCTTTTACCAATTAGTTTTTACCTTATCTTTCACACCTCTTTAAGTGTTTATTTTGGCTAGTTTCAACCATAGTTTCTTTTACCTTTTGTTTTCAAACCCCCAACAAGAAAGAACAACAACTTAGGAACCAACATGAGTCATCATTCAATTAGTGTTAATGGGTGAGGGTACTAGTCATAAGGACCCTCTATCTAGAATCTTTGATGAGTTGAGTTCCCTCAAGTTATGGAAAGAAAAACAAGAAAGAAAAGAAAAAGGAAAAAAAAGAGTGGAAGAAATAAGTCAAGATGAAAGAAAGAAAATAAGAGAGGAAGAAAGAAGAAAAATAATGAAAGAAATGAAAAGAGAAAAACATGCCTCCTATAGTAGTCATAACTCTTGCAAGAGCCTAAGTGAAGAACTTCGTGACTATTACGAAGGAAGGCATAGGTCACATCTTAGACCTCACTCCCATAGGAGAGAAAAGGGAAGAAAGCCTCAAGAGGCTAACATTAACCTCCCATACTTCCACGGGAAGGACAATGTAGAGGCTAACTTAGATTGGGAAATAAGGATAGAGCAACAACTTAAAAGGAAGTCTACTTCAAAATCTTATGGCTATCACTCTTATCCAAAGAAAGACCAAGGTCAAGGCATCTTAGGGGTGACACCTTCTAAGCCTAAAGATGATAAGGGGAAGACAATAGAAAAACAACCCCTTAAGGCTAGTATGCAAGAGAAGAATAGCTCCATAAAGTGCTTTAAATGTCTTGGAAGAGGACACATTACTTCTCAATGCCCCACCAAGAAAACCATGATTATGAGGGGCCAAGACATTTATAGTAGCCAAGATGAGGCTACTACTTCACCTTCCTCTTGTTGGATCGAGTGGCCTTAGAATAATTAAGAAGGGGGGGTTGAATTAATTATTCCTAAACCTTTACCAATTAAAAAATTACTCTTTTAAGGCTTTTACAAAATTGTTAAGAGAATGAGGAGTAGAAGAGAATCTTAACAGAAAGTAAAAGCGAAAATTAAATGCACAGCAGAAAGAAAAAGAGTAGGGAAGAAGGAAACAAACACACAAGAGTTTTTATACTGGTTCGGCAATAACCCGTGCCTACATCCAGTCCCCAAGCGACCTGTGGTCCTTGAGATTTCTTTCAACCTTGTAAAAATCCTATTACAAGCAAAGATCCACAAGGGATGTACCCTCCCTTGTTCTCTTTGAACCTAGTGGATGTACCCTCCACTAGAATTGATCCACAAGAGATGTACCCTCTCTTGTTCTCAGTCAAACCCAAGTAGATGTACCCTCTACTTGTACCACAAAGGATGTATCCTCCAATGTGTTGAGACAAAGATCTCAGGCTGTTAAACCTCTGATACTTTGTAAATGGAGATACAAAAGAATTCTCAGGCGGTTAGTCCTTTGAACACTTTTGTATTAGGGAATGGGAAGAATCAAAAGAATTCTCAGACTGTGTCATTTTGAATTCTTTGACAAGGGAGAAGGGAGACACAAAAGAATTCAGGCGGTTAGTCCTTCGTTCTTTTGGAAAAAGGAGAAGAGAGACACAAAAAGAATTCAGGCAGTTAGTCCTTGGCGAATTCTTTTTGGCAAAGGGAGAAGAGAATGAAAAGATGAATAGCACAAGTTTTCAAGGTTTGGAAAACCAGAAAACTTCAGAAAGCTTTTGGTACAAAGAAGAAGAAGAAGATCAAAGAGATTCAAGACTTGTAAAGGATTGATTAGAAAAGCAAAAAGTATTTTTAAAAGCAAATCAAAGCCTTGCTTTTATAGACTCTTCATGTCTGGTCAAGAAGACCATTTAGAAGAGTTATAACTTTTAGAAAAAACTTAAAATCAATTTGAAAAAGTCAAAAACCTTTTGAAGAGTTACATCTTTTGATTTTTTCAGAAACAGCCACTTGTAATTGATTACCAAATTAGTGTAATCGATTACACAAGGCTTTTAAGTGAACGGATGTGACTCTTCACATTTAAATTTGAATTTCAACGTTCAAGGGCACTGGTAATTGATTACCAAATCATTGTAATCGATTACAGCCTTTTGAAAATAATTAGAACATTGTAAATTCAGTTTGAAAACTTTTTCAAACTCATTTTTCTACTGGTAATCGATTACACCAATATGGTAATCGATTACCAGAGAGTAAAAAATCTTTGGTAAAGGTTTTGTCAAAAACTCATGTGCTACTCAAAGTTTTGAAAAAACTTTTTAATACTTATCTTGATTGAGTCTTTTCTTCATTCTTGAATCTTGATCTTGAATCTTGAGTCTTGAATCTTGATCTTGATTCTTGAGATCTTGAATCTTGAATCTTGATTCTTGATTCTAAGCTTTCTTCTTGAGTCTTGAACTCTTGACTTGTTCTTGATTCACTTGAGATGTTCTTGGATCTTTGAGCTTTTTGTTCATCACCTTTGTCATCATCTTTTGTTGTCATCATTGTTATCATCAAAACACCTTTGAATCACATTCACCATGAAGCTTTGCTTCTACAATCTCCCTGTTTTTGATGATGACAACTTTTGAAATCAAGAAACACACACACACTTTTTCCTAGTCGATCACTCTCATAAATTCTCCCCCTTTGTTTTTGAATATATGCTTATCTTAAAAATAAGTTGATTACTCATGTGAATTCTTGATTTAATCCCATTTCTCTCCCCCTTTGGCATCAACAAAAAGCCAAAGTGCGTATCAAATAAATTTAATTTAAACATCCATACAATGTTCACAAAAAAAAATATCAACTAAATCATGAAGCAAGAAGAAACATGAAACCATGAAGCAAACAACCATGCATAGATTAATTATAAACTCCACATAGTCAAATAACATACTTAATATTGGTCCAAACATACCATGCAAATAAGGAAATAGTAAATTGTTCAAATACCATACTAATATAGCCAACATACAAGGCTGAAAATCAAAGTACTAATATTAAAATATAAGTCTAAGATGATGGTGGCGGCGGTGGTGGAAGATCAAAGCTTGACCAGATGTAAGATACATCTTCATCAACCTTAGTCATCCTTGATTCCATTTCATTGAAGCGCATATCCACTTGCAGTTCCAAAGTATCAAACCTCTCACCAACAAAGGTTTGAAGACCATCAAACGTTTCCAAAATCTTCGAAAGAAGAGATGAATCTTCTCCCTCATGTCCTTCTTCACCAACATTTCTAGCACCCTTCTTTATCCAAGATCCATCATGCTCTTTAACATATCCAAAGGATGCTATGACTGAAGCGCCTATAAGGAATGATCTCTTGATTGGAACATAGGGTTCAGAATCAAGAGGGATGTTGAAGTGTTGAAGGAAAAGAGTAACTAGATGAGGATAAGGCAATGGGGCATTTAATCGCAATGCCTTATGCATGCGATATCTAACAAGATGTGCCCAATCAATTTGTAAACCTTTATGAAAGGCCCACATGACAATGAGATCTTCTTCAGAAACCTGGGCAAGGTTTGAAGATCTAGGAAGCAAAATGAGAACTATAAGATAATGGAGGATGCGGCTTTCAAAAGCCAATGAACCGGCAAGAAGCCTTCTGGTCATATCCGCTTGATTGGTGCAAACCACCCGGCGGGCATCATGCACAGAGAAATCGAATTTCCATTCATCAATCAGTGCACCCTCAAAAGGCACACCTTCACTAGGCAATTTTGTTAAATCATAAAATAGGGATTGGTCAATGACCATCTTAATCCCATAGATTTCAGACATTAGAATACCTTCATGAATTTCTAAATTAGAATAGAAAGCTTTGACTAACTCAGAATAGACAGGTAATTTCAGAGACATGAATGGAATAAGATTGGAGTTTTCAAATGCTTGGAAGCATTCAAAATTCTCATTTGAGAAGAACTCCATATCTATGAATTTTTGGTCTACAATGGAATGAGAGGAAAAGATGTTTGTGTACCGTATACGTTGTTCCTCTGATGAGAATAATGATCCAGAGGGAATGGAGGAAAGAATTGGGGCTTCCTGTGACCCTGAATGCCGCTGACTCCGACTCGAGGTTCCTTTCCGCTTTTTCGATGGTTCCGCCATTTGAGGAGTTTTTTCGGGATTTCAATCAGTTCAAATGAAAGAGATTGAAAAAAGATGAAGTTTGGGCTTTGCGGGGAGTGATTTGGACAGGAATTGAGTGAAATATGGCTAAAAGAAAAATTGGGGGCGAGGGTTTTCGAGAGAGAGAAAGGTTGCAGGTTTCAGAATTTGAAATTTGAATATATAGGTGTAGGGACACGTCGTAATCGATTACAAAAATATGGTAATTGATTACCAGAGAGTAACTTTTCCAGAAATAACTGCTTGTAATCGATTACACTATTATGGTAATCGATTACCAGTGGTTATTTTAGCCAGAAAACAAAAACAGAAGGCTTTCTAAGAGAGAAGAAGTTTTGAAAACTATATTTGAAAATACTGTATTTGAAAATACTTTATGAATAATTTTCAATCATGTAATTTACATATCATGTCATGCAAAAATATTTAAAACATGAAGATAATCAATTTTATCAAAATCAATCAAAACACAAGTATGAAGAATATTGATTTTACTTAAATAAATGAATGAATATTTCATGCAAACAGGATGAAATCAATCAAGCAAATATACTCATGATTTCAAACAATCAAAAGACAAACAAATAAAGAATTGTTAGTCATCATAATCAAATTGTTTGAATAAAAATTTCAACTTTAAGAGAAATTTTAATAAGATAATGGTTTTGATATTACCTTTTTCAGGATTGAAGTGCCTAGATCTTCAAAGATGAGGATCATTCTTTTTCTTTTTGTTTTTCATCCTTGAGAAATGTTCTCGTCACTTTCATAATCTTTGGTTAGAAGATTAATCTCCTTTTCTGAACCATCGGATGAATCATTGTCATCCCATGCAATGTATGCTTTCTTAGTTCTTCTTTCATCAAATCTTTTCTTTTCACTTTTCTCCGACCATTCTTCATTTGATGGACAGTTGGCCTTGATGTGACCAATTTGATTGCATTTGTAGCACCTAAGGACTTGAGAATCATCTTGTGAATTTCTTCCATTATTAAAATTCTAACACCTGTCAATTCTTCTTTTCTTGATGAATTTCTGAAATTTCTTAACAAAGAAAGAAAAATCTTCTTCTTCATCTGAATCTTCTTCTTCGTTTTCTTCTTGTATTGAAGATGAGGCTTTAAGGGTTGTGCTTCTCTTCTTTTTGTCATTTTCTTCATTCTGATTGAGGCGTTGAAGTTCCATCTCGTGTTCCTGCAATTTACCAAATAAAGTGGCAAGAGACATGGAAGAGAGATCTTTGCTTTCAGAAATAGCAGTTACCTTGGGCTTCCATTCCCTACTTAAACATCTTAAGACATTATTAATTAAATCATCATTGGGAAAGATTTTTCCTAAAGATGCAAGATGGTTTACTATATGTGTAAATCTCTTTTGCAAACTATGGATATTTTCATTTGGGTTCATCCTAAATAATTCATATTCATGGGTAAGGGTATTTATTCTAGACCTTTTTACATCTGTGGTTCCTTCATGGGTTAACTAGAGAGTATCCCACATATCCTTGGCATTAGTACAATTTGACACTCTAAAGTATTCATCTATTCCTAGTGCTGAAGTGATGATATTTTTGGCTTTGAGATCATACTAGATTTTTCTCCTATCTTCTTCTGTCCATTGATCTCTAGGTTTTTGGGCTATAGTGCTTGTGCTTACATCTACTATAGTGGGTATATGTGGTCCTAATTCTATTGCTTCCCATATATTTAGATCTATGGCTTCTATGAATATCTGCATGCGGGATTTCCAATAATGGTAACCTTCACCATTGAAAATGGGTGGTCTGTGAATGGAATTTCCTTCAAGAAAAAAGGGATTTGAGGAGGCCATTCTACAGGAAACCTGCTCTAATACCACTTGTTGGATCGAGTGCCCTCATAATAATTAAGAAGGGGGGGTTGAATTAATTATTCTTAAACCTTTACAAATTAAAAAATTACTCTTTTAAGGCTTTTACTAAATTGTTAAGAGAATGAGGAGTAGAAGAGAATCTTAACAGAAAGTAAAAGCGGAAATTAAATACACAACGGAAAGTAAAAGAGTAGGGAAGAAGGAAACAAACACACAAGAGTTTTTATACTGGTTCGGCGATAACCCGTGCCTACATCCAGTCCCCAAGCGACCTGCGGTCCTTGAGATTTCTTTCAACCTTGTAAAAATCCTTTTACAAGCAAAGATCCACAAGGGATGTACCCTCCCTTGTTCTCTTTGAACCCAGTGGATGTACCCTCCACTAGAACTGATCCATAAGAGATGTACCCTCTCTTGTTCTCAGTCAAACCCATGTAGATGTACCCTCTAATTGTACCACAAAGGATGTACCCTCCAATGTGTTGAGAGAAAGATCTCACGCTGTTAAACCTTTGATACTTTGTGAATGGGGATAAAAAAGAATTCTCAGGCGGTTAGTCCTTTGAACACTTTTGTATTAGGGAATGGGAAGAATCAAATAAATTCTCAGATTGTGTCGTTTTGAATTCTTTGACAAGGGAGAAGGGAGACACAAAAGAATTCAGGCGGTTAGTCCTTCGTTCTTTTGGAAAAGGGAGAAGAGAGACACAAAAAGAATTCAAGCGGTTAGTCTTTGGCGAATTCTTTTTGGCAAAGGGAAAAGAGAATGAAAAGATGAATAGCACAAGTTTTCAAGGTTTGGAAAACCAGAAAACTTCAAAAAGATTTTGGTACAAAGAAGAAGAAGAAGTTCAAAGAGATTCAAGACTTGTAAAGGATTGATTAGAAAAGCAAAAAGTATTTTTAAAAGAAAATCAAAGTCTTGCTTTTATAGACTCTTCATGTCTGGTCAAGAAGACCATTTAGAAGAGTTATAACTTTTAGAAAAAAACTTAAAATCAATTTGAAAAATTCAAAAACCTTTTGAAGAGTTACATCTTTTGATTTTTTTGGAAACAGCCACTGGTAATCAATTTCCAAATTAGTGTAATCGATTACACAAGGCTTTTAAGTGAAAGGATGTGATTCTTCACATTTAAATTTGAATGTCAACATTCAAGGGCACTAGTAATCGATTACCAAATCATTGTTATCGATTACAGCCTTTTGAAAATAATTGGAAAGTTGTAAATTCAGTTTGAAAACTTTTTCAAACTCATTTTGCTACTGGTAATCGATTACACCAATATGGTAATCGATTACCTGAGAGTAAAAAACTCTTTGGTAAAGGTTTTGTCAAAAACTCATGTGCTATTCAATGTTTTGAAAAAACTTTTTAATACTTATCTTGATTGAGTCTTTTCTTCATTCTTGAATCTTGAGTCTTGAATTTTGATCTTGATTCTTGAGATCTTGAATCTTGAATCTTGATTCTTGATTCTAGGCTTTCTTCTTGAGTCGTGAACTCTTGACTTGTTCTTGATTCACTTGAGATGTTCTTTGATCTTTGAGCTTTTTGTTCATCACCTTTGTCATCATCTTTTGTTGTCATCATTGTTATCATCAAAACACCTTTGAATCACATTCACCATGAAGCTTTGCTTCTACACCTCTAGTGAAAGTGAAGAAAAGAAAGGGGAAGAATCTAATGAAGAAATCTACCCCCAAGAAGAAGGACAACCTTTAATGGTTAAGGAGGAGTGTAAGGAGGTAAGTGTCTCCTCCAAGAGGTTAGCTAAGAAGGAAAGCCATTTTGAAATAAAGACAAATATTAAAGAAGTTTCCCCTCTTATACAACCTCCACATCTTCTCCTTTGTAAAAAGACACTTGTTAGCATTGCCACACCTCTTAGGCTTAAGGTTATTCCTCAAGTAAAGGAGTTATTGGATAAGGGTTTAGTTCGTAAGATCTTAAATCCTTGTGCTTTGTTGGTGTCCAAAATAGGTATTAATAGGCACCAAAATCCCTAAAATAAGTGATATGATGAATGTTTTGAGTGTTAAGACCCTCTTTTATAAAATCAGTCATGCATGCAACATCTTTATGATTCATGTACATAGGGACTCATTTGGTAGGTTTGTTCTTATTTTTGGTTTTAATACACACTTAGGTGCTCATATGGGACACCTTAGGTTTGTCGTATTTTTTTGCAGGAATAATCAACATGAAAATATAGAAAAAGATACACTTTATTGCATTCCTTTCCTTAATTTTTTAAATAGTGGTCAACGGGTTCCCACAGACCCTAAGAGAATAAAGGTCATTCTTGATTGGCCGACTCCACCAAGTATAAGGGAAATCTGGGGCTACCATGACTTAACAAACTTTTACAAAAGGTTTGTCCCATATTTTTCTATACTTGTAGCACCACTCATTGAGTTGGTGAGGATCAATGTTCCCTCATGGGAAGATGTCCATGAAAGGGGTTTTCAGACCTTACCCTACTCTAACATACCCAACACCACTAATACATATGTTTTTATTCTATTAACAGGTGTCGAGGGAAAGGGCCCAGAATATGAAGAACCTCGGGATTTGAGGTCAAATCCTTTCCAAGGTGGAGGGGATGATACAATCCTACCCCCCAAGCGTATTGGATAGAAGACTCCAAGAGGATTGGGCTAGAGCTGCTAAAGAAGGCCTTGGGGTTCTCATGAACCCCAGGATAGATTTTTTAGCCCATGGACCAAGGTTGGGTCCTCTCTTCTTTGTAAATATTAGATTAGGTTTTTCCTTCTTTTGGGCCTTGTATTTTGGCCATTCTAGTAGTATAGGGTTTTAGCCTTGTATTTCAGGACATTTTGAGTAGTCTTTGTAGTAGGGACTTTTTTTATATTTTCATGTATTTTGGCATGGGGGTGAGCTTAGCTATTATAGGGGGTATGTGTAGCTAAGTTGTAGCTTCTTTATGAATCTTCTCAAGGAAGCTTCTCAAGAAGGTGAGCTTAGTTATTAGAGGGGTGCGTGTGGCTAAGCTCTAGCTTCTCAAGGAAGTTTTCTCAAAGAAGCTTCTCAAGGAAGTTTTCTCAAGAAAGCTTCTCAAGGAAGCTGCCTAGTCTATAAATAGAATCATGTGTAACACTTGTTGTAACTTTGATGAATGAAAGTCTTATGAGACACACTTCAAAGTTCCACTTCTCTCCCTCTTTTATTCCTTGAATTTCGTGCTCCCCCTTCTCTCTTTCTTTTTCTCTATTAAAGCATCATCTTCAAGCTTCTTATCCAAAGCACATCGTTGGTGGTGAAGCTCCTTCTTCCATAGCTTATTTTCTAGTGGATGGTGCCTCCTCTCACCTCTTCTCCTTTGTCTTCCGCTGCATCTCCATGGTGGAAAATCACCATTAAAGGACCTCATTGAAGCTCAAAGATCTAGCCTCCATAGAAGCTTCACAAGCAAGCTTCCATCACGCACTAACAAATACTGTCTCTTTCCTATCACTTTTTCTTATATTCTTTTTAGGGCATTGGTTGTTATGTTCAAATTTGTTTTCAAGCTCGAATACATAGATCCAAATACATCGTTATCCATTAAAATTTGCTTTTAGTGTTTTACTATTGTCATGACACAACATTCTTCTTCTAGTTCCTAGCAACTTGAAGGCATGTGTTTTTTTAATGGTTCTTGGCTACTATAGTTTGGTAAGTAACATAATTCATTCTAATTTAATAGATTTTTAGAGTATATTTTTTAAAAGCGGTTTTTAGAATATAATTAATAGTATATTTTCAAAGAAATTTAGGATTAACGTAGATACCAATTTTATTAGAAATTCATGAATGTTCGTTTTTGCCATGTGAAACTAGTGAGCATTCATAAAAATTTAGTTCTTTTATTATAAACCAATGGTGTAAGTATTATTTTATTCAAGCCTCTTTAGGTTTAAGAGAGTATTCTTTAGTCTTTTCTAACTCCACTTACATTAAGTATTCTTTCTTAACAAGTCTCTTCAAGTTTTAATGCAAACCGCAGAGAAATATTTCCAAGGACAGATCCAACTTATAGAGAATGGGAGCAACAGCCCCCACTATCTTTTTAGTTTATTTTAATAAATATATAGTATTATTTTGCCCATATAATATTATGATTCTATAGTTATAATCTCAATCTTAATATAAATTAAAAATGTGCAAACAATAAATATTTGGATTCTCTTCTTTATTTTCATTCCCACTTTTTAATATTTAATATTTTATTTATTTTCCTTTAAAAATACATTTTTATTTATTTACTTATTTATTATCAAGTAAATGTGCAAAAAGTATAAAGAATTCTACCTGCTTTCATCTTTCTAAAAAAACAAGTCATTCTAAAGTTTTCACATGCATTTACTTCTTTTTCTTCAAACAACTCTTTTATTTTGTTTTTTAATTTAATTTTCCTTGTTGTCTAAGACTCATATTTGAAGGATATTTGTAAAAGCTGATTGCACTGAAATTTGAAAACTAACTATGCAGAATGTGTATATTGTTGTGGTTAGTATGTTATATTGAGGTTTGTTTTGTTTTTCCATCATCTGATAGACCTTGAATATCATAAAAGTTTGGATATGAAAAATAAGAAAATGATTAATTATTTGTGGAATATAAAAACTCTAAAAGAACAATTATGATGAATATTTTTACTTTAAAAGGTAACATGTAATATTTTTAGTGCTACAAAGTTTTGTATGAATATTGCCTCCATAACTTAAAATTTCTGAATCCATCATTGAATACTTTCATGCAATACTCTTAAGACTATCATTATATGAACAAAGAAAAATATTTGACAGTCTACTATTAAAATTTCATGCAATGCTAAAAATGTATAATTTAATTTTAGCAAGTATACTAATCAAACAAATAACAATATGGTTAAGTATAGATATCTTTTTTTGTGAGAATGTTAAAGTATAGATATTGTTCCCTCGTATTTGTATTGTCCAATTCTAACAATTAATTAAAATTCAGACTAACAATAATTATTTGTATTCTAGAATATATCAAGGGTGCTCATAGAAAATATCTTTATGAATATACTCGCCTTGTGGAATATTTCAATGTAGATTAGACAAGCTCACCTGCTAATAGGAAATATGTAACATTCCAATTTTTCATGTGTTTGATAGACATATTATTATTGTTTTGTTGTGTGATTGGGTAGTGTTTTTAGATCATCAAAATGATAGAAAATGAGATGTTACCATAGGATACCTTAGCATGGTTAACTCTTTAGTTTTTAAGCTAAAGTCTAGAAAAAAAAATAAGGAGATGAAGAACAAACAAGAAAAATAGCAGGAGATGCAACAGAACAAAAATGTCATACACCAATGTTGCAGCAAAATGAAAGGGAGAAAAAGAGAGAAAGAACATACATAGATTTTACGTGGTTCACCCTTGAGTAAGGCTACATCCATGGGAGGGAAAATAGAAAGCTTTTATTACTAATGCAATATACAAGTAGAAGCCTATCCAAAATATAGGGCATCCTTGCCTTACATAAGCAGAGGATAAAACAGAAAAAATAACAGAATAAACTTCCATATGGATTTTAGTCACAGCCCAAAAATCCACCACCTTGAACTAACATCCATATAAAACACAAACTGCACCCTCCAAGCATACATGAATTTATCCCCCAACAATCTACATTGAGCAAGCTTAAGCAGTGATCAAACTTGCTCTTTGGAATCGGCTTTGTGAACATATTAGTAGGATTGTGCAGAGTGCTAATCTTATGAACCTTGATTCTTCTTTTTGACCGAATGAAGTGATATCTAACATCTATTTGCTTGGTTCTATCATGATGAATCTGATCCTTGGCCAAGCATATAGCACTAAGGCTATCACAGTAGATGTTAGCATATTATTGATTAATTCTAAGATCATTTATCAGACCTCTCAGCCAAATTCCTTCCTTTGCAGCTTCAGTAAGAGCCATATATTCAGCTTCAGTAGTTGAGAGGACAATAGAAGGTTGAAGTGTTGCCTTCCAACTCACCAAGCATCCACCAAGGGTGTAAGCATACCCTGTTAAGGACCTTTTCTTGACAAGATCAACAGCAAATTCAACATCAGATTAGCCAGTGAGATAGCAATCTGAGTTAGATCCATAGATCAACCCTACATCTACAGTCCCTTAAAGATATCTGAAAATTCTCTTCACAACCTTTCAATGTTCCTTATGAGGTAACCTACTAGCCATGCTAATAGCATAAGCAAGGTCAAGTTTGGTGCAGACCATGGCATACATAAGACTGCCAACAACACTTAAGTATGGAAACTTTGACATATAGTCCTGATCATCCTGAGCTTGAACCTTTATCACAGCATACAACTTCTCTTTTTCTGAAAGGGGAGTGCTGATAGGTTTAGAATCAGCCATTCCAAACCTCACAAGTATCTTCTGAATGTAGTCCTTTTGAGACAAAAATAGCCTTTTCTGAGTTCTGTCCTTATAGATCTTCATTCCTAAGATTTTCTTTGCAGCCCCTAGATCTTTCATATCAAATTCACCATTCAGAAGGGTCTTCAGATTTTGTATATCAAACATGCTTTTTGCTGCAATAAGCATGTCATCTACATATAGTAGAAGATAGATCATTGATCCATCCTCTACCTTGTTGTGATAAACACAGTAGTCATAGAGACTTCTCTTGAATCCTTGGCTAGTGATAAAGATATCCAACCTTATGTACCATTGCCTTGGAGACTATTTCAATCCATACAAGGACCTCTGCAGTTGACAAACATACCTTTCTTTTCCATGAACTTCAAACCCTTCAGGTTGTTTCATTAGAATATTTTCTTCCAATCTTCCATGGAGAAAAGCAGTCTTGACATCAAGTTGTTCAAGTTCCAAATCTTGGTTTGCCACTATAGCAAGCAAAACCCAGATGGATGTATGTCTGACCCCAGGTGAAAAGATTTTGTTGAAATCTACTCTTTCTTTCTGGCTAAATCCCTTGGAAACTAACCTAGCCTTGTATCTTATCCCTTCCTTTTCTGAAAGACCATTTTTCCTCTTGAATATCCACTTGCAGCCTACCACATGTCTTCCTTTAGGTAGTTTAACAAGTTTCCAGGTTTGATTCTTATATAGATATTCCATTTCCTCTTTCATAGCTAACAACCAATTTTCAGCTTCAAGATGATTGATAGCTTCTTTATAGGTGGCAGGTTCATTTGAATCTATCTCTTCAGCTGCATGCAATGCATAGGCATCCATGTCTTCAAAACCATATCTCTCAGGAGGCTTAATGACCCTCTTAGGTCTCTGACTGATTCCAGAATTGAACTATGCAGGCTTAGGTTTAGCATTCTGATGAGCCTCATTTGCACTAGAATCTTCTGATTGCTCACCTTCTTGAAGAACAGGAGATGTATCTGTATAACCCCCTTTTTCTGAGTCTTTGGTTTTAGATTCTACCTCCTTTTCTTGAGGAGAGTGGCAGCTCTGTGTTCCAGCAATTGGGACCTCAATTTTTGGATGGAGCAGATGTGATTCATCAAAAATTACATCTCTGCTGAGAAGTACTTTCCTTTTAGAGGGTGACCATATCCTATAACCTTTCACCCTATCACCATAACCCATTGTCATACCCTAATTTCGTCCGGGGACCTTTGCTTGATGACATGCGACCTTTCTTTGGTCCTTGTGAGGTGCTTGGCACCCATCATTAGGCAATTTGTGAAATTCCAGGACATGCCGGAAAACCAAAAAATATTGATGCACAATCCGTAAGTTTCCGTGACACACCGGAAATCAAATGGAAGCATCGTTGCATAATTAAGTGAGATTTTGTAACATTCCGTAAGTCAAAAAGGGGATGATTATGTAATCCGCAAGGTTCCGTAACATTATGGAAAGAAAACAAGTATCGTTACGAGATTCGTAAGTTTCCGTAACTTTACGAAAAAAGAATCACCAAAAAAGGTAAGGGGGTGAACTTATCAAGATAGGGGTGTAAATAGCAATTCAAATCTAGGCCCTTCCAGAACATTTTGGAAGTTGGGTTGCTTAAGGAGGAAGCAACTGGGCGGCAAGCTCCTCCACGTTTTTGAAAAATGGTTTTCGGGGCTTCCGCGGCTTCCGTAATACTTCCGTAAAATTTCCGAAAACCTTGGGTAAGCATATTCCACTTAACATTGGTGAAAGGGAAGAGAAAAAAGATGAAAATCAAATTCGAAAACAGTTCCGTAAGGCTTCCGTAACTTTTCCATAAAATACGAAAAGGGGGGTGAACTTAGTAATTCGGGTGCGCTTAGAAATCTTCTTCATTAAGTCTTTGGGCGGCAAGCACCTCCCTTTTTTTCTATAAATAGGGGAGGGGGGAGCTGTTTCAAAATGTTGAAGACCCCTTTGGCTATGCATTTCGGCTATTTTGGGCAAAAAACACGTTTTCGTGAAGAAAAATCGAGTCGAAGTGCTTCTGTAACGCTTCCGTAAGCGATTATGTGGAAATTCTTCATCGTTCTTCGTCGTTCTTCATCGTTCTTCATCCGTTCTTCGTTCGTTCTTTGTTCTTCAACGGGTAAGTTTTCGAATCCGAGACTTTCAATTCATTTCTTGTTTTGTGTACTTTCACTTTAATTTCGTTTACTTTCAGTTTTCTTTTCTTCCCTTTTGACGTGCTTAAGCCATTTATTTAAGTCATTTCTCGCTTAATCTAAAAATAAAATAAATTTCCACCGATCATTTGAATTGTATCATCCGTTAATTTTGGTTAAAATGAATTCCGACCGTTCGGTCATGCCGTAACCACGTTGGAAATAAAAAAAAAGAGGTAAAATAATAATATAATAATCAAAAAAATATTTTTTAGTAAAGTAAAGCAAAAAATCAATCGGACGTTTTCTCTTTGGGATTTCTCATTCTTAATCGAATTGACTAATAACTAAGGTGAAACTAAGGCTAAAATCAACTCGCCTAGTCAAGCTCGTCCACAAAAATAGGTTTTTGAAAGTTTATCACTTCAATTTCTTATTAAGTAAAATGGGTCATTTTTAAGGTCCAACGCCTTAAAATGATCACCTTTCAAGTAAAAAGAATCACTTGATTCACGCATAAGAAAGAACTATGTAGGTCTGATTTTCTCATCCCAATTGAGGAATACGTAGGAGCAAAGGGAAACACCCTTGTCGACCACAAAAAGAGAAAAAATATAAAAAGGGTATAAAGGATATAAGGACATAAAAGGGAACGTAAAAATCAAAGTCATGTTTGCACATTCGATTAAAGGCTGCCGTCCCTTGTGACGGACGTGTGGGGTGCTACTACCTTCCCCGCGCGTCAATACAACTCCCGAGCCTTTCACTTAAAAGTTCGTAGATCGCATCTTTTCCGGTTTTTCCGACGTTTTCCTCAAATAAACGTTGGTGGCGACTCCGCGCGTATTCCTTTCGTGGAACACGCATCCCGCGAGTCACGCGTCGCCCTCCCGCCGAAGGGTAGGTTGCGACAGTTGGCGACTCCGCTGGGGACTGTTTTTAGAGAGTTAGGCCATTTAATCTTGTGCAAATTTTGCCATGACTTACTCCTTTGTTGGCTTCCCCTTATTATGTTCTTGTATATATAACTCTTTGATGCTTTTAGTGCATTTTTTTTGTATGCATGAGGTAAATATTTATTCATTTGATGCACACAAACACTAACACTATTTGCACACACGGTGAGTTGAAAAAGGGATACCCGGGTTCGTGGGAACATAAGGAGTGGAGGTGAATCCGTGATCATGCTAGGTCTCCGACTTGCTTGATTACAATGAACCCTCATCTAGAGTTTTTCTCTTTGAAAACATATTGTTGCTAGTAGTCCCTACTGCTGCAGTATGTTCTTCGAAGGGGATGATACCTCTAGAAACCATCAAGAGAGATATGACTACCTTGGGGGTTATCACTAAAAGCCTAGTTAGCTCTCTCCCTTATAGAGGTCCCTTAAATAGGGGCACGGAGCAAACACACTGCGTGCCATTTTTCACACTGCCATGCATAAGTATCATATACCCTTTTGCTTATATTTGTTTGTGAATATTTTCGTACTATGTACATCCCCGTGTTGTGCCTTTTGCATATGCATCATGCGTGGGTTTCGTCTTTGATCCCCTCACTTTAGCAAACCGACGGAGGGTCCGTGTCGCCTTCTTAAAAAACATACGTTGGGTGCCATGTTGCCCAAACGTTGTATCCAAGAAGGAAACAATTTCTCGGGCTCCCGTATTCGTAAATTGCATCTGTGTCATATGCATTTCTTCATGCATTCATCCATTCCACCCATGATAGATGTCGGAATTTTGATTCGCACTAGATTTTATTTCACTTTAGTAAAACATGGGATCAAGTCAAAAGCCTTCGCTTAAAAAGAGGTTCTATCAAGTCAAAATCAAGAGCTTAGAGGTCACCAGTTTACGAAAGTTGGGGCAATTAATGGGTCAACTTCAACGGCAAGCCTTCCGCAAAGCCTATGGTAAGATTTGGGACCTAGCTAGGGTAGAAGTCTCCATGGAACCGATTGCATCCCTTTCCCAGTATTATGACCAGCCCCTAAGGTGCTTCACATTTGAGGACTTCCAGCTAGTGCTGACTGTGAAAGAGTTTGAAGAAATCTTGGGATGCCCACTGGGAGGAAGGAAGCCATATCTTTTCTCTGGGTTCTATCCCTCCACGACAAGAGTTGCCAAGGTGGTGAAAATCTCAGCACAAGAGTTGGACCGTGTAAAGCAAAACAGGAATGGGGTAGTCGGAGTACCAAGGAAGTGTTTGGAGGAAAGGGCAAAGGCCTTGGCAAATCAAGGCGAATGGGCTTTCTTTTATTGACATCTTGGCGCTTTTGATCTTTGGAGTTGTCCTCTTTCCGAATATGGAAGGGTTAGTGGACCTAGCAGCGATTGACGCTTTCCTCGCCTTTCATCATGGCAAGGAAAGCCCGGTCGTCGCCATTTTGGCCATGTATGACACGTTCGACCGGGGATGTGAAAAGAGCGGCGCAAGAATTGTTTGTTGTGCACCAACTCTTGGCTAGCATGGAGGGGCGTCTGTTAAATGGTTCCCTCGCTAGAAGGAAGGAAGAATCAGGATTCTATCTTCATGCGAAGGATGTCCCATGAGAGGAGTGCCATTAGACGAAAGCATCACGCCTTTCATCGCACGAGGTTTCAGTGACCACAACGCGAGGGTACTCCAAGGAGTTCGCAAGGCATGGGATGCGGCGTGAAGAAAGGACAGAGAGCTTAGGGGAAGCAGTAATGGGATCATCGGCGGCTATCATAAGTGGCTGAGAGTCCGAACACAAGGATTGGATTGGCTCCCAAATCTAAAGACTGTGAGAGACGATGAGGTTAAAGCTTCGGAAGAAAGTGATGAGGTACAAGCCCTAAAGGCAGAGCTTGAAAGAGCCTGGGTAGTCGAAGAGAAGTTCAAGTCCATAGCCATCAAAGTCTGAAAAGAGTATGATGAACTAAGGGATGTCAATATGGCCACCGATGAAGCCTTGGAATGAGAAACCAAGAAGGCCCGAAAGGAAGAACACGACCAAAGAAAAGTTTTGAGGGGCTTTATAGGGCAGCAATAGTGAGCTCAAGCTCCGAAGAGGTGAAAGGAATCATCACGGGTCAAAGGCATGATCTTGAAGGACGAGCTAAAGGTTTGCCTTAGGTCGAAAAGAAATTTGTCCCAACAGTTAAGCGAGATTGAAGGGAATATGTGGGCCATCATCGATAAGTGCAAAGAGAAGCTAAATCTAGCGGCGACTCACGAGCAAAGGCTAGAGGATGAGTACGCCAAGATATCAGCAGAAAGGGAAGCTAGGGAAAGGGTAATTGATTCATTGCACCAAGAGGCAACAATGTGGACGGACCGATTTGCTCTTACTTTGAACAGGAGTCAAGAACTTCCCCCATTGCTAGCCAAGGCCAAAGCAGTGGCGGACACCTACTCCGCCCCCGAGGAGATCCACGGACTTCTCAGCTATTGTCAGCATATGATAGACTTAATGGACCATATGATTAGAAACCGCTAGGAAGTTTGTATTGTCGCTCAGATCTTGACTAGTTATAACTTTTTGAAAAAAATGAGTTTATCCCACGTTTTTACTCCAAAAATCAGTGCGAATCAAGTCACTCCCACATTTTATCTCTAGCATGCATTGTATGTTGGTCTCGTCCTTTGTCACGGGAAGCCGGAAGGTCCATATCACCTTCTTAATTGTACACATGGGGCACTGCGCCCCCAAATGCGCAAGTAAGAAGAGATAATTTTCCGGGCTCTCGTGTCTGTAAAATGCATTCATATCATGCATCGCATAAGCATCTCTTCATAACATCATAATGAACATATCGTTCCTGCATTTGTCCGTTATCATATTCCAGCCTCACATTTTGCATGAGTCATGGCATCATCATGCATATGCGTTCAACAAACTTTTTGATCTGCAAAATTGCATACCATTTGTTTTCATGCTTGCTCATCCTTGTGTTTTCCTCTACAAAAACAAAAAAGGGGAAGCGTGAAACTTCACACTACATTCTTAGTTGCATGTGTTAGGCACCATGAGCCAACCATGTTGGGATCATAAACCCATTTCTAAAAAAAAAAAAAACACACAACAAAAAAACAAAATAATTGAACATGGTACCTAATGCATGGTTAACTAGGAAATGGTGTTTCTTCGGGCATCTCAATTTCATAATTACATTTTCCATGCATAGCTTAAAGTATGCCCGAGTCATTCATCCCTATGAGATGTTGTTGAAGTATTGGCGATCAGAATTGCCATTCCTTGGATTATAGGGTTGAACCAAGCTCATGCTTTTATAAAAAGGTTCATCAAGTCAAAATATGGAAGTAACCGTCTTGCAAAATTGGGCAAAAGATGAATCGAGTCACATCACTGCTTCATCTACTGCCAAACATATTTAGGATTGTTGATGTCCTTGTTACTTCCAGTTTCACCTTGACAAAGATGTCATGGACCATGTTGAAAATCTAAATTGATTCAACCCCATATCCTGCGTAAAAATTCGCAATCTTCAACTGTACATCATTCGCATACATCCATGCTTTTCATTGGTTGCATTGCTCATTGCATTCTTTCCTTGAAAAATAAAATAAAATAAAATAAAATGAACTTAATCATTGTTATAAAAAAAAAAAAAACATGCTTTACGGCGTCCTCACCGAACTTGTGCTAGAGCTAGAGTAATGGGTGAAGTAGAGGAGATACAAGAGAAGATGAAGGCCGACATGGAGGCCATTAAAGAGAAAATGGCCACAATGATGGAGGCCATGATGAGCGTGAAGAAGATAATGGAAGCCAATGCGGTTGCAATTGCCGCTACCAGCGTTGTTGCTAAGGTGAACCTGATGTCCCCATCCGACATCAACCAAATGAATCATCCAACCTCAGATATGGTAGGCAAAGATTTGGGAAGTACGGGCAGCCCCCATAATGTACAAATTCAAAACGAGCACGCCTTCCCGCCATATGGCTTGCCTCTCAACTATACGCCACCCAAAGTGGTGTACACTCCCAATAAGAATGTCAATAACTCCACTCCTATACCCATTGAGAGCCAACAACCCCAAACTGATCATGCACATGTCTCTTAAACCGTGGGGGGGACACATGAAATTCCCCACCACAATCTAGCCGACTTCGAGCCTTGCCTCGGATATGCCACGGAAGGGCAAGCAGTTGGTGGTATACCCCTACAAAACCCTTTGGAAGGCCCTTAGTATCACCCACAACTACACCTCTTGCATTCCACGACAAGTAAAAACCCTCATGCTATGGCAAAAATGGGAAAGTTGGATCATCTAGAGGAAAGGCTCAGGGCCATTGAAGGAGGTGAAGATTATGCCTTTGCTAACCTAAAAGAGTTGTTCCTAGAACCCAATATCATCACCCCTCCCAAGTTCAAGGTGCTGGACCTTGACAAGTACAAGGGGACTACTTGTCCCAAGAACCATCTAAAGATGTATTGTCAGAAGATGGGGGAATACGCAAAAGATGAGGAATTGCTAATACATTCCTTCCAAGAAAGTCTTACTGGGGTAGCTGTTACCTGGTACACTAACTTGGAATCTTCCCGAGTCCATTCTTGGAAGGACCTAATGGTTGCCTTTGTTAGGCAGTATCAGTACAATTTTGATATGGTTCCGGATAGGATGCAACTACAGAACATTTGCAAAAAGGGGGACGGATCTTTCAAAGAACACGCCCAAAAGGTGGAGGGATCTGGCGGCCCAGGTGGTACCCCCAATGATGGAAAGGGAGACGATGATCGTGATGGTAGACACATTATCGATACTCTACTATGAAAAGATGGTGGGCTACGCACCCTCAAAGCTTTGCGGATTTGGTCTTCGCCAGTGAAAGGATCGATGTGGGTCCGAAAAGAGGCAAATTTGATCATCCTACTAGGACGACTGAGAAAACTGGGGCAAATGAAGAGGGTGAGAAAGAGGGAGAAACCCATGCTGTGACTGCCATTCCTATACGGCCAAGTTTCCCACCAAACCCAACAATGTCATTACTCAGTCAATAACAAACCTCCTCCTTACCCACTACCCAGTTATCCACAAAGGCCATCCCTAAATCAACCACAAAGCCTGTCTACCGCACTTCCAATGACGAAGACCACCTTTAGCACAAACCAAAAAAACACCAACAAAAAGGAATTTTGCAGCAAAAAGCCTGTAGGGTTCACCCCAAATTCCGTTGTCATATGCTAAACTTGATCCCATATCCACTCAATAATTCAATGGTAGCCATAACCCCAACCAAGGTTCCTCAACCTCCATTTTTCTGAGGATACGACTCGAACGCAACGTGTGATTATTGTGGAGGAGCCCTGGGGCATTCCATTGAGCATTGTATGACCCCGAAGCATAAAGTGTGAAGTCTAATTGATACGGGCTGGCTGAAATTTGAGGAGAATCGCTTGTTGAATCATAACATTGACAAGCAACACCATACATGGGGCAATTCTGGAAGCTGTTGTTATGACTCATCAGGATTTTCAAGTTTATGCCATTATTATAAACCACAGTTACAATGCTAAATGATATGGATAAAATGGACATCCTTGTCCCTCATCCTCTCACAAACGCATGTTTGCTTATTCAACTTTCACCGGAATGTGGGTGCAAGCCATTGGTCTATTTGCTCAAGCGACCTGCGCTCCTGAGTGTTGACTTCCAAGACTGTTCAATCAGAGATTACTCGTCTTGCACGTTGGTGGGGGTGCCGTAAAACAACGAGTAAAGTTCAAAAC
The DNA here is from genome assembly GCF_004193775.1 of Glycine soja. Taxonomy (NCBI): domain Eukaryota; kingdom Viridiplantae; phylum Streptophyta; class Magnoliopsida; order Fabales; family Fabaceae; genus Glycine; species Glycine soja. The sequence continues at coordinate 27,599,595 of NC_041011.1, forward strand.
AAATAAGTTTCAAAATAAAAAAATAAGTTTCAAAATAAAAAAAATAAAAAGGCATTTGATTGACTGTGTTTTCAAGTAAAAATATAGACGTTCATGTGACTTCATTTTATCATTCCAGAAAGTTTGTCTTCTTAGAGAAGTGAGTTGTCAAGAATAGGATGTTGGACAAATGGCCTCAGTTACCTTGAGAAAAAGGGGGGTTGAATTAAGATGCAAAGACTATTCCCCAATTGAACTATCACTCTTTCTTTTTGGATTAACAATGCACCCTTAACATGAATTACTCAAAAGACAAATCAAAATAAACTTCTTTAAAGCAAAAGATAAATAGCAATAAAAGAAGTTTAAAGGAAGAGAGGAATGCAAACTTGATTTATACTGGTTCGGCCACTTCCTGTGCCTACGTCCAGTCCTCAAGAAACCCACTTGAGATTTTCCACTCTCTTTGTAAAACTCCTTTTACAAAGTCTGAACCACACAGGGACAACCCTTCCCTTGTGTTCAAGAATCCTCTACAATAAGAGACTCTCAGTCTCTTAATCCCTTTTCAGAAGTAAGAAGAAGAGAAGAAGAAATCTCTCTTAAAAGGGATAGATTGTACAATGAAGACCAATCAAAATTCCTTATTGAATATGCAAGTGGTTGACCAAGGAATCTTTTTGAGAGGATAAGACAGTTCAGTTCAGAAAAACTCTTAATCTTTTGAGAGGATAAACTTTGTGGGCAATGAAAACTCTCTTTAAATTCGTGTTTCCAAGTCACCTTTGATGGCCATTCATAAACCATTTGAATAGATGTGACTCTTGGAAATTATTTTCTGAAAATCTCCTCTGGTAATCGATTACAAGACTTGTGTAATAGATCACAGGCTTTAAAATTTGAATAAATTGCTGGTAATCAATTACCATCCATGTGTAATCGATTACACATTATAAATTTTGAATTCAAATTTCTAGTGACTGTTATAAACATTTTCAGCTGCTGGTAATCGATTACCGGAGAGCAAATCTCAATTTGAAATGATAGAATTCTTTGGTCAAACCTTTTGTTTTTTCAATTTGGAAACTTCTTCCAAAAGATTCTAGAAATCAACTTGATCATATATCTTGATTTTCTTGGATTCTTGTCTTGAATAAAACTTAGAAGCACTTGATCCTTTAGCATCATCAAGACATCAAAACATCTTGCTTCTACATAGGAGTCATTTGACTTAATCCATCAGCTGAAAAATCCTTCAACTATTTCTCGTCCTTGGAAAATTCTTTTTGCAAGAATCAATTGCGTCTTTCATTCTTCCTCACTACGAGGTTGTGAAAACAAGACAACAATTGGTACCTCTAAGCCCTACACTGGGGCAATGAAAGGCCCCATGCATAAACCTCAAACGAACCTAGGGGCAGATTAGAAGTTCTCACTCAATAGGTTCCCAGCTACAAGGTCATGACGAAAGACAACGATTGGTACCTCAAAGCCTTACACTGGGGCAATGAGGGGCACCGTGCATGAGCCTCAAGTGAACATAGGGGCCGATCAAAAGTTCTCACCCATCGATGTTTTTAACAAAAAAAAGAGGACAAACCCTAGGATTTCAATGGATTGATTAAACATCAAACGACTCCATTGCCGTCACTCCAAAATGGTCAAGTGACTAAATCAAAAAGAACATACACTCTAAGGGAGTTCCCGGAGAGATTTGCAAAAAGATAGGATGAGGTTGCATGAATTATCACCTTTTTCAAAAGGGCAGTCAATCTGTGTTTTCCAAAAAACAAAAATCAAATCAAAATCAAAATCACAAAATAGGGAAAGAATGTCATGAACATTGTACAACTTTCCATTACATTGCATTGTTTCATATAAAGTCCGCATTTACCCAAATTTCACAACAAAGGTTGCATGCATTTGCATCCCTCAAAATCATGTTAACTACATAGATTCCCTACATCTAAATGTCCAAATCTTTTGAATTTGGGATGACCGGCTCTCTCGATGAGTCGATCTCTTGCTTTCTCATAAGGATGGACCCTCGGGTACTAGTATCCTGGTCTTCAGAGGACTACACGTCCTCGCCAACAGAGGGCTGCACGCCCTCACCTTAAGAGGACTGTGTGTCCTCACTTTCAGAGGACTGCATGTCCTCACCTTCAGAGGGCTACACGCCCTCGCCATCAGAGGACTGCATGTCCTCACCTTCAGAGGGCTACACGCCCTCGCCATCAGAGGACTGCATGTCCTCACCTTCGTAGGGCTACACGCCCTCACCTTTAGAGGACCACACGTCCTCACCTTCAGAGGGCTACACGCCCTCGCCATCAGAGGACTGCATGTCCTCACCTTCAGAGGGCTACACGCCCTCGCCATCAGAGGACTGCATGTCCTCACCTTCAGAGGGCTACACGCCCTCGCCATCAGAGGACTGCATGTCCTCACCTTCGTAGGGCTACACGCCCTCACCTTTAGAGGACCACACGTCCTCACCTTCAGAGGGCTACACGCCCTCGCCATCAGAGGACTGCATGTCCTCACCTTCAGAGGGCTACACGCCCTCGCCATCAGAGGACTGCATGTCCTCACCTTCAGAGGGCTACATGCCCTCGCCATCAGAGGACTGCATGTCCTCACCTTCGTAGGGCTACACGCCCTCACCTTTAGAGGACCACACGTTCTCACCTTCAGAGGGCTACACGCCCTCGCCATCAGAGGACTGCATGTCCTCACCTTCGTAGGGCTACACGCCCTCACCTTTAGAGGACTACACGTCCTCGCCAACAGAGGGCTGCATGCCCTCACCTTGAGAGGACTACACGTCCTCGCCAACAGAGGGCTGCACGCCCTCACCTTGAGAGGACTACACGTCCTCGCCAACAGAGGGCTGCACGCCCTCACCTTGAGAGGACTACACGTCCTCGCCAATAGAGGGCTGCACGCCCTCACCTTGAGGAGGACTACACGTCCTCGCCAACAGAGGGCTGCACGCCCTCACCTTGAAGAGGACTACATGTCCTCGCCAACAGAGGGCTGCACGCCCTCACCTTCAGAGGACTACACATCCTCGCCTTGAGAGGGCTGCACGCCCTCACCTTTAGAGGGCTGCGTGTCCTCATTTTTAGTGTGCTCCACATCCACACCTTAAGAGAATTTAAGGTCCTCTGTCCTTAAATGCTTAACCGAGACTTGCACTCCCGGTTAAGGGGCCAGTAGTTTCCTTTTAACGGTTCCTGGGCCACCCCCTGATATTGGAGGAGGGCCAACTGTGCGAGCACAACCAGAGAGGGAGGCTATCACACGGCTACTATGCATACCGGGGCAAGATTTCACCCGTGCCGCTGCAAAGAGACGAGTGCGGATTATGCGCACCAACATGACCACTCTTACACAGATATAGATGACATTGCTACTTAGCAACATTCTGCCCAGCGACCGCAATGCCAATCTCCCCCTGCAAAAGTATCAGTTGGTCTGTGTCGTCCCGACATGGGTAAGTATGCATATGGTTCAACTGATTTCTGATACCATTTATTGTTTGCAGGGATCGCACCCACAAAGACACCCAGTGGACCTGAAGAAGTCCAACAGGGCCCTGGGGTTTCCAGCTCTGGTTACGGGCCTCTGTCGGCCCTACAGGGCGCCCGTTCCCCCCAGCAAGTTCATGTCGTCGTGGCATAGGTAAGTATGCACCTCCCCCAACTGATTTCTGATGACACCTTTGCTCTGGATGACACTATATATTTTGTAAAACTCCCATATTTTGGACAGCTTTAAATGATGAATGCATTTATAATCGATCTTGTTATTTGAAAAGAAAGCATTAGCAACTTTATTTGTAATAGAGTTTATCGACCGTATTTTATTCTTTTATCTTCATGTGACGACCTAAAGTAATGGCTGGTACATTCTTCCTTTTGAAACAGCAAAATAATTTAGAGAATTATGAGCGGTAAGAAAGAAATGACTTCGAATAGAGTTGTGAACTGGCCATTCAGGACTTTATAATGAGGATTTTCCTTCTAAACCTAGTTATGGTGAAAAGAGAAAGAAACGAAAAAGAAAAAGAAGAAAAAACAAATTTACCATGGTTTTTGTTATTTAAATTATTTCTATTAAACCAGTCATTAATTTAGGGACGCCACAATTGGTGGTATCAGAGCAAAAGTTGGATTCTAGTGAACCTGTTATGGTCTTGCTGTGTGAATGCTGTGTATCTCTGAAACTTGGGAGTAGGTTTCGGGGAGTGACGTTAACATCGTTTCCAAAAATTCCGGGTAGAAATTTCCAGGATGTTACAATACTCCCACCCTTTTAGGAATTTCGTCCCCGAAATTAACTACTCGATGAACAAACTTGGGTACAATTCTCTCATCCTATCTTCCAACTCCCAGGTAGAATCGCCCTCATCGGTTCCCCACTGCACCTTCACCAACGCGATCTCCTTTCCTCTCAATGACTTCATCCTTCGGTCAGTGATCTTCTGAGGTTGTGCTCTATAGGTGAGGTTATCCTTCACCTGTACCTCGTCCACTGCAAGTATATGTGATGGATCTGGGTTGTACCGTCTCAGTTGAGAGACATGGAACACAGGGTGCAAATTTGATAAACTCGGAGGTAAGGCGATATGATAAGCTACAGGCCCAATCTTCTTCAAAATCTGATACGGACCTAGATACTTGGGTGTCATCTTCCTAGCCTTAAGAGCTCTTTCGACTCCGGTTACGGGAGAAACCTTCAAAAACACATGTTCTCCTTCCTGAAAATCTAGTGGCTTCCTCCTTCTATCATAATAGCTCTTCTGCCTATCCTGAGATGCTTTTATCTTCTCTCGAATCAACCTCACTTGTTCGTTAATCTGTTGTAGCATTTCAGGTCCAAGAAGTACTGCTTCTCCATCATCATACCAACAAATAGGAGTTTTGCACTTCCGTCCATATAGAGCTTCAAAAGGAGCCATACCAATACTGGCTTGGTAGCTATTGTTGTAAGTAAACTCAATCAATGGCAAACAATCCATCCAGCTACCTTGTTGCTCTATAATACACGCCCGAAGTAGATCCTCTAGAGTCTGAATGGTTCGTTCAGTCTGACCATCTGTTTGAGGATGATAAGCTGAACTAAGCTTCAGCTTTGTCCCCAAGGCTTCATGTAGACTCGTCCAAAATCGCGAAGTGAACCTCGGATCCCTGTTTGATACAATACTAGAAGGAATTCCATGCAACCTTACTACTTCCTTGATGTACAACTCCACGAGTTTCTCCATTCTATACTTCATATTCACTGGGATAAAATGAGCAGATTTGGTGAGTCGATCTACTATGACCCACACAGCATCATGTCCACGACTAGTCTTGGGTAAACTAGATACAAAATCCATAGATATGCTCTCCCATTTCCATTCCGGAATCTCCAATGGCTTCAATTCTCCCGATGGTCGTTGGTGCTCAACCTTAGCCTTTTGACATGTCAAACATCTTGCTACATATTCAGCTACATCTTTCTTCATGCCATGCCACCAAAAACTTCTCTTCAAATCTTGGTACATCTTAGTCATTCCAGGATGGAAACTAAGACGACTTTTATGAGCTTCTTCCAAGATCTTTACTCTCAAATCATCTAAAGATGGCACACATATCCTCCCCTTGAATCTAATTAACCCGGTTGTGTCCTTCTCAAACTCCACACCCTTATCCCCCATTATTTCTAACACCTTGCCTTGCAAAAACGGGTCATCCCCTTGAGCCTCGCGTATGTGATCTACAAATTCATTGGTGATCTGCAATGCTCCCACAAATAAGCTCTTGGGTCGCACCTCAATTGCTAGATTCAGATCTCGGAACTCCTCTATCAATCTCTGCTCCAAACTCATCATAGTCGCAACATGTAAGGATTTCCGGCTTAGCGCATCGGCTACTACATTAGCCTTTCCTGGATGGTAGGAAAGTCCAAAATCATAATCCTTGAGGAACTCCATCCATCTTCGTTGTCTCATATTGAGTTCCTTCTGATCGAACAAGTATTTGAGACTCTTGTGATCACTGAAAACTTCAAAACGAGTACCGTACAAATAATGCCTCCAAATCTTTAAGGCAAAGACCACCGCTGCTAGTTCCAAGTCATGAGTCGGATAGTTAACTTCATGAGGACGTAATTGACGTGAAGCATACGCCACTACTCTTCCCTCTTGCATCAACACACACCCCAAGCCTTGCCCGCTTGCATCGCAATACACTTCAAATGTTCTCTTAGGGTCGGGCAAAATTAACACTGGAGCTGTCGTCAACCGCCTCTTCAACTCTTGGAAACTTTGATCACACTTCTCATTCCAGACAAACTTCTCATTCTTACGAGTCAACTTAGTTAGGGGCAATGCCAATTTAGAAAATTCCTCAATGAACTTTCTATAATAGCCTGCCAACCCCAAGAAGCTTCGAACCTCTGTTGGAGTTGTCGGTTGTTGCCACTCCATAACCGACTCCACCTTGTTCGGATCCACCGCAACCCCGTCCTTAGAAATCACGTGCCCTAAGAACTGCACTTTCTCCAACCAAAAGTCACATTTCGACAGTTTGGCGAACAACTTCCTATCCCTCAGAATATGCAACACAATCCTCAAGTGCTTCTCATGCTCCTCCTTATTCCTCGAATACACTAGGATATCATCAATGAACACAACCACGAACTGATCCAAGTAATCATGGAATATACGATTCATATAATCCATGAAAATAGCCGGAGCATTAGTCACTCCAAATGGCATGACTAAATACTCGTAGTGCCCATACCGAGTCCGAAATGCAGTCTTTGGGATATCTTCCTTCTTAACTCGGATTTGATTATACCCCGATCGCAGATCGATCTTCGAAAATACCGTCGCTCCCCTCAATTGGTCAATCAGATCATCTATCCTTGGTAGAGGATATTTGTTCTTGATAGTGACCTTGTTTAACTGCCGGTAGTCTACACACATCCTCATACTTCCATCCTTCTTTTTAACCAACAAGACCGGCGCTCCCCACGGTGATGCGCTTGGACGAACAAATTGTTTGCTCAAAAGATCCTGTACTTGTGCCTTCACCTCTCCTAGTTCCATCGGAGACATTCTATAAGGCGCAATCGACACTGGATTCGCCCCAGGCACCAAGTCAATAATGAATTCCACTTCTCTCTCAGGTGGCAATTCACAAATATCATCAGGAAAAACTTCCGGAAATTCTGCCACTACCGGTATACTACTAACTTCAGGGCCCTCTTCCACATACATAGAGAACAACACCATGTAAGTTCGAACATCCTCCGTTCCTTCGTTGGCTGCATCCTCTTTCAAAGATTCACTTGGAACTACATCTCCACCAAACACTAGCATCTTCTCCTTACAGTCTAGAAAGATATGGTTAGTAGATAACCAATCCATCCCCAAGATCACATCTAGATGAGCTAAAGGTAGGCAAATCAAATCCGCCATAAAAGATCAACCCTCAACAATTATGGGACACTTCAAACACACCCGAGAGGTGGTTACAGGCTCGCTCGTCGGAGTAGACACCACCATATCATATGGCAACTCCGTCGCACATAACCCCAACCTCTCCACACATGCATGAGATATGAAAGAATGCGTGGCACCTGAATCATAAAGTACATCTAGTAGTTTATCAGCAATCAAACACTTACCCCGTATCAAATCGTCGGAGGCAGCCGCTTCTGAACCACTCATAGCAAACACCCGAGAGGGTACTTTTGGTCTTCCACCACTAATGTTGTTGTTGCTAACATTACCGCTCCTTGTGGAATTAGTGGGTCCACGATTGACGGTGTTGGAGTTGGCAGTTACCGTCGGTCTCCTGGTCACCCTACATTCTCGAGCATAATGGCCCACCTTGCCACAAACATAACAACAGTTCTCCTGTGTCTGCTGGAGCTGTGGGCAATTCCTCTTAAGATGCGGTCCTCCACACTGAAAGCATTGTACCCCAGTCCCCCTTGACTGGCTCATGTTGGAGGCAGCCATAGGTTGCTTCCCCTTGTTGCTAGCATACGGCTTCATCCTCTTGTTACCATTTCCTCTAAAAGGATGGTTCCTCTGAGGTCCTCCAACGCCTCTAGCTTGCCTCTCCTTCATCTTATCTTCAAAAATCCTGCACTTTGTCACCAACTGATTAAAATCCGTGATCTGCATATAACTAACCGCCTGTTGGATCTCCAATCGAAGCCCATTCTCAAACTGAGCACATAAATCTTCCTCATTCCGAGCATCTTGGTATTGAGGCCAATACTGCAGAAGCTCATTAAACTTAGCCGTGTACTCCCCAACAGACATGTTTCCTTGCTTCAAATCCAGAAATTCCCTCGCCTTCCTCTTCCTGAGATCTCGTGGAAAGTAATTCTCCAGGAATTTGTCCTTGAAGGCATTCCAAGGAATTACGCCTCCAGGTGCAACAAATGAAGGCTTCACGAACTTCCACCAATTCTCGGCCTCTCCTTGGAGCATAAATGTCGCATAAAGGACCTTATGCTCCTCAAGGCAACCCATCGCCTCAAAAATCTTTTCCGTCTCAGCTAACCACAACCTAGCACCTTCCGGATCATAGTCTCCACTGAACTTTGGCGGGTGGTTCTTACGGAAAGCCATGAGTCCCCAATACTCCGCCGGTTCCACATCACGTTCCTGCACTAGAGTTTCCAGCACAGCGGTGATGCGGTCAAGGACATCACGGTTCTGATCCCTACCACGTCCTGCCATACCTATCCTGTAGGGAAACTATTAGCACCCAAGAAATCCTAAAGAGAGAGTGTACCACACAGGCTATGACAGTTATAACAACATCCTTCTCTTTATACATACTTATACACACAACAATCCTATGAATCAGTCACACATCCATGCTCAAGACAATAAGGCAGAAATACACACAATGTGTGACTTAACGTCACCCATAGTGGTGGCTTCAGCCACATGTATACAATCATCAAATTCCTATACATCAGGTCTACCCATACAAAAACAAAAGAGTAAACCTAACAGTCAGAGAAAGGGGTAGACTCTTTCACAAGAATCTAACTGCGCTAGACACAATTTGTCTCATAACCACTACATGCAAGTAAAATGGGTATTTTAAGGCTTTCCATCTCTGGTAATCGATTACACAGCCTTGGTAATCGATTACCAGAGGCTAAACTTGAATTACACAGCCTCAGGACATGAAATATGCAAAAATGCACTGTGTAATCCATTACACATACCTGGTAATCGATTACCTATCAATCAAGTTTCACAGCTGGCCAGCCACCACAAGCCTCCTTGCTTTGTGGTCTTTGTTCCTTCTATCTGTTGACTGCCAGGAGCTCGCCTGCTTAGGTACATCACAGGTTCTCACTGACCGACTATGTGGTGGCTGGCCAGCTGTGAAACTTGATTGATATGTGAGATATGGTCTCTGGTAATCGATTACCAAGGGTGGGTAATCGATTACAAGGCTTAAAAATGAAGACAGGGGGCTAAGATGGTCTCTGGTAATCGATTACCAGGGGATGTAATCGATTACCAGGCTTGAAAATGAAGTCAGGAAGCTAAGGGAGCCTCTGGTAATCGATTACCAGCCTGTGTAATCGATTACACAGAGGGATGGGTCACTGGTAATCGATTACCAGGTATGTGTAATCGATTACACAGTGCATTTTTGCATATTTCATGTCCTGAGGCTGTGTAATTCAAGTTTAGCCTCTGGTAATCGATTACCAAGGCTGTGTAATCGATTACCAGAGATGGAAAGCCTTAAAATACCCATTTTACTTGCATGTAGTGGTTATGAGACAAATTGTGTGTAGCGCAGTTAGATTCTTGTGAAAGAGTCTACCCCTTTCTCTTCTTTCTTGTAGATCGTGATGGCGGTGCAGCTAATCCGTGATCGAGTAGAGATGGAGTGCCTAGAGGGAGCTTGGGAGACCCTCGAAGGCAACACGAGGTGCCGATTTCGGGGCACCATTCGATTCACGGCTACTTCTTTGGTGCATCCCGATGAACCTGCACGGACGCTTCAGCGCACTGTGGAGTGGATACTACCCACGCCAACACCATATCGTCTAGTGGAGCCCGTTCAAGTGATCGAGGTAACGTCATCCGAGGAAGATCCTGAGGAGGACCTGGGCCAACAGATAGAAGGAACAAAGACCACAAAGCAAGGAGGCTTGTGGTGGCTGGCCAGCTGTGAAACTTGATTGATATGTGAGATATGGTCTCTGGTAATCGATTACCAAGGGTGGGTAATCGATTACAAGGCTTAAAAATGAAGACAGGGGGCTAAGATGGTCTCTGGTAATCGATTACCAGGGGATGTAATCGATTACCAGGCTTGAAAACGAAGTCAGGAAGCTAAGGGAGCCTCTGGTAATCGATTACCAGCCTGTGTAATCGATTACTCCCCTGGTAATCGATTACCAGAGACCATCTTAGCCCCCTGTCTTCATTTTTAAGCCTTGTAATCGATTACCCACCCTTGGTAATCGATTACCAGAGACCATATCTCACATATCAATCAAGTTTCACAGCTGGCCAGCCACCACAAGCCTCCTTGCTTTGTGGTCTTTGTTCCTTCTATCTGTTGACTGCCAGGAGCTCGCCTGCTTAGGTACATCACAGGTTCTCACTGACCGACTATGCCCGGGTTGGGTCGGGATTGGTCAAGCTTGGTTTTGGGCTATAGCACCCCACCTGACGTCCCCAAGGTCTCCTGACCCCCGCGACATATCTCCAGGTACCACTCTGTGGTCAACAATAAAAGCAGGAAGTTTCACCCTTCAACACTTCCTCATCTCAAGCTTGTAGGATTATGGGGTACCCATCACATGATCAAACATGTCTAAACCAAAGCCAAGCTTCAAACCACAGCAACACAAAATCTAGGTGTCCAAAACCCCTCAATTCAATGGGTTTTCTAGGTTTGAAAAGTGAAATTTAGAATGAGGTAAATTTGAAGCAAACTCTCACCTCACACCAGTCCATAACATCCATTTAGACTTGTTCAAACTGGATTTACACCTAAAATCTCACCGAATCAAAATTTGACTCTTCAACACCCAAATTTGCCCTAGAAATGGCTCTTTGTTCACTTTGGTCATTTATTTTTCTCTCTAGCATAGTCCAAGCTTTCTCATAAGTCCTAAATGAAATTTCAAGCTAGTATTAACTCACTTTAACCTCCATTTACCACAGAATTCAGACTTAGCCTTCCAACCCTCAAAGTCTCACTCTTTTTCCACTCATAACATCACATTCTCACTTTCTAACCCTAGGTTAGTTCTACCCTTCGTCTCTAACAGATTTCCATCAGCAATTTCAGCATATAAACATCACAAACATCATCACAAAAACCCTAAAACAGAATGGGTAGGTTTAACTCATCCAAACATGGCAATTTCAACAAACTTTCAACAACAGTCTTCACAAATAACCATCATGAAGCAGAAAACTAACAAAACTACCCATCATATCTCCCAAAACCCCATACCCACGAAATTTAAGAGAGAAAGAAGTCCACCCAAACCTGAATTTTCGAAGTCCCACTCGTAGCCACGCACTTCACGACCCCGAAAATGCTCTCCTTTCACGATTTGGGGCATAAATGAGCACCAAAGGTTGAAGCTTTGTGTGGAGCTTCAATGGTGAATGAGGGAGGAAGAAAAGCAACGTGAGGGAGAGGGAGAGAGAGCTTCTGAAAATGTGGGGCTGAGTGAGGAGAGAGAGAGAGTTGCTTTTTGGTTTTAATAAAAGGGTTTTCTCTTTTTCTATTATTTTATTCAAGCTCTGCCACATGTCCCTATTTGAGTGGAGCAAGAAGGGCCCACTTTCTCTTTTTGACTGTGACCCATACTCAGTCACAAAAGTGAGGAAAATCTGACCTTTGAAACGCTAGAAATCCTGCCTCGGTTTGCGTGTCGTTTCTCTAGTTCCAGTTTCTCGCGTTTCTCTGCGTCCGTCGGGGCCAGTTTTCGAAAGCAAGCAATATATATATCAAAACGCTCAGAATAAAACCCCGAGCGTGGTTCAGAGGTTGGTTTCGTTAAATTCTAAGTTGCACGCAAAACGATGATTTTTAACTAATTAATTAGGAATTAACTCATAACCTCCCAGTTATGGATTTCCCTTCCTTAATTAGCCTAACCCGCATATCTTGCCCCCACTATTCCTACTTCTACCAAGGACATATAGGCATAGACACTGAATAATACTTATATATATAATCATTCAAAATACATCGTTTCCAAAAATTCCGGGTAGAAATTTCCAGGATGTTACACCCACAAAGACACCCAGTGGACCTGAAGAAGTCCAACAGGGCCCTGGGGTTTCCAGCTCTGGTTAGGGCCTCTGTCAGCCCTACAGGGCGCCCGTTCCCCCCAGCAAGTTCATGTCATCGTGGCATAGGTAAGTATGCACCTCCCCCAACTGATTTCTGATGTCATCTATTGTTTGCAGGGATTGTGCCCACAAGACACCTAGTGGACCCGAAGAAGGCCAACAGGGTCTTGGAGTTGCAAGCTCTAAATACGGGTCTCTGTCAGTTCTAAGGAGTGCCTGTCGCCCCCAGCAAGGTCATCAGGCCCCCCTACCAATCGAGCTTTCATCAAGAAGTACTGCGCCCCCAGGCAGGCACAGGGCGAAACACCACATCAGCATTGGGATGGCTGGTAGCGGGCAATAGACACACCGCCACCACCTTTAGAGTTCACCTCAGCTCATCCATAAAAAGGTTAGAGCGTTGCCTATGACACATGGCCGACCAATAGGCGACCAAGTCCAAAGCCAAAGGTAAGCAAAGTACTAGGTCCATGACCGACAAATCATTAGGCGTCCAGCTCAAGACGTTAAAGAAGCGCTACTAGGAGGCAACCTAGTAACTTTTAAATTTCTGCCTGCTATTTGATCACCTTTTGTTTCTCAAGTCATATTGGACACACCTAGTTGCTCATGATCCTAAGAATTTAAATAAAACGAGCACAAGCTCGGAAGGTAGTCATACCTCACAAAATATATGTATGCGTGTTTAGGTAGTGAAAAATACCTTAGATATGCATGTATGTAATTTAGGTAGCAAACAACTACCTCACAAAATATATATATGTATGTTTAGGTAGCAAGATACCTTAGATATGCATGTATGTAGCAAAAAGATACCTCACAAAATATATATATGTATGTTTAGGTAGCAAGATACCTTAGATATGCATGTATGTAGCAAAAAGATACCTCACAAAATATATATATATATGTATGTTTAGGTAGCAAGATACCTTGGATATGCATGTATATAGCAAAAATACCTCACAAAAATATACACATGTTTAGGTAGCAAAATACCTCATGAAAAAAAAAAGGAAAAAAAACAAAAACAAACAAATAAAAAAAAGGAAAAAGAGAGAAAAAAGAAAAATAAGTTGTCTAGCTGAAAAGCTAACATGCTTTTGAAAAGAGATGACTTCCAACTTTTCTTTGAAGAAAAATTCGCTGATCATAGCTAGTTTTTGAAAAAATGTGTGTACACCTGAAGGGTGAATGCTGTGAAATTTTCCTGAGTACCCAAAATGGACTTGGATTAATGCACAAATGGATAAAAGAACATATTTTGAAAACATTGGGTTGACTAAAATAGAGGAAATGAATCCTGAGCCCTAGCATCACATGACCATAAAAATTTGACACTTGAGTGTCCGCATAGGTGCATGCATGACCAGTTTTGCATAAAATTTCCAAATCATCATTTTTGCATTTGTGTCATGGAAATAATGTGGGGCATCCCTTTTATCCTTGAGCCAAACCAAACCCCGACATGTATCATGTCTAGCCATTCTACAAACCTTGAGCCAAAATCCTGACTCACCATAAACCTTGACCCAGGGTGAGAATGTCAATCCTTACCCTCGGAAGCAAAAAAGAAAAGAAGGAAAATTTCCAATCAAAGAGAAAGCAAAAAAAGAAAAGAAAGGAAATTCCCAATCAAAGAGTGTGATGTGCCATCATTTTCTTCTATTTTCTAAACCCTTTTTGCACCATTTTAATTATTGATTGGTCTTAATTGTCAATTAATTAGGCAGTTTTATTATTTGGGCTCAATTAGCTAATTTGATGTTTTTAATCTAATTTCAGGAATTAATGAAACATTGGGCCGGATTTTGGTTGGGGACTTGAAGAGGGCAAATAAAGCAGCGCTTACCTTAGTTAATTTCTAATTAGGAAATTTCGCAATTTTATTTTATGTTGTTCAGTGTTTATTTCGTTTTGGGCCAGAGTATTGTAATAGGGCCCAGTGACTTTGAGTGACTCTTTTTAAATAGCTGCCTTGGGATTCGTGAGGGCATTCTATTCTGTTATGCTATTCATTATTCAGAGCTTTGTTTTAGGGTTTTTGTTTTTCTGTTTTGACGTTTCTGAGTTCGTAATGCAATTTTACGTTTTCTGCTTCTAATTACAATTTCGTTCTTGCTTCTTCTTCTACTTTCGTTTACGTTTCTGTTCATTTACGTTTCTGCTTCATGTTTCAATTGCGTTTTCTGTTTGAATCCATGGAAGGCTAGATTTTCTGGTGTTGTTTCCTTTTGAGGACGAAGCCCAACTCTCTTTGAGGTTTCGCTTGTAATGTGGTTTCCTGGCAGTTCTCCCTTCACCAGTATCCCAAATTCGTGAATATTAATCAGTGCACGCTTCGTGTTCGATTAATTGCCTCTGAGCCTAACTTGCGTTCATGCTTAATGGACGAAGGGCTAACTGGTGTATGTGGTGCCTAATCACGTATTGAAAACCCTAAGTTGATTTTCGCTTAGTAAATTGAAATAGGGTTGGATTAAGTGGTTGACTGTTAGGGACGAATTCTCCAACCCAGGATAAGAGAATGGCTTCTGAATCAGAGGAAACAACCCGTTTTTAATATTAGTAGTTTCGTATTTCAGTTTACTTGTTCTGCTCTTTAATCACAAAACAAACAAACCCCCCCCCAATCGTTACTGTTACTGCAAGTATATTATGAACATTTGGTTTGTCACTGCTCGTTGGGAAACGACCTAGGATCACTTCCTAGTTACTGCATTTTCATGTTTATTTGATTCGGGTACGGCCTCGATCAAATTTGGCGCCGTTGCCGGGGAGCAGTGTCCAAAGGTTCATAATAGCTAGCTAGTGTTGTGTGTTTAATCCTTTCGTGTTTTATGTTTAATTGTTAGTATTGTGTTAGTATGTGTGTTAGTGTTGATTAGTGTCCTGGTATTTTGTTTAATGTGTGTTCTGTTTCAGTTTTACCATTAAGCGTTTCCCCTATTTCAGTCTTGGGTGTTTTGCTGTGAAGATTGTGCTTGAAAACAGAGTAGTAGTAGAAATCAATTAGAGACGGATTTTAGCGACCACTCATGCTGAATTATTTGAGATTTTTTGTTTTAGTAGCTAGGGTTGTTATTTTTGGCTGAATTTTTTTGTGGTAACTTCTTTTAATCCATATTGTGTGGGAAAAATAGCTAGAGCCTTTAGTTTGGTCAGATTTGAAAGTTCCAAAAAACTAGCAAATTTTGTGTTTGTTAACACTTCAAACGGCCATAACTTTTGCTCCGGTTATCAGAATCGCAATTATTATATATGCATTTGGGGTAGAAAAAAATTTCCTACGCCGTGGCAGCCGGCATATGCCGGCTGAGGTCTCCATCGTCCAAAAAAAGCGATTCTGTCAAAAGTTTTTTATTTTTCAAGTTTTATTCACTTATTTTTCTTAACCTACCATTTTTAGCTTTCATAGTTAGACTTTGAATTTTTGTCTGAAATTTTTTGTGCTATCTTCTCATCATTTTATAGGGTTGCTCACAAAATTTCAAGTCATTTGGATATCATTTGAGGGTAGCTGTAGTTCAAACCTACACCTTTATTTACATGACAAGGCAACTAGTTGTGTGCATGCTGAATGTAGTGTATGACTAGAGGCAATCCATCTGACTTACAACCCTTTGATCCTGAGATAGATAGGACATTTCATAGATTAGTTAGGCATCATTTTATACCTTTTGATCATTCTGAGCATTCCATAACTGGTGAATCTGTGCATTCTGTTATTGGTGATTTTGAACATCCTGATCTTGAGCATTATAATTTTGAGCATTCTGATTCTGAGCATTCTGATTTTGCACATTCTGAGAACATGGCACAACCTCCACCTCGTGAGAGGACTCTAAGGGAAATGGCTGCACCTGATTTCACCTACGAAAGCTTGTGCATCCAATACCCTGATGAGGATGTCCCATATGTTCTTAAAACTGGACTAATTCATTTGCTTCCAAAGTTTCATGGCCTTGCAGGTGAAGACCCGCACAAACATTTGAAGGAATTTCATATTGTCTGCTCCACCATGAAACCCCCAGATGTCCAAGAGGATCACATATTTCTGAAGGCTTTTCCTCATTCATTAGAGGGAGTGGCAAAGGACTGGTTGTATTACCTTGCTCCAAGGTCCATCACGAGCTGAGATGACCTTAAGAGAGTATTCTTAGAAAAAAATTTCCCTGCTTCCTGGACCACAGCCATCAGGAAAGATATCTCAGGTATTAGACAGCTCAGTGGAGAGAGCCTGTATGAGTACTGGGAGCGATTTAAGAAACTATGTGCCAGTTGCCCTCACCATCAGATTTCAGAACAGCTTCTTCTCCAATATTTTTATGAAGGACTCAGTAATATGGAGAGAAGTATGATAGATGCTGCCAGTGGTGGAGCCCTTGGAGACATGACTCCTGCTGAAGCCAGGAATTTAATTGAGAAGATGGCCTCCAACTCCCAGCAGTTTAGCGCCAGAAATGATGCCATAGTCATTAGAGGAGTGCATGAGGTAGCTACAAACCCATCTACATCATCTGAAACTAAGAAGCTTGAAGGCAAACTGGATGCATTGGTTAACTTGGTAACCCAGCTGGCCTTGAATCAGAAATCTGTACCTGTCGCAAGGGTTTGTGGTTTGTGCTCCTCTGCTGACCACCATACAGACCTTTGCCCTTCCATGCAGCAACCTGGAGCAATTGAGCAGCCTGAAGCTTATGCTGCAAATATTTACAATAGACCTCCTCAACCTCAGCAGCAAAATCAACCACAGCAGAACAATTATGACCTTTCCAGCAACAGATACAACCCTGGATGGAGGAATCACCCTAACCTCAGATGGTCCAGCCCTCAGCAACAACAGCAGCCTGCTCCTTCCTTCCAAAATGCTGCTGGCCCAAGCAGACCATACATTCCTCCACCAATCCAACAACAGCAACAACCCCAGAAACAGCCAACAGTTGAGGCCCCTCCACAACCTTCCCTCGAAGAACTTGTGAGGCAAATGACTATGCAGAACATGCAGTTTCAGCAAGAGACCAAAGCCTCCATTCAGAGCTTAACCAATCAGATGGGACAATTGGCTACCCAATTGAATCAACAACAGTCCCAGAATTCTGACAAGTTGCCTTCTCAAGCTGTCCAAAATCCCAAAAATGTCAATGCCATTTCATTGAGGTCGGGAAAGCAATGTCAAGGACCTCAACCCGTAGCACCTTCCTCATCTGCAAATGAACCTGCCAAACTTCACTCTATTCCAGAAAAAGGTGATGACAAAAATTTACCTAACACTAACAATTTCTGTGCAGGTGAATCTTCTTCCACAGGTAATTCTGATTTGCAGAAGCAGCACATTCCCCCTCTTCCATTCCCTCCAAGAGCAGTTTCCAACAAAAAAATGGAAGAGGCAGAGAAAGAGATCTTGGAAACGTTTAGAAAGGTAGAGGTAAGCATACCTTTGTTGGATGCAATAAAGAAAATTCCAAGATATGCCAAATTCTTGAAGGAGCTGTGCACTAATAAGCGGAAGCTTAAAGGAAGTGAACGGATTAGCATGGGCAGAAATGTCTCCGCATTGATTGGTAAATCTGTTCCTCAAATTCCTGAAAAATGCAAAGATCCAGGTACATTCAGCATACCTTGTATCATAGGGAATAGTAAGTTTGACAATGCCATGCTAGATTTAGGAGCTTCTGTTAGTGTTATGCCTTTGTCTATTTTTAATTCTCTATCTCTAGGTCCCTTGCAGTCAACTGATGTGGTAATTCATTTAGCTAACAGAAGTGTTGCCTATCCTGTTGGTTTCATAGAAGATGTCTTAGTTAGAGTTGGTGAACTGATTTTCCCTGTTGATTTTTATATCTTGAATATGGAAGATGGATTTTCTCAAGGATCAGTTCCCATCATTCTAGGCAGAACCTTTATGAAAACTGCTAGAACTAAGATAGATGTTTATGCAGGCACACTGTCCATGGAGTTTGGTGATATAACTGTTCATTTTAATATTCTGGATGCTATGAAATACCCATCTGAAGATCTTTCTGTATTTCGTACTGAAATAATTGACCATGTTGTTGATGAATACATGACTGATCTTTATTCTAATCTGCATGCCTCTCACTCTTCATGCATTGAGTCTGAAATTGTACTTGATCATATGTCTGAATTTGATGCTGAGAGTGAATCTGAGAGTGATATTGATTGCATGCCTGGTGGTGGTGTTTTACCTCTTGAGATTGATTTTATAGAGTCAGATAGGACTAACCATGTTTCAGGAAGTACACATACCTCTGACTTTCTTTATGAGGTAAAGGCTGAGAAACCATCTCCTTCTACCACTGTCCAGCCGACCACACCAGAATTGAAGCCTCTGCCATCAAATTTAAAATACGCTTACTTGGATGATAACAAGAGTTTTCCAGTGATTATATCTGCCTCCCTTGCTGATGAGCAAGAGGAGAAGTTGTTGTCAGTTCTCAAGAAGCATAAGAAGGCTATAGGCTGGACCCTGGCGGACATTCCTGGTATTAGCCCATCCACATGTATGCATCAAATAAATTTAGAAGATGGAGCTAAACCAGTAAGACAGCCACAGAGAAGACTCAACCCGGTGATTCTTGATGTAGTGAAGAAGGAGATAACCAAGCTTTTGCAAGCTGGAATCATTTATCCTATCTCCGACAGCCAATGGGTGAGTCCCGTCCAGGTAGTCCCGAAAAAGACTGGCCTCACAGTGATCAGAAAAGAGAAGGAGGAGTTGATTCCTACTCGGGTGCAGAACAGTTGGAGAGTCTGCATTGACTATAGGAGGCTGAACCAGGTTACCAAAAAGGACCATTTTCCCCTGCCATTCATTGACCAGATGCTTGAACGCCTGGCAGGTAAATCCCACTACTGTTTCCTTGATGGTTTTTCTGGTTATATGCAAATTACTATTGCTCCTGAGGATCAGGAAAAGACCACATTCACCTGCCCCTTCGGCACTTTTGCTTATAGGAGGATGCCTTTCGGCCTGTGCAATGCCCCTGGTACCTTCCAGCGGTGCATGATTAGTATTTTCAGTGATTTTTTAGAAAATTGCATAGAGGTGTTTATGGATGATTTCACTGTATATGGATCCTCCTTTGATGGTTGTTTGAATACTTTGGAAAAAGTTTTGAATAGATGCATTGAAACTAACCTTGTTCTAAATTTTGAAAAATGTCATTTTATGGTTGAGCAAGGTATAGTTTTAGGCCACATTATTTCCAATAAGGGTATTGAAGTAGATCCTGCAAAAATTTATGTTATTTCACAATTGCCTTACCCCTCTTGTGTGCGAGAGGTGCGATCTTTTCTTGGTCATGCAGGATTCTACAGGCGCTTTATAAGGGATTTTAGCAAAGTAGCCCTTCCACTGTCCAACTTGTTGCAAAAGGAGGTGGAGTTTGACTTTAATGACAGATGCAAAGAGGCTTTTGATTGCCTCAAAAGAGCGTTGACTACCACCCCCATCATCCAGGCACCCGATTGGACAACCCCTTTTGAGCTTATGTGTGATGCATCAAATTATGCATTGGGGGTTGTCCTTGCTCAGAAAATTGATAAATTGCCCAGGGTGATATATTATGCTTCTAGGACTTTAGATGCTGCCCAAGCAAATTATACTACTACTAAGAAAGAGCTTCTAGCCATAGTTTTTGCTCTTGAAAAATTTCGATCTTATTTGCTTGGTACTCGCATTATTGTTTATACTGACCATGCAGCTCTAAAGTACTTGTTGAAGAAGGCTGATTCTAAGCCTAGGTTGATCCGATGGATGCTCATGCTCCAAGAGTTTGACTTGGAGATCCGTGATAGGAGCGGAGCACAAAATCTAGTTGCTGATCATTTGAGTCGGATCGAACGTGTCTCTGATACAGATTCACCTATTCGGGATGATTTCCCGGATGATCATTTGTATATATTGTATAGTATTTCTGACTCTCTTTCTACTCCCTGGTTTGCTAACATTGTCAATTATTTAGTTGCCTCTGTTTTTCCTCCCTTAGCATCTAAGGCCCAAAAAGATAAGATTAAAAGTGATGCTAAGCATTTTATTTGGGATGACCCCTACTTGTGGAAATTGTGCAGTGATCAGGTCATTAGACGGTGCATTCCAGATCATGAGACTGACTCAGTCCTGCAGTTCTGTCATTCTTCCGCACCGGGAGGTCATCTGGGTGTTCAAAGGACAGCTCGCAAAGTGCTTGATTGTGGTTTTTATTGGCCCACCATCTTTAAAGATGCGTGGAAGATCTGCAGCACTTGTGAGCAGTGTCAGAGAGCTGGAAATACACTTATATGGCGACAACAAATGCCTCAGCAACCTATGCTATTCTGTGAGGTGTTTGATGTCTGGGGTATAGATTTCATGGGTCCTTTTCCTGTCTCTTTTGGTTATGTTTACATTCTCCTTGCAGTTGACTATGTTTCAAAATGGGTGGAAGCCAAGCCCACTAGAACTAATGATGCTAAAGTTGTCGCAGACTTTGTCAGGTCTAATCTGTTTTGCAGGTTTGGAGTACCTAAAGCAATTGTTAGTGATCAAGGAACCCATTTTTGCAACAGGACAATACATGCCCTGCTTAAAAAGTACGGGGTGGTACACAGGGTATCCACACCATACCACCCCCAGACTAATGGACAGGCAGAAATTTCTAACAGGGAAATCAAGAGAATTCTAGAGAAGATTGTGTAGCCAAGCAGGAAAGATTGGAGTACCAGGCTTGATGATGCTCTCTGGGCACATCGGACTGCCTACAAAGCACCCATAGGAATGTCTCCTTATCGGGTTGTCTTTAGAAAGGCATGTCATCTTCCAGTGGAAATTGAGCACAAAGCATACTGGGCAGTGAAGACTTGCAACTTCTCTATGGATCAAGCTGGCGAGGAAAGGAAGTTGCAATTGAGTGAGTTAGATGAAATCCGCCTAGACGCCTACGAGAATGCCAAGTTCTACAAAGAAAAGACCAAGAAGTTCCATGATAGCATGATAGTTAAAAAAGACTTTGTGGTTGGGCAAAAAGTGTTATTGTATAATTCTAGGCTTGGACTCATGAGTGGTAAGTTGAGGTCTAAGTGGATTGGTCCTTTTGTTGTTACTAATGTTTTTCCTTATGGTACAGTTGAGATCAAAAGCGACTCCACAAACAAGAGCTTCAAGGTCAACGGACATCGACTTAAGCCATTCCTCACGAACCCTTCTTTAGTGGACGTAGTGGTGGAAGAGACTTCCTTACTCCACCCTACTCTTCCTCCACCATGACTTAGGGAGTTTTTCTTTTCCTATCTCCTTCTTTGCTTTTATTACACTTGTCCGATTCTCTTTGATGATTTAATTGTTTTTAATCTTTTAATTGTGCTACATTGAGGACAATGTGTTGTTTAAGTATGGGGGGGGGGGGAGTGTTCTTTGGTTTTGCTAGTTTTGTTGGTTTTGTTAATTTGTTAGTTGTGTTAATTTGTTAATGTTGTTAGTTTCGTCGGATTTTCAGTTTAATATTTTGGGTCAATTTCGTGTGCACGTACGACTTTGCATGTTTTTCTTTGAATTATAGGATATGTTCAAAAAATGGGTAATTGTTTTGAAAATAAAAGTTCTTGACATTTTGTGACTTGAAATCCTTGATTCTTCTCTACATGTCATGATAGTTTTGAAAGCTCAATTTGAAAGTGATGATTTTACCTTTGTGAGAATTTGAGCCATCCATCATTATAATCATTTGGTATGTTTTGCCCCATTGATTGCTTGCACAATAGCCTTGGCTTGATTCTTGTTGATGCGTCCTAATTCACATGCATATTTGGAAATGATTAAGGCAATTTTGTTCTTATAAGCTTCTAGCCAAATGGACTTACCTTGAATTAATTCCTTTGATAGCCCTTTTGAGCCTTGTTTCCCTTTCCTTGTTTTGAAGCTCACTACAAGCCTTAAGTGAAAAACCATGATATTACCATATCCTTAAGGAATTTTGGAGCTTTGGAATTGTTTTGGGAATAAGTGTGGGGGGTTTTTGTTTCATTGGACAACTTGTTTTGTTGGCCATGCTTCATGATGTATTTTGGGCCATACTTGATGTACATTGTATATTGGTTAAATGTTGGACATGCTGAATGAAATGTTGTTTCTCAAAGGCTAAAGAGTTCAAAAAAAAAAAAAATCGAAAAAAAAAAGAAAAAGAAAAGCAATAAAGTTGAGTGAATAAGATCTTAAATGGCACAAGAATGATGAAACTCTTGGTTCTACTCTTCATGTTTAATTTTTATCTTTACTTCTTTTTATTTTCTTATTTTTTTCTTAATATGCACTTATTCCCCTTTGCTCCTCTATTCCTTTGGGATTTAGCCACTTATTCCATATTTCTCCATACCTTGTCCTTGGCCCCATTACAACCTTAAAAGACCTTTTGATCCTCATGTCCTTGGCCCCATTACAAACTTAAAAGACCTTCTGATTTTCTCATCCCAATTGAGGAATACGTAGGAGCAAAGGGAAACACCCTTGTCGACCACAAAAAGAGAAAAAATATAAAAAGGGTATAAAGGATATAAGGACATAAAAGGGAACGTAAAAATCAAAGTCATGTTTGCACATTCGATTAAAGGCTGTCGTCCCTTGTGACGGACGTGTGGGGTGCTACTACCTTCCCCGCGCGTAAATACAACTCCCGAGCCTTTCACTTAAAAGTTCGTAGATCGCGTCTTTTCCGGTTTTTCCGACGTTTTCCTCAAATAAACGTTGGTGGCGACTCCGCGCGTATTCCTTTCATGGAACACGCATCCCGCGAGTCACGCGTCGCCCTCCCGCCGAAGGGTAGGTTGTGACACCCATGAACAGACCCTTTCTTGATCTAGGTACCAGTTTTCCTTCATTGACATGATAATAAGCATTACAGCCAAATACTCTTAGGTTTGAGTAGTTTGTTGTTTTGCCATTCCAGATTTCAATAGGAGTTTTAAGTCCTATAGCAGTAGAGGGTGTTCTATTGATCAGAAAGCAAGTTGTATTGATAACTTCTCTCCAAAAACTTCTGTTGAGGCCAGCATTAGACAATAGGCATCTTGTTCTTTCCAGAAGTGTTCTGTTCATTCATTCAGCAACTCCATTTTGCTGAGGAGTGTTTGATCAAGGTCGTACCCGAATAAAATAAACATTAAAATGCAGTAACTAGGAAGTGATCCTAGGTCATTTCCCAACGAGCAATGACTAACCAATTGTTCATAATATGCTTCGTTATAATAGTAACAGTAACAATTGGGGGGGTTGTTTGTTTTGTGAATTAAAGAACAAGCAGACTGAAATAGAAAATTAACAGTATTAAAAACGTGTTGTATCCTCTTGATTCAGAAGCCATTCTCTTATCCCAGGTTATGAGGATTTTGTCCTTAACAGTTAACCACTCAGTCCAACCTTAATTTAATTTACTAAGCGAAAATCAACTTAGGGTTGTCAATATGTGATTAAGCAACACATACACCAATTAATCCCTCGTTCATTAAGCACGAACGTAACTTAAGCACAGAGGCAATTAATTGAACACGAAGCGTGCATAGATTAACAGCAACTAATGTGGGTTAATTGGTGAAGGGAAAACCGATAAGAGAGCAACATTAAAAAACAGAACCTCAAAGAGAGTTATGATTCATCCTCTGAAGGAAACAACACTAGAAATTTAGCCTTCCATAAATTCAACGAAAGCAAAAAAACGTATATGAAGCTAAAGGAAGAAAACGTAAATGAAGCTAAAGGCAGAAAATGTAAATGAAGCTAAAGGCAGAAGAAGGAACAAAAACGAAATTGCGATTAGAAGTAGAAAATGGAAAAATGCATTCATGTGAACAGTAATACAAAGCTAACAATGTAAAACCCTAAAACTCCATGCACTCAGCTTAGGTATTCTCTTGAATAATAGAATAGCCTTTCACGAATCCCAAGGTTGTGCTTTTTATAAGGGTCACTCAAAGTCATTGGGCCTAATTACATTATTTCAGCCTAAAACAAAATAAAAACTGAACGCAATAAAATGAAATTAGACGAAATCTAATAAAATTGTCTTCTCTCTTCAAGTCCAATCTGGCTCAGCCCAATTGCTTATAATTATCCTAAAATTGAATTAAAAATGCCAAATTAGTCAAGTGGGCCCAATTGATAAAACTGAATAATAAATTTAACAATTAGAGTAAATCAGTAATTAAATTGGTGACAAAAAGGGTTAAGAAATAGGAGAAAATAATGACACATCAAAACCCCCCACACTTAGCTTTTTGCACTCCTGGGCAAAATTAAAAACAGAGCAAGGAAGAAATCCAGAGACATTAAAGAGAGATAAACAAACACCAAAGCAATTACATATTTCTCACTAAGTCTCAGGGAATGAAAGGAATAGGTAATATCCAATGTGTAATGAGTTAAAGAAACAAGACAGTCATGAAAATCATCCAAGCATCTCAAACCTGGTCAGGTAGTCAATCAGCTCAAATATAAGTGATATAGCCTCACAAGATATGTACTCTATCTTCTAGTGTCTAGGCTACTGTTTACTCTCAAGGCACCCATGAAAACAAACACCACATAGACTTGGCAAAATTCTAAAATTGACAAACAACTTGACAAACACATGCACATGAGGATCAAAAGGTCTTTAAAGGTTGTAATGGAGCCAAGGACAAGGTAGAGAGAAGTATGGGATAAGTAGCTAAAACCCTAAATGAATAGAGGAGCGATGGGGAATAAGTGGAAATTAAGCAAAAGTAATAAACCCAAAACCTCTAATATCAACAAAATCAAGCAAGGCTTCAAACCAAATCAAGTCCTCAGAACAAGACCTCATTTATTCAACTTCACTTCTTTTTTTCATTTTTTTTAAACAGTACGAATTTGCAGTAAGTTCTGTGCACCGAATGGGTGAGTCCTCTAGCGCGTGTTCAATCCTACTCAGGTGGTCAGCCACTAAGTTCTGTGCACCGCTCCGATCAAGGATCTCTAAATCAAACTCTTGGAGCCAAAGCATCCACCTGATCAATCGAGGCTTTGGTTCAGCCTTTTTCAACAAGTACTTTAGAGTTGCATGGTCAGTATAAACAATAACATGGGAACCAAGCAAATATGAACGAAATTTTTCAAGAGCAAAAACTATCGCTAAAAGCTCATTTTCTGTGGTGGTGTAATTTGCTTGGGCAGCATCCAAAGTTCTGGAAGCGTAGTAAATCACCCGAGGCAGCTTGTAAATCTTTTGGGCAAGGACAGCCCCCAATGCATAATTTGACGCATCACACATCAGCTCAAACAGGGTTGTCCAATCAGGTGCCTGAATGATTGGGGTGGTAGTCAACGCACGCTTGAGGCGATCAAAGGCCTCTTTGCACCTATCATCAAAATCGAACTCCACCACCTTTTGCAAAAAATTGGAAAGTGGAAGGGCCACCTTGCTAAAATCCTTGATAAAACGTCTATAAAACCCTACATGACCAAGAAAAGAATGAACCTCTCGCACACAAGAGGGGTAAGGCAATTGTGAAATAACAGCTATTTTTGCAGGGTCTACCTCTATGCCTTTATGTGTGATGATATGCCCTAAAACTATACCTTGTTCTACCATGAAGTGACTTTTTTCAAAATTCAGCACTGTAGAAGCAAAGCTTCATGATGAATCAAGATTGAATCAAAGATGTTTTGATGATAACAAAGATGATGACAAAAAGCTCAAAGGTCAATCAAAGAATGAGTTCAAGATGTTCAAGATAGAATCAAGAACACTTCAAGATTCAAGAGGAAAGTTGAAGAACACTTCAAGATTCAAGAGGAAAGTTGAATTCAAGAATCAAGAATCAAGATTCAAGGATCAAGCTTCAAGAATCAAGATCAAGACTCAAGAATCAAGAGAAGACTAAATTAAGATAAGTGTCGTAACCTACCCTTCGACGGGAGGGTGACGCGTGACTCGTGGGTGCGTGTTCCAAGAAAGGAATACGCGCGGAGTCGCCACCAACATTTATTTGAGGAAAACGTCAGAAAAACCGGAAAAGACGTGGTCTACGAATTCTAAGTGAAAGGTTCGGGAGTTGTATTTATGCACGGGGAAGGTATCAGCACCCCACACGTCCGTCACAAGGGACGACATCCTTTAATCAAATGTGCAAACATGACTTCAATTTGTTTTATGTTCCCTTTTACGTCTTTATGTCTTTTTGTACCTTTTATATTTTTTATCTTTTTGTGGTCGACAAGGGTGTTTCCCTTGCTCCTACGTATCCCTCGATTGTGATAAGGAAATCAGACCTACGTATTTCTTTTGTGAACAAAGCGTTTTGGTTAAGTTATTTTTTATCCTTTTTTGCAAGATATGTTTTTATTGAATGAAAGGTCATTTAAGGCGTTGGACCATTAGACAATCTTTCGATTCTTTTGAAAAGTGAGAAAACATTAAGGCATTAGATCATTAATGATTTCTTTATTTTTGAAAGAGGTAACAAAGTTACATATTGATTTTAGGCTTTTTAGAAATCTACACTTAACCAATAAAAGCATAAAAGACCATTTCAAGGCGTTGGACCTTTGAAAATGGCTTTTTTAGGCGATGACAAAAAGTTTGGTTTATGAATTGATTTTAGCCTTAGTTTCACTTTGGTTATTAGTCGATTTGATTAAGAAAGAGAAATCCCAAAGAAAAAACGTCCGATTGATTTTTTTGATTTATTTTACTAAAAGATATTTTTTATTATTATATTATTATTTTACCTCTTTTTGGTTTCCAACGTGGTTACGGCATGATCGAACGGTCGGATTTTATTTTAACAGAAATTAACGGATGTTACAATTCAAATGATCGGTGGAAATTTATTTTATTTTTGATTAGGCGAGAAAATGACTTAAGTAAATGACTAAGGCACGTCAAAAGGGGGTACGGAAAGTAAATGAAATGAAAATAAAAGCACGTGAAACAAATGAGGACCACTAAGGGAACATAGAATGAATTGAAAGGTTCGATTTCGGGAACTTATCGGTTGAAGACCGAAGAACGACGAAGAACGAACGAAGAACCTCGAAGAACGGTTGAAAATCTTTGCGAAATCACCCACGAAAATGTTACGAAAGCGCCTCGGCTTGGATTTTCTTCACGGAAACAATTTTTTTTAACTAATTTCAAGTGATCTTGAATTACCAAGAGGGATGAACATTTTTTTCCTTCACTTCGCCCCCTATTTATAGGAAAATAGAGGAGAAGCTTGCCACCCAGCTCGCCCTGGCGAGCTAGGTTGCTTCCTCTAGAAGCAACCGCCTTCTGGAGGAATATTCTGGAAGGCCCAAGTGGGCCCGGTTGCTATTTGCACCCCGTTTTTACTAAATACACCCCCTTGCTCTTTTTTGGTGATTTTTTTTTTCCGTAACGTTATGAAAATTTACGAATTTTGTAACGATGCTTGTTCTCTTTCCGTAATGTTACGAAATCTTACAGATTATGTAATCATCCCTTTTTTTGCCTTCCGGAACGTTACGGAACTTTACGGATTGCACACTAACACTTCCTTTTAATTCTCGGCATGTCACGGAACTTCACGGATTATGCTACAATGCTTTCTTTTGACTTTCGGCATGTCACGGAACTTCACGAATTGCCTAACGATGGGTGCCAAGCACCTCGAAGTGGTCAAACGAAGGTCGCATCCCAACAACGGATGGTCCCCGGACGAAATTAGGGTATGACAGTTGCCCCTCTTTACTTGTCTTTTATTGGAGATAAAAGGGAAGTAAAGATAAGACACTAATTTTGTTCGAGCGAAACACCATTCAGCCAGTGAACCTCCCTGCCAGCGGAACCTGCAAAAATTTGAAAATGATCAGTACCGACACATCATCCTGATACTGTCGAATTTGTTCCTCTCGGTTGATACAAGATGCAGAATGACCATAATTTGTCTCTGCGTTTTGTTGGAAACGATCGAGCCTGGGCGGCAAGATACAGAATGACCATAATTTGTCTCTGCATGCCACCGGACACGATCGCCTCTGGATTGCAAAAAGGTGCGTGGAATGACCATAATTTGTCTCCGCCCACCTCTCGACTTACTGTTTTTGAATGACAAAGGGTGCAGAATTCGTCTCTGTGCGTTTATCACCCAACTTGCGAAATCTGAATGACAAAGGGCGCAGAATTTGTCTCTGTGCGTTTATCACCCGCCTCGCTGCTCCTGAATGATAAAGGGCGCAGAATCTGTCTCTGCGCGTTTACCCACTTAGCTTGTTGTTCCTAAATGATAAAGGGCACATAATCTATCTCTGCGCGTTTACCCACTCAGCTTGTTGCTCCTAAATGATAAAGGGTGCAGAATCTGTCTCTGCGCGTTTACCCACTCAGCTTGTTGTTCCCAAATGATAAAGGGCGCAGAATCTGTCTCTGCGTGTTTATCCACTCAACTTGCTATCATGCTTTGAGTCTTATAGATAGCATAGGAAAGTTTTAAACGGATAACCACTCAGGTATCTCCGCATGTCAAGTGACTCCAGTGTCAGGTATGACAGAAATTGTCTGCGCGGAAGACGACATAAATCTCCGCGTGTCAACGAGCTTGTTGGCCGCGATTGACAAAGGGTGCAAAAGACGACGTTAGTCTCTGCGTGCTATCATGCTTTGAGTCTTAGAGATAGCAAAAGAAAGTTTAAACGGATAACCACTCGGGTATCTCTACATGTCACGTGACTCCAATGTCAGTATGACAGAAATTGTTTGCGCGGAAGATGACGTAAATCTCCGCGTGTCAATGGGCTTGTTGGCCGCGATTGACAAAGGGTGCAGAAGACGACGTTAGTCTCTGCGTGCTATCATGCTTTGAGTCTTAGAGATAGCAAAAGAAAGTTTAAACAGATAACCACTTAGGTATCTCTGCATGTCACGTGACTCCAGTGTCAGTATGATAGAAATTGTGGGGGCGGCCGACAAAAGCGAGGCTCTTGCTCCTACGTATCCTCAATGAGGAACTCAGACCTACGTAGTTCTGGATAACTTGTGAGACTAAAAATAGTCTCGGTGTTTTCTTCACTAAAATGTGAACATGCTTTAGTAAAGAGAGAAAACTTCCAACTAGTCAGAGCAACATATGCTTTTCGGACGAAAAACAATGTGTCCACCGGGGAAGGGGAGTATGCTGATGAAATCTTCTCATAACCACAAATGAGATTTTGGATGTTAGCATTTTATTTCTAAATGACCATTTAGAGGAAACACTGGGTCCAACAAAAATAGAAGAAAATCACCCAAAGTATATCAATCTCACACGGGTAAGTGTTTCATCCTAATTCCGAACCATAGATATGCCATGACTTGATTTTGCAAATTATTTCCTATCAAATCAAAGATTACATGTGTGATCATGGATCAATAGGACTTTTTCTTGGGAATGGTGTTTTTTTTGTTGGAATTTTGGCTTTGAATGTTTTTGGCCTTTTCCTTTTCTGTTTTTGTTTAGTGTGGGGCGAAAAAGTCACTGACACACAGGATTTTGGTTGGCAATCAAAGGGAGAGGACCACTTTAGGTCGTGGTTTCCTTTCTTTTCTTGTTTACTTGGTGACAAATCTGTATTGTTCAGATATTGTCTGGTCTAAAGACCTTTCTGTATATTTCTTCTGTTTTCTTCCGATCCTTGATCGGGAACTTTCTTTCTTTCCTTTTTTTTTTTGCTTTCTCTCCCTCTTTGACTGAGAATTTTTGTTTTCTTCCACTCTTTTGATTGGAAATTTTTCCTTTTTGTTTTCTTTCGAGGGCAAGGATTGACACTCTCACCCTGGGTCAAGGTTTATGGTAAGTTGGGATTTTGGCTCAAGGCTTGTAGCATAGCTGGACATGATATATGTCAGGGTTTGGTTTGGTTCAAGGATAAAAGTGAATGTCCCACATTATTTCCATGACACAAATGCAATAATGATGATTTGGAAATTTTATGCAAAACTAGTCATGCATGCACCTATGTGGACACTCAAACATCAAGTTTTTAGGGTCATGTGATACTAGGGCTCATGATTTATTTTTCTCTATTTTAGTCAACCCAGTGTTTCCAAAATATGTTCTTTTATCAATTTGTGCATTCATCCGAGTCCATTTTGGGCATTCGGGAAAATTTTCACAGCATTCACCCTCCAGGCGTATACACACATTTTCTTTCAAAAACTGGTTATGATTAGTGAATTTTTTCAAAGAAAAGCTAGAAGTTATCTCTTTTCAAAAGCATGTTAGTTTTTTAGCTAGACAACTTATTTTTCTTTTTTCTCTTTCTTCCTTTTTATCATTCGTTTATTTCTTTTCCTTGTTTGTTTTTGTTTGTTTTTCTTTTCATGAGGTATTTTGCTACCTAAACATGTGTATATTTTTGTGAGGTATTTTTGCTATATACATGCATATCCAAGGTATCTTGCTACCTAAACATACATATATATGTTTTGTGAGGTATTTTTGCTATATACATGCATATCCAAGGTATCTTGCCACCTAAACATACATATATATATTTTGTGAGGTAGTTGTTTGCTACCTAAATTACATACATGCATATCTAAGGTATTTTCACTACCTAAACACACATACATGTATTTTGTGAGGTATGACTACCTTCTGAGCTTGTGCTCGTTTTATTTAAATTCCTAGGATCATGAGCAACTAGGTGTGTCCTACTATGACTTGAGAAACAAAAGGTGATCAAATAACAAGCAGAAATTTAAAAGTTACTAGGTTGCCTCCTAGTAGCGCTTCTTTAACGTCTTGAGCTGGACGCCTGATGACTTGTCAGTCACGGACCTAGTACTTTGCTTACCTTTGGCTTTGGACTTGGTCGCCTATTGGTCGGCCATGTGTCGTAGGCAATACTCTAACCTTTTTGTGGATGAGCTGAGGGGTTCTGGAGGTGGCGGCGGTGCATTTGTTGCCTGTTGCTGGCCATCCTCAGGCTGTTGTGGTGTCTCGCCTTGCGCCTACCTCGGGGGCGCAGTACTTCTTGCTGAAAGCCCGGTTAATAGGGGGCTTGATGACCTTGCTAGGGGTGACGGACACTCCATAGAACTGACAGAGGCTCGTAATCAGAGCTGGAAACCCTAGAACCCTGTTGGACTTCTCCGGGTTCACTAGTGTCTTGCGGGCGCGATCTCTGCAAACAATAGATGACATCAGAAATCAATTGAGCGATGTGCATACTTACCTATGTCATGATGGCGTGACCTTGTCGGGGGGTACGGGCACCCTTTAGGACTGATAGAGGCCCGTAACTAGAGCTGGAAACCCCAGGGCCTTGCTGGACTTCTCTGGGTCCACTGGGTGTCTTGTGGGCGCGACCCCTGCAAATAGTAGATGGCATTAGAAATCAGTTGGAAATAATGCATACCTACCTATGTCGGGACGGCACAGACCAACTGATACTTCCGCAAGGGGAGATCGACATTACGGTCATTGGGCAGAATGTTGCTAAGTAGCAATGTCATACATATCTGTGTAAGAGTGGTCATGTTGGTGCGCACGATCCGCACTTGTCTCTTTGCAGTGGCACGGGTGAAATCTTGCCCCGGTATGCACAGTAGCTACGTGATAGCCTCCCTCTCTGGTTGTATTCGCACAGTTGGCCCCCTCCAATATCAGGGGGTGGCCCAGGAACTGATCAAAGGAAACTACTGGCCCCTTAATCGGGAGTGCAAGTCTCGGTTAAGCATTTAAGGGCAGAGGACCTTAATTTCTCTTAAGGTGCAGATGTGGAGCCCTCTGAAAGCGAGGACGTGTAGCCCTCTAAAGGCGAGAGCGTGCAGCACTCTGAAGTTGAGGACGTCTAGTCCTGTGAAGGCGAGGGCGTGCAGCCCTCTAAAGGCGAGGGCGTGTAGCCCTCTGAAGATGAGGGTGTGTAGCCCTATGAAGGTGAGGACGTGTAGCCCTACGAAGACGAGGGCGTGTAGCCCTCTGAAGGGGAGGACATGTAGTCCTCGAAAGATGAGAGCGTATAGCCCTCTAAAGGCGAGGACGTATAGTCCTCTGATGGTGAGGACGTGTAGTCCTCTGAAGGTGAGGACGTGTAGTCCTTTGGAGGCGAGGACATGTAGTACCCAAGGGTCCACCCTTATGAGAAAGCAAGAGATTGACTCATTGAGAGGGCCGGTTGTCCCAAATTAAAAAGATTTAGACATTTGATGTGGGAAATCTATGCAGTTAACATGATTTTTAGGGATGCAGATGCATGCAACCTTTTGCCGTGAAATTTGGTAAATGCAAACTTCATATGAAATAATGCAATGTAATGGAAAGTTGTACAATGTTCATGACATTCTTTCCCTATTTTTTGATTTTGATTTAGATTTATTTTTTTTGGAAAACACAGATTGATTGTCCTTTTGAAAGAGGTGATAATTCATGCGACCTCATCCTATCTTTTTTGAAAATCTCTCCGGGAACTCCCTCAGAGTGTATATTCTGTTTGATTTAGTCACTTGCCCATTTTGGAGTGATGACAATGGAGCCGTTTGATGTTTGACCAATCCATTGAAATTCTCGAGTTTGTTCCCCCCCCCCCCCCCCCTTTTTGTTTAAAAACATCGACGGGTGAGAACTTTTGACCTGCCCCTAGGTTCGTTCGAGGCTCATGCACGATGCCCCTTATTGCCCCAGTGTAAGGCTTTTGAGGTACCAATCGTTGTCTTTCGTCATGACCTTGTAGCATGGAACCTATTGGGTGAGAACTTCTAATCTGCCCCTAGGTTCGCTTGAGGTTCATGCACGGTGCCCCTCATTGCCCCAGTGTAAGGCTTTGAGGTACCAATCGTTGTCTTTCGTCATGACCTTGTAGCAGGGAACCTATTGGGTGAGAACTTCTAATCTGCCCCTAGGTTCGCTTAAGGTTTATGCATGGTGCCTTTTATTGCCCCAGTGTAGGGCTATGAGGTAACCATCATTGTCTTGTTTTCACAGCCTCGTAGTGAGGAAGAATGAAAGAAGCAGTTGATTCTTGCAAAAAGAATTTTCCAAGGACGAGAAATAGTTGAAGGATTTTTTCAGTTGATGGATTAAGTCAAATGACTCCTATGTAGAAACAAGATGTTTTGATGTCTTGATGATGCTAAAGGATCAAGTGCTTCTAAGTTTTATTCAAGACAAGAATCCAAAAATCCAAGAAAATCAAGATATATGATCAAGTTGATCTCTAGAATCTTAGGAAGAAGTTTCCAAATTGAAAAAGCAAAAGGTTTGGCCAAAGAATTCTATCTAAATCATTTTAAATTGAGATTTACTCTCTGGTAATCAATTACCAGCAGCTGAAAAATGTTTATAACAGTCACTAGAAATTTGAATTCAAAATTTATAACGTGTAATTGATTACACATGGATGGTAATTGATTACCAGCAGTTTATTGAACGTTTTAATTCAAATTTTAAAGCCTGTAATCGATTACACAAGTCTTGGAATCGATTACCAGAGGGGATTTTCAGAAAATAATTTCCAAGAGTCACATCTATTCAAATGGTTTATGAATGGCCATCAAAGGTGACTTGGAAACATGAATTTGAAGAGAGTTTTCATTGCCCAAAAAGTTTTATCCTCTCAAAAGATTAAGAGTTTTTCCGAACACAAGGGAAGGGTTATCCCTGTGTGGTTCAGACTTTGTAAAAGAAGTTTTACAAAGAGAGTGGAAAATATCAAGTGGGTTGCTTGAGGACTGGACATAGGCACGGGAAGAGGCCGAATCAAGTTTGCATTCCTCTCTTCCCTTAAACTTCTTTTATTTATAGCTATTTATCTTTTGCTTTAAAGAGGTTTATTTTGATTTGTCTTTCGAGTAATTCATGTTAAGGGTGCATTGTTAATCCAAAAAGAGAGAATGAAAGTTTAATTGGGGAATAGTCTTTGTATCTTAATTCAACCCCCCCCCCCTTCTTAAGATAACTGAGGCCATTTGTCCAACATCCTATTCTTGATAACTCACTTCTCTCTAAAAAGACAAACTTTCCGGAATGATAAAATGAGGTCACATGAACGTCTTGAAAACACAGTCAATCAAATGCTTTCTTTTCTTTTTGAACTTTTCTGCTTTACTCGTTGTTTACGGCACCCCACCAACGTGCAGGACGAGTAATCTCTGATTGAACGGTCTTGGAAGTCAACACTCAGGAGCACAGGTCACTTTGAGCAAACAAACCAATGGCTTACACTCACATTCCGGTGGAAGTTGAATAAGCAAAGATGTGTTTGTGAAAGGATGAGAGAGACAAGGATGTCAAATTCATCCATTATTTAGCATTGCAATTGTGGTTTACAATAATGGCATAAACTTGAAAATCCGGACGAGTCATTAGAGACATCTAACAATAGCTTTCCAAATTGCCCCATACATGGTGTCGCTTGTCAATGTCGGGACCCATATGCGATTCTTCTCAAATTTCAGCCAGCCCACATCAATTAGACTTTGCACCTTATGCTTCAGGGTCATACAGTGCTCAATGGAATGCCCCATGGCTCCTCCATGATATGCACATGTTGCGTTCAAGTCGTATCCTCGAAAAAATGGAGGTTGAGGAAACCTAGCAGGGGTTATGGCTACCATTGAATTATTGAGTAGATATGAGAGCAAGTTTAGCATATGACACCGGAATTGGGGTGAATTCTACAGGCTTTTTCGCTGCAAAATTCATGATGGGTGAGTTAAATTACTTTCTTGGACTACAAATCAAACAAACAAATGATGGGATCTTTGTCAATCAAGCAAAGTATTGCAAAGAACTCATTAAGAGATTTGGAATGGAAAACTCAAAACACTCGGCTACCCCTATGAACACCAGTTGTTATCTTGACAAAGATGAATCCGGTCAACCGGTTGATCCAAAGCAATACAGAGGTATGATTGTATCTCTACTTTACTTATCTGCAAGTAGGCCAGATATTATGATTAGTGTATGCATGTGTGCAAGATTTCAATCAGATCCAAAGTTTTCACATTTATTGGCAGTAAAAAGAATCATAAGATATCTATTAGGAACAGTTAGTTTAGGATTATGGTACCCTAAGAATTCTTTATGCAACCTAGTAGGATACTCAGATTCAGATTTTGCTGGATCAAAAACAGATAGGAAAAGTACTAGTGGTACATGTCAATTCATAGGGTCTACACTTGTTTTTTGGAATAGCAAGAAACAAAATAGTGTAGCTTTATCCACAGCAGAAGCAGAATATATTTCTGCTAGTAGTTGTTCTGCACAAATTATGTGGATGAAGCAACAACTATCTGACTATGGAATAGTATTAGATCACATTCCCATAAAATGTGATAACACAAGTGCCATAAACATATCTAAAAATCCAGTTCTTCACTCTAGAACCAAGCATATAGAAATTAGGCATCATTTTATTAGAGATCATGTTCTAAAAGGTGATGTTGTGTTAGAATTTGTAGATACTAAAAATCAACTTGCAGACATCTTTACAAAACTACTAAGTAAAGATACCTTCTACAACATTAGAAGAGAATTAGGACTAATAGATGTCAGTGACTTATCCAAATAATCTTCATTATTATGATATTTGAACAATTTAGTATTTCCTTATTTGCATGGTATGTTTGAACAAATATTAAGTATGTTTTTTGACTATGTGGATTTTAAAATTAATCTATTCATGATTGTTGCTTCATGGTTCTTGCTTCATGATTTGGTTGATATTTTTCCATGAATGTTATATGGATGCTTAGTTATATGTGTATGCTTCAAATTTGTTACGTACTTTGGCTTTTTGTTGATGCCAAAGGGGGAGAGAAATAGGGATTAAATCAAGAACTCACATGAGTAATCAACTTAATTTTAAGAGAAGTACAAATTCAAAAACAAAGGGGGAGAATGGAAATTTATGTGAGTGATCGACTAGGAAAAAGTGTGTGTGTGTGTGTGTGTTTCTTGACTTCAGAAGTTGTCATCATCAAAAAGGGGGAGATTGTAGAAGTAAAGCTTCATGATGAATCAAGATTGATTCAAAGATGTTTTGATGATAACAAAGATGATGACAAAGGTGATGACAAAAAGCTCAAAGGTCAATCAAAGAATGAGTTCAAGATGTTCAAGATAGAATCAAGAACACTTCAAGATTCAAGAGGAAAGTTGAAGAACACTTCAAGATTCAAGAGGAAAGTTGAATTCAAGAATCAAGAATCAAGATTCAAGGATCAAGTTTCAAGAATCAAGATCAAGATTCAAGACTCAAGATTCAAGAATCCAAAGAAGACTTAATCAAGATAAGTATGAAAAGGTTTTTTCAAAAACTGAGTAGCACATGGATTTTTCTCAAAACATGTTTACCAAAGAGTTTTTACTCTCTGATAATCGATTACCAGATTGTTGTAATCGATTACCAGTAGCAAAATGAATTTGAAAAAGTTTTCAAATGAATTTACAACATTCCAATTGATTTCAAAAAAGCTGTAATCGATTACAATGTTTTGGTAATCGATTACCAGTGCCTTTGAACGTTGAAATTCAAATTCAAATGTGAAGAGTCACATCCTTTCACAAAAAAGCTTTGTGTAATTGATTATGCTGCTTTGGTAATCGATTACCAGTGATTGTTTCTGAATAAATCAAAAGATGTAAACTCTTCAAATGGTTTTTGACTTTTTCAAATTGGTTTTAAGTTTTTCTAAAAGTTACACTGATTTGGTAATCGATTACCAGTGATTGTTTTTGAATAAATCAAAAGATGTAACTCTTCAAATGGTTTTTGACTTTTTCAAATTGGTTTTAAGTTTTTCTAAAAGTTATAGCTCTTCTAAATGGTCCTCTTGACCAGACATGAAGAGTCTATAAAAGCAAGGCTTTGTTTCGCATTTTCAATCAATCTTTCTAACAATCCAATACAATCCTTTACAAGCCTTGAATCTCTTTGAACTTCTTCTTCTTCTTTGTTCCAAAAGCTTTCCAAAGTTTTCTGGTTTTCTAAACCTTGAAAACTTGTGCTATTCATTTTTTTCATCTATTCTCCTTTTGCCAAAAAGAATTTGCCAAGGACTAACCGCCTGAATTCTTTTTGTGTCTCTCTTCTCCCTTTTCCAAAAGAAGGAAAGACTAACCGCTTGAATTCTTTTGTATCTCCCTTCTCCCTTGTCAAAGAATTCAAAACGACACAGTCTAAGAATTCTTTTGATTCTTCCCTTTCCCTTATACAAAAGTTTTCAAAGGACTAACCGCCTGAGAATTCTTTTGTATCCCCATTCACAAAGTATCAAAGGTTTAACCGCCTGAGATCTTTCTCTCAACACATTGGAGGGTACACCCTTTGTGGCACAAGTAGAGGGTACATCTACTTGGGTTGTTGACTGAGAACAAGAGAGGGTACATCTCTTGTGGATCAGTTCTAGTGGAGGGTAGATCCACTAGGTTCAAAGAGAAGAAGGGAGGGTACATCCCTTGTGGATCTTTGCTTGTAAAAGGATTTTTACAAGGTTGAAAGAAATCTCAAGGACCGCAAGTCGTTTGGGGACTGGATGTAGGCACGGGTTGTTGCCGAACCAGTATAAAAACTCTTGTGTGTTTGTCTCCTTCTTCCCTACTCTTTTA
Source organism: Glycine soja (assembly GCF_004193775.1). Lineage (NCBI taxonomy): Eukaryota > Viridiplantae > Streptophyta > Magnoliopsida > Fabales > Fabaceae > Glycine > Glycine soja. Next base: position 27,637,501 of record NC_041011.1, read on the forward strand.
CTTTCCGCTGTGCATGTTAATTTCCGCTTTTACTTTTGGTTAAGTTTCTCTTCTACTCCTTATTCTCTTAACAACGTAAGTAAAAGCCTTAGAAGAGTAAATTTTTAATTAGTAAAGGTTTAGGAATAATTAATTCAACCCCCCTTCTTAATTATTCTGAGGCCACTTGATCGAACAAGCACAAGGTTAGTTTCAATGCATATGTTAAGAAATCTATCCAGACTATTGAAACATGAATCAAAAGAGGATCCATAAACAGTAAAATTATCCATAAACACCTCTATGCAACTCTCTAGAAAATCACTGAAAATGCTAAGCATACACCGCTATAAAGTACCAGGGGCGTTGCATAGGCCAAAGGGCATCCTCCTATAGGCAAAAGTACCAAAGGGATAGGTGAATGTGGTCTTTTCTTAATCCGCAGGAGCAATATGAATTTTCAAATACCCAGAAAAACCATCAAGGAAGCAATAATGGGACTTACCTGCCAAGCGCTCAAGCATCTGATCAATGAATGGCAGGGGAAAATGATCTTTCCTAGTTGCCTGGTTCAGCCTCCTATAGTCAATGCAGACTCTCCAGTTGTTCTGCACTCTTGTGGGGATAAGCTCATCCCTCTCATTTTTTATTACTGTGAGGCCTGTCTTCTTAGGAACCACTTGAACTAGACTCACCCACTGGCTGTCAGAAATAGGGTAAATGATTCCGGCTTGTAAGAGCTTGGTCACTTCCTTTTTTACCACGTCTAGGATGATGGGGTTGAGTCATCGTTTTGGTTGCCTTATTGGCTTAACTCCATCCTCTAAAAGTATTCTATGCATGCAGGTAGAGGGGATAATACCAGGAATGTCGGCTAAAGTCCATCTGATGGCTTTCTTATGCTTCTTGAGCACTAGCAGCAACTTGTCTTCTTGCTCAGCAGTAAGGGAAGCAGAGATGATTACTGGAAATTTTTTGTTGTCTTCTAAATAAGCATACTTGAGGTTTTCTGGTAAAGGCTTAAGCTCTGGTGTGGGTGATTGCTGAACAGTGGGAGGAGAAGAGGAAGGTTCTTCAACCTGCATCTCATAAAGCAAATCAAAAGCATATGTATTTCCTGCAATAGGGTTAGTTCATTCTGATTCTACAAAAGGTACAACACTCAGCAAATCAGAACCAGACTCAAATTCAACATTACTGTCGACATAAAGATCAGATTCAGGATCCAATTCAACCTCAGATTCAATGCATGAAAGATTACAATTATGTAGATCAGACTCAAATGGATGTTTGTTACCATGCATAGAAAGAACATCAAACATATATTCATCAACAAGTTGATCAAGTATCTCAGCACGGAAAACAGAATGATCTTCAGATGGATGTTTCATGGCATCAAGAATGTTAAAATGAACAACAATATCACCAAATTCCATAGACAATGTGCCTGCATAAACATCTATTTTGGTTCGGGCTGTTTTCATAAATGGCCTACCTAAAATAATTGGGACTGAACCATGGGAGAATCCTTCTTCCATATCAAGAACATAAAAATCAACAAGGAAAATCAGTTCACCAACCCTCACCAATACATCCTCTATGAAACCTGCAGGGTAAGCAACACTTCTATTTGCCAAATGAATTACCACATCTGTGGATTACAAAGGTCCAAGAGATAAATAATTAAAAATAGCATCATTTCTGTGGCTGTGGTTGTGGCTGCTGTTGCATGTGTTGCATTGGGGGAGGAACGTATGGCCTGCTTGGACCAATAGTATTTTGGAAGGAAGGAGTAGGCTGTTGTTGTTGTTGTTGAGGGCTAGACCATCTGAGATTAGGGTTTTGTTGTGGTTGACTTTGCTGCTGAGGTTGAGGAGGTCTATTGTAAATGTTCGCAGCATAAGCTTCAGGCTACTCAATTGCTCTAGATTGTTGCATAGAAGGGCAAAGGTTTGTATGGTGGTCGGCAGAGGAGCATAAACCACAAACTCTTGCGACAAGTACAGATTTCTAATTCAAGGCCAGCTGGGTTACCAAGTTAACCAAGGCATCTAGTTTACCCTCAAGCTTCTTAGTTTCAGCTGATGAAGATGAATTTGTGGATACTTCATTCACTCCTCTAATGACAATAGCATCATTTCTGGAACTAAATTATTGGGAGTTGGAAGCCATCTTCTCAATAGCATCATTCACTTCTTTGCACCCCCTTTTAACTAAATACACCCCCCTTTTGTGTTTTTTTTTTTTGCTGATTCTTTTCCGAAACGTTATGGATTACGTAACGACACCCATTTTCTTTCCGAAATGTTGCGAAACTTTACGGATTATGCAACAATGCCTTTTTGACTTCCGGAATGTCACAGAACTTTACGGATTACCTAACGATGGGTGTTAAGTACCTTGAGGCGGTCAAGCAAAGGTTGCATGCCACCAAACAATGGTCCCCGGACGAAATTAGGATATGCCAGCTACTTTCCTTGAATATGTCTTATGATTAACCTCATCTAATTGTATTGTTCACATTTTGTTCTCCTCTTTGTCTAGCTGCATATTCTGTGAAAACAAGGGATAGGTACACATTGCTTCATCGTTATCATCATGCAATCAATGAATTTTGATGCATACACCCATGTACATAATCACTGCATGTTTTACCACTTCAGGACAAGTGAGTTGTTCTCTTTTTCTTGAGGACAAGCAAAACTGTAAATTTGGGGGAGTTGTTAGTCGATGAATACGACTAACTTTTGTGTATAAAACTTGTGTATATTGTATCAAACTTTCCCAATTTATGGTTGTTTTGTAATACTATAAGTACTTTTGTTAAATATAGGTAATAGATAATTTATACTTTTGTTTTGTGCGTTTAATAATCAATTTCTCTCAATTTCAGGTTAAATAGGCAACATTGGCAAAGTGCTGTTTTTCACTCTTTCGCTAAGCCAAGCTGCTGGCTTAGCGAGAATTCGCTAAGCGCAACCTTCAGTGGCTAAGCGCGAGGAAGAATCTAGAAGAAGATGAGTTGTCAAGTTCGCTAAGCGCACCGCTCCAGGTCATCAAGTGCACCGCTTCAGGTCATCCGCTAAGCGAAACAAGCGCGCTAAGCCAAAATCTACTTATGTGTGCTAAGCGATCTAGATTTGCGCTAAGCGCACGAGCACGAACAAGGCCACCTATTTAAGCCTGAAATCAGATTTGCAAAGAGAGTTTGGCACTTTTCTTGAGAAGCTTTGCATGCATGAAGGTTCTAGAGAGAGAAAGGTCCAAGTTCCAGAGAGTTCTGAGAGATTTTGCTGTGTGAAGATCTGCAGAGACGCGAGTTCAAAGCGGAAGCCATTCTGAGACCGTCTTCTGTTGGAACCCCCTGGCAGCATCAATCATACTTCTCTCCATGTTACTGAGTCCTTCATAAAAATATTGGAGAAGAAGTTGCTCATAAATCTGGTGGTGAGGGCAACTGGCGCATAATTTTTTGAATCTTTCCCAGTATTCATATAGGCTTTCTCCACTGAGTTGCCTGATGCCTAAAATATCCTTCCTGATGGCAATGGTCCTAGAAGCAGGGAAAATTTTCTCTAAGAACACTCTCTTTAGGTCATCCCAGCTCGTGATGGACCTTGGAGCAAGGTAGTACAGCCAATCTTTTGCCACTCCCTCCAAAGAATGAGGAAAGGCCTTTAGAAAGATGTTATCTTCTTGGACATCTGGAGGTTTCATGGTGGAGCGGACAATATGGAATTCTTTCATATGTTTATGAGGGTCTTCACCTGCAAGACCATGAAACTTGGGCAACAAGTGTATCAGTCCAATTTTAAGAACATATGGGACATCCTCATCAGGGTATTGAATGCACAAGCTTTGAAATCAAGTGCAGCCATTTCCCTTAGAGTCCTCTCACGAGGTGGAGGTTGAGCCATATTTTCAGAATGCTCAAAATCAAAATGCTCAAAATCAGGATGTTCAAAATTACCAACCACATAATGCTCAGACTCACCAATAACAGAATGCTCAAAAGGTAAAAAATGTTCAGGGTAATCAAGATTCACACTATGCCTAAATAATCTATGAAATGTCCTATCTATTTCAGGATCAAAGGGCTATAAGTCACCTAGATTGCCTCTAGTCATTCACTATATGTAGCAGTTCATGTGTTGCTCAAGTAGGGTCAAAGAGGTGCGTTAAAACTATAGCTATACTCAAACAATATCCAAATGAGCTGAAATTTTGTGAGCAACAACCCAAAATCATGAAAAGATAGCACAAAATTTTTCAGACAAAAATTCAAAATCTAACTATGGAAACTACCTAAGGAAAGTTTAGAAAAATAAAATAATAAAACTTGAAAAAAAAAACTAGTAAACGGGCAATTTTGGCTAGTTAGAGACCTCAACCTTTCGAACCCAAATACATATATAATAATAGTCATTCTGATACCCGGAGCGAAAGTTATGGCCATTTGAAGTTTTTCTAAACACAAGTTCTCAAATTTTTTTTAATCTCTCAAATCCAGCCACAACAAGTGTTCCTGGTATTTTTTACACAAAATATGAGTCAAAAGAACCTACCACACAAAAATTCAGCCAAAAATAATAACCCTAACTATCAAAACAAAAATCGCCAATTAAATTGTCAACAGTCGCCACTAATTCAGTCGCTAATGCAATGCTGTGTGAACAGTAACACAGAATCAGTCTCTAATTCCGTCACTAAGCATCATTCACAGCAAACATAAAACTGAAATAGGGGAAGCGCTAAACAAGGGGTACTACTAAATTGCAAAACAGAACATCAAATAAAATAGAAAAATGCACTAACATAGCACACTAACACAACACTAACCCAACACGAACACACTAAACAAAAGAATTAAACGTTAAGCAAGTAAACATAAAGCACGAATCACTAGCTATTATGAACTTTTGGACCACTGCTCCCCGGCAACAGCGCCAAATTTGATCGAGGCCGTACCCGAATCAAATAAACATTAAAATTCAGTAACTAGGAAGTGATCCTAGGTCGTTTCCCAACGAGCAATGACTAACCAATTGTTCATAATATGCTTCGTTATAACAGTAACAGTAACAATTGGGGGCGGGGGGTTGTTTGTTTTGTGAATTGAAGAACACGCAGACTGAAATAGAAAATTAACAGTATTAAAAATGTGTTGTATCCTCTTGATTCAGAAGTCATTCTCTTATCTCAGGTTATGAGGATTTTGTCCCTAACAGTTCACTACTTAGTCCAACCCTAATTTAATTTACTAAGCGAAAATCAACTTAGGGTTGTCAATATGTGATTAAGCAACACATACACCAATTAATCCCTCGTTCATTAAGCACAAACGTAACTTAAGCACAGAGGCAATTAATCGAACACGAAGCGTGCATAGATTAACAGCAATGAATGTGGGTTAATTGGTGAAGGGAAAACCGATAAGAGAGCAACATTAAAAAACAGAACCTCAAAGAGAGTTATGCTTCATCCTCAGAAGGAAACAACACTAGAAATTTAGTCTTCCATAAATTCAACGAAAGTAGAAAATGTAGATGAAGCTAAAGGCAGAAAACGTAAATGAAGCTAAAGGCAGAAAATGTAAATGAAGCTAAAGGCAGAAGAAGGAACAAAAACGAAATTGTGATTAGAAGCAGAAAACGGAAAAATGCATTCACGTGAACAGTAATACAAAGCTAAAAATGTAAAACCCTAAAACTCCATGCACTCAGCTTAGGTATTCTCCTGAACAATAGAATAGCCTTTCATGAATCCCAAGGTTATGCTATTTATAAGGGTCACTCAAAGTCACTGGGCCTGATTACATTATTTCGGCCTAAAACAAAATAAAAATTGAACGCAATAAAATGAAATTAGATGAAATCTAATAAAATTGTCTTCTCTCTTCAAGTCCAATCTGGCTCAGCCCAATTGCTTATAATTTTCCTGAAACTGAATTTAAAATGCCAAATTAGTCAAGTGGGCCCAATTGATAAAAACTAAATAATAAATTTAACAATTAGAGTAAATCAGTAATTAAATTGGTGACAAAAAGGGTTAAGAAATAGGAGAAAATAATGACACATCAATGTTCCTAACAGTAAGTTGTCTAGCAATCCCTTCATCTCTGCAGAATTTGTTAAATTCTGTAGAGCAAAACTCCAAGCCATTATCAGTTTTGAGTATTTTAGTTTTCCTTTCAGTTTGTTTTTCAATCAGTGCTTTCCATTCTTTGAAGCATTTGAAAGCTTAACTCTTCTGACTTGTGATGTAGATCCATGTCATTCTTGAGTAGTCATCAATTATGGACAGAAAATACCTTCCACTACCTAGTGAAGGTACTGTAGCAGGCCCCCAGCAGTCAACATGAATGTAATCAAGAGTTCCTTTTATGGTGTGAATTGGTTTAGGAAATTTAATCCTATGTTGCTTGCCAAAAACACAGTGCTCACAAAATTTAAGTTCATCTAGTTTCTGATTTCCCAACAGCTGTTGTTTTTCAAGTATCATCATACCTTTTTCACTCATATGACCTAGCCTCATGTGCCACAATTGAGTTAAGTCAGGTATGCTCTTATTGGATCTTGATGCAACAGCTACTAGACCATCATCAATACATGTTGTACCTTGAAGTATATAGAGATTACCCCTTTTTATACCCTTCATCACCATTGTAGAGCCTTTCTGAATTTTCATGACCCCATTTTTTTTAGTGCTGCATTTGCACCCCTTTCCATCCATAATACCTATGGAGATTATATTCTTCTTCAGCTCTGGAACATGCCTAACTTCAGTGAGTGTTTGAATAATTCCATCATGCATCTTGATTTTTATTGTGCAAATTCCAACTGTCCTGCGTGAGACATCATTTCCCATGAAGACATTTCCACCCAATTTCTCTTCATAGGTGTCAAACCAGGTTTTGTTAGGACACATATGAAAGGAACAGCCAGAGTCTAATATCCATTGATTTTCAGAATGTTGGTGATGATCAGCAACTGAGAGAACAAGCTCATTTTCAGATGTGGAACCTTCCTTGGCAACAGCAGCAGATGGTTTGCCCTTTTTCTTAGGACAATCTTTCTTCCAATGACCTAGCTCCTTGTAGTAGTTACAGATGTCCTTTGGATTGACATGAGTCTTCTTCTTTCCTTTGAACACCTTTTTCTTGATGTTCTTGATGGAGTTAGAGACCACCAGACCAGATCCATTTGATTCTTCATAATTTCCAGGTGCTTTAGATCGAAATTCCCTTAAGTATAAGCTGGATTTCACCTCCTCCATGGTGACACATTCCTTACCAACACTAAGAGAATTGACAAAGCTCTCATACGATGGTGGTAGAGAGGCTAACAAAATCATGGTAGCAACTTCATCCTCTATCTTAACATCTATATCTCTTAATTCCATCAAAATAGAATTTAATTCATCAAGATGATCCTTAAGAGAAGTACCTTCTTTCATGTGTAAACCAAATAGATGCCTCTTCAAGAAGAGCTTGTTGCAGATTGACATAGTCATATACAGCTTTTCCAACTTGAGCCATAAGCCACTTGCAGTTTCTTCATTTGCAACTTCATATAAAACTTCATCAAACAAGGAAAGCAAGATTAGTGAGTGAGCCTTTTCTTCTTCTTCTGCAAGTTCTCCAGTCTTTGAAATAGAGGCCTTTTCTTTTGATTCAGAAGCCACTTCTTTCTTCACAGATGCAGAAGCAATAGGAGCCCAAACACGTCGTTCCTTCAACAAAGAAGGCATCTTGATGCGCCACAGATTGAAGTTGTTCTTTCCATTGAATTTATCAATCCTGATTGTGTTTGACATGATTTCTTCAGTGTTCTTGATCACAGTGAAGCAGCAAAAGAACCAGAAACAAGACTCCCAGAACTTGATCTTTGTATTCAGATGAGAATCTTGAATTCCCTTGATCGCAACTTGAGCTCTTGATACCAGTTTGTTATGGAAGTTGAAATTCTGATACCAATGACAGATGTCGTACCGGATGTCACGACATCACGCTTCAGAACATGCAGATTATATTTGACAGTATGAACAGATTAAACAAGTAAATAACACAAGAGAATTGTTAACCCAGTTCGGTGCAACGTCACCTACATCTGGGGGCTACCAAGCCAGGGAGGAAATCCACTAAAATAGTGTTAGTTCGAAGATCTAACAGCCACTGTTTACAACCTTCTCACCTAACCACTACCCATGCAACCTCTACCTAAGAGCCACTCTTAGATATGAGAACCCCTCTCACTCCCTCTCAATCACTCTCCCGTGTTTACAAATAAATCAAAGACACACCAGAGATTGCTCTCTGAACAATAGAGATCAACTCTACACACTCAGGTCCAACACTTGATGTTAGGGTAACATCAAGGTGGCTCACAAAACACTCAAGTCCCAAAACTCACAAAATAACTCTTCAATCTCGGACTTGGTAGAAAACTCGTGCAGCCTTCATGTTTATATAGCAGTGTGCATATCTGGGCTGCAACAACTTGCGCTGGATAAGATCTATCATTCTCCTGAAAAATCTGCACTTAAAGATCTAAAAGATAAAGTTTGATCTTTTAGTTTTTATCTTTAATCTTTAATCCCTGAACGAACTATTCAAGTTTGTAATTCGAACTTTAATTATCTTTTAATTCGTTCCTAAAGATAGATCGCCAAATCTGTTGCTAACTGCACATTAATCTGTTAAAGATATAACAGATTTATGTGTCCAGTATTTTCGGGCAGGATGTCCTGGACATCGTATCCGACATCGTGGATCCTGCAGCTTCAATTCTTCATTTGACATTTTATCTTGCCTTGTGCATTGTGCAGCCCAATCTGATTCCTTGACATAACGTTGGACATCATGTGCAGCAACTCCAGCTTTCCTTCATTGTCTAAGTGCTTATGTTTTAACAAAATTTTAGCCAATCTTTTAAAACTCAGTAAAGCTAAGCACTAACAATCTCCCCCTTTGGCAAATTTTGTCTAAAACATACTTAGACACTTCCTGAGCAGGTACGAGCAGTTATGCAAGTGAGATCAGCAACTTTCATTATCAGAGTAATCAAGCACAGCGGTATCTGTAGTGGCGACAGCAAAATTCTGCAAGTTGCAAGTCGTTTCCAGGATGTCAAGACATCTCACGTGACATCAGCTTTCTGCTCCCCCTGTCTCCATGCTCCTACTGCTGTGAAGCAGTTCACTGCGGCATCTTCTATCAGCTACTAGTTTTAGTAGCTTACAACAATCATCATCAGCAGCAGTAGTATAAATACTACTCCCCCTCAAAATCATAAAACTACTACTCCCCCTCAAAATCATAAATCATGTATAATATCCTACTACTCCCCCTTTTTAGACAGAATTTGGCAAAAGTAGAATGCATGAAATTAATGTGCAAATATTACAGACCAATAACTAGTAAAAGTAAAAGCAAAAATAAAGGTCTGATGGTCATGGGGTGGCATCAGAATCATCATCATCTGATTCTGTATCCTCTGCTGCATCTTCTTCTTCCTCAGCTGCTTCTTCTTCTTCCTCAGCTGCTTCTTCTTCTTCCTCAGCTGCTTCTCCATCATCAATGCCACTGTCTGAGAGTCTTTTGATCAGGCGTTCCAGCTCCATTTTCTTCTCTGTGGTGGCTTTGATGGTTGCATCCAGCACCTTGCATGTGTCCTTGAGTTCAGCAATCAAAGCATCCTTGGACACAGCACCTGAAGCAGCAGCTTTCCCTGATGTCGAGACAATGTCTGGGACATGTGTCCCCTCAAACAGTTTGTAATGCAGGGACAGAGCAGATTCTCTCTTCTTCACAGAGTCAATGTTGTTTAAAATATTGGGATGTTGACTCAACATAATGCCACACAATACAGTTGGGAAGGCAATGGGTAATTTGACAGCAAAAGATTCTGAATGCTTAACAGTTTGATCAAAAATATAGTTTCCAAAATTAAATTTGGACTTGGTTCCAACAGCATACAGAAATTTACCCAGACCTGTGGCAACAGTGGAAGTATGATTGGTGGGTACCCAGTTTGCAGTGCCAATCCTATGCAGGATTGCATACTTCACACTTAGCTTCCCTGCAGAAAGCTTCCCTTTCTTTGGCCAATGCTGGACTTGTTTGGCAGTGATTTCCTTGGCAATTTGATGCTCAGAAATAGCAATATCCACCACTCCTTCAGTTGGTCTGCCCAGGTATTTGTTGATTACAGCAGGGGAGAATCTAACACATTTTCCTCTGACAAACACTTTCTGATACTCATCACTCTTTCTGTTTGTTATGTCAGAGGGAATGTTGACAATGAATTCCCTGACTAGACTTTCATAGCAATCTCCCAACTTGGTGACAATTTTCAGCAGTCCAGCAGCCTTGATGAGGTCCATGATCTCCTTGCAATCCAAGGCATCTCTTCCCAGTTCTCTTTCTAAGGCGAGTCTGCGTTGATATACAAATTTCCACCTTTCAACATTGCCAATGGAGTGGAATGAAATGTTGTCCAATGGTGCATCAGGGACATTTCCAGGCACCTTTTTCCCTGATTTCTTGGCCCTCTTGATGTCGGGAACATCTAGTTCGACATCATCATCAGAATCAGATGAGGAAATTTCTTTCCTCTTCTTGGAAGGGATTGCAACTTTGCTCCATCTAGATGTGGTAGGAGTGATTGGAGTGCTCTTCTTCTGTGCCATAGTTTTGATTCGTCCAGACCTAGTAATGGGGGTTTTTCCCTTTCTGCTCTGTAATCTTTCTGCAATGCCAGGTGCCAACTTGTTGGCAATGGGTTCCTCATCAGATTCTACTTCTTCTAGGTCAATGAGGTCACCTGGAGCAGGTTCTGGTGCCCTTGGTGCAGGGGTCTCCTCTGTGGCTTGATCCTCTTCCTCTGTTGATTCCTCTTTACTGGATGAAGAGAGGACTTCAGCATTTGGGGTGGAAGATGTTGGAACATCTTTATCAGCATCAGGGACAGAAGCATTTTTCAGAATGCTACTCACAATACTGCGGATCTTCTTATCCATCTCCGTGTCTACTTCCCTAGGACTTGTTGCAAGGCTAGGGTTTTCAGAAATCTTCACTCCCTGTTGTCTTTTGGGGACCAGTTTCTCAGGAATAGGGGCTTGACCAGGAATCATTTGTATGGGTTGGATATTGAATTCAGGTTGTTCCTGGTTTGATGGTGCTTTGGTGGATGATGGAGATGATGGTACAGAGGGTGAACCAGGAGATGAAGTTTCTTTTGGTGAGGTAGCCATGGAGAAGCAGAGCCTTTGGAGTGGTTTCGTGAATCTCTGAGAGGTGTTGGGGAATGCTGATGAAAACGAGATTACCACGAAAATATGAGTTTGAATGAGGAATGTAGAGGGACGTGTGAAGCAACGGTCGAATTTGTTTTGGCCCAGTAGTGAACGCGCTATTAACGTTTGAGCACGTTCAGATAAAAGTAATTGCTATAAATCCTCTAGCAGACAAATGCCCAGCTTGCCCCTCAGTTTTTCAAACTGATTTGCATCCAATGCCTTTGTGAAAATATCTGCTATTTGTTCCTCAGTGTCAACATGCTTCAGTGTGATAACTTTATCATCAACAAGATCTCTAATATAGTGATGTCTAATGTCAATGTGCTTGGTTCTGCTGTGTTGAACAGGATTTTTAGAAATATTAATAGCACTCAAGTTGTCACAGTACAATGTCATGACATCTTGTTCGACATTGTACTCCTTAAGCATCTGCTTCATCCAAACTAGTTATGAACAGCTGCTTCCTGCTGCAATATACTCTGCTTCTGCAGTAGATAGGGACACACAGTTCTGCTTCTTGCTGAACCATGAAATAAGATTGTTGCCCAAATAGAAACATCCACCAGAAGTGCTTTTTCTGTCATCTGCACTTCCAGCCCAATCAGCATCACAATACCCAACCAGCATTGAATCTGAACAATGACAGTACATAATCCCATAGTCACTGGTGCCATTTACATATTTCAGAATTCTCTTTACTTGATTCAAGTGACTTATCTTAGGGTTGGCTTGATATCTTGCACAAACACCTACTGCAAAGGTGATGTCAGGTCTGCTTGCTGTTAAATATAGTAAGCTCCCAATCATGCTTCTGTACAGACTTTGATCAACACTGGTGCCAGCTTCATCTTTTGACAGTTTCAAGTGAGTAGGTGCAGGTGTTCTTTTATGGCTGGCATTTTCCATCCCAAACTTCTTGACAATGTTCTTTGCATACTTGCTTTGTGAGAGGAATATGGAGTCTTCCATCTGCTTCACTTGGAGTCCCAGAAAATAAGTCAGCTCTCCAACAAGACTCATCTCAAATTCAGATTGCATCTGTTGGACAAAATGTCGAAGCATCTCATTCGACATCCCTCCAAACACAATGTCATCAACATATATCTGTGCTATCATCAAGTTTTCAGCATCTTGTTTGACAAAGAGAGTCTTGTCAATTCCTCCCTTCCTATACCCTTGCTGAGTAAGGAACTCTGTTAGCCTTTCATACCAAGCTCTTGGAGCTTGCTTCAATCCATAGAGAGCCTTCTTGAGCCTGTATACATGATCTGGATGAGTTGGATCTACAAATCCCTTTGGCTGCTCCACATAGGCTTCTTCATTCAGGTATCCATTCAGAAACGCGCTCTTCACATCCATCTGGTACAGCTTGAATTTGAGGATGCAAGCTACACCAAGCAACAATCTGATGGACTCAAGTCTAGCAACAGGGGCGAAAGTTTCATCAAAGTCTACACCTTCAATCTGAGTGTAGCCTTGAGCAACAAGTCTGGCCTTGTTTCTAGTTATAACACCTTCTTCATTGGTTTTGTTCTTGAAGATCCACTTGGTGCCAATCACATTAGTTCCCTTGGGTCTAGGAACTAGCTCCCAGACTTCATTCCTTTTGAATTGCTCCAATTCTTCTTGCATAGCATTGATCCAGAACTCATCAGTCAGTGCCTCTTTCACATTCTTTGGCTCAGTTTTGGAGACAAAACATGAATTGGAGACAATCTCAGACTCCCTTGATCTTGTAGTGACTCCTCTGTTTGGATCTCCTATAATCAACTCCTTGGGGTGCATCTTCTGGATTCTAATGGAAGGACTCTTGTCAGGTTGATTGATGTTTGGTTCATCTGTAGCAGAATCAGAGTTTTCTGCATTTTCTGCATTTTCTGCACTTTTAGCTGTATCTACTACATTGTCTCCCGATGTTCTGACATCGTCTTCGACATCCTTCTTTCTTGCTGGAGTTAGATCATCAACAACCACATTGATGGATTCCATCACAGTTCTGGTTCTGGAATTGAATACTCTATATGCTCTGCTGTTTGTAGAGTATCCCAAGAATATTCCTGCATCACTCTTGGGATCCATCTTTCTCCTTTGCTCTCTATCTGCCAAAATGTAACATGGACTTCCAAAGATGTGGAAGTGCTTGACAGTTGGCTTCCTCCCTTTCCAGATTTCATACAGTGTGGTTGGAGTCCCTCTTCTAAGTGTGACTCTGTTGTGGATATAGCATGCTGTGTTCATGGCTTCAGCCCAGAAATTATAGGGAAGTTCTTTGGCATGAAGCATGACCCTAGCAGCTTCTTGCAAAGTCCTGTTTTTCCTTTCAACTATGCCATTTTGTTGTGGTGTGATGGCTGCAGAGAACTCATGAGTGATGCCTTCAGATGTGCAGAATTCAGTAAACTTGCTGTTTTCAAACTCTCTGCCATGGTCACTCCTAATTCTCTTGATGACACAGTCTTTTTCTCTTTGAAGTCTTAGACTCAACTCTTTGAATACTTCAAAGGTGTCTGATTTCTCTCTGATAAAGTTGACCCAGGTAAATCTGGAGAAATCATCCACAACAACATAGGCATACCTCTTTCCTCCAAGGCTTTCAACTTGCATAGGCCCCATCAAGTCCATGTGAAGTAGTTCCAGCACCCTGGTAGTGGTCTGATGTTGAAGCTTCTGGTGGGACATCTTGACTTGCTTTCCAATCTGACATTCACCACAGATTCTGCCTTCTTCTATTTTCAGATTGGGAATGCCTCTAACAGCACCTTTGTCAATGATTTTCTTCATGCCTCTTAAGTGCAGATGTCCAAATCTTTGATGCCATATTTTGACTTCATCTTCTTTGGAGGATGGACATGTGGAGGAGTAACTGGTTTCTTGAGGTGTCCATAGGTAGCAGTTGTCCTTTGATCTGCTGCCCTTCATTAGAACTTCATTCTTCTCATTTGTCACCAAGCATTCTGACTTTGTGAAGTTTACATTGAATCCTTCATCACACAACTGACTGATGCTGATCAAGTTTGCAGTCAGTCCCTTCACCAGCAGTACTTTGTTCAGACTAGGAAGTCCATCATGGACTAGCTTTCCCATTCCAGTGATCTTTCCTTTAGAGCCATCTCCAAATGTCACATAGCTAGTGGAGCAAGGTTCAATGTTCACCAGGAATTCTTTAACTCCTGTCATGTGTCTGGAACAGCCGCTATCTAGGTACCAATCTTCCTTAGCTGATGCTCTAAGTGAAGTATGAACAACAAGACTAACAATCTTGTGTTTTGGAACCCACACCATCTTCTTCCGCTGCTGCTATTTGAGTTCCATGACGTGGATGGCCATGTAGATGATAACAAAAGGCTTTATGTGACCATACTTGCCACAGTAGTGACACCTCCACTTCTTTCTGTTGCTCTTTTTCTGCTGCGTTCCATGATGTCGAGACCGATGTTGTGACATCGAGGCTCCAGTGCTGTTTTTGGCAGGAACAAATTCTGTCATGGTTGATTCTGCCAGCAGATTTATGATTAAACCCAAGTCCTCTCTGGTTTCCAACATTCTTTCCAAGCTGTAGCACCTATCAAGCATATCTGAGCCTTTATTCACATCTTTATTGATTTTGTCATGTTTTCCAGTTTAGAGTTCAGAAAACCAACTTCTCCTTTAAGCTCAGAGATCTCCTCTTCATGTGCCTCCTTCTCAGCCTCCAGATTTGCAATGACCTTCTTCAGTTGTGCTTCTTGCTGAAGAATCTTCTCACTTTTGATGCATAGTTTTCTATAG
Organism: Glycine soja; assembly: GCF_004193775.1. Classification (NCBI taxonomy): domain Eukaryota; kingdom Viridiplantae; phylum Streptophyta; class Magnoliopsida; order Fabales; family Fabaceae; genus Glycine; species Glycine soja. Next base: position 27,652,546 of record NC_041011.1, read on the forward strand.
GATATAGCAAGCTCATCAAAAGTGATTTCAATATCACTTGAATCTTCATCAGATTCAAATCTCCCGTGAGTGCATTCACATCTCTGTCAGAATCACTTTCTTGTTCACTCTCTGTATCATCAGACCGACATACAGAAAGTCCTTTCCTCTGCTTCTTGAGATGGGTGGGACATTCAGCTTTGATGTGCCCATAGCCTTCACACCCATGGCATTGAATTTCTTTGCTGTGACTGGGCTTTTCATCTGACTTTTTGTGGTATTCACTACCTTTCCTGATGTCGAAAGGGATGTTCCGGACATGTGGTTTCTGCCTCCTGTCCATTCTGTTCAGCACTTTGTTGAACTGTTTTCCAAGGAGCACAACTGCGTTAGTCAGACCTTCATCAGTATCCAGGTCATACTCATCTTCTTCTCCTTCATCATTGGATACAAACGCCAGGTTCTTGCTCTTCTTTTCAGTCCTATCGAGAGTCCTAGCTCAAAGGTTTGAAGGGAACCAATGAGTTCATCTACTCTCATGTTGCAAATGTCTTGGGCCTCCTCTATTGCAGTGACTTTCATGTCAAATCTCTTAGGCAAAGATCTGAGGATCTTTCTCACCAGCTTTTCATCTGTCATCCTTTCTCCCAAGGCAGTGCAAGCATTGGCAATTTCAAGAATGTTCATGTGGAAGTCATGAATACACTCTTCCTCCTTCATCTTCAGATTTTCGAATTTTGTAGCCAATAGTTGCAATCTGGACATCTTCACTTTGGAGGTTCCTTCATGAGTGGTTTTCAGGATCTCCCATGCATCCTTGGCCACTGTGCATGTGTTGATCAGTCTGAAGATATTCTTGTCAACTCCATTGAATAGGGCATTCAAGGCTTTGGAGTTTCCAAGTTCCAATTCGTCTTCTTCTTTTGTCCAGTCTTCTTCTGGCTTCAATTCATTAGTGGGCTTTCCTTCTGTGTCCAGCATCTTGGGATGTTCCCAGCCTTTGATGACAGCTTTCCAGGTTCTGCTATCCAGTGATTTGAGGAAGGCCACCATCCTTGCTTTCCAGTATTCATAGTTGGTTCCATCCAGAATTGGTGGTCTGTTCACTGGTCCTCCTTCTTTCTCCATGTTCATCAGAATTTATCTCCCTAGATCTCACTCAGTGATTTAGAGTGCCCGCTCTGATACCAATTGAAATTCTGATACGATGACAGATGTCGTACCGGATGTCACGACATCACGCTTCAGAACATGCAGATTATATTTGACAGTATGAACAGATTAAACAAGTAAATAACACAAGAGAATTGTTAACCCAGTTCGGTGCAACGTCACCTACATCTGGGGGCTACCAAGCCAGGGAGGAAATCCACTAAAATAGTGTTAGTTCGAAGATCTAACAGCCACTGTTTACAACCTTCTCACCTAACCACTACCCATGCAACCTCTACCTAAGAGCCACTCTTAGATATGAGAACCCCTCTCACTCCCTCTCAATCACTCTCCCGTGTTTACAAATAAATCAAAGACACACCAGAGATTGCTCTCTGAACAATAGAGATCAACTCTACACACTCAGGTCCAACACTTGATGTTAGGGTAACATCAAGGTGGCTCACAAAACACTCAAGTCCCAAAACTCACAAAATAACTCTTCAATCTCGGACTTGGTAGAAAACTCGTGCAGCCTTCATGTTTATATAGCAGTGTGCGTATCTGGGCTGCAACAACTTGCGCTGGATAAGATCTATCATTCTCCTGAAAATCTGCACTTAAAGATCTAAAAGATAAAGTTTGATCTTTTAGTTTTTATCTTTAATCTTTAATCCCTGAACGAACTATTCAAGTTTGTAATTCGAACTTTAATTATCTTTTAATTCGTTCCTAAAGATAGATCGCCAAATCTGTTGCTAACTGCACATTAATCTGTTAAAGATATAACAGATTTATGTGTCCAGTATTTTCGGGCAGGATGTCCTGGACATCGTATCCGACATCGTGGATCCTGCAGCTTCAATTCTTCATTTGACATTTTATCTTGCCTTGTGCATTGTGCAGCCCAATCTGATTCCTTGACATAACGTTGGACATCATGTGCAGCAACTCCAGCTTTCCTTCATTGTCTAAGTGCTTATGTTTTAACAAAATTTTAGCCAATCTTTTAAAACTCAGTAAAGCTAAGCACTAACAGTACCGCCAACAACTATCTCGCCTTCGCTGAAGAAGAAATCCTTACCGAGGGGAGAGGGCATAATAGGGCTTTGCATGTGTCAATCAAATGCATGGACCACGTCGTGGCCAAGGTACTCATCGGTAATGGTTCCAGTTTAAACGTAATGCCCAAAAGTACGTTGGAGAAATTGTCGTTTAACGCTTCCCATCTAAGGCCAAGTTCCATGGTGGTCTGTGCCTTCAATGGCAGCTGCCGAGAGGTGAGGGGAGAGATCGACCTCCCTGTACAAATAGGCCTCCATACCTGTCAGGTTACTTTCCAAGTAATGGATATTAACCCGGCTCACAGCTGTCTTTTGTGACGCCCGTGGATCCACTTGGTGGGAGTCGTTCCCTCTACACTCCACCAAAAACTGAAGTTCGTAGTAGAGGGGCATTTGGTCATTGTGTCGGGGGAGGAAGACATCTTGGTAAGTTGCCCGTCCTCTATGCCATATGTGGAAGCCACAGAGGAGTCATTGGAAACAGCCTTCCAATCTTTTGAGGTAGTGAGCATTGCCTCCATAGATTCCTTCTCTGGGCAACCTTGCTTGTCCGATACGGCAATGATGGTGGCCCGGGTAATGTTAGGGAATGGCTATGAGCCTGAAATGGGTTTAGGCAAAAACAACGGCGGCAGAACCAGCCTGATAAGCACCAGAGGAAACAGTGGGAAGTTTGGATTATGCTATAAACCCACGCAAGCAGAGATAAGGAAAAGTGTTGCGGGAAGGAAGAGCGGAAGCCAAGGTTCGCAATTGTGACGAAAAGTCGAAGGGGACCCACCCTGCCACATCAGTAGGAGCTTTATAAGTGCGGGTCTAGGACATGAAGGCCAAGTCGTTGTGGTATACGAGGATGACTCTCCGAGTGGGTCAGATTTGGTACGATCATGCCCTCCTGGTTTCCGACTAGGAAATTGGCAAGTGGAGGAGCGCCCGGACATTTACGCGACAAGCATAATGTAACCCTTTGTGGCTTTTAAACTCTACGGTTTGGCCTAGGCTTTAGAGTTTCCTTTTGTTAAGGCTTTATGTCTTTTGTTCCTGAATTTATAATATAAAGATTTTTCTTCATCTGTTCCTGCGTCTCTACCCATTCTCATTCATTTGCATGTTTATTTCTTTACGCTTAAAATGCCAGATCCGACGACGAGTCCCTCGAAGGTACTAATACCTAGGACCCGACCATCGATTTCAAGCAAGAAACAGATCAGACGGATAATGAAGAGGACGAGGATGTGGGACTTCCCCCGGAGTTGGAGAAGATAGTCACCCATGAGGACCAAGAGATGGGGCCTCATCAAGAAGAGACAGAACTAGTAGACTTAGGAACCGACAGTGGGAAAAAGGAAGTGAAGATAGGCACGGGTATGACCGCACCCATCCGTAAAGAATTGATGGCCTTGCTAAAAAACTACCAAGACATCTTTGCCTGGTCATACCAAGATATGCCCGGTTTGAGTTCTGACATCGTACAACACAGATTACCTCTAAATCCTGAGTGTTCCCCGGTAAAACAAAAGCTGAGGAGGATGAAGCCCGAGACATCCTTGAAAATAAAAGAAGAGGTATAGAAAAAATTTGACGCTGGTTTTTTGGCTATCGCTCGGTACCCAGAATGGGTTGCCAACTGTCGCAACCTACCCTTCGGTGGGAGGGCGACGTGAGGGCTCACGGGTGCGCCTTCCAAGAAAGAAAAATGCGCGGAGTCGCCACCAACGTTTATTCGAGGAAAATGTCGGAAAAACCGGAAAGGTGTGGTCTACGAACTTTAATCGTGAAAGGTTCGGGAGTTGTATTTATGCACGGGGAAGGTATTAGCACCCCACGCGTCCATCACAAGGGACAACAACCTTTAATCAAATGTGCAAATATGACTTCAATTTGTTTTATTTTCCCTTTTTTATGTTTTTATGTCTTTTTATGCCTTTTTGTATTTTTATCTTTTTGTGGTCGACAAGGGTGTTTCCCTTGCTGCTATGTATTCCTCAATTGTGATAAGGAAATCAGACCTACGTAGTTCTTTGAGAACTAAACGTTGGTTAAATTATTTTTATCCTTTTTTGCAAGATATATTTTTGATTGAATGAAAGGTCATTTTAAGGCGTTAGAAATCCACGTTTTAACCAATAAAAGCGGAAAAGACCATTTCAAGGCGTTGGACCTTAAAAAATGGTTTTTTAGGTGATGACAAAACTTTGATTTATGAATTGATTTTAGCCTTAGTTTCACTTTGGTTATTAGTCAATTCGATTAAGAAAGAAAAATCTCAAAGAAAAACGTCCGATAGATTTTTTTTGATTAGTTTATTAAAAGAGATTTTTTTGATTATTATATTATTATTTTGCCTCTTTTTTGGTTTTAAACGTGCTTACGACATGATCGAATGGTCGGATTTCATTTTAACAGAAATTCAAAGATGTTACAATTCAAATGATCGGTGGAAATTTATTTTTATTTTTTGATTAGGCGAGGAAATGACTTAAATAAATGACTAAAGCACGTCAAAAGGGGGTACGGAAAGTAAATGAAATAAAAATAAAAGCACGCGAAACAAGTGGGGACCACTAAAGGTACATAGAATGAATTGAAAAGTTTGATTTCGGGAACTTACCGGTCGAAGACTGAAGAACGACGAAGAACGAACGAAGAACGATGGAAAACCTTCGCGAAATCGCCCACGGAAACGTCTCGGAAGCGTTATGGAAGCACCTCGGCTTGGATTTTCTTCACGGAAAAAATTTTTCTCACTAATTTTAAGTGATTCTCAGATACCAGGAGGGTTTAACATTTTTGTTCTGCCCTCCTCCCCCTATTTATAGGGGAAAAGAGGGAGGTGGATGCCACCCAGCTCGCCCAGGCGAGCTGGGTTGCTTCCACCAGAAGGCCCCGCCTTCTGTTGGAAGATCCTGGAAGGCTCAAGTGGGTCTGATTGCTATTTGTACCCCCCTGTTTACTAAGTACACCCCCTACCCTTTTTTGCTGATTCTTTTTCCGTAACATTACAGAACTTTACGAATTACGTAACGATACTTGTTTTCTTTCCGTAATGTCACGAAACCTTACGGATTACACAATCATCCCTTCTTTGGCTTCCGGAATGTTACGGAACTTTACGGATTGCGCCTTAACACGTTCTTTCAACTCCCGACATGTCGCGGAACTTCACGGATTGCCTAACGATGGGCGTCAAGTACCTCGAAGTGATTAAGCGAGGGTCGCATCCCAACAAACAGATGATCCCCGGACGAAATTAGGGTATGATAGTTGCCCCTCTTTACTTGTCTTTTATTGGAGATAAAAGGGAAGTAAAGATAAGACACTAATTTCATTCGAGCGAAACACCATTCGGCCGGTCAATCTCCTCGCCAGCGGAACCTGCAAAAATTTTGAAAATGATCAGCACCGAACGACCAACATCATCCTGATACTGCCGAATTTGTTCCTCTTGGTTGACATAAGGCGCAGAATGACCATAATTTGTCTCTGCGTGCCATCGGACACGATCTCCTCAGCATGACGAAAAGGTGTGCGGAATGACCATAATTTGTCTCTGCCCCACCACTCGACTCCACTGTCCTTGAAACAAAGGCGCAGAATGACCATAATTTGTCTCTGCGTGTTTATTACTTGACTTGCTGCTCCTGAATGACAAAGGGCGCAGAATGACCATAATTTGTCTCTGCGCGTTTATCACTCGACTTGCTGCTCCTGAATGACAAAGGGCGTAGAATGACCATAATTTGTCTCTGCGTGTTTATCACTCGACTCGCTGCTCCTGAATGACAAAGGACACATAATGACCATAATTTGTCTCTGCACGTTTATCACTCGACTCGCAGCTCTTGAATGAAAAAGGGCGCAGAATGACAATAATTTGTCTCTGCGCGTTTATCACTCGACTTGCTGCTCCTGAATGACAAAAGACGCAGAATGACCATAATTTGTCTCTGCGCACTTATCACTAATCGAGTCTTACAGATAGCAAAAGCGTGCGGATGACCATAATTTGTCTCTGTGTGTCATCGGACACGATCGCCTCTGGATGACAAAAGGGCGCAGAATGACCATAATTTGTCTCTGCGTGCCATCAGACACGATCGAGCCTGGATGGAAAGGCGTAGAATGACCATAATTTGTCTCTGCGCGCCATCGGACGCAATCGCCTTTGGATGGCGAAAAGGTGTGCAGAATGACCATAATTTGTCTCCGCATGTCATCGGGCTCGCCGCCTCTGGATGACAAAAGGCGCAGAATGGCCATAATTTGTCTCTGCGTGCCATCGGACACGATTGTGTCTAAATGGCGAAAAGGTGAGCGGAATGACCATAATTTGTCTCCGCATGTCATCGGGCTCGCCGCCTCTGGATGACAAAAGGTGCAAAATGACATAATTTGTCTCTGCGTGCCATCGGACGCGATTGTGTCTGAATGGCGAAAAGGTGAGCAGAATGACCATAATTTGTCTTCGCATGTCATCGGGCTCGCCGCCTCTGGTGACAAAAGGTGCAGAATGACCATAATTTGTCTTTGTGTGTCATCGGACACGATTGTGTCTGAATGGTGAAAGGTGAGTGGAATGACCATAATTTGTCTCCACATGTCACATGTCCTCAGGGTCTGTATGACAGAGATTGTGGGGTGGCCGACAAAAGCGAGGCTCTTGCTCCTACGTATCCTCAATGAGGAACTCAGACGTACGTAGTTCTGGATAACTTGTGAACTAAAATAGTCTCGATGTTTTCTTCACTAAAATGCGAATATGCTTTAGTAAAGAGACAAAACTTCCAACTGATCAGAGCAACATATGCTTTTTGGATGATAAACAATGTGTCTACCGGGGAAGGAGAGTATGCTGATGAAATCTTTCTATAACCATAAATGAGATTTTGGATGTTAGCATTTCGCTTCTAAATGACCATTTAGAGGAAACACTAGGTTCAAAAAAATAGAAGAAAATCACTCAAAGTGTATCAATCTCACACACGTAAGTGTTTCATCCTAATTTCGAACCATAGATATGTCATGACTTGGTTTTACAAATCATTTCCTATCAAATCAAGGATTACATGCGTGATCATGGATCAATAGGACTTTTTCTTGGAATGGTTTGTTTCTTGTGGGAAATTTGGCTTTGAGTGTTCTTGGCCTTTTCCTTTTCTGTTTTTGTTCAATGCGAGGTGAACAAGGCACCGACGCACAGGATTTTGGTTGGCAATCAAAGGGAGAGGACCACTTTAGGTCGTGGTTTCCTTCCCCCCCCCCCCCCCTCCCCTTTTTTTTGTTTACTTGGTGGCAATTTTGTATTGTTCAGATAAGGTTGCTCAGGATGGCATATACCAAAAAGCGATTCTGTCAAAAGTTTTTTATTTTTCAAGTTTATTCACTTATTTTTCTTAACTTACCATTTTTAGCTTTCATAGTTAGACTTTGAATTTTTGTTTGAAATTTTTTGTGCTATCTTCTCATCATTTTATAAGGTTGCTCACAAAATTTCAAGTCATTTGGATATCATTTGAGGGTAGCTGTAGTTCAAACCTACACCTTTATTTGCATGATAAGGCAACTAGTTGTGTGCATGCTGAATGTAGTGTATGACTAGAGGCAATCCATCTGACTTACAACCCTTTGATCCTGAGATAGATACCAGCCAACAATCTCCCCCTTTGGCAAATTTTGTCTAAACATACTTAGACACTTCCTGAGCAGGTCACGAGCAGTTATGCACGTTGAGAACAGCGAACCTTTATTATCAGAGTAATCAAGCACAGCGGTATCTGTAGTGGCGACAGCAAAATTCTGCAAGTTGCAAGTCGTTTCCAGGATGTCAAGACATCTCACGTGACATCAGCTTTCTGCTCCCCCTGTCTCCATTGCTACTGCTGTGAAGCAGTTCACTGCGGCATCTTCTATCAGCTACTGTTTTTAGTAGCTTAACATTACAATCTCATCAGCTGCAGCAGTAGTTATACCTACTCCCCCTCAAAATCATAAAACTACTAACTCCCCCTCAAAATCATAAATCATGTATAATATCCTACTACTCCCCCTTTTTAGACAGAATTTGGCAAAAGTAGAATGCATGAATTAATGTGACAATATTACAGACCAATAACTAGTAAAAGTAAAAGCAAAAAAAAAGGTCTGATGGTCATGGGGTGGCATTCAGAATCATCATATCATCTGATTCTGTATCCTCTGCTGCATCTTCTTCTTCCTCAGCTGCTTTTCTTTCTTCTTCAGCTGCTTCTTCTTCTTCCTCAGCTGCCTTCTCCATCATCAATGCACTGTCTGAGAGTTCTTTTGATCAGGCCTTCCAGCTCCATTTTTCTCTCGATGTGTGGCTTTGATGGTTGCATCCAGCACCTTGCATGTGTCCTTGAGTTCAGCAATCAAGCATCCTTGGACACAGCCCGAAGCTATGCAGGCTTCCTTGATGTCGAGACCCAATGTCGTG